>NC_137938.1:22144923-22858678 GCF_963969265.1 Rhamphochromis sp. 'chilingali'
TGTTGTGATCAGTGTTGGGGTCGTCACTCGGAAAAAGTAATTATTACAGATATCACACCGAACACTTTTCTTTAAAGCAATGCAGTACTTTACTTAATTAATCCCAGGAGAAAGTAATTTTATTACAGGACTTCTTACATTACTTTTGCTTTTCTCCGTGAAATGACCTGAAAGGCATTATCTCAGAATTACCATTTACCTATATAAACGTGTAGGCTACAGTCCCACACACCATGTCTACGCTGTAGACTGCGCCGCTATTTTTCCTTCTCCGGCACACAAACTGAAATCAGCTGGTGCAAGTGCAAGAACCGCTAAGCGGGGTCAATAAACAAGCGGACTAACAATTCCAAGGAACTGAACTAATGGGAACCAATTTGCTACAAGAATCAGCTCTTGATTCCCATTCCTAGTTTGGAACATTGACATCTTCCAGGATTCCACCCACGCACACTTGCTTATCAGTGATTATCTTCTCCTGCACGTCTGGACCAGTGTCAGAGCCCCTGATCGCTCCCTGTCAGTCCCAATCTTACGTGTGTACTTAGTACTTACATGTGAACTCTGTTTTCATTGTAGACCGACATGGAGCAAATTTACACTTTCTGTCACAAAGAGACAAAACAGCACTTCCAGGGAGTGATACAAAAACATCAGCACCACTGAAACTACCCAATTAACACATCAGGATTCAATCACAATGTAGGCAGACATGAGAACGCGAGAAGCGTTACCCGTACCGAGTAAAGGTCGGATGTCATTATCAAAACAACATTTGCAGACACTGCTCACATGCTAACACCGGGTGAGTAGCACAGCAGGGAGGTAGAGATGTCTGATAGTAGCTCTCATGCTGTTATGTGTGCAGCAGCGAAGCTGATGGTTCCACTGTCGACCCTGTGTGTTATTCTCCCTCCTTGAGTTTTTTATTGGTTAATCAATGAGTTAAGTTTTCCACACAGAGATAAACCACTCCTCATTCAGCTGCCTGGTCTCTTTGATAGCTCAATGAATCTTCTGCAAGCGTCGACTGACGCAAGATTAAGATTCCTGTGATAATCCTCTAAAATCTGGACTTCAGTTACAGGACACCCGCTGAGGCATGGAGGGACATCATATAAGTAGCGGGGATTATAATGGTCAGGAATTACGCAGCTAAGCAGCAGATTAGTGAGATATTAGATGCTTTACAGCGAATGATCCAAACGATTACATCACACATCGTACATTATGGTCACCTGTAATTATGGCTCATTATAAGGCAGTCTGTAAATTAATTAATCTTGGAGCTGAATATCCACAACTGCAGCCCATCTGCACTCTTCTAATGTCATCGTTTCCCTTTTAGTAGCAAAGAACAAGAGCCTCTTTTTGATTATTAATGCTTCTGTTCATGGAGGTTAATATGAGACAAGCCCTGGTTGTTACTCTGCTCACTGTGGAGGGCAAAATGTCAGCCGATGTAACGCAGCTGCTGCTCTGATAGATCTAGGTCAGAATCCTCCAGTGCTCATGTAGCCCATACGTAATAGAAGTAATACAAACTCCTGAAACTGGAAGCATTCAGGCTTTCTGTCCACGGTTTACCTTCAGTGCAAGGAATGAATGACAGGCTCCTTATCCTCGTTCTGCACAAAACACATCACAGAGAGCAGATGCTATTGGGTTTTATATGGGATGTTAAACATGGCACCTGTGACACGATGATGGTAACAGCCAGATGTGGCCCAAACATCACAACACACATCTGTCGGTGGAAATCAGCCAATTCCAGTTGATGGATGTTTGCATTTAATCCAAAACTGTGCGATCAGTAGAAAACATACCAGTTTGATTAAGGATCCTTTTATTGAGTGCACACTGTACCCCTGCATATTTGTTATGATTGGAAAGTTTGGGTTCTGCACTACAGCTGCAAACTTTGGTTTTGTGGTTTTGAGGAAATACTGCACGCACAGAAATGAACTCGATCACCTAATGAGGAGTAAAGTACAGCAAAGTGTGTCTAATGTCCTTATTTCCTTGCATTATGTGATCGCGGTGGTCAAAGTTTCACTGACATTCAGAGGGCAGAGCGTCCTACTTGTTTACCGAGTGTCTAACCTCGACCTTTTTGTTGTGCATTGTGTTGTCCAGATAAGATGATTAATTATCCTCGCATGTGTCTTAAGAGATCACAGATCTCACAAATTTAGCAACACAAGCTGAGGATGTACCCACAGTGCTGATGTTGGGTGTTTCTTCCTTTGATGAGAAGTGGAGCAGAAGGTTCAGGGCGACGGAAAGAGGAGAGACGCTGGGATAGTGGAGCACAGCGCCACTTATAAATAGCCCTCTCTGTCTCTTCACTTCACACTCGCTCTCTGTCTCTTTACTCAACCTCTTTCTCTTGTGGCTCTATTTAGGTTTATCTAGCAAACCTTTCATATGCTCTGACTCTCTGCTAATGTAAAAAAAAAAATCCCCTCTCTTATTACAGCGGTGGCAGCCTGCTGCTAACTTGCTTGAATCTTATTTTTCTATTCTGGATTTCATGGATAGGGCATTATGAAAATAGCGAGAGGCAGAGTTAGTATCGCGAAAAGGAAACCGATAGCTGAATGTGATTTAACTGGAAGTTGCAAATAAGTGGTTAAAAGGCAGGAACACAGAAAGAAATCAGTCTCAGCCTGATGGGTGCAGTTTCACTTTGATAATTCAAAGATGGGTAACACCACCTGGGTCTGGGTGCAATTCCCCCCTCCAGGGGCAAGGGTACCTAGACCCGGTTTGTAGAGTACGCTTGGGGAGTGTGATTGTGTGTACAGCGTCTCTTTATGTCTGTCTCCACGTTGGTTGAGTGTGGAGTGAGTGCATATGAGAGCATGAGGGTGGGAATGGATGTTTGTGTCTGTGTGTGCCTGTATGTCTGTGTCTATATGTCAGGTTGGGTATCAGACGCCACCTCTCTGGGGACACCTCAGGCCCTCCAAGGTTTGGAGGCCTATCTCCACCCACCACCACTTCCCCTGCCGGTGGCGGACTCCCTCAGGTGTCGGTGTGTTGGTGGTTCTTTGTGTCTGGGGGTGGGCGTCCGGGTACACACCGGCTCACTCCTTGGCGGCCGCTTGTCGGGGCCTGGGGCCTGGGGCTCGCTCGGGCCCCCTTTGGAGGTGGGGTGCCCCCGGCCTCTCGGCCTGGGGCTCGGTCACTCAGGCACAGCTGGGGGCCGGCGGAGCTCACGGGCGCGTCACTGCAACTCCCCCTGACTTCTGCTCCGCGGCTGCTGGGCGAGCCCTCATCTGGGACTCTCCTCAGCTCTTACTGGAACAGTGGCGCGGCTGCCCCTCTGTTGGTCTTCCATGGTCTCTTGTGTTCTGGGGGCCTCTGGATGTCTGGAGTTTTGATCTCCTCCATACCCGCTTCACACCCTGGAGGACGGGGCTGTGGCCCCCCCACACTCCCTAGCAGATCATTACATGGAGAAACCTTTGGAATGCAAGCATGCTGATCCACACAGGTATGCACACATGGGTATTCACAGACGCGGACTAAAGCTTTCTTGGCTGCTGCCTCAAAGCACACTGTGCGCTGTCTATCTTGCGTGCTGCACAATATCGTTTATTATTTAGTAAATATTGATATCTATGACTAGCTAGTTTATTGTGATGGTGCTTTGTTTTCTCTATTATTATGTTACTCTTTGTTGTTTGCTGTCTCCTCTGTTTGTTTTTTTTGTTGTTTGTTTTTTTTTTTCTCCATACAGGTGACCCAGGAGTTCTTTTTTTTTTTCTCTCTCTTCCCCCCCCCTTCTCACCGTCTCTTCTCCCCTTTGGTTTTCTTTCTTTCTCTCATTCATTCCCCCTGTCCTATTTATTAAAAAAAAAAAAAAAAAAAAAAAAAGATAATTCAAAGATGATTGTTTATGCAGATGACTTCCTCACACTCACACATGCACTCGTCTGTATTACCACACATTTTTAAAGTCTTCAGTTTGAGTCCTGTAAAGTGTAAACTGCATGAATGCCTGATTAATTCAAATGAAAAAGACATTTTAGTGATGTTGTAAGCCTGATTCTTGTCTTTACCCACCACTCTAATTCATTGGCTAAATGCTTTGAATGCACTACAGTTTGATTTAAATGCATTTGCTTTATTTCTCTACTGTATCTAATAAATATATTAAAATGAATGACTTTAGATAAAATGGATGTGCCTTGTTTAAAGGAAGTGTTGATACTGTGCTGAACAACGTTTTCCTTACAAGGTTTTAGTTCAGAGAGTTTTAGCTCCATCTTTGGAAATGCAAATTGTTTGTAGTAACGTCTTTGTTAATTGGGATTTCATTTTTTTTTTTGTTTAATTTGGTCCAAGTTAACATGAAAATGTGTACCATCCACCCATTTTCTTCACCACTTGGCAAGTTTAGAGTCACAAAGGTCACTCTGTCTAAAGGTGGGGTACACCGTGTACAGGTTGCCAGTGTATCACAGGGGTACCACACAGAGACAGACAACCATTCCCACTCCTGGAGTTATGACGTGTTTATGCTTGCTGCTTGGCCCCTGTCATGTGGTGGCACATGCGAGTTTGATGTCACATCCTCTGCCACGCTTCACCTTATCTGTGGTTCTTTGGCCGACCACCAGTTAATCTTAACATGCATGTCTTTATACTGTGGGATGGTGCAGGAGTACCTGGAGAGAACCCATGCAGGCACAGATAGAACATAAAGGCTCCAACCAGCAGGTGGGTTTTGAACCCAGGACCTTCTTGATGTGAGGCAACGATATGCTGTATAAAAATGATAGATTTCTGTCAAAGAAAAAAGGAAAAACTCTTTGCTGGAACAGTTGGGTTTAATTGACTCCTCACAGGAGAGGGCAGAGGCAGATGAAACCCTGATTTGCTTGAGGACTGCTTTAATGTCCCTTTGTCCAAAGTCAGGCAGATAAAAGAGCATTTGAAAATTTGTCTTGCATGCGCCGCACTCTGAACTCAATCCCGTCCGACACCTCACTGAACTCTGCTGTAGGATAATAAATCACACAGATTTCCACATGCATGTGTAGTTCAACAGTGTGCACATGCATGCATCCTAACAGAAGCTTGTGCATCAGGATGGGGTCTACTCAGAAAGCTGGAGAGTGGAAGTGGATCTAGAGGTGCATTGCTGTGCACATGCAGAAATTGATCCTCTGATAAAAGCTGCATTTCCTCAGGGAGAACTGCTTCCTGCTTAATGGCTGTTAGGTAGCAAGAAATGGACCAGGAAGAGATGGCCTGCCTGCAGAGCACTTAGGTACTTAGACATCATGCACATCTATAGACGATAAATGTGTGCAGAGAGACACGTAGATCAAGAGTGAAGACAGAGAGACGGAGATGGTAAAAATCTGACTTCCTGCTGCGGAGAAGTTCGGATAGAGGAGTGAAGTCGCTGAGGCGTTAGCGCGCAGATGGTCAGATGTGAACGTGCAAAGCTCAAAGTGCAAAGTGTCAAACAAACACGCGAACAGTATATTCACATATCTTCAACAGAGCTTACTTGCACTTGCATGTATTAGCAAATGAATTCTGTGTAATGGATTGCTTTGGACTCATTTCCTTGTGGTGTCCTCGGATCAAAGATGGTCCCTAGGTGAACGGCAAACAAGCATATGGGAATCCCGAGGACACCACAAATTAAATATGGTAGTGAAGAGGGGAATATTTCACTACATCATGTGTGTGAGCTTCATCTGTGTGTATTTGTGTGTTTCCACACAGGGCGGAGAGCACTGCTACTATCAAGGAAAGGTCAGAAACATCCCTCACTCCTTTGTGGCTCTCTCAACCTGTCACGGGCTGCAGTAAGTACAAATAATACAAATGCGACTTTTTATATGCATGTGTGTGTTTCAGCCTCTGTTCTAAGTCCTGCTCCCATTTTTTCATTAGGTTAATGTAATTAGTTTTAGCCAGGCGTCGCTGCCTGTCTGCATTTTAGGTTTCATAGGTTATCACTCTGGCAGACGGACAGACAGACAGACATCTTCTCTTCTTCTCTTCTTCCTTTCCTGTTCTCTTTTCTTTTTTTTCCCCTTCTCCTCTAGCCTCCACTAACGTTGGTATTTTTAGCTTTTTCTGCTTGAGGCGAGACGGGTCAGAAACAAGGCCTGCTGTGAGGGATGCATGCACACTTTATGCTTTCTAAGTCAATGTATGTAGTCTCCTGTGTATATATGTGTGTATATATATATGCATGAAAAGAGGCGAGACGCTCTCCATCCCGCATGTGAGAAATTCACTGTTTGTTGGTGGATTTCATTGTTTGCACAGAAAGCCGCCGTGAATAACAAAGCATCAAACGTGCCTAAAATGAGAACCGTGTTTCCACAAAAAGTTACAATGCCGTGTGACATTTAAATAAAAAGAGAATGCTAATGATTTGAAGCCTATATTTAATTTAAAATATACAAATACAACTTACACAGGGGAGACCAGCTGTTGTATTTTCATGTAGGACTTCAGCTCCTCAAAGGTTTGAGGTCTGCTTTGTTTGCTTTTCATTTCATGATGCACCAAATTTTTAAGACTTATTTCTTTGTTTGCTTTATCGTGTCATGGAAAATAAACGCTGCTATGAAAAAGATGTCATCCGGAGGGCTGCATCTTATCATCTTATCTTTAAAAAAATAAATAATCACTATGGTATTCATTCAGCACTATCGCTTTTTATCCTTGATCTATGACCTAATTCTATTATAACGTCCTTATTGTCATCATGCTTGCTTGCACTGTACGTGTCTTTTATTTTTATTTTTTATGTGAAACTCTTGTTTTTATGTAATTTCATAAAAACCACAAATAAAGTCTAGTCTTAGCAAATGCTTGTCATAAACGTATATACACTTACCGGCCTGCTTCATTGGGTACACCTGCAAAACATCTAATGAAACAATCACGTGGCAGCAACTCGTTTAGACATGTAACTCAAGATGAGCTGCTGAAGTTCAAACCGACCATTCAAACCCAAATGGAGAAGAAAAGCAACTTTAAATGATAAAAGTGACTTTAAATTCTGCATGTTTTAAGCTTCAACACTTGATATTTTGTACTTTTTAAAAAAATGGCCTGTATTTATATAGCGCTTTACTAGTCCCTAAGGACCCCAAAGCGCTTTACATATCCAGTCATCCACCCATTCACACACACATTCACACACTGGTGATGGCAAGCTACATTGTAGCCACAGCCACCCTGGGGCGCACTGACAGAGGCGAGGCTGCCGGACACTGGCGCCACCGGGCCCTCTGACCACCACCAGTAGGCAACGGGTGAAGTGTCTTGCCCAACGACACAACGACCGAGACTATCCAAGCCGGGGCTCGAACCAGCAACCTTCCGATTACAAGGCGAACGCCCAACTCTTGAGCCACGATCGCCACAAAAATTTAAAATGAGGAAAAATAATTTCTTGAAAAGAGGCCAAATTTTCTCCAAACATTTTTAATCAAATGTCAGACTGTCAACACCATAAACTGCTGTATATTTTGAACTTGTTGCCCGATGTTTTTTGGATTAACCGTCATCAGTTCTTGTAGTCATGTAAAGAAAACCACATAATAGGAGCTCCTGGTCTGAATTAACCTTCTGCCCATTCAGTGTACATTGTTTAATCTAATTATCAATTTCAGCTGTTTCAGAGACCATGATTATTTATTTCTGATCCATTACGCAGTCTCAAAGCTTTCTCCCACTGAGTATATCTTGTTTCAACATAATACCAAGCCAAATAGACAGAGTAATCAGTTTAGACATGTCTTTCCAACTAATTAGGGGAAGCAGGAAGAAGCAGACTAATATCTGCTGAACAAGCTAAACTAAAGTCCAAGCCTTAACTCTTTTTATTCTTAAAGTTTTTTTGTGTGTTTCATGAGAGTTTTGCATGAATTTGGGGAAAGTTGTCAGTACAGCAAATTATAAAATGCTGGATGCAAAATAATGAAAAGAAAGCAACTACCAAATAATTTATAGTATAGTTACCTGCAGTGAAATCTCATATTTAGAACGCAAGAGGTTGTAACGGGATAGAATCACTGAACTTTGAAATTCCTAATGAGGAAAGAAAGAAACACCAAAATGTTATGTGTGTGTGTGTGTGTGTGTGTGTGTGTGTGTGTGTGTGTGTGTGTGTGTGTGTGTGTGTGTGTGTGTGTGTGTGTGTGTGTGTGTGTGAGAGAGAGAGAGAGTAAGAGAAAGAGAGCGAGGGAGTCAAGGGCTTCCTGCTGTGGAGTGTGTCAGAGCGTTAGCCATTAGAGGGAGAGCATTCTCCTATGCTGAGTCAGGTGTTTACCATAATATACATCCTGCCCCCGCCCCCCAACTCACACACACAAACACACACACACACACACACACACACACACACACACACACACACACACACACACACACACACACACACACACACACACACACACACACACACACACAGAGGCAAATTTTGTTCTCTTTCTAAACATTTAGCTTGGATTCTTTGCTTTGATGCAGCACAAAAGTGAGCTAAAAGAATCCATCCATCCATTTGTTTCTTAATCATTTATCAAACTTAGCTATAATTTAAAGCCTTATCTTTAAATTAAAAGATTACATTTGCACGCTGAGCTGACTAAAACTAAAAGCTAAGCTAAACTTTCTATACAGTCCAGCGATAGTTCTTATTTGGTGTGTCAATAAAAGTAAAGCTGCATCCCAAACTAAGCAGCAACGACATGTAAAGTCAGGTAAAGCTATAATAACTGAGGGGATTGTGTAGGTGTGGTTTGTGCACAGATGCATGACATCACCTTTCTTCCAAATCCCACTCACTCACACCAGCACTGAACAGATTTAAGCATAAAATACACACATAAATTCTTTCAATTTGTCCAGCCAGGAAACCTGAAAAACACAGAGAGGGTAGAGTCGGAGGAGGTAGATAGATTGTGTATTTCCTGCAGTGTTTACCCTCCTGACTTCACAGTCTGACCCGACCAATCTCCTAAAAGCTTCAGATAAACTTAATTAACGGATGATGTGTTCATGCGCACATGAATGTGGGCAGGCGGCCAAAGACCTTCAGCCATGGTTAAAATGCTGCATAGCTCTGTGCTGTTCTCTCGCAACCTTATATGTGATGACAGCATGGATTTTGTTTTTATTCTAACAGCTGAGCCATTGATGGACTAATTAGACTAAACTAATCCTATATTATTATTATTCACCAACATTAACTTCTTGCAACTATGTCTCAGCTTTATAGTGTACATAGTATTTATTAGTCATACTTTTTACTCTTCTTTAACTAAACCTAATTTTTATTTTTTACTTCCCTGTTTTTTTTTTTAAATCACAGTTTTGTATATATAATTTCTTTGCAGTATAAGGCCCTCACTATGCGTATGTTTATTTATTGTAGTCTGTACTATTTTTATTCTTTATTCTGCTGCTGTAATAGCCTCCCTTGTGGGATCAATATTACAGATATATATATATATATATATATATATATATATATATATATATATATATATATATATATATATAGAGAGAGAGAGAGAGAGAGAGCCTTCTTACTTGGTGAATTTCACATTTAAAAATGTCTTGAATGGCACAGTGTATCTCTCTTTACTAGTCTTTATTAAATATGCCAGTGGTTGCACATTTTTCCAGCAGACAGGGAGGTTATAACACTATAGACAGGTTTCTGTGCGGGTGTAATAAAAAAATCTTCCATTGTAATCTCCACATCACTGTCCATTACACCTCCTTCTTCCCTCCGTTACTTTTCTCACAGTCATATAACATAGCGTCCCATCTGTAAATATCCATAGAAGTCTTGCTTTTCTAATAAGCATTTCAAAACTTCAAACTTCAAAACTTTTTTTCATTACGTCGAACATAACTGTTGTTCCCTTAGCTGTCCAGTCCTTAAACTTGTTATCTAATTTATTTGCAGAAAAATGAGAGTCATATGCACATTAAGGACTGTAAGGTCTCCCTCTGGTTTATGTTCTTTTATAACAGTTTTCCATATGAAGTGACTAATCTGTCCGGAGGACTTGATTTATTCCATTTGATGCTGAAAAAAACAGCAGAAACTTGTACTGATATGTGCTCTCGCCTCTCCCCCTCTTTCCCTTTTCAGTGGGATGTTTTTCGACGGCAATCACACCTACATGATTGAACCTGGAGGACACGGCAGCAGCAATGTAAGTACTGCAGATGGCTCTTCTCAACAGGGATTATCAATTTGTCCTTCCTCCATGTTTTTGCATCCAGCTGCTTCTACGTCGTGTTGAGCTGTCTGAGGTCAAACAATTTGTTGCAGTAGTGCTGTGTTGTGTCCAATGTCCACCCACAGCCCTGCAAGTTCCTCGTCACTGATGGTACCCAAAATCTTTCATATGTTTTCCTTTGAAATTATTGTGAAATGGGTGCTCTTGAAAAGGCCTGGATAGGCTGTTTTTGTGGTGCTGATTTGGTAAAAAATTTGCACATCTGCTGCAGATGATTTGTTAGAATAGGAGAACAGGAGGTTCAGACAAACCAGAATCAGTTACAGATCACAAACCGGTCACTGCAGCTGAACCCTGAGTTCAGCCCACAGGTTTCAAGACAGAGAGATTCACGGGATTACAAAGCAGCAGAAAGCAGAAAAGCCCACAGACAATTAGATAATAACAATTAGAGGCATTACGGCCAGAACGAAAGGACAGATCCGAGATTTCCAGACAAGCCTTAGGCATGAGAGTGAAAGAACAAGCTGCTGATACTCCGTGTGTGTGTGAAGGGCTTACTTTCTATCTAATTAAAACCTCCAGAAGAAGCGTGTGTCTGGCTTTAATCAGTCAGGGGCGAAAGAAGACCAGATAAGAGAGGTCAGAGACCTAGGCGTGTGTGTGTGTGTGTGTGTGTGTCCTTGGTAGTTGCAACCTAGCCCATGGAGCTACTTAAGATTAATTCCCATATGAGAGTTTTTGTGCCGGCAGGTAGGAGAGAAAATCTGGTAGATGGACAGACAAACAGAAGATTAGGAGGTGGAATAGTGTGAAAAACCAAAATGTAATTAGGGCGCATGTCATTGTATTTTCTGCAGAGAAACTGCAGTATAAGAGGATCTAATCCAGTTTTAAAGGCAGTTGCTATTTCACAGTTAAACAGTAATGAAAAGGAGAGGAAACATGAAGTTAATTAAGCAATAAAGTGTCTTTAGTGTGAGGATGGAGGAAATAAAGTAGAACACCGAGAGGGAATGAGCGACAACAGTGCTCGAGGCCGCTGTGTTTATTCAGGGCCTGTTACGACTCTTCGTTGCTCACTCTTTAGCTGCTTCTGTCGTCTCCAGCGTTTTCTGGAGACACTGAATTATTGAAGCAATGAGAGAGAGAAGATTCAGAAAATAGGCAATCCAATTTGACAAAGTAGATAAACTCAGAAGGGTGCTGCAGCACTCTCCTTGCAGAGATTCAGGGTGTGTAAGTATATCATGACAAACATTTGGCTGAAATGTTGCGTTTCTGTAAAGTCTTTAAAAGCCACAGCTAAAGCAACATCTTATAGAGTCACTCCAGAAAGCCGAAAGACAGCAGTCACAGTGTTACTTCAGAAGATAACGTGTTCAGTATTTTGGCACTAACTAAAAAAGACCAGAGGCAGAGCTGAAGATGCTAAGATTGTTATTGAGAGTGACCAGAATGGACAACATTAGAAATGACCTCAGATTGAGCAGTTTGGACACAAAGTTAAAGAGACAACGCTGCGATAGTTTGGACATGTGCAGAGGAGAGACAGTGGATAAATGCAGCTGCCAGGCAGGAGGAAAAGAGAAAGACCTCAGAGAAGATTGATGGATGTAGTGAAGGAGGCCATGCAGAGAGTTGGAGTGACAGAGAAGGATGATGGGACAGGGTGGGATGGATGCCACTAGCCCAACTTGGCATTACTCTTTGGTTAATCTGAAAACGACTGAGTAATTTAATGTTTAACATGTGATTACCCAACTTTGTTTATGTTATACTAAAGCACATTTTCTATATTATTGTGATGATGCTTTACACTGGTGTAAAGTACAGTTATTAGCAATCAGTGGCACAGTGGTTAGCACTGACACCAAGCTGCAAATTAATTAATAAATGTTGATTCTAAACTGGCAGGAGGTGTGAATGTGATCGTGTCTCTGCGTGCTGGCCTGGAGACAGACTCATGACTTGTGCCTGAATTCGATGCGCAGTTAAGTAAAAGGATGGATGGATTTATTTGGTACTTCATTAAATGTGTCAGCAGATGATGCGGATTTTACAGGCGAGAAATAACTTTTTTATAAATCAGATGTAAAGTCTGATTGTAGATAAAATTTATGACATTGGTTAAAACTGGCTTCACTTTGGTCTTCTACAGCATGAAGATCCAAAAGATCAAAGGTTTGAGACCCAAGAGGAGATGCAGTAGACCAGCCTCAGCTATTGCGCTCCCAATCTAGCTGAGGGGCACTGAAAGCCCCTCAGCTAGTGAACGTTTTGACAGGAGGTTCTGGTTTACAATAATTTCTACTGAGAGCTCTGGTAGATTTTCTTAGTGTACAGGCTGTGATCAGCTGACCTGCTGCTCTGTTTGGATGTAAACAACCAAATTCAACCAGATATCAGCAGATGTTTCATGACTTGTCCTGCTCAGTCAATGGATCTAAGCATCATCAACTAAAATTCATATGAATCTCTGCTACACTTGACATAACCTTACTTTGACTGTGAAACTGCAGATGATTTTCATGCAATCTTTAAATAACACATAGCTAGCTCAGTTTGTTTTGCAGCAGGTTTCACAATAAAAAAAAAACCATAATGTCATGTGTACAGACCCAATATCTGATTTAAAAACATGAGGACTTAATGGAAACTTTAAATCTGCACTATATCAAATTCCACTGAGCAGTCTGAGCAAAAACTCCCCCAAAATGCAAAAGTAACGAGCCTGTTTTTGAAAATTTAAGGAGTATAAAATACAGATATTTGTTTAAAAATATAGGGAGTAGAAGTAAAAATTAAAAAAGCTACTCAAGTAAAGTACAGATACCTGAAAATTGTAGATACCAGTACTTTGTAGTAACAAAGTACAAATACTTTGTTACTTCTCACCTCTGCCGATCTGTGGCCTTTTAAAAATATCACATAAATCAAGTGTATACAGAGTAGTGTGAACAGAGTAACACATTTTTGACAGTTGTGGTAGTATTGGTTTTGGCTTGATGTTTTTGGAACGCTGGCTGCATGACAATGCCGGGGACGGCGCTGCCCTCGAGCCCGGAGGTGCCTGTCAGTTTGTTGTTACTGAGCTCTGGATGTCTGCTCCCCTCGGGCAATGCTCCATCGTTTCTCTCCCCGTGGATTCCTTCTTTCTCTGTTTCACTCTCATTATGTCTGTCTATTTGTCTGCTCGGTCTACAAGTCTGCCTCAGACACACAGATGTCTTCTTCAAAACCCTAGATGCCCTCCATGTCCGGTGTGAGATTTAGTGGCTCTTTTACGAGGAGGCTGTCTGCACTGTCATGCACTTGTTACATTAGACAGCATTCACATATAATCCCTTATTGAACAGCATTGGATGCAAATTTTTTACCCACCTGCAACTAATTGTAGCTTTCCTAAATGTAAAAGAACACAAACAAGAAAACAGGGTTGAAGTGGGGCTGTGAGAGTCAGCGTGGCTCCTGTCGGCCATATGGCAAATCCATCTGCCCTTCTTTCACCAAGGCAGAAAAAGTTATGCAGGACATGAGGTAAACGTGTCCTGAACAAGCTGCTCTTGTCACTTTATGTGGCTGAGCCGGAGTTAAAGTGTCTTGTCGTGTTATGTAATTGGTCTCATTCTCATATATAATCTGAAAAGCTAGATCTTCAAGATTAAAGCTCACAAGCGAAGAACGAGCTGTTCCAGCGCAGCACGCAGTTGATAAATCTTGCACTTATTGACTGTTAGTGTCGGCATGAGTGTGTGTGCATGTGTGTGTTTATGTGTGTTCATGTAGGGAAGTTGTGAGGAGGATGTGTGATTGACTCGCATAGGCAGAAAACACCATATGTTTAGTCCTCCTGTTTGTGTTGTTGTTTTCTTTTTGGACACCATGGCAGCTCCACCTGCACCTCGGAGCCACTGTGGCTACACCCAGAAAGCATAATGCTGTGTGCGTTTTTTGTTCAATGGTGGAGTGACCATGAGTTCAGGCTTTAGGACATTTCAACCATAAAGCCTAAGCAAAGGCATGACGTGTTTTAAGTGTATGTTACGGTTCAAAAAACTGTTGAAGTCCATAAAATGTGTGGTTGAGGTTGCATGTCAAGTTCAGGCTCTCCTGAAGGTTTGAATGAATATATTCAGCCTATATTCAGTAATTATAAGTCATATACTCATTTTGATAAGAAGCCATCACTTGAAAGATTTGAACATGTTTTTATTGAACATGAGTGATGAAGCATCATAGCAGAGTGGAGTCCCAGCAATGATAAGCAGGAACCCCCTGAAGTCTAGACGCTGGTGGTTGGTAGTGAAGATGAGAAGGAAGTGGCACGAGGCAGGATGACATAAGAGCAGTGAGGTTTAAAGCAGACAGTGGAGGCTGATTGGCTCACAGAGAGCAGCAAGAAAATGATTGGACCTGAGCAATGATGTCATTATTTGGTGTAATGGCGTGGGAAAGAGGAAGTGATGTAAAAAACACAGACTAGCAGCAGGGATACCCAGTAAAGCAGCCTTTAGTATCCTTCTTCCTCTATGATCCATGAACACACACTCATAAATTCATTTTCGAGTAGTTTTTCAGTGATTTTTGGGGTGAACCAAATGTGGTAAAGTGTCAACAGGCCTGTTTCTGGTAAGAAATCGTCACATTTTGAGGCAAAGATGACAAGACTTCATATCAAACCACATGTTTGTGTAAAAGTTACCTCTGAAGCTAATCAGAAACTTCTTTGTACCATTTATAAAGGTACTTTTACCTCGAGACCCACCTATGAGGCCACAAGTTGATTTTAAAGCTCCTTACATAATCCTACATTGTTTAAATAAATGTTTCTTGGCAATTATGCAGTTTTTGGGAGGTTCAAATTGTAACAATGCTTATTAAAAATCAAACAGAGAAGCACCCGTAGTAAAGAAACAAACAAACAAACTGAAAACGGGATTAGAAACACTGAAATAGATCCAGTGCCTGAAATTTTGTGTTGGAAGTAGGTGACCCATCTTGAAAACCCAAGTGGCTATTGGGATTTTTCAAATTAAAGGCTCCAGAAGGACAAACACACTAATTTTGGTGCTTGTTTCCACTTTTGAAAGATTTTCCAGTTGTCTGCTGCACTAGAGGGGATAACTGAAGATAAGGGGGTTGGGTGGTGAAGGATGCAGAGGAAGAAGGGGGTGTGTCGAGTGCCAGGTTTTAGCATGGGGGTGTTTGCATTTGGTGCCAAGGGAGGATTTTTTACACGGACAGCACAAGCTGGGAATGACACACTGTGTGTGTGCTGGAGCTGATGGGATACAAAAAAGGAGGTGTGTGTGTGTTCGGGGGGGTCTCCCTGTGGCCTGAAGCCATGTTCATGTTACTAAACCTGGACCGGTTCATTCACACATGCAAGGAAAGAGTGAGAAAGAATGAAAGGCGTGTTTATCCCTCCCCACTTTATGTTCATGAGCCAGCGGTCTGTGTCTGAGGTCTCCCATGGCAACCCAGGCCCCACCCCCTGTTTCTTCCCAGCTCAGCATATGAAAGCCATCTGTGTCGACCTCTAATCTCCATCAGTACTCGCTCCCCGCTGGGTCTATATGCTGTGTGTGTATGTTTTTGAACTGAGATTACTGGCCGGGAGCGATGATGCAGGGAACAAAGAAAGCATGGCATTATTACAACAGTTAAATCAGACTTTGGTGCTCTGATAATGATGATTTGTGCTGTGTGTGCGCTACAGATACATGCAAATGCAAACAGATATTCTTATTTTCATTAAGGTCTTACTAACCATCAGCCACTAAACCTTGACATAATTTCCAATTATACCTGCCGCAGTGATCACTTCACATGCTTGGTCGACTTACATCAAAAACAAAACGAAAAGCTGTTTTTCTTTTTTGTTAGACTGCTCACTGTCATCTACTTCCTTTGTTAAGCTATGAACTCGATTATATCTTAATTTGCTCATACGGCAGGTGACAGCAAATATCATATCCCCCATTGTGCTGTGCAGTAGTGCAAATTTTGGTATAGATGCTACACCAAGTAAATAACGGGCCGTTATTGACAATAATGAAACTTTTAACCCGTAAAAGCTTATGCAGGGGAGAGAAGTGTTTCATGATTTATGAGTTGAATCATTGTCTGTTTAATGACCACTAAATGACTGTGATTTTTACTTTCCATAATAGTTAATTAACACAATAAAATGCATCTTTAAGCTTTCATGTATACTGAAAAAGGGATTTTTGGAAAGCTGGAACATAAATGTGCCTTCTGTTGTTTGGATGTGCCATATCCTCTGAATTTTGGTGAAATCTTCTTTTTAACGAGTGTACACTCTAGAAAGCAGAGTTTATAATGAGATTAGTCTGCCAATGCTGTGCTGGCCATTTTCCCACTCTCCCCTGTTAAGTCATTTATATTCATAAACAACAAATAAATAAATTTTCCCATTTAAACACCACATTGATACTTTTAAGAAGTGCTACATAAACCACTTCAGTGTCCTCTGGCTTAATGGGGATTGGGTTGGAGAAGGGGCTTTAACATTTTATGATACATTTGTGTGAATTAAGAACCCCACAGGCTCCTGATTTCTCTCGGTTAAAGTGGAAAGAGGAGCCATAACCAGCTGAAATCATGGCTGGGCCACATTAAAAAAAAGAAATGCCACAGCAGACAGATGCACATCTTTCCTTTCCTGACACAGCCCTCCTATTTATCCAAGCTTGGGACTGGTACAAGGAGTATGCAACCTTGCGTCCCCTCCTTGCTTTCAATTTGGGGACTTTTTGTATGTTAACCACTATTCCACTTTATTAGGTACATGTTGCTAGTACTTGGTCTACCCCTCGGTATTGAAAACATTCCTCAGAGATTTTGGTCCCTGTTGACTTGATAGCATCACGCGATTGCTGCAGGTTTGTCAGCTGCACATCCATGAAGCAAATCTTTAACTTTACAGGGTCATCTTGACCTCCTCTACATGCGCTGAGTTGCTGCCATATGACTGGCTAAATAGATAACTGTGTGAGTTTGCAGCTTGTATAAAAAGAGGAGCACGTGATTACAGTGTGATTTATGTTTTATTTAAAACAAAAACAGTGTAGAAAAGCATGTTTCTTTGACATTTTCACTTTAGAATCACATAAAGATCTGTACTTCATACGCAGAACCTGCAAGAAGGCAACAAATGTGGCTTAATCATGACTTACAGCCTTAATCAGTGCTTCCAGCTACATTAGCAAGTTTTTTTCTACCACACTAGAGATGTCTTAGTGTTTCTGACAATACAGTAATGTTAACTGCATTTGTACATCAGACTGAACACAGCTAAAAGGTTTATTAGTGGCACCTTTTGATGTTTTTTGACACAAATACCTTGGAAAAGTACGCTGTATCAAATGATTAAGTACTATATAGGAGGCTTTACATTAAAAAAATAGACTCAAGGCTAACAACATAGGTAAACAATGGCAATTAAACCAGGCACATTATAGACACACTTAGTGCAGTTAACAAAGAAATGACAGCTGCTCTTCAAAGTGACAGTTCATTATACACTTCGTGTTAGAACAAAAACAGGTGAGTAGTTGTCCATTCAGGACACAGAAGTCAAAGTTAATTGCAGTCCATAATGCACTTCAGCAGTGATAACAGACAATCCTCATACTGTAAGCTTTACACAAGCAAAAGTCACTTGAAATTAAGGATAAAGTGTCAAGCACAAATGTAACAGAAAATTAGAAAAATTAGGTTGGTCCATTGGCCACTTCAGCAAGGAATAAACTATTATTTAGTGCTCATACTCTGATATAAAAAACAGTGAAACAAGTATTTTTTTAAAAACAATACTAAACTGAATGCAGTGTTTTAGTTTCGAGGTTAATCTCATCCTTCATGTGGTACATCCAGGGTTGTTTCTACCGATTCTCATCCTCTGCCATCAGCAGTTCACAGGCCTGGACTGACTGACAGTATTTTTGAAACTATTACTCTTGAAGCTGTAAATAGCTCTCAGGTCCTTACCTTCCATCTATCAAACTCTGTTAGTTTTATCAGTGGTGAACTTTATAGAGGTTCATGGACAGAAGTGATGAGGTTATCAGCCTCTCCTCTTTCACTACTCTTGCGTCAGCACAGGAATATCAATTTCTATTGCTGACATCCGCGAGCGGGTGGAGTAGCGGTGGCCTGTATAGCTGGATGCGTACCCCTGAGAGGGAGCGTAACTCTGCGAGGGGGCATAGCTCTGCGAGGGAGCGTAACTTTGTGAGGGAGCGTAGCCGTAGGCGTGGTTTCCTTCAACCTCTGATCCATAGCCATTCGGTGCAGAAACCTGAGACACGTACACCTGTGGTGGAGCAGGTGCGATAACGCTTTGCACGTAGCCCTGCGCGGGCACATGCGGTTGGGCGTTAATTACTGTAGGAGGGAAAGTCTGTGGTGGGAAAGGCTGCGGAACATAAACTGAGGCAGGAGAATGTGCGTTGGCAATGAGAGGCTGGGTCGACATGGAGTTGGACGTGGACATGGGCAACCAGAAAGGTGAAGGCAGCTTCTTGCACATACAGTACCACATGAACATCAGCAGTGCGGCTAGCATCAGTCCTCCAGAACAGCCTATAGATGTATACACAGCAAAGCCATCAGAGAAGATGTTGGCATATCTAGCGTTCATCTCCTTGGTGCGGAAAAGGAACCACACGGAGGGCGCAATGGGGACTGCGCCGCCCAGGAAGAAAAACATGCCGGCCACCAGGTGACAACCTGGACTGTTCACCAGGCATCTAACTGTTTTAATGTCCGGTTCAGGCTTGTCTGAGCAGCAACAGGTTTTACACATCCCGGTCATGGACAGCAGCAAGGCTAAAATGCCGAAACCGAGGCCTGTGGGAAGGCAGAACTGCAAAAGCCGCAGATCCAGCTGATCCAACTTGGAATACCACTGGAAACATAATAATATATAATTAATGCTGGGACTATTATAAACATCGGAGAATTAAAAAACAAAACATAAGCAGAATAGATCAAGCAATACCTCTGAATCATAGTAGAGGCATCCTGAATAGCCATCCTGCATCACACATTTAGCCCACAGCCCATCATACACACTGATATTCTTGGCATTACGATTAAAGGTGACGAGTTTCGTTACGCGCCACTGCGGAATTAATGCTGCCACTGTGAGCCCACCTACAGACAAAATAGCAATGATGAAGGCAAAAGCATTGGTGGCGTGGATGTCCCGGCACGACATGGCTGGTTATTGCTGACAGGGGAGTTTCCGTTTTCCTGGATAAACAACACAAGTCAGACAGAAAGCAGCAACTGATCAGTTTGATGGACACAGAATTCCTGAAAAACGTGGTTATACAAGTTTATCTGAATGGCCCCATTCCTTTATAGAAGCAAGCTAACTGTGCCACACGCTGACCTAGCTATGGGCAACCCCCCTGTATTTCAATTCACCACAGTGTGGTCGACCCAATATCTGCTGTCCCTGAGAAACAATGCTCTCATTTCACCAGCAAACAAAGTGGGAATGACTCGATGACTGAGGCTGCACTGCAGGAGTGTCTATACAGCAGTGCATTACACAGATTACTGTGCAGCTGAACAATGAGCAAGGCTCGAACTTTATATGACGCATGCAACAGTGACTGACTCAGACAATGCAACTTGCAACTGCTTTTTATTTTATCATCTTAAAAAAAGAGCTCTTATTGCCACTTTCATCTCATCTCTGAAGGTTATCAGGGTCTAACTGAGTATGTTTAAAGCACTTTATGGGCCAATTCCTTGTGGCATTGACGGTCTAAAAAAATCAAGGTGCAGCCAGGTGCACTAGCTGTTTAAATTACCGGGTCATTCCACCTCAAATCAACAAATTTTTTCAACATTTTCTGCTCAACCATCTCTGATCTGCTTCATAATTTTATGGCCAAAGCTTGGGTTGTGGTGAAATAGCTTCATATATCAAAGGCTTTGTTTTGTTTTTTCGTTTAGAGAAATTTGAGCTTGAAATTTTAACCTGAATCAAAAAACTCCTCCAGGATAAAACAAATTTATGTATTATTTACTCAGTTATAATTAGAGTACCATCTGGAAACTCAACTAGAACTTTTTCCTGTTCGGTTAGGACTATCTATTGATATTTTTGTTTTCTGTGGCACGACTTGTGATATTTGCTCAATTTTCTTCATTTTACGAATAAGAATTTCACATCAAAAAGCCTTTCACAAGTTTTCTTTTGTATAACTATATTCAACACATAAATTGTCACCAGCTGTATTTTGGAATGTCATTTTTATTTTTATTTTTTGGTGGATGTTCAAATATGGGACTTCCCAGGACTACACAAAAAACTTCACAGCAATCCTTAATTTATATCAAAATGTTAAACCAAAACAGTTTTAGGTGATTTGAGATTAACTGACAGGATATCCTGGCTCAAAACTAGAGGCGGACAGGATTTTACAGTCAGGATGAATGGACTGTGAAGGGTCTTCAAATGTTCTGAACAATAATCACTGTACCTTTCTGACATGTCTCAATAGCATTTTGTTTTACAGTTTTCGTTTACTCAGTCGCTATCTTATTGTGTTTTATTAAATGTAACTTTCAAAGTGCCAGCTGTTACAGACCGGTGAATCTAAACTATTTATTCTAGATTATGCTAACGATCAACGTGAGCAGGGTTAATAGCACAGTGATTATTACACCCAAAGCAGTATAATTATACATACAGTACCGACACAGTGTGCATTGTGGTAGTAAACAAAAGACCTCAACTCTGTAATAACTGGTTAGCAGATAGCACAGTCAGCTAGGCTAATTACCGCTACTTTTGCTAGCCCTCAGCTAGCTCTCTTTGCTCAGACGAATGCAAAGGGCCTGTAAAGTTGTTAATACGTGTTAATAACAGTAACAAAAGCCGATCGTCAACATCAACTGACTCAATACGAAGAACTTAGTAGAAAATGTGAACTCCGAATTCGCTAACTAATTAGCCACCTAGCTACAAGCTAAAGAGGTAGCATTACCGCAACCTGTTGACGCCGATTTATTTTCATACTTTAACTACATTGACTAAAGGGTACTATACCTTGTTGAGCTACGTTTACAGTGAAGTCGGTAACATCTCAGCCTGTTTCTCCTTTACATACTTGAACACAAACCGAGTCTCGTACAGTAGCTCGGAGAGTAAACAGGATGTGCCCTCCGCAGAGCTCGGGGTGTTTCCGCCCTCAGAGCTGACTCACAGGAGGTAAACACACCCTTTAACTCATGTTCTAAAGTATTTTTATTTATTCGTTTATGTCTGTGATTCTTAAAGTTTTACGTGGAAACAAAAAACTTAACCACGCGGATGATAAAAAAAAATGAAGCAAATAAAGGGTAGATAAAATGATAAACAAACAAACAAACTACAAATAAAATAAAGTAAGGCATAAGAATTCATGAAACCACACTAGGGTGTGTCTATGTGTAATCACCACATACAGGTCATTAATACAGCTAAACCGGAATTCATTTTTCTTTGCTGAGTTTGCTTTAAATGAACAGAGCTGATTAATATCCTTTGTTCTTATCAACTTATAATATTGGTATTAATATTTTAGTAAGGTACTACAACTTACCAAGAAGCTCTATCCATTCTCTTTGACGTCACTTCTCTCTCAAGCAGATAAATCGGTCTGTGCCCTGAAACTGAAAAGTCACTCGGCTCTGATCTGTCTCGCTGATTAACTGGATAATTATTTTTTCTGTGCATGTGTGTTTTAGGGGGATATTCGCATTCACATGATCTACAAATCTGCCGGTGAAGAGGCAATTAACGATCTCCTTGGTGGTAAGCTGATGGTTCATGTACTGACCAGGCTTCTGGTGTGCTTTAATTAATCTTACATACTGAATGTGTGTCCGTCTGTTTATAAGGCGCTCTACCAGAACCACCTTTTCCCAGCCCTCCATTTCCAGGGTCAAAAGTTGTGCACAGGAGGAAAAAGAGACAGGTATGAGTCTACTAAATGGTAAAGCGGTCTGCACTTATGCAGGGTCTTTTCACCTTAGAAGGGTGCTACAAAGTGCTTTAAAATCTGTCTCCCATCCACGCACACACACTTACACACTCACACACTAATGGTGGCAGCTTGACTGCCATTGAGAGCTGCTTGAAGTCAGTGTGCCCAAGGATATTTAGGCAGTATAGTAACCGGGGAAGGAAGCGCCGGCCCCGGACAGTCCTCTACCACCTGAACCACAGCTGCTCAGATGGCAGAGGAAAATGATCACCAATAGCAGCGGAGGCGTGCAGATGCTTATATTTTGTGCATGCCTGCATGAGTGTAAGACAGAGAGCTAATTATGCTACCAAGGCTGTTGTCTTGATTACACTGCTTTCCGTCAATATGTTTTATGTTAATTCATAAAGAGTGCGCTGTTTCCAAGCGTTCCTCCCACTCAACAGCTCTCCAGCCCGCTCTTCTCCTCTTCTCGTCTTCTTCGGTTTCATGAAATATTTATCTTATAAGTAGAGGCTGCTTCCCTCCTCGCCTTTTCTCAGACATAGTCAGGTGTCTGCAGCTGTCTGTCTCTCAGCCCTGAAAGCTGCGCTCATATTTACTTTGATTTGGGCTCACAGACAAACCTGGTTTGGCTTTTGCTAAGCTGATGCTCTTTGATTTGTCATTTATTTTTCTTTGAGCCTCGAGTTGACCTTTGTTTTTACTGTACTCTTTTGAAATTCTCTTTAATTTTTTTATTTAGAAAAAGATGGCGTCTGCCTCCCGTTAATATGATAAAACTGTCGTCTCTTTTCAGGCTCCACGTTTGTCACGAAGTGTAGAAGATGAGACCAAATACATCGAGCTGATGGTGATCAATGACCATTTAATGGTAAGCTTATTAGAGACTACAAAAAATAGACATGAATGTGACCTGAAGCCAGAAATCGTGTTATGCTGGCCCACTGACCACAAATCTCTCTAGATTGAAGTGATGCAGGTGTGAAGCGTCACTTTTTATCACGACTGTCTGACTGTCGCATCACAAACAGTCATAGTAGAAAGAGTGCACATCCCTTTTCAATTCTACGGACTTACTTAGAAGGTCATAATAAAACTCAGTTGGTGCTTATCAGGTTTAAAATTATTTAATTTCAACCTCAGGTGCACAGCAACACAAAATACTACACAGAGACTGTATTTATTTACTAAAAACAGTTTTGTTTGCAATATTGTTGCAGTTCATTGAAGTTTGCAGACGTCCCTTTATGCCTAACTCTCTTGAAGTCATATGACAGCATTTCATGGGTTTGGGGTTAAAGTCTAGGTTCACACTTGACTTTAGAGTATTTTGGTATAAAGAGGAGTCCATGGTCAACTCAATGACTGTAAGTTGCCAAGGCGCCGTTACTGCAAAACGCCCAAAATCATCACCCTTTCACCACCGTGTTTCACAGTTGGTATGAGGTGCTTTTTTGCTGATGCGCTGCTTGGTTTTCTCCAAATGTGGCGCCGTAATGACAGCCAGACATCTCCGCTTTGGTCTCGTCTCTCTAAAGGAGATTCAGCTTTTCAAACCTTAGCCGTGCTGCCATGTTGTTTTTAGAAAGGAGAGGCTTTCTCCTGGGAACCCTTCCAAACACACCAAGTTCAGTCATCTTTGACATTTAACATGCTAACTGAGGCTGTAGATTTAAATTTCTTCGAGCATTAGAAAATCTGCTCTTCTGGTTCAATTTGCTGCGTCGTCCACTCCTGGGAAGATTGTGGCATTGTTTTGACACACACCATGAATGCCTCAGACCAGCAAAGTGCCAAAAGGTCTGCTTTTTATAGAGGTGCTCACACTTGGTGATGATCAATTATTAAATTCCATTTGAGTATCAGTACCTGGCTGCTACTTATCATCTTCATCAAATAATTTCCCCCAGGGATCAATAAAGTATTCTGATTCTGATTCTGATTCTGATCTTAATTCCTATGAAGGCAGAAAGGGTGTACTTAGTTTTTCACAGGACTGCGTATCCAAACAATTCTGTCAATATTAAGAGTCGTAATAATTCATTTTACATTTTATGCTTCAAAGATGTAAAATACAGCTAAGATGGAAAAGTTTGGACTCATATACACTTGTTCTTGTAAATTAATTTTGCAGAAAGATTCATGTGGTCATCCACATAGATAGATATTCACGTAAATCTTGGTGTTACCATTTCCAGTAAACAATAGTCAAACAGGGGGTTGCACGGTGGTCCTGTGGTTACCACTGTCACATCACAACAAGAAAGGCCATGGGTTTGAATCTGCTAGCGGGATAAAGATGTTCCGTGTGGCGTTTGCATGATGGCTCACCCACCCATATGACCCTGAATTGGACAAGAAGAAGATGGATTGATGAATACTGAAACAGGAAGAAATAGTTGAAGCATGTCAGGCTTTGGATTTAAGACATGTATGAAATTAGACTCATTCCATTGTTTGTTGTGTGGTTTCTTGGGTTTTGTTAAAAGAAAAACATCTTTTAAATAGCTCAGAGTCTACAGGAAGCTGGTTGGGCTGAGAGTCAAGGCTGTAAACAAAGTAAGAGCATGCACTTCAAACGCTGCCTTTACTGAGCATGAAAAAACATTCTGATCAACTAAGATCCACTGGAATGGAATTGACTTTGTTTTTATATTATAAAAGCAACATTAAGACTGAATCCAATGTGCAGACACAGGCTTCTTCCATGCATTAAAATGGCTTAAAGTAAATTTGTTCCAGATTATGAAACCCATTTATATTAATTTATCCTTCTTGTCTCTCTTTCTTTGTTTTTTTTTCTTTCTACAGTATAAGAAGCACCGGCTTTCCGTCGGGCATACGAACAACAACGCTAAGACAGTGGTCAATATCGCTGACATGGTAAGAACTGTATCGATCCGCTTCTTGGAAAGCTTGCCACAAGCACTCCCAGGTACTGGAGTCGAGCGCACGCTGCACTGATTTCTCATTTAACCAACCTCACTCTCCCCATTTAAAGCCTCTCCTGGCCCATAATATGCCGCGAGCAGCCATTAACCGCCCAGTTATGAGGTTTTCAGATGACTGGATGTCAAAAGCAGTGGTGGCATCCCGACAGCTCAGAGGCAGATTTTAAGTGTTTGATTATTTGTAGCCACGTCTGTGTGTTGTATTACTGAAATCTGAGCTGGGACAGGGTCACGTCTGTAAGCTGAGAGGCTGGTGAAGCTGGAGAAAGGTCATGCTTTTTGTTGTGCCCTTGAAGAAGATCATATGAAGCAGGCTTTATTTAGGAGGCACGCATTGATTTCTTTCATCTATGCTAAACACTATAGCATACACCTGGAAGAAATGTTGGAATAAGAGCTGGAAAAGAAATAACGCAACAATGGTCTGGAGCAGGTTTAGTGTCTGTGGGTATTGTTCCTTCTGCACTTTTGGCAGCAGTGAACTCTCCACACAGATGCACCAGCAGAGGCAGATAGTTTGAGTTTGTAGGGGCCACAATGGGATTAAATCATGCACACTGACCCCTCCATCCCTGCACTGACAAACCATTAGCATTTATTTTGAATGCAGACACTTTGCTCTCCTCCGGTGTTTGTCTGGCCCGAGGCACCTGCAGATTTGCGTCTTATGAAAGCAAACATTATTATTTACAGCAGAGTTTGCTCCCACTGTGTCCTTCAGACGGTTACCTTTGTTTACTGTCTGTCTGGTTTCTTAGGATGTGCCGCAGCTGTCTGGTGGCAGGATCATACTGAGCATTTGATCACTGTCGTATTGAACAGCTGGAGATGCCGATGCTCATGACACATCAAACCGAATATTTTTGCCACTTTCTGTTACACAAGTATTTAAACCTTCTTGACATTTTTCCTGATATCAAGTTTGCTTTTTCCACAGATTTTCAGGGAACAACTTAATACCCGAATTGTGCTCGTTGCAATGGAAACCTGGTCAGCTGACAACAAATTTAACATTGACGATGACCCCATGGTGACCCTGAAGGAGTTCATGAAGTACAGGAAAGACTTCATCAAGGAGAAATGTGACTCTGTTCACCTCTTCTCGTGAGTATGCCAGTTAGGAAAATAAAATGTTTTTTTTCCCCTTATACACTCAGCATCTTTTGATAAAACACCCTTTTCTTTCATCAGAGGGTCTCGCTTTCATAGCAGCTGGGGTGGAGCTTCCTATATGGGCGGAGTTTGCTCTCTCACCAAAGGAGGGGGCGTCAATGAGGTGAGTGAAAATTAAATAATTTTAAAGTTAAATGATGCAGACAACGTGGAGTTCAATCACAGTGGTCAGTTTACATTGATCACCACCAACACCGACTGTTTTCTGTGATTAAATGAGGGATACAGTGCTGTGCAAAAGTCTTGAACCAACCCTCATTTCTATATTTTGCCATTTTTAACGTGGTCTTGAGCAATACTTCTTCAGGGTTTTCTTTGGACATTGGCTGCTTTTTCGCCCACTTTCAGACGAATACTTTTTTGTTTGTTTGCTTGTTTGTTGTTGAGTCCCTAAACACTGAGCTATGAATCATTCAAGCATTAATAACGGGATGAATCATAGTTGTGTCTACACATAACAAACAACTTAGCGAAGAACTAATTTTAAATGGTGTCTTTAGGCACATGGGTCCAACTAATGGAGTCACCTATCCAATTTTTAATTTTAAATCCAATATGTTCAGTAGGGGTCAGGCGAGAGGTACAACAGTGAGTGTCTACAGCCATCTATAAAACACGGTGGAGGCTCTGTCATGGTTTGGAGCTGTATTTTAGCCAGTGGTGTTGGAGATCTTGTAAAAATCAACGGAATTATGAGAAAAAGAAAAGTACCATTGGATTCATATAATTTCAATTTTCTTTCATTTAAATTAATTACTGTTTTTTCTGCTTTACAACAAGATTTCCTACAATAAATCAAAGATTCTTGGTCTTTTTTTCATTGATTCACTTCATTCTCTCTTCCTCTGCATTTTTTCTTCAGTATGGGAAAACTAATGAGATGGCCATTACCCTCGCACAGTCTCTTGGACAGAACATCGGCATCTTCTCGGACAAGAAGAGGATCCTTAACGGTAAACCGTTAAATCTTAATGATCCCTTCTGTCTTCTCTCACGCTCTTCATGAGATTTAACACTGATTATTATTTGTTATTTTTGTTTTTTGTTTTGTTTTTTGTTGAGGTTTCATCATCTCCATTCTCATATATCTTGTAAATGCACCCCAGAAAAGGAGAGGAGGAATGAATGGCTGGGCATGTGTTACAACCTAATAGAATAATTAACTATACTATCTATAATAATTAATATCTTTTCTATATATTTATGCATTTACACACATGCAAAGGCATCTAACTTTAACCGTCTCCTGCAATATGAGGTTAACTAGTAAAATATGTGTAAAAAACACATGTAAATACCCGCATTTTTTTGTCTTTTCATTTTCCTTCTCCAACATTATGTGCTTTTATGTTTTTCTTTTCCAAACCTCCCTAATTTTATTATTACTGTGTCCAGTATTTTACACATCTGTACACTACATATGAATTGCACTTGTTTTTGTAAATATTGTCAAATTTCCCCCCTAACAATAATAAAAACACACATTCTTCTTAAAACTCAATTTTGATGATATCACAAATGTATTTTTCCAGGTGAATGCAAGTGTGATGATCGCTGGGCCGGCTGTATCATGGATGACATTGGGTAAGTTCCTTTTCAAAGTGCATTTCCTGATCTCATCTCACAGCTGAATTCTTGTCAACTCTCACAGATGCCGATGATTCAGTCTCATCAAAGCATTTTAACAAATTCTGACACAGCATGGAGTTGGATGCAATGTTACCCAGACTATAAGTTGCTTTCGTTCCCTTCCCTGTATGAATATTTACTTAAATATTGCTATAACTGCAGTTATCAATAAGTGTCATCCTGCCTTGTCAAAGCTATGTGTTTTAATATGTAAACATAAAGTTTACATGTGTGTCTCTTATGTATTTAAAACCAATTAAATCTCAAATATCAATCTATTTATCCATTTAAATTACATGTATGTCATTCACTGCTGTGTTCTTGTACCTTTATAATTCACCACTAGGGGACAGTCCAGGTTTAATTTCCAGTTGCTATCTTCTTGTTATATAACATTGAGCATTTCTCTGCATAAAGGCCTTCTGTAATGTCTTATTTGCTTAGATAAGAAAATAGATGATTAAAATATTTTTGTGGACTGCACAGGCCTGCTTGGCATCATGCCACTGTGAGTGTCTGTGTGTGATCTGTGTGTGTGTTGTCTGTCTGTGTGCGTGTACCTCTCTTCTTATATACTTCTTACAATTCCCCCCCCCCCCCCCCCCCCCCCCCATCCCGAATGGGACAGCAGGTGAGCTGAAGCTTGTGAGCGTTGCTTGTGCTGGTTTTGAACCAAATGGCTGCGTCAGAGGGAGGTTGTCAGTCATCACAACCTTTCCCTTTGTCATCCAAGGGCACTACAGCCACTGTGGCCCCAGCTTCTCATTTTACCTAGATGATATGAACAAATACAGCTTGATGTCCTGTTTGTAATACACTGGCTGTATTTTTCATGATCACTTTGTAAAATATCACATACTTAGTGTGTATTTTTCAGTTTTTGGGCAATGTTACTGACTGAATAGCTGATAAATGTCATTGATTTGTTTTTCCCGATTGCCGAGAGGCTTCTTCTCCACCCTGCTGTTTAAAAATTAAAACTTCTCATTACTGATTTTTGTTCATCGTTATCCAGTTGATACAGTCTGCAATGTCATTCTCATCTTGGGTCAATATTTGTCTCATTCTCCTGTAACAACACAACAAGTACACTTCCCAAACACTGAGATCCTGCTCTATTGGCTTACCTTAATAAACCTCCTCTATTGTCACAAGGTCACATGACAGAGGACAGGTGACTTTGTGCTTATTTAAACCTGTCACCTGTGAACAGACCCAAGCAATTTCCCTAAAATCGAGTCAGTGGTGTTTCAGACGATTGTATTCAATGAGCGGCCTCTGAAGTTTATTTTTAATCCCTCAGCACCTGCATGTCTGATTTTCTTCACCTGACTACCTTTAACTAGTTTTTTCACAGGATGTAGCTCCTCTGTTTGCTTGTGTGTTGCGCGAGTGCGTGTCTGAGTGGATTTGTGTTAAAATACAGACGGGACACAAATTAAAGGAAAGAGAAAAACAAGATAAGTAATGAAAAGACTTCCTCGTTAGATGTTTTAATCAGCGCTGTCCAACACTCAAGTCTCTCACAGGTGTTTGCGAAGACAGCAAAATGATTCACATCATTTTCACACTCATTAAATCATTCAGTGATATTTGTACAGTTTTCATCCTGGAAGTGGCCTCTGCCTTTTTATAGGATCAGTCAGAGCAACTTCATGTAGGTTTGCAATATTTGACACATTTCTTTAAGGGGCCAAAGGCTCCCAAAGCTGTGCCAGCAAAGCTCAGGTTTTTCCTTTAATATGTCACCCATCTGTGGGTATGTGTGCTCCTATGCAGTGTATACAGTAGCTTTTCTTAAGATCTTAAATCCTAACTACACCTTGTATAAACTGAAGTTTCTTAAAAAAAAAAACACATTTTCCATTAAGGTTAAGTTAGGATTTGGTAGCAGTTAAATTCTGTAGGTTTTTCTATTTTTATTTCCTTCCTTCTCCTGTGAGAATGGGTGTTGGCATCAGCAAACCGGGTCAAAATATGTATTTCAAAGGGAGCAACCTTAAAGCCTTTAATATTTTTTAATTTAATGAGGCCAGATAGCCTAAAACGCACAGTACCAAGAATAGACAGGCACGACAAAGACTCAAATCCCACTTCACAATTTTAATGCAGAGATTAAGAAATTGAGAAATGGCTAAGCTGCTGATGAGCGTCCTAATAACCACCAGGTGTTATAAGCTGACTGTAACGGAGCGAAGGAAGGAAGAAGGTTGCTAGCGAAATAGTTTGGTTTTTATAGTGGTCTTTTTATTTCTATTTTAAAAATATAATACATATTTTGATCATATTGTGTGCATGCTGTGAAATAAAGAGTGAATAATAGTGTTATTCCATGTGGTACCAACTGGGGAATCACACAAGCATGTTTCTTCTTTGCTTCACCTCATCTTGATGTTTAAAAGGGAATGAAAGCTACAAGATTTCAAGAACAAATCCCGTATAAGAGCCGGGACAGCAATAAACCTTATTAATTCCCAAAACTTGCAGAAATATTGTAGTGTACTTCATCCATTACCTCCTCTTTATATAACCATCGTCATCATTGGTGATGGCTTCATTTAGTCAAATTACACATGAAACATCAGCCAAAGCCTCTCCCACCCTCGACTCTCTCATTATTGCATTGTCTGGTTTGGCAGACCTGATGAGCCACTCTAACCTTTTCCTGCAGAATAATCAGGATTAAGACTAACAGTGCAGAAGAACATAATAATATTTAAGTGCTGCTCACTGTTGGGATAATGCCATTAAAAGCATCAGCCTGGCCAGGCATTTTCAAGCTCCGCTGAGATCGGACACTGAAGTCCGGATGGATGTGCCATCCAGCTGGACTTTAGCCTTTAATTATAAATGAATTGAAGCAATCACAGTGAGAATTAAAGAGCTGATGACACTCTCAGCAGAGCTTGATTTCTATTCTGAGCAACTCATTAAAAAAATTAGTCAGATATTCTTTTTGTTCTTTTGGGGCTTCAGTGTCAAATGATAATGCAATGCTGGCTTAAAAATGACTCATCGATAATATTAGGCTTGTTTTCCAGGACAACGTAAAAACGGCACATCTTAGAATCCATTTACAGCCCGCTCATATCTCCGTACGATGTTCACAGAGTCAGTTGTGCTAAATGTCTGTCTCCATGTTATTATAAGGATCTCCTCTGAACTGTGAGTATAGTGAACCTGCCGTAAAACCTCTAATATTTAAAGTGTGTTTTATGTTTGGTAAAAAAGAAGCAATTTTAAGTATATTAATAAAAAAACAGTTCACACTAGTAACTGTAAAATTGTGTAAAACTAAATTGTAATTAAGTAAATGCACGATACAAAGACTGAACGGGTTAAGGTGCTTAAAACTGTGTTTTTTCAGTCTTTTGTTCTTTGGTGTTGGCAGGGAGGAAACCCTCTCACGCACACAGTAAAATCTGCACACGTGGTTTATTTTGTGTCCGCGTTAACAGCCCGATGCGTTCTTGTTGTTTTGAACAGTTTTTACCTGCCCAAGAAATTCTCTGACTGCAATGTGGAGGAGTACTATAACTTCTTGAACAGCGGTGGAGGAGCCTGCCTGTTCAACAAACCTCTGAAGGTACATCATACTTTCAACCAAATGCTACATACGTATATAATCTATATTTACTGGAAAGTTCATTAGGTATGCCTTGCTAGTATCAGGGTGGACCCTCCTTTGCCTTCAGATCTGCTTCTTCGTGACATCCTGGAAACATTCCTCAGAGATTTTGCTCCATTCAAATGATAGCATAACTCAGATGCTGCAGATTTAATCAGCTGCACATCCATGATGTGAATCGCCCGTTCCATTACATTCAGCTCTGTGATATGGTGTGTTTTCCTGCTGAATGAAGTAATCAGAGATGCTCTTTTGCATACCTTGGTTGTAACAAGTAGTTATTTGAGTTACTGTTCCCTTCCTGTCAGCTGGAAGCAGTCTGATCATTGACCTCTGACATCAAACAAGGAATTTTTGTCCTGCTGTTCACTGGAGATTTTGTCTTTTTTTGACCATTGTCTGTAAACCCCAGAGATGGTTGTGCAGGAAAATGCCAGTAGATTGGGAGCTGTTAAAGCTCCATGCCACGTTTAAAGTTGCTGGAATCGCCTTTATTCTAATGCTCGGGTTAAATTTCAGCAGGTCTTCCAGACCATGTCTACATGCCTAAATGTAGTGAGCTTCAGCCATGTGATTGGCTGATTAGATATTTGTATCAACAAGCAGGTGAACAGCTATACCCAATGAAGTGGCTGGTGAGTGTATATATTAATTTAGCTCTTTATTCACTCAGCTGTTAGACCCTCCAGAATGCGGCAATGGCTTTGTGGAGCCAGGAGAGGAGTGTGACTGCGGAAACCCAGCGGTGAGTTAAACATCCGCGGATGAATGAAAAATACACAGATATATATACTGAAGGCTTAACCTTTATGATCATCCAAGGTCAAAGAGATGAGTTACAGCAAAATAAACAATCAAAGAAAAAGGGTTAACATCTGAAGCAGTGAAGTAAAGTCATTGGAGAAATTAAGGCAAAGAATAAACTGTGTTGAGAAAAGTTTTTCTTCCTTTCAGGAATGTGCAAAAGAAGGAGAGAACTGCTGCAAGAACTGCACCCTGACTCAGGGCTCTGTTTGTAGCAATGGACTCTGCTGCAATAACTGCCAGGTACTAAACCGGACAGTAGCAGGTTTTAAGTGGTTTTTATCTAAATATACTGATCTTTATAAACAGATATGGAGCTGCAGAGTATGGTGGATTTTTGGTTTAGTCACATTCAAGCAGGGTTTGGTTGCATGCAGACAAACAGTCCATGTGGAGAGCAGAAGCTGAAATACTATTAGCTACGATCTGATGGGGATTTAGTTTTAAATCAGCTTTTCAAAAATGTATCTGTGTAAAATCTAACAATGACTGACAAAACAGGAAGTGTTGAACTAGATATCCTTTTTCCTACATTGGAAGCACTGAAAAAATAGCCGTGGTCTCCGGGGATTATGCCACTTTCAGGCACTCCTCCGCTACTGAAACTGAAACGGAAACTATTTAGGACCATTAAATCCTACAAGAAAAGATATGGACATAGTTAACATTGATGGGGTGTGTTTTAGCTGTGAATGGGCAGACTTGTCACACACTTTACTTTATGATGGCAAAAAACGTTTGACTTTTTGTTTTTTTCTGCCGGACGTGGAATGAAACACAAAACCTTTTCCGATTTAATTTGTCTTGTGTGCTGATACAGATGGAGTTCAGGGGAATTGTGTGCAGAGATGCGGTGAATGACTGTGACATCCAAGAAATCTGCTTGGGCAATTCCAGCCAGGTGAGCACGGATTTTTCCTCCTAAACATCTGCTCATACTTAGATTTGCATCACTGTATTTTTGAGGCTTTCTCTATTTTTTGCAGTGTCCACCAAATGTGCACAAGATGGATGGTTACACATGTGAAAAAGACCAAGTAAGATCTTGATGAGTTTTATGTGATCTTGCATTAAAATGTTTAAAAACCTCTCAGCTGATTGGCATGCACTTTGTTAAGAATCACCTTGTTTGCCTGTAGGGTCGCTGCTTCAGTGGAAGGTGCAAAACCAAAGACAGACAGTGCAAGTTCATTTGGGGAGAAAGTAGGTGTTTTCTCTCATGTGCATTCCAACGCAAGGAGATCTAGAGGAGCTGCACAGAAAACACCCTCGTATTATTCTCCTTAAAATTGCTTGTGTTTCCCTCAGAGGCAACAGCAGCTGACAAGTTCTGCTACGAGAAGCTTAACATTGAAGGGACAGAAAAAGGCAACTGTGGAAAAGACAAGGACACGTGGATCCAGTGTAACAAGCAGTAAGCCAGTCGTCTGTGCCTCCTGTGGAGCTCTGGGTTACTTTCCTCTCCTGCTGATATGTGTTTGCACCTTTTGTGTTCAGGGATGTTCACTGTGGCTATCTGCTGTGCTCCAACATCTCTCCTGCTCCACGACTGGGAGAGCTGCAGGGAGGGCTGACTTCATTCTCTGTAGCCCAACACAGTGCCTCTTTGGACTGCAGGTAGCCAAAGGAACAAAAAAGAAAACACCTAAAACAGTCTATAATGATCATTTGTGATCTGTGTTTAGTCTATGGAATACTATTGTTTGTGCAGCACTGAAGGAGGAACGCTCTTAAAAAAATCTCCTCGCTTGTTGCTCTCTCAGTTGTTTACAAAGCACATAACTCTAGCATCAAGTAAATCCTTCATTGATTGTTAGAGACCCACCGAGCCAGGAAAACTACATTCTTCTAAACATCACAGATGAACTAAGAAACAGCAGCCTGCACATCACGCCACGTTTACTGCAAGCCAACATAGCCTTTCAAGTCACTCAGTCTTGTTTGCTCTTCAGTGGTGCTCACGTGGTGATCGACGGAGATATAGACCTGGGATACGTCGAGGACGGGACGGCCTGCGGCACAGACAGCATCTGCTTCAACCACAAATGTCTCCCCATCCAGCAGTTCAACTTCAGCACCTGCCCAGGGACGACTGACAAGGCCATTTGCTCTGGAAATGGGGTACACGCCAACAGCGAACTCATACACCAACGCCTAGAATTGATCCAATCATATAATATAATATAATATAATATAATATAATATAATATAATATAATATAATATAATATAATATAATATAATATAATATAATATAATATAATATAAGTGTTTCCCACTTATAGTATTTGGGAAGTATCTATTTAGCTGCTGTCGGGGTTTTCTTTTTATTTTAATGTTTTGATGCCTGATTGTGGACTTGAAATAACTTGAGAAACATAAAGACTTGAGTCACCATATTTTGTGGTTGCAATCAGACCAACTTGAATTTTGACCCATAAAGTGCCCATAACAGACTTCGACAAATATCTAATTATGTTACATTTTCATCCTGCAGGTGTGCAGCAATGAGCTGAAGTGTGTGTGTAACCAGGGCTGGACAGGAGAGGATTGTAGCTTCATGTTTCCTGTGGCCAAAACCACAGCCTCAGTTTCAGGTAGACATTTTATCTGCCCTCTGCACCTGTTCCACTTGTTCCTGCCTCTGTCTCTACATCACATTTTCCCTCCAGTCATATTTCAGGGCTGCTCTGCACACTTGTCCCTCTGTAAAAACCCCACCCCTCTTCCCAACCTGCTACACCCGTTTCATTTCTTTCTTCATTGTCCTTCCACTTCACCACAGATATGTCATCCTTTTTGTTGCTTTTCAATTGTCTTTTAATTTTTGTTATTTTTGGGGGCTCACGTCTGCTCATTAAACCTGCTGCATTTGTATTCACTGAACCTTGCATGTCATTCTTTTTGTTTGTCATTATTTTCACACTCATTCTTTGTCGACAGGCCGATGTCTTTGACGGAGTGATTTGAGGTCAGATTTAGGTTCCTTTTTCATTGTGTTTGTCTTGTCTTTGATGTCATTTCCCGCTCCTCCTCGTCTTGTCTCACTCCAACTTCAGTCCCATCACAGTTAGATAATTACAGCCCTCATTCAATTGAGAAGCAAGCAGTTTTTATTGTTACCCTGAATGGGAAGCGCTTGTAGGTTCCCCCTCAGAGTAGTGTTGGAGGGTGACTGAGGTTTTGGTGTTTTTTTTCTCCCGTGTCTTCCTGATGAACTTTTCTTGCTAAATGTTCTGTGTTTTTGTGCTCTGCTGCACTGTTTTGTGGTTTGTGTATCCCCATGTGTCTGCATTGTTCCAGATACAAGAGACACACACATCTCAGTTAATACACATTTGGCTTCCCACTCTACTCTCTTCCTCTGTCTCAGGTATCAACAGCACTAACATCATCATCGGGGCTATTGCGGGCTCTATCCTCTTCCTCGCCCTAATACTGGCTGTAACAGCCTGGTGCTACAAGTGAGTCTACACATAGTTTGTGCATGTCTGATGATGAGTGATGAGTGGAAATAATAATAAATAAAAGTATGAACTTTCTGGATTGTTATAAGATTGCTGTTTTCTTTACAGGAGCTACAAGCAGAAATGCTACATCGAGTCTGAGGTTCACCGGAGATTCTGCCGGTTTGCACACTTTAACATCTTTTTCTTACTCTGTTATTTAAAGCGTGACTCTAAAGTGCATGACAGAGCTGCAGCTTGTTTGAGTGTGTTATTGTTCTCTCAGTAACTTTTTCTTTCCTTGTTTTGTTTTGTTTTTTTGCAAAGACCACAAAACCTGTAGTTAATACTCAGTCGTTTCTTTGTGCTCAAATGATCCAAAACCCGGAGCAAGATCTTAAATACAAATCTGCAGCGAGACCCTGAGGAAATCTGAAATATCCCCGCCCTGCATAATAACAAAAATGACCAAAAATGTTTTCTAATCTGCTACAAGTAATCGTCTTGCATTTAAATGTCATCTACATGAAGTTATATAATCAAAAGGAAAACTAAATATCAAATGTAAAAATATGCATTATGAGGGCCATGAGTCTGTGGTGGGCCCCGATCGTACTGCATGTGGCTCCAGCAGGTGATTTACAATAACAAAGTTTTAAATCAACAGACTTGTAATTCACTTTTTTAGCATAATTTGTAACATTTATAAATGGATACATTTTACTCTTAAGAGCTTGGAAAAGAAGGCAGATTGACTTCTTCAGCTTTGTAAAGATGGGTTGGTGAAGTTGTTTCATTGATTTTTACAATTCTAAAACAACTGGCAAGAAATAAACCCCGCTGGGGTCTGTCTCCTCGATAGAAGAAACCAAACGGCCACTCCACAAACGTCCTTCTTCCTTTTATATACATTTTATGGACATCCTTTATTTATTTGTATGACCTATTTTCATCGTTGGCAAGAAAAGGTTGTAAGAAAGTGACGAATATCAGGTCACGAAAAGTTGTTTTGAAAATTACCTTCAACAAGCCAATTATTAATGAGGTCAGAAATCTTTTACATTTGGGTTTTTTGTACCACTTCTTAAAGTAAAAAGCAAGAAGTAGCCAAAACACTCTTTGCATATTTATATTGCCAGTAAAAGTCTTTGAAATGCTTATGAGTGTTTTTATTATAGAAAATAGAGAAAACATACAGTGGGGCAAAAAAGTATTTAGTCAGCCACCATATATATATATATATATATACATATATATATGTATATATATATATATGTGTATATATATATATATATATATATATATATATATATATATATATATATGTATCTATATATGTATATGTACATATATATGTATCTATATATGTATATGTACATATATATGTATCTATATATGTATATGTACATATATATATATCTATATATGTATATGTACATATATATATATGTATATATGTATATATACATATATATATGTATATATATATGTGTGTGTGTGTGTATATATGTATGTATATATGTGTGTGTATGTATATATATATGTGTATATGTATGTATATATGTGTGTGTATGTATATATATGTATTAAAAAAAACATTTTTCCCTTTTTTTAGACATGAGAGTATAATGATGTTAGCCAACTAGACTGAGCTAGAACAAAAATAGGGAGAAATGTAAATGGGGGCTCTTAGTGCAAGCTTAGTGCAATAACTGAACAACTAATTACATAATGAAAAATTCAAAGCAGTCACCAGAGTAGAAGAAAACAAAATGTGGCACAGATCATAAATGGACTATAAAAAGCTTTTAATTAAAATATATGCAGGTGGCTGTTTCCTGTCATGGTGTTCATCTCTGCAGCATCTAAATGAATTCTTCTGTACTTCCAGGCAAATGCCTCCAGGTGACTATGTCACAAAACCTGGGGATGCAGATTCATTTTACAGCGACATGCCTCCGGGTGTAAGCACAAACTCGGGCTGCAGCTCCAAGAAGAGGTCAGCCTGCCTGTCGCACCTGCAGATTTGCACCCCGTCCTTCACTCCCTCCATCCCATCCATTTCTCAGAACCGCTCACTGTTTGCCTTCAGGTGTGCTATCTCACCATCACTCAGTCATTTGCTGGCAAGTGTGTGCGTGTGCATCACCGGTGTAGATGAGCTCAACATGTTTTCGTGCTTTCATTAGGTGTCTTACCTTTTTCTGGAAATGACCAAAATGCAGAAACCTGTGAGCATTTTGGCAGTTTTGCATCAAGTGCTTTCATCTCATGTCATATTCATCTGTCATGAAATGTTTTCATGGCTCATAATGATGACATGGCATCTTCATCTTCTGATTCATTTACCTCAGCCTCATTTTAGCCTCATTTGCAGCAGACTTGCAGCATCTTAGGAAGACGTTACTGAACTTTTTTTTTTTTTTCCTTCTCTCATGTGACCTAGATCTAATGGCCTGTCCCATTCGTGGAGTGAGAGAATTCCAGATGCCAAACACATCACTGACATCTGTGAAAATGGGCGACCAAGAAGCAACTCGTGGCAAGGTAAGCGGTGCTTTTTTTTGTTTCTCAGGATGAAAGAAAATGAATGTGTTTGTTCAGGACAGGAAACAGTGAAAGAATCTAACTCACGTTCTGATCTTTAGGCTAAATTCAAACCACAACTAACAAACCAATTGTAGCCCTTCTCATACAGGCCTGCTTTTTCATTATCATCCCATTAAATACTTAGCATGTGAATCTAAATGTGCACTTCTGTTTTGTTTGTCTTCAGGAAACCTGAGCGGTAATCGTAAGAAACTGAAAGGAAAGAAGTTCCGTGCTCGCTCGAACTCCACAGAGTAAGTAATATTTGGGAAACTGATTAAGTTGTGATGTCAGTGAACGCTCTACTTGCAGATAGAGAGACACCGTAGTAAAAAACACTAATGTATCAGGATCTATTAAAGAATCAAGCTGACATTATCTTTATAATTTTCATTCTTTATTTTAGTAAATCTCACAAAAAGACCAAAACCAACAGGTTTTAGGGAAAAGGAGCAAATTTAGATCAGTATTTTCACCTGTGGATTACTGAATAGTTATATTTACAACACTGGCAGTCACATTGGGAACCCTTTAGTCTTGGCCAGACAGCCAGACTCTGAGGATGACAGTTTAGGCCAGCAGGTGTCTGTGCCAAGACCGTGCACCGGTCACTGTTTATGAATGCAGATACGATTTTATAAAGGTAATGAAATCCAAAGCAATATCAGAAGGTAGTTGATAGTTTCAAGATTACATTTCTGTGCTGCATTCCCTCCTTTGCTCTCCAAGTCAACTGTTTACTGCCATGTGATGTGACTACCAATGACCCACAGAGTCTGCATGTTCATATGCACATATACAGTCATATGAAAAAAAAGTTTTTGCAGGACTCTATGCACATCTGTCTGTCTCTCTCACAGCTTTGCCACTGCACACGCTGCAGGCTTGGGATCATTGTCCTGTTGCATGACCCAGGCCAAGCTTTAGCTGTTGGACAGATGACTCAAGAAAGCTTTGGTACAGAAGAGGTCAACCATGCACTCTTCTGTACCAAAGCTTTCTCGAGTCATCTATCTAACAGCTAAAGCTTGGCCTGGATCAAGCTCGGCTTGGCCCAAATCATAACCCCTCCACCACCATGCTTGCCAGTTGGTATGAGGTGTTTGTGCTGATATGCGGTGTTTGGTTTTCTCCAAATAAGGTGCTGTGCATTATGGCCAAACATCTCCACTTTGGTCTTATCTGTCCAAAGGACACAATTGAAGGAATGTTGTTGTTGATAAGATGCAACTCTGCAAACCTAAGCCATGTTGCCAACTTGTTTTTCTTCAAAAACAAGGCTTTGTACTGGTAACTCTTCCAAACTAGCCAAACAAGTTCAGTCTTTTTTCATTTGTGCTGTCATGAACTTTAACAAATAACAAGCTAACTGATGCCTGTTGAGTCTGAGATGTAGCTCTTGAGTTTTAAGCAGTTTCTTTGAGAATTACACTGTCTGAGCTCGGGGAGAACTTACTGAGACGTCCGGTCTTGGGAAGATTGTATTATTTGTGTATTAAAACACACCTGAATGCTTCAGACCATTACTCTGTGTTTGTAGAAATCATAACATTAGCAGGAAGAGACTTAACTGCAGTGCTTGTGTTTATTGTAACAGCAGTGTGCAGTTTCAGTATTGTGTGGGCAACAATTAATTATTATGACTTTTTTTTATTTGTGGCTTTTCATCTTTGGCCACAGTTAAATGGAGACAGAGAGGGTAGAACACGTATGCTCAATCAGTTTATTGTTGGTTTTGGTCTTTTTATTAGATTTGTTGACACTCAACAAATAAATGATAAAGTTTGATATTCTTGTCATTAAATAATTTCTGTAAAGAAAATGAAACGATGCTTCTGTTTGTATCAGACAGAAAAATGTAATTGTATCTCGTTTTGCATTGTTCACATTGACCTGCTCTATCAACGTGAACTCTAAGCTTCTGTTTGGCTTTTGAGGCCGAAGCTTTAAATCTTTTAGACTTTACCTACAGCCTGTGAACAAATAAGATATGTGCATACCTGCCTGTTGACTGTGAATGCACAGTGAGCTGTGTGCATCAGCTGCCTCCCAGCCTCGTATGTCGGTCGGTTTGTGCGTCTGAAGGTCTTGGCATAAGGAGTAGTGTGTAGTGCACATGTTCTCGATATAAGCATGAGACTGCCGGAGTGGCAAAGAAGCTATAGCTGCTTGGAATGATGAGACCAACATGCAACCGAGCCTGTAACACGCGACACAGGTGTTTGTGATTTTCATAGTGCCGTTTTCATCTGAAACCACACACAGGTCTGTCTGCCATCTTCTCACCATTTTTTCCTCAATTGCATCTTGTTCAGAATATCTTTGCTCTGCTCTGCTTTCCTAAAATATTTCCTCTTCCTCTCTCCCTTCCCCTTACCTCACTCCCTCACACTCGCTTATTTCTGGAGAAATTTCTGTCCGTTTCTTTTTTCTTCCTTTCTTTTCTCTCTTCTCCCCCTCACCTTGTGTTGTGTCCCTTTAACTTCCCTCCCCCTCAACCCTCCCACAGGTATTTAACCCCTCGCCTCAAAACAGAGTTTTATGATGTAACTAAATGGGTAGAAGATGTGAATAGAAACACTCAAGGACCTTACCTTAGGTATTACCTCGGACCACGTCCTGTATACCCCACACGCTTGTCTAAAAACTCCCTCACTTTTTGGTTTGATTTGTGGTTTGGAAAGGAAGGCTTAGTGCCAATCTGGTCTTTTTTTCCTTTCTGGAGACAATTCAAAGCTATATCTCAGAGAATGGCATGTTGCAACTGAGAAAAGGTTGCCACTTGTGCATAAATAAGGATGATAAAGAGACATTTTTAAACTTTACTTTTTTTCTTACAACTCAAGTGCTGAATTTTTAAGTTGCAGACTTTTATTTTCCTGCTTTATTGTATTGATGCAAAAACAAAGATGGCTATTACTGTCTGTGCTAGTGTAAAACTATAATCCAGTCATTTTTATTCCTAATTTCTCCTTATTCCCTTCTTTGCTCTCCTCCCTCCCTCTCAGTCTCTTGTTACCTCTGCATGTTCAATGTTGTTCCGTCAGTAAGTGTTTTGTGTTGTTCGGCCCTCCGCCTCGCTCACAGTGACCTCACGAGCCGTCGCGTCAGTGTGATGTCACCGCAGAGCCAGATATTTCGGGTGCCGCTCTGACATCATCATTGCGCTGTTGTGGCAAAATCTCTGATCGTGCCCAAGGTCTATAGATGGTTAGAAACACAAGCTGAAGCTCGCTAAAAAACCCCAAACATCAGTAAACAGCAAACCAACACTGGAATCTATAGACCTTCACTGTCCAGGCGCACATTTCTAACCCTCTCCCTCTTCTTACCTAGAGTAGAAACAGCCCAAAAAATGAAGAGACATGGAGCAGCAGGTTGCAGAACTTTTAACTGCAAACTGAATATTGAATCCTCTGTAAAAAGACTTAGAAAAGGAAATAGAACAACAGTAAGCTACAGAATGAATATGAAGCTGATCAGATGCCACTGTTTTACAGAAGAGACACGTTAAAGGTTTAAACACTTCAAAGTTCCTTCATGCGAGGAGAAAAAAATAACTTCTGCAACCTGCCGTCAAATTGCTCTGGTCTTTCCATCATTTTGGCCAACCCAGGACCATTCAGTCACCACGGTGCAGTGATGTATAGAAGCCGCTGCACACGCTGCAGGCTTTCTGCTGCTGTTTCACTGGACTGGACCTCTTCCTCTGACTCTTGGTCTTTTGTTTTTTTTTTACCCAGCTCCGGTCTGGCCCGCTGTCCCAGTCGCCTTTTCATGCTCCCGCAGATTGAGCTATCCCATCAAGACAACACACCAGCTAAGCTTAGAGCAGAAGTTACCTTTAGCAGCATGCTTTGTCCACAGTGGCTAAAGTTATTGTTCTGCAGCTTCTAGCTAAGAGTGTGTTGGCGCTTGCCGAAAATGCTGTGAGACGGTGAAGCATGAAGGGAACTATGACTGTGCCCACACTGCAGCCGGGAACTGTTTACTGCTGTGTAAATAAATACATATCATGCACAGGGTTTGCTCTTAAAAGCTAAACATTTTTTGCAGTGATTATTTTATAATTTTGTCTCTTTGCTTTCTGGTGAGCAGCTTCTAGGAGCAAACTCGCTATTTAGGAAGGTGAAAACTGAATAGGTGGAGCAGCTGAAGGAGGATGTTGCCCAAAGTCACAGATCTAACCTGATTTATGTATCTGTGTCTTTGGACATCTTAGTCCTACCCTAACTAAAAAAAAAAGGGGGCAATAGCTTTATGATCACGTCACATCACGATCACTTTATTTCTTTTCTCAGGACGCTATCGCCTGCCAAGTCTCCCACCTCCTCCACAGGATCTATTGCATCCAGCAGGAGGTACCCATACCCTATGCCTCCTCTCCCCGATGACCAGAGGAAAGCCAACAGGCAGAGTGCCAGGGTAAGTATCAATCAGAAACACAATACAGGGATTTCTGCATTTAATGGTGGTTGTGTGTGCAAATGAAACTACTGAAGCACGTTATAATGACATAAGGTTTAAGGAAAACAGCAGAACTGTAAGTCCAGCCTGAACTCTGTGGAAAAAGGAAGTGATGTGACCGACCAGCAGTAAACTTTGGGAGATGCTAAAAGGCTTCTCTTTCTTCTCTTCTATTTCCAGTTGTGGGAGACCTCAATATAACAGCTGTCTTGCCCTCTCTACACAAGACTATAAAGAACTACACATCTCTCCTTTTCTATGAATGAACAAACACAAAAATGATACAAAATTGACTCTAAGCGACTAAAGAGGAAAAAGAGAGAGCCCCACCCACCCACTGGACAGGAAACAGGCAGAGTTTGAGTTTGAGTTAATGTGACCAAGCATCTGCGAGGCCGTATTGCCAAACAGCCTCATTCAGTGGATCTCTACGTGACGATGTGGAGTCCCGGCAGAGACACCAGCTCCACATCCTCTCCAGACCAGCTGGAGCTCAGACTGAGCTGTTCCTGCTGTCTGCTTAAAGCTTCACCAACGCGACACAACCCCACCCAAAACCCCCACACCACCCTTACCCCTCTTTAGCTTGTCTCATGTCGTATTCACTTCAGCATCATCCCATCTGAATTGTACAGGCTCCTCTCTGAAAGGAGCTGTGGGAGCCAGGCCATCGCCGGATCTGCGTCGGATCATTTTGACGTGAATTACTGTAGAAACGCCAACACTGTATGCATGAGACGACCGTGTTTATCGGCAACTCCCTCCTACCGAAAAGACGAGACGGACAGCGGTCTGACCCGAAAGGAAAGCATGCAAATGGGGCTGTGATTTTATAACGTCTGTAGGCTTAATGCTTTCTCTCCACTAAAGGTAACTCATATTGTATCACCGCAACATGGACCCCACTCTGCTGTTCCTCCCTTTGGTTTGTGTGTAAATATGTACAGTAAAATACACACAAGAGTATGGGTTTTCTTTTGTTTTGAAAGACAAAAAGACAGAGAGAGAGGCATTTCTTTGTTTCCTGTTGATTTGTAGATAAGTTCAGAGACCCTGCAGTCTGGGTTTCTCCCGCTCTGTGACTGTGACCTGTATAGCCTTCTCCATCCACAGCAGAATGTGTGTTTATTTTTTACCTTAGCCACTATTTTCATGCATCTCTGTGAGACACACACACAGACATCCAGCGATGTTGACTGTGGCACATTAATAAGAGCGTCGCTAAGACCGTTCTCGATCGATATTAATTTAGCTACATTTTTATTAGTTTTACGTCCCGTTCCCGAGTGAAACGAACGGACGAGATGTGTTTGGCGTAGTTATAGATGTGCCGCTTGTCACTCACGGAATTTCCTGAAAATTTCCCAATGATGGTGACAAGGTGTTTGTGTGTTTGAGACGGCTGCACTCCCATTTTTCCAGTGGCAGCCACTTGAATGTGAGTAATTGAACATCTGGCTGGTGACCCGCCTCAGCCAGCATCTGGAAATTGACTGAAATGCGCATTTTGAATTTAGCTGTGACGACTGAGATATTTAGCCTTGTAAATGATTAACTATGCTGTACAGTGCTTGCTGTTCGAGCTTACGAAGACCCAACAGCATGACAGATCTATATCAGATTATTTCGCCGGTAGGCTCTTTATGAGGTCATAACAGGAAATGAGCATGTCACCGGATGAGTCTTTCCCCCCTATTGCCTTTTCCTGTTGTTTTTAATGGGTCTGTGTACCACAGTTGCTTGTAAAGCTCATGGCAGGTGGTTCGAAGCTAACTGTCGTGCCAGTGTAATTATTTAAGGTGGTTTCTTTTTTTTTCTGGATGCAAATCCCGCTCACCAACAAGTTCTTTGTACAGTCAGTGCTCTACACTGTGGAGAAACTGTTGTGTCAAGGCCTCATGTTTGTCATTTTACTGTTGTTAGTTTTTGTTCCAGTGTGGGCACTTTTACATTTGTAATTCATGTATGCATTAGGACTGTATAGGTAATATGAGCTTCACAATATTGGATTAATATTGCTACTAGTATCTTTTTTTTATTAAGTACCTTTGTAATGTTCACCTTTTCCCCCTCAGCATTATGTACAGCAGCTATTTAAACATTAATTAAGTGCATTATTGTAATTACGTGGGTTGATGAGTTTGATGGAGAGCATTTCGTTTCATCACCTTTGTCCTTTGGGGCCAATAGAAGCTGTTGTTCCTTACGCATGTGCTGATACGATGCTACGTGCTGATGTAAGGTTTGGACACATGTTGCTGTCTGGGCTCATGATTTGCCTTCTACCAGAACTTTCTTTATTTTTGTTCCTCTGGTCTTACTATCGGTGTCCAGCGGCCCAGTGATCTTTCTGGGCTTCCCCAGGCTGGGGAGAGCATCATTTCTGAGCTCCTTACAAATGTTTCTAACATCATAATACTGTGCAGCAGCGAGACATTTGTCCTGGTGCCTTGGGCAAAACTCTACAGGATTCTCCATCGAGGACGGCAGTAGTGATTTGGCAGGCAGTAGTGATTTGTGTGATTGTACAGGTGTTACTCCAAACATATCTGCCTCCGCACACAGCTGGACTGACCGATCCCTGCAGAGCAGCTGTCTGGCCAGAGACTTGAATGTATTTGTGTACCACCCAGTCTCAGCCATGCGTTCCCATCACACCAGAATCATCAGCACTCTGCTCCAGGAACCCTAAAGAGCCCCATATGTACTAATTCAGACACTGCAGTTGTCTTTTTTTATTTTTTAATTTGCCTGTATGCTGTACAGACTGATGATGCAAAAATCCCCATATTTTTTCCTCTTTATCATTCAGTATTGTAATATATTTAATATAAAATAAAACTTTCATCAACACCTCTGTCTGTGCAGACATTTCTATTATCTTCTGATTTCCCAGGATGGTTTGATAACCAGTTAATAAAACCTGATTCAGCTGAATGAGGGTTACATGACAGTTTAATTCTCAGTGTTATCAAAACATTTAAGTCACTCTGCACAATACTCCTCGGCCTCTTAGCATTTTATATACTGTAGTATGCTTTACATCTCTACCCTGTGTTGAGGTACAGACTGGGGTAACCCGAAAATCAGACTGTAAGAGCATCATAGTCTGTAGGTTTAAAAGAAACCTGACTCCACTGGTTGCAAATTATAGACCATATATTCACACACACACACACACGCACACGCACACACAGACACAGACAGACAGACAGACAGACAGACACACACACACACACTCGCACACACAGACACACACACAGACAGACAGACAGACAGACAGACAGACAGACACACACACACACACACACTCGCACGCACATGCGCACACACACACACCTTAGTGAGGACATCTAATTGACATAATGCTTACCCTAACCATCAAAAATGAATGTCTAACCCTAAACCTAAATGTAACCCTGACAATAAAACCACATTTTGAGTCTCAAAAATGCCTTCAAATTCGTGGAGACGGGCACTTTGTCCCCATAAGTCACTGTTGGTCCCCACAAGTATAGTGGCATGCCAATTTTCTGTCATCACAAAGACACGCATGCACTGGCTACTTTATTAGGTACATCTCTTAAACTGCTTGTTAAAGCAAATATCTAATCAGCCAATCACATGGCAGCAGATCAATGCATGTAGACATGGTCAAGATGAATGCTGAAGTTGAAACAGAATGGGGAAGAAAAGTGACTTAGGTGACTTTTAATGTGACATGGCTATTGATCCCAGATGTGTTGGTTTGAGTATTTCACAAATAACTGATCTACTGGGATTTTCCCAACAACCATTTGAGAATTTGCAGAGGATTGACTAAGAGAAAATATCCAGTGAGTGGCAGTTCTCTGGGCTTAAATGTCTTTGTCAGCAGTCAGAGCACACCAAACCAAGGTATGCAGAAGAGCATCTCTGTATGAACAACACATCAAACCTTGAAGCAGATGGGTTACAGTAGCAGAAGACCGCATGAAGTGCCACTGCTGTCAGCTAAGAAAAAGAGCTTACTAGAATTCAACAAGAGATTAAACAATGCATGCTCGATTTCTACTGTGACATTCAGACAGTACGGTCAATTTGGCATAAACTGCATGGAAGCATGGACCCGCTCAGTGTTCTTGGGCAACCCCCAAGCACTGTTCAAACCCCATGGTCCATCTGAGTATTTGTGTTAGCAGATCTCAATAAGGTTGATCCCCTTTGAGATGTGGTGGAACAGGAGATTCACATCATGGATGTGCAGCCAACAAATCTGCAGCAGTTGTCATGACAATATATAGCAAAATCTGATGACTGTTTCCAGCATCTTGTTGAATCTGCCATGAAGAATTAAAGCAGTACTGAAAGCTACTAATAATTAAAAAGGGGGTCAAACCTGATATTAACAAGGTGTACCTAATAAGGTGACCAATGAGTTAAAGACAACATACACGGCCGGTAAGATATCATCTACTGGTTTTGTACTTGACACTTGCATTTTTCTTTTGGAGCTTGGAGTGTCCATATTTAGTACTACTGTATTTTCTCATGCAATGCTAGCATGTGCACCCAGAAACTACATGGGTGCACTGCACAGACGCATGTAAACTTAGCACAAAAAGTAAGGAAATTTGTTAAATCGATTACATCTTTGTACTAAATGTTTGCTAGCAATAAAACCAAAAATCACCAAACACAAATTTGCTTCAAGTTTATTTGCTCATTTTAACTCGCATCCTTATAAAAACTAAAATTTCCCCCTGTCAAAAAGTTGAGTGAACCCTTAGCCCAGGCTGTACCTCACAGCAAACCATATGACTGATTGAAAAACAGTCAGGAGATCCAGTTCAGTCACTCAAATTAGCGGAAATGAGGCCAAGTGGAAAGGAACGGGTTACCTGTGTCGGTACACCTGCCAAGCAAAGCAACCAAACTCTTACCTTTAGGTCTTATCAGCGATGAAACTGTTTAGTTATAGCAAAGATTCACCCCCACTGGAATTGCTTTGAACGGGGAAACAATGAGGACAAAACCCATTTTTGCATCAGGATGTGTTACTGCTGTTGAGCATTTTAACGTGGGAGTCTGTGATGACTGACTCACTGCTGGAGCCAGCCTCAATTGGTCATTACTGAGGTTCCTGCTTGGTTGCAAATTAAATCAGACTCTATATAAGCCTACAGCAAACAAACTATCTCAGTTAACATGTTCCTAATAAGTTTATGGCCTAAATCGCTAGTTTCAAGTTTTCTGCAACACTGCATGTTCTTTGAATTGTAGATTATGCCCCCATTTAAAGTGAAACAGACGATGCAGCTGAGTATGCACAAAACATTAATCGATAATAATAAAAACATTTTAAATCGTAGTATGAAACTGAATATATTGTATTTATCATTTAATGTAGTCATCTTGACTAGAATCCTTTTATGCACCAGCCTGTGAATTTCTATGATATTCACAAAGTTTTATCAGCCTTATACAACACATCACTTTTAAATAAATAAAGATGGAGTTTGCATCAGTCAGTGAGAATTTGATCATCTCCAAGCAGAGACCTCCATCACTTGTATAAATTGAAGTGGTTTTGCTCTCCCAGGAGCTTCGTGGTAGAGGATGTTTATCTGCAATGTCCTGCGTGATGATGCTTGATGTCGTCTACGTTACTCACGCACGTCCTTGTGACTGCTTCCTCAGTGCTTGCAGCTTTTCTCGATGAGTGGCTTTAACTTCTAAGGCTGCGTCTTCATCGAGGGACTGTCGAACGCAGCTCTTAAGGTGGCTGATGCCAAACCCGGTGATTGCAGAAACGGGAACCACGTGTCTGAAGGTCAAATAGTTCTGTGGTATCATATCTTCAGGGAGCAGATCAGAGAACTCTGTACAGGGGAAAGAAAAGGAACAGAAATACTCTCAAAACCAATTTTTCCTCCCAACAAACTGCAAAAATATGCTCACATAAAGGAAGTTCAGATGCATGAAAACGAAAAAGTCATCATGCCGCTTGTGTCGATATCTGACAGAGCAAACGGCATGGCTCAGACAGAGCCAGAGAAATGTTTGGAACAGACTAGGACGCCTGTGAACCCTGGAAGTAGAAATCCGTCTTCAGTCTTTTCTCCTAAATGATTTTTCTACTCATAAGTGCTAATTCTAGTCTAACCTTCTGGGTTTTGTAGTTGCTCCTTCAGCTCTGCTAGCTTGTCCTCAGCATCAGGCAGGTCCATCTTATTCACCACCAGTAATGCAGGCTTTGACAAAAGCTCCTCTTTATACAACTCCAATTCCTTTAGGCAGCAGTCAGAAAGCAGAGGAGAACGAGGGACAAAAAAATAAATAAAAGGAGCGAAGATTGAGTCAGGAGATCAGAATGAATATCTAAAAACTAGTCATCAGCCTTTGCAGCTTCAGGCTCACCTTGGTTAGAAGCTGCACAGCTTCGAAGGCTGACCTAAACGGTGTTTTACTTGCCAGCTGAAAACCACAAACATCGACCTGCATTCAGACAAAATGCAAAATTGTCATCAGAAGCAATTTTCACCTGGTTACACCGAAAGCAAAAACAGTTTGTGTTAGTTACGCACCACAAATAACAGCTGCTTGGTCCTCTCCACGTGTTTCAGAAATTTGTGGCCCATGCCTTTGTTCATGTGAGCCCCCTCAATCAAGCCAGGGAGATCAGCAACAGAAATCTACACCCGCCCCCCCAAAAAAGAGCAAACAATCAAGTAAGCCAAGTAAAAAGAAAAAAGAAATGTTTTCGCAGACAGTTACAGCACAAGGCAACACGTGGAATTCTTGTACCTGCTTATAATCGTCATATATCAGTTTGCCAATCTCTGGTTTCAAGGTTGTGACTGTGAAACGGCAGAAAAATATTAAAGTTTAATGAAACACAGAATTATTTCTTCTTTCAAAGCATATTTTTAGAATTTAAAAAAAGACACGTTTTCTTTTTCTATATGCGTGTGGTTGTCTTCTCACAAGCATAGCTGGCAATCTGAGGCGTGGCGTTAGACAAGGCTGTCAGCAGAGAGGACTTTCCTGCATTCGGGAACCTGGTGTTGATTTAACAGAACAAAATCAGATGTTCCCCTTTGCTAATCTGAACCTCAGCAGAATTCAGTTAGTGTGGTTTGTTCCCCCTCTATTCTCACCCCACAAGGCCCATGTCTGCTATAAGCTTGAGGTCCAGTCTGATGTGTTTAGCCTCGCCTTTACTGGGCTGAAACGCAGAGTACAGCGAGCCTCCTGATCCTCCTTTTGCCACCATCACACGATCGCCCTCCACATTCAAGTCACCTTGTAAGAAGAATGGTAGAGGAAATAAGAAGCTTCACAGCAAAAGTCAGGTAGCTACTGCACTGGCAGTTCTTTTTCTGTTAGAAAAAACAAGATTCACATGACTGACTGTGAAAGATTTGACGTACCGAGTGTTCTGCTTTCATCAGTGGTGACGGTGATACCGACAGGAGCAAGGATCTCCTTGTCTGCCCCTCTTTCTCCTTTCAGAGCTCGAACGCTGTTGATAAAAGAGATCCAAACAGCTCTCACCCTCTCGTGCTTACAGGACTATTTCAAAACCTCTATGAAGGTCTGAAAAATAGACATTTTTTAATGATCGACAGAATTTAAAATAAAAATTGTATTTCTACCCGCTGTTGGCTCCTGCGTCCGCTACAAAACGTTTTTGTGGGAATTTGTCCTTTATCCTTTTTAAGGTCATGTTCTTCGTCGCCACCACCCAAACATCTCCCCCTTTCCCTCCTTGTCCTCCAAGGCGGGGTAAACCCATCCCTCCACTGCCTCCACGGACATACAGCCGCAGATTGTCAACAAAGTTTCCATACTGCAAAGAGTCAAAGACACAGACTGGTATTAAGAAATCGAAGAACACCAGAGATCCTAACAGGCAACTTCAAGTGATTGAATCTTTCAAAAGTTTTACTGACATCATTTACCAGAGTGCGACCTACATATCTCACAAGAATAATGAAATCTGACAGCAGCTTGAGCATCCTTCCTATTTTCTTCAGTCCACTCAAGCTAAACAGTAACTCATATATATTTTATATATGAGTTTAAATATACAAATATGTGCCTATGTATAGTCTATAGGGGCTTTATTGTTGTTTTACTGTTTACTTGATGTACTTTATTTGTGTGTATGTACTTTATTTTGGTAACATGACGTAGTCTATACAGAAAGCTGTTCTGGGTTGACAGGTGTATTGATCAGTGGCGCATTGATGAGCAACTAGAGTGCTCAAAAACTCCTCGAGGATGGCACGTTCATATATGTGCAGCCACAAAAAAGGTTAGCCACGCCTCCCAGCACAATATCAGGAGTGTGGATGAGACAGCAGGAAATTGATATTTACTCAAGGAGAGCTGGACAGGGCATCATCTCAACAGCAGGACTGGTGTCTGCCCCTCTGTGTGAGGAGGAGAGTTGGCAGAGCCCTACAAACAATCTCCAGCAGGCTGCTCATGTGCAATAGCTATAGAGATAGTTGGTGTATCATCTAACATACCACATGAGAGACAAACACGATTACTGCTTGGTGTATTTAGCGTTGACAGTTAGCTTTCCAGCTAATGTCAAAAACCGTATAATATCCCCCGTTAAATATGTGACATTCAGAGTACAAATCTTCTATAGCACTCACCTTCCGTAAGCAGATCCTAGTGATGTGAACCATCTTCAGTGGCACTTATTGCCACTCTTAAGAAGTATTTTCGCCAAAGCTAACTGCTAGCATACGTACATGTGTTTGGATCGGGGACAGGAAGTAGTGGTTCTTTTCTCTCCGCTTATTGGATGATGAAGCGGGGAGGCGGGGCTCCCATTCTCACTAACTGTGAATCAACTTCACCTTAACCAGGGATGTGTCAAATGGACGTTTCCTTTATCTTAAGAGCAGAGGGAGAATCAGCGGTTTTATAAGTGATTATGCAAGCTGTTAAAAGAAATTTAAAAAGCCAAATTGTTTGTATATATTTTTAACAAAAGGATAAAATCTATTCTTCCAACATTTTTTTTTTTTTTTTTTTGCCTTTGCCACATACTGGTTCAGAATGAGCTTGGTCAACAAATACTAGTACAAAAAACTGATGACGAATGACTTATTGATTTGTATGAATTTATTTTTAAGCCTGTTTTATGAGTGCATTTTTTATCTGCTGAGGACATATATAAACTTTTAAGGATTATTTATTAATATGCTATATCCCTATAAAGGTAGTAAAGGTGTACTCAATTTTTCACACACTGCTTTCTGCATTTTTTAAATTAAATAATAACACTGTTTCACGTCTTGGTGTTGATCTGAGGTTGTATTTGCCTAATTTTAGGACCTGCTAAGAATCAGATTTATTTTAAAATGTCCTGATACATTAAACATTAAGGAATGTAAGAGGGTGTACTTTGTTTTTCACAAGATTGTGTAATGTCTCTATGTGCTTTGGTCCTAGACAGTTTTCTCTTGAAAAAGAGATCTGAGACTCACTGAGACAACCTATTTAAATAAAGGTTTAATAGTGATAACAGTAAAAATAATAATATCGTTACAATAATAAAATTAATGTAGTTTTTCATCTAGAGTAACTGAAAATAGGTGTGTCACAACCTAAAACGCACACAGGCTGTATTGTCCAGAAATCTGGCAACTATGACCTACAGCACTGAATATTACCTTTAAAACTTCAAGAAAATGCAAGTTTCTAACCAAAACCATTCTCAATAAAAAAAATTCAAATTGTAAAAGCCAGATTTGATATTTAAGTCCTTAAATAATAAAGGCAGACCATAATATGCAGCTGTAGCAGGGATCACTGTCTGTCCTACATTTGAGCAGTGCACGTCTTATAAATAAAACTGTTCTCTCAGGTAAGCCCACCTAGCGGGCAGCAGTGTCGGCGGAGCTGCGAGGATGCTGAGAGAGATGCTCTGATCTTCCAGCTCTCCCCCGTGAGCGCGCTCGCGCGCGGCGGTGCAGAGATGCGCATGTGACGACGAAAACGAAGACGCAGTTTCTCTCTTTCACACTCTGCCACCAAGGCACACAGAAGATCTCCCCCCTCAGTGGACATTTGCACATCGATCAGATCTGCATACACCAAGTCTGCTCGGATTTAACCTCGCGGAGGTAAGGCTGTGTGTGTGCGTGCCTGTTCGTGTGTGTGTGTGTGTGTGTGTGTGTGTGTGTGTGTGTGTGTGTGTGTGTGTGTGTGTGTGTGTGTGTGTGTGTGTGTGATGACGAAAGAGAGGTTGGCTTATTATCTCTCACAAGACCCCAGACAGCTGGGTAGGTCCTCCCACCGGTGTCTGGCTATTTATACGATTTGAAACGCTGCCGTGGGTCGTGATAACTGGACGAGACCGGGAGATACTGACACACATCACAGCTCGGTAAGAGATCCTGTTACTGAGTGATGCGGGTGGCCGCATGTGTATGTTTGACCTAAATTATGCAATAATGGTGTAATAGCGGCTGTAGCATGTGCTCGTTGAGATTCAGTGGACGCAGGCTTCCCGGAGTCAGCGGTGTAGTGGAAGATATAAGGCTGCTGGTCCATGAGGATGGTGTTTGCGATCGGGTACCAGACTGCTGCATCATTCTTTCCATCCTTTAGCGCGTGCTGCAGCATCATCCCCGGATACCGTGTATAACCAGCCCGGCCCTGTTTTGAATTTAATCTAATTTTCTTAAGTGAGATGCAGACTGGTCCGTGCAAAATGATCTCAAGTTGCAAAGAGGAGGGTGTAGTTAAACCTGCTGTGAGACGTAGTGTACACATAAGGGTTTATACACACTAATATTTCTTAGCATGCTTTTCATTCCATTCCTGTGAAGCTGTAAAGGCTTAACACAAAGTTTCAGTTGTTTGTGGTAGGTAGCTAACAGTACATCGTGCACCATGTTCTAGAAAAGTATGGTGCGTCCTACACGCTGGCAAACGCGCACACGTAGGCGCGTACACGGGCTGGAAGAGAGTAAAACAAACCCCAAAAGGATGAAGCGCACTAACACCTGGGGCGTATTATTATTATCGTCACGTTTAAACTATGGATGTTGGTCTGTTCTGTGTTAAGGACTTGTGCTGTCGAAGTTTCACTGAACTTAAAACGGCGTTTTTGGATTATCCGAACTGGGGTTTTTTGTTTGTTTGTTTGTTTGTTTTTGCGCACTGAATGACATTATATCTGATCACAAAGATACAGTAAATGCAGCCCACAGATCTAGCTCCATGATTTGCTCATGATGCATCATGTGCTGCTGTGGCATCATGTAGAAATTATAGAGCACAGGTGCTCTGTGAGCCCTTGGAAGTGGCTTTTTACATTTTTTTTGTCCAGTTTTATTTGTTATCTGTTGATAAAATCAAACATAAATCCACTGTGGGATAACATAAGCACTGGTTTGTGCGTGAAATTTCAAACAAAAGAAAACAACTGCACACACGGGTGTTTTTGTTTTGTCAGATCAACCAGAGGCCTGAACAGTATCAGTCTGCCAACTGGGGGCATGGATACGGTATGCAATGTGTGGAATCCCGTTGCTTTTATTGAAGAGGGTAAATAAGCCGACAACCAAAGACAACTGGTTGGTCTATAGACACAGGTCAGACAGGGGGGAGGGAGAGAGGGGGAGACTGGACTTGAGTCAGATTGTATGGGCGGCGGGGAGTTTTAAGGGACATGTGCCAGACTTTTGGGATGTACAAAGGCAGTGTGGGCGCTGTTTTGGTTGGTATGAAAGTGGGGCAAGTGGGCACTGGTTTGCTGTAGCCGTTGGGTAATGTTTTGGCGGGAGTGAGCGTGAGTGTGTATATTGGGGTGGAGGTGGGGGGGCTATGAGAGGAGCGGGTGTTCTGATGATTTGATCTGTCAGCATGCCAGGACCACATTCTCATCCTGCTGCCATTGAAAGGGGCGGTAAAGACATAAACAGGCCCAGTGGGATTAGGGCCCACTCGGAGGAGTGATCAGGGGGGATTTGCTGCCCGGCGGGCACACAATGGCACTGTCGCGTAACACACAAACACACAGTACACATGCTCAACGGCTACATTTCACAACAGACCCAGGCCTACATAAATCTGATTAGAAGTCCCTTTTGTCTGGAAAGCAGTGCCGGGGTTAACAGAGGCTAGCTCTGCCCCGGGCCATGTGCGGTAGGACGTGGGGTTTGTGGACACGGCGGGACGGCAATGAGAAAAACTGGGGGCATGCTGTGTTGTGGCGGGGTGTTTCCACGTGTGTGAAGCCCCAGACAGACAGGGAGGGCCATAGCTGTGCGTGAAAGCACAATAACAGGATGAATAAAGCCCCCCCCCCAGTGTGTGTTTCTGAGTCAGCTGATGGTGGTCGACGGAGACAGAATCTAAGCTAACATAAGACAACAACAACTCTGACAGACAAAAAGACAGTATGCTGGTTTGAACCTGTTCAAATAATTTGACCCAGAAGCATGGAAACAGTGGGACAAAGAACAAATGAGGCTCTGCTTTTAGTTCACTACTGAATGGACGCAGCTACAGAAATTTCTAGAACTTTCTTCACATTTCTGTTATTCCTGTCCTCCTCAGTGCCGGCTCTGGCCCAGGCTGCAGCCATGCCTCTCCTGGAAGAGACCACTCTGCCACAAGAGCACCCACCCACCGTCCCTGTGGTCATCATAGGTAAACTTTTTGCCTGACCTTTCACTGGTTTAACATAACTAATACATCCTTCAATCATGCACACATTTTAAGGCACAAATCAATAGTTGGGAAAATCAGGACAAGATGCTCTTCACAGAAGACAAAAAAGAGAATAGGGAGGTCCTGTGTGAGGATCATTCCTTTTTTGTAAACGCAGCAAGATGAAAAACTCAAGCAATATAGTTGTTTTTTGTATGATAAGTATTGCTGGAGCTTTAACCTCTTCACATGTACTTTGAACCACTGAGTAGGCACAATAAGAAAGGTTTTGTGGCCAGTTCATCTATTTCTTTGTCATGTGCACCTTCTTCCATAAACATCAAGATGTTCATTGCAGGTTTGAAAACTGCTTAAAAAGCACACATTTCAACCTAACATGTATTATACATCACCTTGTGCCTCTTTGCAATGCTATCCTGTAATTTCCCAAATGTGGATTTATGTTTAGGCAACGGGCCATCGGGTATTTGTTTGTCCTACCTGCTGAGTGGATACAAGCCGTACTTAGACCCAGCAACTGTCCACCCAAACCCAATATTATACAGGAAACTACAGGACACCAAGCATCTACCCATTACCGAACAGGTAAAAAAACAAAGCAACTACCAATCCTTGCTTATTTAAAAATGGCCAAAGTCAGTCTGGTACCTCATAGGCATGACTTTCCTCATTTATATATTTATTTTTTTACAGGATCTGGAATATCTGAGTGAAGGTCTTGAGGGGAGGTCAAGTAATCCGGTGGCTGTGCTTTTCGACACACTCCTGCATCCTAATGCTGACTTTGGCTACAAATTCCCTTCTGTCCTTCAGTGGAGGAGGGACAAGCAGCAACACATCCCACATCTGGTTCTGGGCAGGGGAACACCTGGGGGTGCTTGGCATGTAAGTAACAAACTTTGATCTTGATTTAAAGTCAGCCATTTTGTTTTCACCTGTATAATCTATGGCGTTCCCTCTCTCATCGCTTCAGGCAATGGAAGGCTCCATGCTGACTATTAGTCTTGGCATCTGGATGGAGCTCCCCGGGGTCAACTACAAAGACTTGACCAACGGGAAACGCAGGTAATGACAGAGGAGAAGGTTTACAGCAACGATATGGCTCAAGCTTCAGTTCGGTTCTGTACTATTGCTCCTCTTTGTCTCTGTTGTTGCTCTAGGGATGTAACCAGTGACAGAGCCACACCAGAGGAGATCTCATCCTATTACTGTAACTATGTAAAGCTAAAGGGTCTTCAAAAGAACTTTGTTGACAACACCTACGTGACCTCCATCCAGAAACTCTACCGGGGGCATGAGGGAAAAGGTCTTGAAAACGGTCACACTCATCAAGGAGATGGAGGGGTGGGAGATGGAGTGAATGAGAGCTTTGAGGGAAATGGAAAAGTGTGCGTAATGAGTGGAGGAGGGGGGGCTCTCTGGGAAGTAAGGGGATACCAGCAGGTGCAGAACGACACTCACGTCCCTTTCTGCCTGTTTGCTGAAAATGTAGTCCTGGCCACCGGTGCTTCCGACTCACCAGTTCGACTGGGTGTAGAGGGGGAGGATCTGCCTTTTGTGTCCCACAGTATCTCAGACCTAGGCTTGGCAGTTAGCCAGAGGAAACTGGATAAGAACTCCGATCCCGTTCTAATCGTGGGTGCTGGTTTAAGCGCTGCCGATGCAGTTCTGTGTGCTTGCAACAGCAACATTCGAGTGTTGCATGTTTTTCGCAAGAGAATCGACGACTCAGACCTCATCTTTAAGCAGCTTCCCAAGACACTGTACCCAGAGTACCACAAAGTCTACAACATGATGTGCTCTCAGGCTTACACAAACGTGGCTCCCTCTTCTGTTTCTAACAGACCCCAGGCAGTTAGTATTGCCTCTTCAGTATGTGCCAAGATGTGCCCAAAGCCTCAGCTTGCTGCGGGTAATGTGGCTGGTAACGCTAGTATCAACCTGTTTCCTGACTACACCAGTTTCCCCGAACACTGTGTGGTGTCCTTCCAGTCTGACATGAAGTGTTTGCTGCAGGGAAACAACTCCCTCAAGGCATTCAAGATCTCCATGGTCCTGGTTCTGATTGGGACCAACCCAGACTTATTTTTCTTGAAGGGGCAAGGCCAGTACCTGGGTCAGGATCCAACAAGACCCATCTCCTGCAAGCAAAATCCAATAGATATCGACCCCTACACTTTCGAGTGCACCAAGGAGCCAGGTCTGTTTGCCATGGGGCCACTGGTGGGTGACAACTTTGTTCGCTTTTTGAAGGGTGGCGCGTTAGGCATCGCCTCCTGTCTGCTGAAGAGACTCAAGAAGAAAGGGAAGCTCATCAGCAACGGAGGAAACAACATAATGTGAAAACACGATGAGGAAAAGAGTTTGACACGTTGATCTTAGGGCACACATTTCAAACCCTTTTACCATGATATAAAAGGTGAGGAGAAACTTTTAATATATTTTCTTCATTAATGCAGTGTTTTCTCATCAAAGCTAAAGCATTTTTACAACTTTTTAAGACCAAAAAAAGACAATGGTTGTACTTTAATTTGTTTCTAACGAAACAAAAGACAACTTTCAAGAGTCTTTTCTGACTTCATGTGAAGTCCCCATATGTCCAAGCTACTGTGTGCCAACGTTTTCTAGTCAGTCTGTAACCTCATAACTGAACAGGACCTTACACTCATCAGGGTTATTTATTCATTCACCATGTGTCTTCAATTCATCTACTAACAATGCTTAACTCGATGTTGTATCATGCTTTAAATCTTTTTTTAGCTTAGCTTGTAGGGAAAACTAAAAAATAAAGGACACTTGTTAATTCCCATCCAACTTACTGATGTAAGTGATGGTTTTGTGGTCCGACTTACAAAACCTACAAACTGGAATTCAGCCACAAGTAGTGTTTGTTCTATGACATGCTGTAACCCAACAGTTTCATGGCTACAGTCACACTAGGGAAAATAGAAATGTATTGCAACTATCTGCAATGAACTTGCAATTGTGTTGCCTTTGAGATGGTTGCTTTGAAAATGGGGACCAGGTCTGCAACTACTCGCAATCAGCTGGTGTGTTCAAAGCAACTTTGTGAGTGACCGAGCCAATCTGGGATCAGTTTGGGTCAAGAAGGAAATCATGCGCAATTTGTTTGTGATAATACAGAGATAAACTGTGAAAAATCGGTGAAAGTCTCAAATCTGTTGCCACTAAAATATTTATTCTCATTCTGGATGGTGGTGCCACCCAGAATGAGAATCTGTTGGGGCTTTGGAGGTGTCGGCATCATATCAGGGCTCTCCAAATTATCCAATGCAGGGTGTGAAATATGGGGAAAAAAACTGAGGGGAATGTTTTGGGGGTTTGTTCAATGAAAAATAATCCAGGAACCACCTATTTACTCTGAACCCTGTCAGAGTATTTATTATTTATTATACCTGTCAATGTAATTTAGTGAATTCAGAACTTAAAACACCACATGGCAACCTGCGCAGCCACCTTGCTAGAAGTTTAGTATGTTCAACGCTCAGCCTCTGGGTCTCCACTTGGTTGCTGACAGAAAAATAATTAAACCCAATCACCAGTGACCACAGATCATTCCTTGTTGTAATGAGGTTGCCATCATATTTTTACTCTAGTGTGACTGAGGCTTCAGAAGTCCTAATGTTCCTGATTGTTGAGCCTGCTACGGGAGTTTCTGCTTTTAGCTGCTATTGCAGGTAGTTGGAGCTATAGTCTGATAAATTTGACCTGTTGCTTCAGTTATACTGCTTCTCCAAGGTTTTCTATGCAAATAATTTAAAGTAGATCTGAATGTATTCTTGCACATCCACTGCTAATTTTACTGTTTGGACTCAAATATCATGGAAAAACTTAGGTTTATTAAAAGCTCATTCTGGTGTTTCACATTTTTCTCCTTTTTAAGTATTGTCAAAGTCAGTGTGTGAAACACCTCAGCCAAAAACTAACATTATTTTTGTTTAGATGCACGCTTCCTATCTTTACTCAGAGAATTATTTAAGAAAACATTCACTGAATAGGAAAAAAAAAAAGAAACACCAGTATGAGTCTTTAACTTTACCCTTGAAAATAAATGGCAATTATATATTATTAATTCAAATCTCACTAAAAGAGTAATGAGTCTCGCCTTGATAATGTATTTATTCAAATACCAGAATTACAATACTTACTGCACTTTTAAAAAATAAATCTGGGCAGAATAAACACTAGCTTACCCTAATCTAAAGCCATATGGAGCTAAAGAGCTTTAAAACAGCAGAATACACACTTTTACAGTTATACCATCCAGTATTTCTTATTTAAAAATTTAATCCATTTGCATTTATGTAATTTGATGATGGTGTTTTAAAGGGCTAAAAAGCCTACTACATAATCTCATATCAGGATTTAATACTGAGCTATCATTATATTAATTTAATAGATTTTTACTAATGGTGTGAAACATGATCCACCAAACAGGTCAAATATTCACTGCCGTTTTCCTAAATTGTATTGACACGTAGAGCTATACTGCTAAAAGCTCTACTTTTATACATGTCCACATGGTACAATCAAACAGTTGCACATATTTCAATTTTAATTTTAATTTATACAGCGCCAAATTACGACAAAAGTCACCTCAAGGCTTTATATTGTAAGGTAGACCCTACAATAGAGAAAAACCCAAGAACCATATGACCCCCTATGAGCAAGCACTTTGGCGACAGTGGGAAGGAAAAACTCCCTTTTAACAGGAAGAAACCAGCAGAACCAGGCTCAGGGAGGGGCGGCCATCTGCCGTGACCAGTTGGGGTGGGCTCATAAGCAACAACAACAACAACAAAATAAAGATCTCTCCTTCAAGATCCTCTTCTTGCACATCTCCAGGGCGCTGTTTTTAAATATTTTCTTGAGAGTCCAAAGTCTGTGATTTCACGAAGCTTCAAAATCTCTGTTTAAACCAACTTCACTCATGTCTGAGTACAATCCTGCAGATGTCACTGTAGAGTCCATAGTTTCCAAGCTCAGAAGTAGAGCATCAGGTGAGGAGTGAGACCCGAACCATGCAAACCCGAACCCCAAGTTTTTGTCAGAAAGAAGATTATTTACAAAAACTAAAAATTATTTATTAACAAAATTGACACCGCTACAAAGCGACCTAAAAATAACGTCAAACTGACAGCAGCCCAGCGGTGCACAGGAAGTTAACCCTGAAGGGGGATATAGACCAAATTTAAGTCAAGCAAGCATTTTGAGTTTTACAAGCGCAGTCCTAGAACTTTTTGATTGCACCTCATGTCTGCCCATTTACCATTACACTATCACAGTAGACAGCCATGACTGTTTTGTTAAGTGCCAAATAAGAGAAAGGTTATTAAAAAGTGACCATAGCAATCAATTTTTAATTCCTGTTTTTAATTTAATCCCTGTCTGAATAATGTGCATGAATATTTTTTTTTGCCGCTCACGCACAGCTCATGCTTTCTTTACTGTGATGTGATGTGCCCCCCTTCAGTACAAAATAAGTCAGTGTCGGGGGCAATGCATTACTAAATAAGATGTAACGTAGTCATATTACTTTTTCCACTAACAGAATAGCTTAAAGCAGTACTGTTTTGACACTCATATAACAGTTAACTAGTGAAAATGTTGATACTTGTGTTCCACCTGAGTTATACCCTTGAACTATTTTCATGTACTTGGACTACTGTTTTGATATAAATATTAAATATATGCATGCAGGCATGACCTTTTGCCTAGCAGCAGCTGCTGAGTTAACAGACAGTAAAGCTACGAGGACAGATGCGAGAAGAGTGAATTTAAGGACGACACAGGGGGCTGAATGACTCAAAAATGGAGATTACTGTCTTTACTTAAAGAGAAAAATATGAGGCTGTTACATCAGGGTAAGACACACCTGATCATAGCTTCTAAAGCAACAAGATTATTTATATTTTCTGTTCAGACTTGTACAGATTTCAAAAGGTAACTTAGGAATCAAAAACTTAAGCTATGTAACCTTATTATTTCAAATTGTGTTTGAAGGCAGTCTCCTGACTACTTTTGCCACACTGTAGCCCACTACAAAAAAAAACAAACAACTTCTGTTATTGCACAATTCATGCTGAATGCCAAATTAACCCTTAACTTATAAGCCACACTATCTGTGATTATGTGGGGGCAGGTAGGATTTAGTTATCTGCACAGAAAGGCCAACAAATGCTTGGCACGAGGACTCTTTATCTGAACAGTCTTATATCTGGTAAAGTGCCTGCGAGGTCGGCTCTCTAGAGATCGCTCAAGAAACGGTAACACTTGAATCTCTCTGGAGTTTCTACTGTAGTTCTGCTAAAACCAGGGAACACATTGGGTCTTAAACTTCAAAGTGAAGGAAAAGCTGCTTTCAGCATGTAGAGTTTTGAAGCACTCTTGTACAACTGAAGCATTTTTAATGTTTTGTATGCCATGTTTTTTATTATTGACAAATAAAAACTGGAAAAAAAAAACTCAGAACATGCGACTATTTTTTTGGTTACATTTCCTCTGTCAGTGGCTTAATTAGACGAGCTAAAAAAAAACAAAAAACAGAACAGGAACAGCAACCAAAACAATGACTTACAAATGAAATACAAACATAAAGAGATACATGAAGTTAGAGTCCTTCCACACAGGGCTGATACTTCCTGTACCTCTGAAATGAATCCCCTCTGGAGGATGTTGAAACGAAGGCATTTCATCTCCTCTTGCTTAGTTTGGTGGGGTTGTACCTAAAGACACACACACAAAAACACAATCTCAGTACGGGCTTTTAACATTCCTCATGCATCACTCCTCAATGTCCTAAGAGGCATTTTGAACAAACAATAAAAAACAGCCCAAATTAGCCCTGTAAAACGGGGACAATGTTTGAACAGCTCAAAGCAAACAAGCTCCCAATAAACCACGTCTGGAAACTTGGTTTAGACGTTGAAAAAAAAAAAAAGGTACTGGACTGTTTTCTTAGCAGCAGAGTCTGTTCCCTGACTACGCATGACTGACTGAGCATGACTCAGTGATCAAACAACTCAGCCTTGACACACACACACACACAAAATCAATCTCAGACGGTCTCTTTTCTGCTTAGTCAAAGAAAGAAAAAAAACCAGCGCCGGCTTACATCACCCGTTACCCAGGCAACGGTGGTGACGAAACAATCTCTAGGTTCTGACTGGTTAAGCTGGAGCTGCTGAAGCCCCGTATCCATAATTCTCGGCTAATTATGTCCTGTGCTCCTGAGTGTAGCAGCTGAGGCTTCGTAGAACCTTTGGAGTATTTTTACCTCCCAGGCTGTCATGGATGAGAGCAAACAGCTCTTCTATGAGAGACAGAGATGTGAAGGTTTCACTTGAATGACAACGGGGTCAACAATTACTGGGAAAGGATTTGGAGCTTTTTGTAGGAAGTATTATCCAGTGTGAATCCATTAAAGTACATTAAAGTAACAAGAGGTGCACAGGAGAGGCAACAACAAGAAAACCTCTAAAAAGCAACATCCAGGCATCCTCCTGGTATCATTTGGACCACCAGTTTGGTCACAAACATGCACATGAGTAGCTCCCTGGAGTTGAGTTGTGCTCGACTATAGACTGAAACAGGACTCTTCGTGGATAGTAAGACACAACAAAGAACATCGTTTTCAAGGAAACTTTTATCTTTCTAAGCAGATTTTAAAATGCATCACATGTTTTCTTGTGCCTTTACTGAAATTGTGTTTACTTGCTGTATCATTTGTTGGTTTGAAAATGCTTCTGAGGCAAGACAGCAGCACGAGGTAGTAAGCTGTTGGGAATTGCATTACCAAGCTTAGAAAGCATTTATAGGGACCATGGATGGAGTAAGGCAAATAACATTGTGAAGGATGTGAGGCATCCCCCCCGCCCCTTTAAACTACTACGATCTGCACGGCCCTGGGGATGGGCGTCCAGGTACACACCGGCTCACTCCTGGTGGCTGTAGGGATGGGTACCGGTATCCGGTGCCATTATGGCACCGGTTCCGACATAAACGGTAGTAACCAGACCGTAAAGCAGTGCACATTTCGGTGCTTTTTCCCCCTGAGATGTCATACACTTTGAATTCTAGCCAATCATTTTACCTTTCCAAGGATAATAGGCGGGCCCAGGTACGTACGTTCTTTTAGAGCAGAGCTACAGATTAAAAATGCCCAAGGCAAAGCGGTCAAAAGTCTGGCTGTAGTTCACAGCAAAAGATGCAAACTCAGCAGCCTGCAACAAGTGCTTTAAGCTGATACTGTGATACTGTCAAAGGAGGTAACACCTTGAATCCGATGAAACACCTGGCGACGCATAGCGGGGTTTTTTTTAAAGCCAAGAAATGCGCTGTATTTGATAGCTTGCTGCGAGACCTCACACCGAGCACATCTACTGCAGGTGGGTTGCCTGTTATCGGACCCGGAGTTAGCAACATCCCCCAAAAACCCGAAGAGGAGAGTCCTGGCCCCTAGCCCTGCCAGTGTAGCAGAAATGATGACGTATGATGATGGCAGCAGCCGTTCTTCTCTGCGTGAGTAGCTTAATGTTGTTCGTGTGTGATTTATGTTGAGTAGGCTAACCACGTTATTACATTAATGCACGTAAGGTGAACTAGCAAACATCATCACAGCTACATGCGGCTGTCCTCTTATTTGATGGCAGATGCTCCCTTCACTCTGGCCAAAAAGGCTAAAATAACCAAAGAAAAAGAGGGAAACAGCTAAACATGAGAGGTTTTTGGACAAAGTTTGTGTTTTTTCCATTGTTTAAGCACTGCTTCCAGCCAAGAGTGATACCATATATGCCCTCTAGTTGCAGAAAAGGCTAAAATTGTTATCTTTTTACAAAAAAACAGCTAAACATGAGAGGTTTTTGGACAAAGTGTGTGTTCTCCATTCTTTAAGCACCGGTTCGAGCACCGTTTAAGCAACGGCACGTTTCAAAAGTACTGGTTTGGTACTGGTATCGTACCAGCCATCCCTAGGTGGCTGCTTGTCGGGGCCTGGAGCCTGGGGCTCGCTCGGGCCCCTTCGGGGGTGGGGTGCCCTCGGCCTCTTGGCCTGGGGCTCGGTCACTCTGGCACAGCTGGCTGCCGGCGGAGCTCACGGGCACGTCACTGCAACCCCCCCTGGCTTCTGCTCCGCGGCTGCTGAGTGACCCCTCATCTGGGACTCTCCTCAGCTCTTTCTGGGACAGTGGCGCGGCTGCCCCTCCGTTGGTCTTCCTTGGTCTCTTGTGCTCTGAGGGCCTCTGGATGTCTGGAGCCTTGATCTCCTCCATACCTGCTTCATGCCCAGGAGGACGGGGCTGTGGCCCCCCCACACCCTCTAGCAGATCATTACATGAAGGAACCTTTTAAATACAAGCGCGTCCATGCTCACAGGTGTACACACGGGTGCTCACACACACAAACTACACCCTTTTTGGCTCCTACCTCAAAGCACACTGTGTGCTGTCGATGTTACGTGCTGCACAATAATATTTAATATTTACTGTTATATTCACACAGATCATCGCGATGATGTTGTTTATTATATTGCTCTCTTTTTCTTTGCTTGTTTTCTCTTTTTTCTTTCTCAACAGGTGATCCAGGTGATTGATATATGTATTTTTTGTCTGTTTGTTTTGTTGGTTTTTGCTTTTTGCCCTTTATCACCGTCTCTCTTCCCTGCTCTTTTTCTTTCCCTCTCTCTTTCTCCTCTTTCTTTTCCCCAGTCAAGTCTGTCCCGTGTTCAGCAAATGAAAATAAAATAAACAATAAAAGCAAAGGTGAATCAAATAGACCAATACAGCAAGGCTGGGATGGTCCATTTGGTAAAGTAAATCCGTTGGGCATCTTTCTTTGCCTTTAGACAACAATTCTGATGGCAAAAGAGCCAAACAGGACAGGCAAAAAAAAAAGTCAACACATTAGTGTTTGACTTGTTCCGAGTTTTACACGGGTTTCTCTTAGATCAGGTCCAAAGTTTGAGAACCCTGGTGAGCTGGCCTGTCCCTTTTGTTGTCAGACATCAGGTCACAAAAAACAAGCAAAGCTAACAATATACTAAATCTGTATGACAAACCGAAGAAGCGGCCAAAATAAAATTGTCAAAGCTGAATCGTGGCACAGAAGGCATAGATGCGTTTTAAGGACACTGTAAAGGAATAACAAGGCTACTTCATGTGGTCTCGTTACAGATTATTAGATCCCATTTCTCACCTAAAGAGATCATCTCCTATGGTCTCGTCCCTCCTGCTCTGTTGCTCCTCCTGAGACAGACAAAAATTCATTCAATTCAAAGTCATAAATCAAATAATAAACAAATAAGAGGGGCGACAGCACCTCAGCTGCATCTTTCAACCATTCATCCAGATCAGAGTTCTTGCCCCGGTTGTGAACCAGCAGATCAGATCCTCCAATAATGTGATGAAAGCCCTCCGAGCCCGGCACACGACTCTGTGTCACAGACAAAAACAAAAAAACAAAACCACAGACGTGGTCTTTGTCGGGTCTTAAAGTCAAATTAGAACATCTGATAAACTCAGAAAAACATCTTTAAAAATAAAGGAAATTTTATAAAAAAAAGATTAACTGATTATGCAAAAATACTTAAAACAATTAAAAAACTTTTATTTTTAAACTTTCACTTCATATCTTGAAATGTGAGTTGTCTTTTTTTAACTTACCCAGGGGGTGACACGTATTGTTGGATGGAAAACTGAATTAACTGAATAATTTATTTAATGACTTATTTTACATTTGAAATGAGCCTCTGCTGTGTGTGTGTGTGTGTGTGTGTGTGTGTGTGTGTGTGTGTGTGTGTGTGTGTGTGTGTGTGTGTGTGTGTGTGTGTGTGTGTGTGTGTGTGTGGTCATCACCGGCTGACCTTGCGGAAACATTTGAAGTTCTTTATGTGGCCATTGCCCTGCATCTGATTTTGCTTGGCTTTGGGAGGAGCTGCCACGGTGAGAGATTTAAACTCCACCAACAGCAGCTTCTTAGGAAGGTCTTCATCGATCTTTGACTCCTGCAACAACGCACTTCTGTCAGGCAGGCTTCTTTCTAAGACATTTATATGGTATCAAACAGCAGCTAAAACAGAAACACAGTGCTCAGGCTATATGCAGTATGGACCCTGACAAGCTTAGGCTAAACTACCAACGCCTGGATGACAGACAGCTTCAAATAAAGGCCATGCATGCTCCAATGCGATTTCTAAAATGCTGTAATATACCGAGTATTGCAATAAGATATTTTTATGATTTATCACCTCTTTTCAACAGCAAATTATTTCCTAAAAGTTCAACTTTATCAATATCTGGTTTATTCAATAAGATAAAGTTATCTCACTTCAGCATCACTGTCACTAAAACCAGCCATATCAATCTGCGGTCTGATTTTTACTCATGTGACTGGACCACTAGTTAGCTCTGAATTATTATTGTCCAGCTAAGTGTTGGGCATTTTTCAGTTTCAAGCCTCGATATTTGTTGGCCCTGCATCGATACAATATCACGATACTACATCGTATCAGGTTGTTTTTTACCCCACCCCTACCTGATAGGTCTTTGAGATTCATTAAATACACACTGTTAATATAGTCACATATATAAAGCGTAAAATATTTCTTCTACTAGAAATGAGCAAGAAAACTGAGCTTGGTCTTCAGGAGGAAAAGAGAACAACTCACTTGGACTTCCTGTTTGATCACAACTGGTTTCAGAGGGCTTTTAATCTCTTCTTTAGGCTGAGGAATATCTGCATTGAGTAGTTCTAAATCCTAAAAAAAAGAAGGTGGAAACTGAGAAATAATCATTCTCAAACATAGCTGGGTTATAGTTGGGTATACTGATGTAGTTTCAGTTTCAGCTTCAGTTGTCTGCAGACTGAATTACAGACAGTAAATCATCTTTCCTCACCTCAATGAAGGACACATCATCTTCTTCAAAAGGAATCACATCTTTACTCGTACTGGCTGATGACATTTCTTCTAGTTTACTCGACCCACGATTAGCCGTTGTGCAGTCAGCTGGGTCAGCTGGCTCTGTCTTAATACGGACAGCGTGCTGTTCAGATCGCTGGCTGTTCTTCTGCAAACTCGATTCTTTCTCCGAACCTGCCTGTGGCCTTTGATTGGTTATCCCATTTTTCTCTAGGTGGACACGTTGCCTCTTGCTCGAAGACTCCGCAGTATTTAAAACTTGTTTCTGTTTAGCTGAACTGTGCTCAGGTTTTGCTTGCTGGCCTTGATTAATTGAGGGTTGCTCATCAAAGCAGTCCATATCTTCAGACATAATGGACTCCAGTTCCTCCATCTGTATCACATCTTCCATCTCCTTCCTCTTTCTACTCTGTGGTTCCTCTGAGCGAGCCTCTGACCGTCCTGCGAACAAATCAGCTGCTGACCCGAGTGGAGTCTGGGACACAGTAGCAGGGCCTCTGTGTGTAAGTGGGGGGATTTCTTCAGACATGGCCGGGGTGTGTGGTGCCCGAGCAGTGACGGATGATGCTAGTGCAGGTCGCTTTGGCTCTGACGTGACAGCCGAGGGCTCGTCCTCCAAATGCCTGGATGAGAGGATAAATTAGAGAGAGATGGGCAGAAATAGATAATGTTTTTTTCTTTAATATATATATATATATGAAAAATATTCCTTTCATGTGGTACTACTTCCTCTTTATTTCAGTATATCAGAGATTAGTTTGCAAAGATCTGAAGTGTCATAATTTGAGGTCCCATGAGAGAAAACAGTCACACATTTGTCTTCAAAACTTAAAAAAAAAAAAAAAATCTAAACAGTGTGATTTCCTGCTGTGGGTTTTCTTTTTCAATCCTAAACACAGATTTACCTTTTCTTGCTGGCTGGCTGAAAGAAAGTGGTCAGAGTCGACTGTTTCTGTGGAGAAGCTTGTGAAGAGATTTTTGGTTTCTGAGGAGACTTCTTCGGAGGGAAAGTCTTGGTGCCACTGTTAGTCTTAGGAGTTGATGGCTGTGGTCTGATGTCAAAACTGTCTTCACCTGAAACAGAAAAACACTCATTTTTAAAAATAAAGATATTAGCAGAACAGGTATTAGGCTGGAACATGCATAGCTGTTGACAAGGTAGATGACTGACCTTGAGGTCAAGGGCGCCATGTTTTAAACTCGTCTGAGATTTTTAGTAATTTCAAAATCCTATATCGTGTTGTTCTCGAGTTATCGTATTCACGGCACCCACAACAAAACCCTATACCTACATTTTTTATGGCCAAGGAGTAAAAATCCAGCACAGGTGCTGGATTAGTCCTCTGTTAAGCTCAGACAATGTAAGAAAACTATCAATCGCTGTATTTCTGATTCACTCATGCAGCTACCTGCTAGCTTGGATTCAGACTTCTTCTTCTGTGATTCTGCGTTTGCTGCAGTGGTGAGCGACGAGCTCATTGTTTCATCCACAATACACTGAGTGGTCGTTTTCTGAGCCACGAGGCTGATTACACGGAGCTGACTGGCATACTGGTGCGGCTTCTTCTCAGGCGTCTCCCCTACCGACGTCACCCCGGTGACCTCAGAAACCCGCATCCTGAAAACGCAAAAAAGTGAACTGAAACACCTCAGATGAAGAAGACGACTAAGGCAACGTTTTTGACGGGGACATCATGGTGTCTGTAAGTGCTTGTCTGAACCTCTGTGATGTCTCTGTGTTCGCTGCATACGCCGTGATGTCCTGCGATGCTGCAGGTAACACGGTCTCATCCACAGCTACGCTCTGTGACAGCGAGGCGCTTGGGATTCTGGGTGTCACTTTTGGTACAGAGTCTAAGACACAAAAAAGAAACAAAGCAATCCAAGGAAACGTATAAGAAAACAAATAAATATAGAAACTCTTGTGTGTTTTTTTTGTTTGGTCAGCCACCTGAGTCTGAGCTTGAGGGATTGCAGTATTTTTCACAGGAAGCATAGATGGCAGCCAGACCGATTTCAGACTCTGTGATGACTCGAAGGCCTTTTCTGTGCCAGTGTTAAAAGGAGAAAGATTCAGAAATAATTCAGTCAACACAAACAAATGATCAACACCCTGCAGAACAAAGGGAGTGTGAACCTTTCAACGATGCTCTTCACAGAGTTTGCCCACTCTGTTGCGGAGGGAGACAGCAGAGTTTGGGAGGCACCTGTTGTAAAATCGACCACACAGCTCTGCGGAGACTCCAGCAGGTCACGAGGCAGGCTGCCCTCCTCCAGCAGCTGACTCCTGCCACCTCCAAAACTCACTGCCACACGAAGGCGCTTCAGCTGGAAACAGCACAGTAGAGCCGCATATTAACACACATACACAAATAAACTACAGATAAACATAGAAACATCAGTTTAGCAAGGATGCCCCTCATGCCAAACTCTTGAGTGAATATCTGCCCAGAGATTGCTTTTGGCTCCTTTGAATTTCACCTTCACTTCCTTTGCCTCCCCAGACAAAAGCTCTTTTTGCCTGGTGAAGTTTCCATAGTTATTTCAATTGTTCCAGCATCCAGCACTTCAGCTACCTGGGGAAAGTTACCCAGAGCTACAGAGAAAACAAAAGCACTGTTTTCTGCTTTCATTGTGTGCGCATGCCTTCAGTTTCCTGTGAGATTTCATCCCTGCTGCACAGCAAAGCAGATAAGCAGACAATCTAAATATGATCGGTGTCATATTTATTTACATTCTAATGATAATTTGAAGCCAAAAAGTTAGCTATGCAAAGCATGGATGCAACGTAGGTTGTATAAAGTTAACAAAAATATCACATCACAGTTAGCAGAGTGTGCACGTCAAAAGAAAAACATGCAAAAAAGATAAAAAGATGAATCCATTAGGTCTTTAACCTCATTCATCTCACATAAGAGAAAAGGCCAAACAGCAGAGATAAGTTTATGTCCCTGATGAGGTTTCATAATGTGAAAATGCCCTGCGGTGCACCAGAACTCACCTCATCTGCACAGTCAGGTGTTTTTATTTATTTATCCATATACGATTTATCACAATGGGACTTAACCATAAATGCCACACAAGAAGTACTGAAGTATGCGCTAATGTCTTTGTTAAATATTAGGATGGATGGATCCATGCTTTCTTGTTATTTACACCAAATTCTGGTGCCTAAATGCAGTGAGCTTCTGCAATGTTATTGTCTGATTAGATGTTTTTGTTAAAGAGTAGTTGAATAAGTGTATCTAATAAAGTGGCAGGTGAGTGTATATTGTGATTAGATCAAAAAAAGGTGACTAACCTGTTTGGCGCTGAGGAAAATAAAGGTCCGGCCACTGTAAAGCTGTTTGCGAAGTGGAACCGCTCCAAGATTAACATCGTCTTTATTCAAGCTGGGCTCATCGATCTCAGGAATGAAGCTTAAAAAACACAGAGAGAAGACGGCGTTGAGCTCCGCTTCAGCGTTGCCGTGTATCCATGGGAATGGTTTGTACTGTACCTCTCGGCTTTAGGAGGCGGTAACTTCTGCTGAACAGCTCTGCTGAGCTCTGAGAAGAACTCTGGCTTCACGATGGGACAGCAGCACAGCAGAGCAGAAATGGTCTAATTAAGAAAAAAAACAAAAACAAAAAAGTAACGAACAAACATGCCACAGGAGCTAGCGATGGTACAAAGTCGGGTCCTGACCTTAATGGTAACTTTAACAGAAGACATAACCAGGTGGGTGCAGTCCTGAGACCAGCTGCTGACCAGCTTTCCACCCAAAGCTAGCACGGCCTGAGAGAGCGACGCTTGGCCATCGTTGTCCAAACACGATGAACACACGACTGGCTGCAGATGAACCACACTAACACAAAGAGGACACGGTGATTGAGATACAACCAACCACAATCAGAACGTTTTATTAATCCAAGAGAAAATAACGAGGTCACTGTTGCGCCAAGACAGTAAGAACAGCAACAAACAAGTACAAATAATAAATAATATGACAAAACAGCTCTCATAATAGTATAGCTAACCAAAGTTGAAACTGAGCTTGTTATTTTTTGTATGCATGCGCAGATAAAACAATCCTTTTAGAATTCATACAACTATACATTCATACAACTATACAACTCATACATGAGTTGTATAGTTGTATGAATTCTAAACTATACAACTCATGTATGAGTTGTATAGTTTTAATGTTTTATTTGGGAACAGAATGGTGTGTATGTGTAAGTTTGGTGATGGAGTTTTTATTATAATAATAATAATGGATTGGATTTATATAGCGCTTTTCAAGGCACCCAAAGTGCTTTACAATACCACTATTCATTCACTCTCACATTCACACACTGGTGGAGGCAAGCTACAGTTGTAGTCACAGCTGCCCTGGGGCAGACTGACAGTCGCGCCATCGGCCCCTCTGGCCAACACCAGTAGGCAAGTAGGGTAAAGTGTCTTGCCCAAGGACACAACGACCAGGACAGAGAGCCCAGGGATCGAACCGGCGACCTTCCGGTTACAGATGCGATTCCCAACCCCCTGAGCCACGGTCGCCCCATTATGAATGAATGATGAATTTTTATGAATTATTATGTCTATTTTTTTATGTTTAAGGACAACAGATGGAAATTAGCCTTTGGCTATAATCTGGCATGTTTACATTCATGCAATTTTTTTTTTACATTTATGTTCATTAACATCCACTGTCCTAAATAAATAAATAAATAAATAAATAAATTAGCTTTTGTAAAAGTTCTCAAAAAGTTGATTCTGTTCATCTGGATGTAGCATTTTCAGTGGGGGAAACGTTTCATCACTCATCCAATTGACCTCTTCAGTCTCAGCTGACTGCAGGTTTCCCCAACCTTATAAACAGTACATTGCACAATGACTGAAACTAGCACCACTGAATGAATAATGGGCTGGGAGGTCAGTTCCTTGATCATTAATATGCAAATTCTCATGACCATGAAACATTTCTCCCACTGAAAACGCTACGTCCAGAACAGAATCAACCTTTTGGGATTTACTTACCTGGATGATCAAGCATGCATTAAGACATTGTGTAAAAATTCAAGAAATATAACCATATCTCTTCTGCATACCTGAATTTGCTTTGAAAAACCCCAAAAGTCACTAAATCCCCTGATTTCAGGTTCACCGGTGTTGTAATCTGTTGGTTGTTGACAAATGTACCATACTTGGAGGTGTCTTTCAGAGTCAGCGTCTAAAAAGCAGAATACATGAGAGCAATCATCACATGTTCAATGTCTTTACTGAAGATCGGTCTCAGTATTGCTATCAGCGTTCATCATCTGACCAAATGTGTTGACTATGAGCCAGACTCCATCACTTTGCTGATTAGATATTAATGTGAAATAATTAATGCATTCTTGAATTATGAATAAAACCCTTTTTGGGAGGTCACGGTGACATCCAAGGGAGATAAAATGGCACAGAAGTTAAACTGTAATGAAAGTCAAGCTTTAATAGACATTTTTATCATTTTAGATAAAATTTAATTTTATGTTTTATAGTCCAGCAGGTTTATGAATGTATCAATAAAAGGCATCAAGTAAACAGAAAGAGAAAGAAACAAATTCAGAAGCTTCTTAAGGCAAGCAACAAGAAACCACACAGATCTGGCAAGCCAAACAATCCATATTTGGCAGCTGATAAATACTGTGGGAGCTCCACGCGAGTCTCAGAAGAACAAAACAATGTGTGAGCATGTAGCAGTTTTTTAAAATTGCAATTAAAATGACATCATATGTGTTTTATTTTGCAAGTGCATCACTCAGCACAGCTTGCATAGCTTTTGGTAAAAACCAAATGGAGAATTTCTTAGACTGCACAACAATTACAGCTGAGTGGTGGCATGATTTACTACATTCAGGCCTAGTAATGTAGGAGTAGCGCAGCAGCACCACCTTCTGCACCAAAGTGTCATCATGCAGGCAAATATTTCACTGGTGCTTCAAGGAATACCAAGAGGATTTTTACTGATGTTCTGGTAAACCAGGAAAAAGACAAAAAAAGTCACTAAAATGTCTTTGCTTCCTTAACATTACATATAATAAATATGTCTCAGCACAAGCTGGATTAAAGTTTAGGAATAGGCCCTAAGGATAGATTTAAAACAGGCTGGTAAAGCAGCAGATCTGACACAACGGGGTAAACTCTGAGAAACATTTGAACCCCTGGATTTGGGCTTCGTTAAATGCCTCTAAAAGCATGATGTGAAGGAGGGTGTTCACTTAAGTATTTAAAAACAAGTAATTAAATCTTAAAATCTATCAGAAAAATAACTGATAGTGTGTTCTTCCCAGTTGAAATGCAAGCTGCAGCATTTTGAAACAGCTGCAAAACTGCAATGGAAAACATTAAGACCAGCATCTACATTAGTCTAGCCTTGATCAAATAAAAGCATGCAAGATTTAAAGATTAAAGCTTGTTGTCATAGCAGTAGCAGGGTTTGTGTTGTTACATACACCGCAAACAATGAGTAAAAGGGAGTAAAAAATGCACATTTAAAGCCCAGGACAGCACAGCTGTATTTGATTGCAACAGATTTCACTTGTGTACCTAATAAAGTTACCACTGAGTGTGTATAAACTGTATATAAACACTACAACTGTTTGTTCTCTGTTCATACCACCTGATCCTTTCCCTGCCTTGTCTCACCTGCTCTGTAGCACTTAGGTGAGCGTGAGCCCTGCTGATAGACTGGTCACTCGGAAGAAGAATGTCACAATTCTTTCGGCCCACCACGTACGCTTTACCCGAGAGGAGATAGCAGGCCTCAGCTGTGAGTGACAGACGGCAGGTTAGTGATTTTCTTATCTTTTCTTCAACTTAAAAGTTATCCCCTTTTGAAGTTTTGCATCCAGGAATTTTTTAAGAAAATTGTACATTTTATCTTGTAACAAACAAAACGTTATCGCAAAATGATCCACATTCTTTATATCTTTGATATTTGTTTTCTGGGTAAAATCAAAATTCCCAGAACAAACCTGTTTTTTGTTTTGTTTTGTTTTGGGTTTTTTGTATAAATAACTGAGGGTCATGTGATAGAGCACATGACTGACAAAGCAGCGATTAAATCCTCTTCTACCTACAGGTTACCTGTGGTGTAAGAAGTTGTGCTCCTACTGTAAATCAATCCATACATAAATCGTATTAATTACATATTCAGGTCATTAATTAGAAAAAAGGTTTGAGTTTTTGACTTTGACTGCTGGAAACATTTAAATTCAGATCATTTGACGTCTTGTTTATAGTTGCTACCATTAATTTCAACTTCCCATAAGCTCATTTAGAACCAAAGCATCATGCTTAGATAACACATTAACCTGTTTAGCAACATTAAATTAACACAGAGTATAAACACATGACAGCACAGCAAACATGCAGCCTAACGGGCTGCTAACCAGACAGATGCCTCCTGTGTGAACCATGCTTTAAATGCTTTAATCTAGTGTTTCTCAGATAGCTGCTAACTCCATCATCAAGGTGCTAACTTTGCCCGGCCTGCAGCGTCATAAATAAAGCTTCTATAAAACGCCGTCATGACACGAAATGTTACCTGTAGGCTGCTGCTGGGGCGTCAGTATCCACATTATACTGCCCTCTGTTGCTTTGGCATATATTAAAACTAGCCGCAACTCAGAAATAAAGCAATGTTTTCAGCAAACAGTTAAGAACAACTATTAACTCGCCGGACCGCTTCACCCTCGCTACTGTGTCGTCATAACTATGCGCCGCGCTTTCAAAATAAAAGTTCGAAAACTGCGTTTCACTCTCGAAAACTTTAAACACTATCTGATAAAAATTTAGAATAAAAGAAAAAAAAATTAGCTGTGCATATATACAGAGAGTGTCTCGTCTTGACCCACAGTGATCATAGAAGCACAAATATAATGACTCCCATTAGCTGTTTCTACACCACAACCATACCGTACCTTAGAAAATTAGGAATTTGAATCAATAAATAAATTAAATATAAAATGCTGGAATAAGTGTGGAAATAACCATTGCGATCCTTTATATTTTCAAAACACTGACCTCTCTTCAGTTGCCGACTTTTGCTCTAAATACCAGTTAGAAAGCTAGAGAAGCCATTGTGCAGTTTATAAACACTATGGTTACAGTTAAGTGTTTGAAAAATAACAAAGAAATATATTTATATAAAATAATGACACAGTAACAAATTTGAAAAAGCCATAAATCAGATATATTGTAGATTTTATTTGATCTTAAAAGGTGAACCAGACACATGTAACACATTTAAAGTGACAGTTCAATAACAAACGTCAAAATATTAAAATGACAAATATAATTATTAATATAATACGGCGAAACAGATATGGAGGTAATTGCTTTTTTGTGTAAAATTGACTAGTTTATGATAAACTAAAACCAATAATTTATTTAGTTATTCTTAATAAGTATCACATTTTATCTATTGTTATCTTTGGTTTTATTTGCTGAATTCAAAATAAGGGATCGTTGTCAGATTTCCACGGCTGCCCTGCAGCTGTCCTGAGACGGCCTTGTCCCCAGAGGCACGGCAGTTTGTGATTGACTTTCATCACTGCAACGCTGGTGCAAGAATCTGGCTTACGGATGACCTCGCACCAATCTGGATAGTCCACAGGCTGAGATCCACTGCAGGAAAGATTAGTGTTTAGTTATGTTTAGCCACATCAAAATACAGTCTGTGCTTGTTGGTGTGTGTGTGTGTGTGTGTGTGTGTGTGTGTGTGTGTGTGTGTGTGTGTGTGTGTGTGTGTGTGTGTGTGTGTGTGTGTGTGTGTAAGGAAACTCACTGGTCACAGCATCCCACTCCGAAAGGCTCCATGCAAACACACTGGTAGCAGTCACTGGTGATCCAGCTTTCTCCTATCCCGTACATCTGTCCCATGTGTTCACAGGTCCCTTAAAAATGACAAACATGAGAAAGAGAAGATGAAGATTAAATAAAACTCATTCCATGCCGTTACATTCAAAATTTACGAGAATAAGTATATATATTAAAAATGTTCATCACAGCATTAAATTATATTTAAAAAAATGGCTAAATACTTTTTTTTTGCAGTTTTAGAAGTTAACTACACAAGAACAAAAAAAATGCTATAAAACCACTTTAAATGCAGCTTTTTCCCTCCTGCACTTCACTGAATTACCTTCTCTCAGGTATAGATGCTCTGAATGTTTGTGTAAAGAAAACTGCAACCTCTTCATACTTTGTAGCTTATTACATTAGTATGCATCTGAAGCTTTTGAACCAATCCTGTTATAAAATGTGCATCTGATGAGCAACCACAGCACACAGACTAAGTGGATGGAGACATTCAGAAAACATTAGGTATGAGCACCAAAAAAAAAGAAAAAAGAAAAAAAGAAGTGTCTAATTACATATGTAGGATATATGATACCTTTAGTGTTGAAGAAGCATTCGCCACTGCTGTACACAGAAAAGCATGGAACAGTGGCACTCAGGAAAGACAGTAGAGCCAGGAGCATACTTGCTGTGTTTGCCATTTCTGAAAATAGAAGAAGTGCAAAGGTTAAAGAAACACCATGAACACATCAGTCTGACTCAGGTTCATCAACTCAGTACTCAGGTTGATGCTCTCACTCGGGTTGAAGTTTCCAGCACTGTGTATAAAAATGTTCTGATGCTGTATTGTCTCTCAGGTCTCCTCTGCGCGTCCTCCTTCTGTCATCCACCCTCTTCTTGCTTCTTCCTCCGTCTCCTCCTCAGTGCCCCTCCTGAACTGATGCACTCTCTCCTCCTGGTCTCTCTCTATTTATACCGCAGCAGCACGTTCCCCCCAACCCCCCCCCCCCCTTTTTTTTATCAGAACACACTCACTTTCTACTTTCTTTGTTGCCATGTGTCCACAAACCTCCCACTCATTAATTACCAGCAGATGTTTATGGCACATATACACCACACACACATTATATGCACACACAACAAGCACATTTGTTGCAGTGTTTGTCATTCCCCCTTGCACTGCTTTGCAGACAGTGCCCCAGAGTATACAGTGTGCACTCTTTCAGATAACATTTGTTTCATGGGGTGCCATTTGACTCTATCTGTAGATCGTGCTGATGACACCCTATATAGGACAACCAGGCTCTGGCCTATTGTCTAACATACGAGCAGCTACATGCGTGTGCATGAGCAAAAACATAAACCTTTGACCCCGCTGCTAAAGAAGTAATATGAAAGGACAGGTTTGTTTCTTTATAGTTAAGGACTGATATCATATTTTAGCCTTCAAACAGAGATCTTGGCTGATTGTCTTTTGCTTACAAATGACTAATTTTAAAAGTCACTGAAGCATGTCACTTGCTTTATTCAATTTCATGTCCTTTAATTAATGAATCATCATGGGAACAACATTATTCCAAATAGGATTTCAAATGATTCAGTGAACTTTATCTAATTTTTCTTATAAAAGTCTCTTCATGTGTGGCGTGCGTCATTGTGGGGTTTATTTTAGGAACACAAGAGACGACGCAACATCTAACAATATCTGAAGGCCGCCTGATTAAATTTGAGCTCATTATGTTTTTTCTTCTTTGTTGTGGGTGTGTTTGAAGAAGCCACCTTGAATCCTGTGATAGCATAAGCTCATATGTGCACACACACACAGACACACACACACACTCACACTCACACACACACACACACACGCACACACATGCGCGCGCGCACACACACACTGCGATTTTTTTTAACCCTCGTTCATCTGATCGGCCATTGGCTAGTCATATTTGATTTGAAGCATAGGAACAGTGTACGTGTGTGAGTGAGTGTTAGAGCTATATAAGAACCAATCTGTCTTGATGTCAGAAAAGTTTTGTTCAAAAAAACAAACAGTTAGAGTCAATGTAATCCATTGTAATACACTTACACGTACTTAAATAAAAGTAAACAGAGGTGTTAGCTCTGTTTGTCATAGAGAAAATCATTTTATTAAACCTGTCCCAGGAATGCACCCACAGCAAAGTACTGCTATGCTGAGTTAATGGGAATTCTCACACTGGAAAAACTGACATTTAGCTTACATGACTTTATTGAGGGATTGGTGACAGTTGATCACAGTGGACTGGAATTTTTGTGCACTGTCTCATCATAGACTTATCATCCAACAACTTTTCTGCTGGTCGTTATGGGCGAGGGCTCTGCTTTATTGTGTTTGTCAGTTTGTTAAGTCTACCTTTAAAAAAATTGAAGGGAGCAATAATCACAAAGTACGGTATGATTCGTTCATAGGGAGCACGTCCATTATCTAATTGAAAACCTGCAAAATATAAAAAGAAATTAAAAAAGAAAGAATGAAAATAGGAGATAACCATCTTTCCTACCGGCTCCACCAGTTTTGCATTTGACACATTCCTTCCAGCCTATTCATATAAGATATTGCATAATAAAATGTCCTTTGAGGAATGCAGTGGGTGGACTCTTTGTTGAAGTCAAATTGCATGATAATACTATGTACAACGACAATAAAGGCTATTCTATTCCATTTTATGGGAAAAGATACTTAATAGTCAGACATTAAATAAAATAAAATTTCGCATTTTGCATTCCTACCAGAAAAAAATGGGAAAAGAAAATCTCCAGGAGAGCAGATGGGGAACCAGAATATTACCTAAAGTCCTTATATTTTGTTTAATTTTTTTTTCAATTGTTGAAATGTAAAAAATAAATAAATAAATGATTGGAAGAATAAAGAGGAGGACGTGAAAGACCTGACTTCTTCTCTGGTAAGACAAACACTGACAGCAACGCCTATTTGCTCATGAAGCAGGATGTTTCCATGCAGTCAGATCCTCGTTTAAAGAGAAAACAAACAAAAAAAACAAAACAATGCACGTCTTTACTGTGTCAGCTGTTTGTAACAAGATTGTAATTGTATACTTGTGTACATGCCTGTGTGTGTTTGAGAGAAAGAGTGGACAGACAGCTGAAGCCGATATTCACTCATTTTTTTTATTTGCGTCATTCAGAGTATAAAGAGATCATTCTCAAGCTTAATCATTTACGTATATATTTTAAAAATTTGCTATTTAAGAATTGCAATCATGTACTTGTAAAGATTTCCATTGGCGCCATATTTATTTTGCAGAACGTCTCACGTCACACAGGCCTTTTTTCAGGGATGAAGCAAGGTCAGAAGTCAGTGCCGGACTCTGTAGGAATATGTCTGATATTTAGTTGACATTATAAAGCACAAGAACAACCGAATATCAAACATATCACACAGCTTCTGGCAAACCAGGAAGAATCCTGCAGGCTGGAAAAACCTGTTGCACAAAAGAAACATGAGGCAGTGAGGTAAAAAAAAAATTAGGAAGTGACAAACATCGCATAATCAGTCAGATTGTTGAGCTGAATTTAACTAATACTGACTTGAACAACCTTCTCCAGAAAGAAAAAGACAGACCAGAGGCCCAGAGGGCGAGGGAGCCAGAGATCGTGTTGGCATTTGAGATCAGCGTCTCTGTTAGCTTCAGGAAATACAGTTGGTGCAAAGGCAAGAGAAGAGGAATGATCTACATAAAGAAACACTCTTAATAGCAATGAAACAAACAAAAATAAAGATACTCACTCATTCTCTCTATGCGCAGGTGGAGTCCCAGCATCCCATCAGCAGGTCCTTCGCAAAACTGGCATGCTGATTAATAAAAAGTAGAAAAATAATAAAAATGTTGTCGAATGTGTGCGAGTCTGTGAGCCTGTCCCCAGTGGGACAGCATTTATATATATGCAGTCCCTTGATTTTTTTTTTTGGGGGGGGGGACCACCAACATCCACTCTTTCAGTAACACACACTCTGTGTCCCATGTAATTAAAGGTATATTGATCAGCTGCTGTGGCCTGCAGTCTTTCCTCCCCACATTAGCTGGATCAATAGATGTAATGTTCATCCCACTGTGAGTACACACACACACACACACACACACACACACACACACACACACACACACACACACACACACACACACACACACTGACATGAGTGCAGAGTCAAATAACACTCAGTTATTGCCTGTAGGGAGGACAAGAGTGAATGTGACGGTCATTTCAGTAAAGTCACAGGTCGTATCTAAGATTATCTTTAAAAATATAAATATATTTAAAACAAATAAAACTTATAAATTATGTTTGTTTGCATTGAACATGGTTACAGGAGGAAAATAAAATCCTTTTAAATATGTTTTCCATCATTATTACAACAATCGAGAGCATCTAAATGTGAAAGCAGTACAAGGTAATTTTTTGTCTGAGAAATACCCAATTTTATTGTGTTAAGCAGAACTTTAAACAATATTACCTTAATTTCAAACTCCACATCAATTCAAAGGCAAAAAGTTGACTTTTACTTCAAAATGTGAACACTGTTTAGTGTCCATGGATCGACATTCATTAAATAGCTCTGTTATGTTTTCAATTGCTTGATATTTTTATTTTAACGTGAGAATGACTGTAAAGTTTAACCGGTTCTGCTAGACTTGTGACATTGAGGCAGACTGAGGATTGACTCTAAAATCTCAGTGACCTCCAGCTGTCAGTGTGACCTCTGAATGTCAGGGTGGTTTGTTATAACTTCCACTTTGTGTTCGACGACTCTAACATATTTTTGCGCTAAACATAAAACAGCGTCATCGCCTACAGAGAATCTGGCTATTTTTTTTAACACAGGTGCATTCTTAATTGTACATTTCTGCTCATACACATCAAATCACACACTACAGTTTACGTTTATGACATCAGTCAGATTAAATGTCCCTTGCTGCCGCCTCTGTATCCTCTCCTGGTATGACGCCGACCTTGTCAGCCTATTGGGGCGGAATGATAGCCCCTCGATTGCCTAATTGTGAGCCTGGGGGAGTGTTTTAATCTCCAGCAGATGTCTGGCAGTGTGAAGCAGAGTGAGAGATGACAGGGTGATACAGAGGAAAGTGATTTTAAAAATGAATTGCATGAGATTTAACAAAACAACTAACATCCTTTGCATTACTAAAGACAAAAGAGTTTGCTTGAAAGCCTTTTTATAGTGCCCTCATCTCAAAGACCTAAGAGGAAAATTACATCCCTTTAGTTTAGTCCAAGTTTTTCTGTTTTCTAATAACATGTTTAAGGATTAAGAGTTAATTTAAGTTCATCTGAAAGAGGTTTCAGTTTAGCTGAAGTATTAGTTTTGCTGTGTTGCTGATAAGATTGCAGAACTAAGACATTGCTTGCAGCTTGTCTTAGTCCGACAGAAAAAGGATCACAAGAGTGTGAAAACGTGCTGATTCTGTGCTTTTATAAAAAGGGGCAGATAACATCACTAACAGTAAATCACTTTAAACACAAATTACAACCAATGAAGTGATTTTGTAAACCTGATCATGCAGTAACCGATTGTTACATGCAGTCATGATTAAATTTAATGGGACTGATCTCATATGTAATCACTTCTGTGCAACTGCTTAACAAATCTAAAGGAATAGCAGACCTTCTGTAGGATTGAGCTGCTACGTCCCTGATTTGACACCAAGTGAGGACTTCTGTCACATGTCATTTTACACCTGTCTCTTCACCTCTTGTCTTCTCTCTGCTCTGGTTAAGTTTCTAGTTAAAGGATAAAATGCTTTAAAAAAAAACAACCCTTTAATAATAAAGTCAATTCATGAATGCTGAACCCGACAGACAGACACCCTTAAATGTTCTCATCTCTGAGTAAGACTTTCAGTCAATCAACTCTTCATTTCAAACGTATATGTGTTCATGCAGTCATTTCTACCCCCTGTAGCTCATGTTATATATCGTTTAACATATATGCTATGAATAACCCTATGTAATATTCATGTTATATTAATATATACACCTAAAATTAACAATTAGATAGAGCAACTGTGGACTGATGGAGGACACACAAATAATGACACTGTACGATCGACCAGAACACAAGCTGTACAGCCGAAGCTTCACAAGAATAACAGACTGAAGTTTATATAGAGTGATGCATCAAAGCTCTGGGTTCTGCGATTGGTCAGTTAATTATGCTCGCTCTTTCTCTCTCTCTCTCATGCACACACATACTGACGCAGAGGCAGGGTCACTAAAAAGGAGCGAGGCAGACAAGGTTAACAGTGGTTATTCAATATCTCTGTGTTTTCAGCGCTGGACGTGGAGGAGTTATCTAACAGAGGAAAATAAATTAATAAAAGTGATCCAAACTAAAGGCCAGAACACAGCGTCCAAGACACAAATCAGATGTACATACGGTTAATAGGTTCACAGTGAAAGCAAAAGTGGAAGATGCTTTCCATTTTTATTTTAGTTGTGCAGCATTTAGTTTTTTTTCCGCCAGCTTATATTTACATGCAGTCAAATATGAAACCGACACACAAACGCCTTCACGAAGGAGCAGAATGGAGGACAGCAGCATTATTCAATACATAAAAACACTGTCTGACTGGTTCATTGTTCTTTCTCATTCTGTTTGTGTTTGCATGCATAAACTATTACCTGTGCAACCAGGATACAGGTTAGTGGGCAGGAACAGTATTTCACAACCATGCGCCTTACAAGTCCCACGCCTTAACTATTGTGTGCAATGTGTTCTCGGCCAACTAATATAAATTACTTTATGGCAGGGAGAGTGAGAGGAAGGTCACCATCTGTTTGCACTCTTTAGCAAAGCTGTGAGAAATGTTACATATATTGATTTTTCATTAATGCTTTCAGACACTTGTTTTTTTGTTGTTGTCTAAAAAACAAACAAACAAACAAAAAACTTTAGCTCTGCTTTACACTTTTAGGTACAGAGAAACTCAGGGACTAGTTTACTAAGTGCACCTGCTGCAAGTCAAGTCAAAGTTTATCTCTATACTGTATTTTACAAAAGTGCTACACAGGTTATGCTAAATATCCAATAAAAAAAATAATTAAATCACCAATAAATACACTATATGCATTATAAAGCACCATACATAAGACTGATTTTGCATGGTTTGTAGGCCTCAGTGCTTTGGCAGCAGTGTAGGACTGTAAAAGCTCAGTTAAGTAGCGTGGTGCCAGGCCATTCAAACTCTTAAAAGCAAGTAAGTTCATTTTTAAACTGGATCCTGGAATGTAAAGATGCCAGTACAGGTGTGACATGATCACGTCCTATTTTTCCTACCAGAAGGCAAGCATTTTATACAGCCCACAGCCAACAAGTGACAACGGATCAAACTAGGGTTGCCAACCGTCCCTTAAAAAACGGAATCGTCCCGTATTTAGAAACAAAAGTACACGTCCCGTATTGAGCTAATAAGGGACGCACTTTGTCCCGTAATACAGTGAGAATCAAAAGTAGTCTATAAATGTTTATGGAATTAACGCTTTGTTTGAAAACATAATTCCCAGCCCCTCTCCTGCTTTGTGACCAATGAGCTGACAGCACACTTTTGACAATTCGAGTATGACAATTCAGATTACCGCTCATCTCATTGGTCGAGGAAAGGTCGCTTATGGAGAAAATACCGGAAGACAACAGATGACCACAACAAGAAGCATGGCCAACAGGGAAACAAACGCCGACACTGCGGTGCAAGTCTCGGACGACAGTACACCTAAAGCTGGGCAGACACTGTGCGATTTTTTCAGTCACGTTATTCAGCTCCTGCTCAAACTGCACGATTGACTCGCAGGGGTTAGAAGTTGGTAGGTCACGATGCAGGTCTCACACTATACCACCCGATGCTCTGATGCGACCTGAGTGCTCACACTGTGCCTCCATAAAATGAAGGTTATAACAGAAAATCTGTCGCTCGCTCTCTCTGTCTTTCACTCACTCACACAGACACGCACACCACCACCATCAACTTTGCCAAATTGCTAATGAAAAACATTGATCAGGCAGCTGTGATTAAGCAGCAATGTAAATCCAACTATTTTAACGGTTGTTGTGGTCGTGATAATTTTGTGAGGCCACATCGAAAAGGCTCGGATGAGCTTTCCAAAGTTCTACAAGTTGTGCCTCCATCGCTTGTGTCCAGATCACACGCTGCACAGCCGTGCTGCTCCGTCTTTTTCACCGACGTTTACCTGTTTGCGCGTGAGCAGTGTGAGCGGCTCACGAGCGATTGATGATCGGGAGCTGCTCGAGGTGTTAATCGCTTCTCGTTACCCCACGTATACTACACGACGCACGATAAAGACCAAAATCGGGCCGATCACCAAATCGGTCGCATGACTCAAAAATCGTCTCAAAATGGGCCAAAAATCGCACAGTGTAAGCCCAGCATTAGAGCAGCAATATTTGTTCGCCCAGAGAAAGAAAAAAAGGCTGCGAAAGTACAGGGAGGAATGGGAAAAGGAAAACACTGGGCTGGGAAAATGCACGATAACGCCTATAAAGCGCACTGCACTGTGCCGGAGCACTTTTTCCATAGGCATGCTTCTAGTGGTGGGCACATGAAGAACATGAGGGGCGTGAAAGCTCGGGGAACCCTTAACCAATTTCTTGTCCACCAGGCCAAGGCAGAAGCAGATATGGTATGTAAACACTGGTTTGTTTTTTTAAACCCTCTGGTTAAGGTTAATATCGGCATGTGCAGTGAATATCAGTGCTATGTGGCCAGAAGTGTGATAATATAACTTATTTTGTGTAATAAACAACTGCAAGGATAGATGATTACAACAAATAGATCACTAATACATAAAAGTAATACATAGATTAATAATGATGATGAGTTAAGATGCGTAATCATGGGAACAAGTGGGTTTACAAACAGGAGCAGCTGATTAGCATTAGAAAAGCTGAAATAATACCTCAACTGAAGCCAATTGTACTAAATGCACTATATGTGCACTGTTACAAGAATATTTTTGTTGTATTGCTTTCTATTAATTTATATAATTTTAAGTTAAGCAGGACAGAGTTCTTTTAAAGAAAGATTTACTTATATTCTCAAAAGTTAAGCATGACAGGCTTCTGTTTAAGAAAGAGACCTGTTTTACTGTGTTAATGTTGTCATTTTGAGCTAAAAATAAATGGCTAAATGATCATTTGTTTCCCATATGGTCATATCACAAAGAATATGCATCTGCTTAAATCAAATTCAAGTCAAATGGTTAAAAAAATAATTTCACACACAAAAAAAAGAGCTACCACACTGGGAAGGGTGAAGACAACTGGGTTGCCCGGCCCTGGCCACGAGGTGTCCCTTATTTATTTTTCAGGGAGTTGGCAACCCTAGATCAAACCCAACAATGAGAGAATTACAACAGTCTAATCAAGCAGTATTAAAGGTTTGAATTACTCTCTCAAAGTCACGTGAAGGGTGGTAAGCCTCCAGCTTACTGAGGAATTTACTTTGCATAGAAGCACTGCCAAAAATCACACAAAGGTTCTTTGCAGCTGGGTGGCAATCAGAAACTAAAAGATCATTTCTGAACAAAAAGTATTTCTTCTTGATGCTCATAATGACATTTAACACCATATCAGAATGGTGTTAATCCAACTATTAGATGTTTCAAATATTTCATGGACTCATGGATATAAATTGTACGATTTCATTGTTTTGAAAAATGTTATTACGTTGGCTTTCTCTGTGTTATTGTAGGGTCTTTACCTTACTATAATGTGCTGGTTGAGGCAACTGTTGTTGTGATTTGGTGCTATAAATAGCTAACCTATAATGTGCACCTTTGCTGTAAAAAATGTATCTGATTGAAATGTATTGGTGGTATTTTAAAGGATACTGATAGGGATCAGGATAAAATTGTGATTGGTGGTGGCCCACAGTGTTTTTTAATCTACTAAGGAAGAATTTTGTCGGCTTAAAACAACAGCAGTGTCCTCCCACAGCAATAAGGTTCCTGGTTTGATCCCCAGAGAACCCCAGAAACTGAGAGCATCTTGCAGGACTGTTTTGCTCAAACAGATTGGGATGTGTTTCAAACTGCAGCCACTAAGGAGAACTGTTCTGTCAACATACAGGACTATGCTGAATATGTGACTGGGTACATCAGCACCTGTGTTGACAATATTGTGCCCACCACACAAATCAGAAAGTTCCTCAACCAGAAGCCCTGGATCAAAGTGGAGGATGCTGCATTCAGATCAGGCAATGAGATGGAGCACAAAGCTTCGTAGTACGGACTGAGGAAAGCCATTACAGCAGCTAAGAGGCAGTAGAGAGAGCAGCTGGATGGCTTCCATTCTTCTGCTGGCCCCGGGCGGATGTGGCAAGACCTGCAGCATATCACAGAGTATAGGGCCACCACCAACACCATCAACTCTGCACGCAGGCTGATGGATGATCTCAACCTGTTTTACACCCGCTTTGAGACCTCCCAGACCTCCCAGATCTCCCAGACCCTCCAGACCTCCCAGAAACCCCAGATTACCTGACTGTCTCCCCCGCCAGCGGTCTCAATAGACCAAGTGCACAAAATCCTGAGGAAGATCAACCCCCGCAAAGCATCAGGACCAGACAACATCCCTGGAAGGGCCCTTAGAGCATGTGAATGAGCTGGCTGATGTTCTCACCTCCATCTTTGACCTTTCCCTCAGTCAGAGCATCGTTCCCACATGCTTCAAGACCACAACTATCATCCCTCACCCCAAGAAAAGCCCCGCCACCTGCCTAAATGACTAAATGACCAGTTGCACTTACTCGAATCATTGCAAAGTGTTTTGAGAGAGTGGTGATATTAAGAGAAATATCAGGGTAGTCTTTGCTGACTATAGCTCCGCCTTCAACACGGTCATCCCTTACGAACTCATCAGCAACTGTCTGCACTCAGCCTGCACCCCACCCTCTGCGACTGGCTACAGAACTTTTTGACTGGCAGGCCTCAGTCTGTCAGGATCAGCAACAGGACTTCAGTCAGCATTATTACAAACACTGGAGTTCCACAGGGTTGCGTCCTCAGCCCCATCCTCTGCACCCTGTACAGTCACGACTGTGTCGCCTCCAACAAAGAGAACATCATACTTAAGTTCGCGGATGACACTGCAGTGATCGGTCGCATTACTGGAGGGGATGAAGCGGCTTATAGGAGAGAGGTGGCCTGTCTGGTGTCATGGTGTGAGGACAACAACCTCACCCTCAACACTAACAAAACAAAGGAGATGATAGTGGACGTGAGGAAGAAGAAGAGGCCTCACCAGCCGCTGTTTATCCAGGAGAGTGAAGTGGAGAGGGTGAGCAGCTTTAGGTACCTGGGTGTCCACATCACTGAGGACCTCACCTGGTCACTGAACACTACACAGCTGGTCAAGAAGGCTCAGCAGCGGCTGTATTTCCTGAGGAAGCTGAGGAAATTTGGGATGTCAGTCAAGATCCTCAGCAGCTTCTACAGCTGCACTGTGGAGAGCAACTGACCCGCTGTGGAGAAGATCACCAGAAACCACACGTCTGCCCTCGAGATGAAGGTTTAGAAGTCCGAAATCCAGAACATCTCGAGTCAACAACTCCTTCTTCTCCACTGCTATCAGACTCCTGAACATCCATGAACATATCCTTATTTATCTTGTTCCATCAACCCTACCTAACTTGGCATTTGTGTATGGACAGCAAAGGAAGAATTTCATTGCACAGAGAAATGCCATTTCTTCTGTACACATGACAATAAACACTTTGAATCTTGACTCTTGAATCTTGAATCTGGTTAATGGTTCTCCTGTGTAGGTACTCTGTATTCCTCCTACAGTCCAGAGATGTTAGGTTACTTGTTTTTTCTGAATTAGTTGTGGATGTAAAGCAGATACAGGGGTTGAACTTTGTTGAATGAGGTGCTGTATAAGAGTATGTGACTTGTGGTGTATAGCACTTTGAGCGGTCAGTAAGCCTGGAAATAAAGCAAGCACAGCAAGTATCGATACCAGCGCTGGTAGTGGTATCATATTAATACTAGCGCGATAGGATCAATACCTTGTTTCTATCCTCTAGTTCAGTATGTAGCCGACTGGATTGTGTCAAATTAATACTTTTTAAAAAATGTAAATATTCCGCAAACACCCAATATAAAAATATCTGAACCTTTTTGTGTTGTCACATCTGTTTTATTTATAGCCTATAGCACATTTAAACAAGAGAAGTTGACTCAAAGTGCTTTAGAGATTGGTACATTTCATTTCAGGTATCCCAATTTTTTTTTTTTTTTTTTAAAACATGAAATGCTGAAAGGTGTGATGTTGAAAGTAAAAATCATTGATTTACTGGTCATTAAAATGTGTTCAGAAATTTCAAACTTATGATGATTCATCTCAAAAGTCTTGACACGTGGCTCTTCCCTCCATAAGCTGCCTTTATAAGTAATAAATCTAAAAGCATTGATACCATTATTGGTATTGGCAATATTGTCCCTTTTACTTGGTATCTGATTGATACCAAAATTTGCAGCATGCCACAGTACTCCATTTCACACACAAATGATCATGATGTTCCATTTCTAAGAACAATAATGTGCCCTGCATATATAATTGAGGATTTTTTGCACTATAATAACTCTTAGTGCATTTCTGTGTAATTATTCTGCTACTTAATTTTAAAAAAGACTGCTGTGCAGACTTTGAACTTACATTACAGAAATATTCCCCCTACTGTTTGAAAATGCCAAAAGACATGCATTTCATTTTTTTTCCATTTAAATTTTTTAAACCTAAACTCAAGCATACTGTTTACAAGATATTACATGCATACAACCAATCAGTCAAAACATAGTTAGTTTACAGTTTTGCATTACTTTTGTGCCATGAATTCAACTAAACCAGAGCAGATAAACATTGTTCCTCTTAAACAAGGTTAATATTAAAAGTTGGGATGGAAACAAGAGGCTGGAAGAGTGAGTAGTACAACTAGTAACAGGTCAGCGACATGACTGAGGGGAGAAAGATATATATGGGTTTTAAATGAACATATTCTCCCATCCAGACAAACTCTTTTACAGGGAAGGCTTTGTATATCACACACCAAATTAGACCAAGTCCAGGATACTAGTATCCATGCCTGATCTTATGGGTCCAATTCCTTTAGCCTTTTAAGCCTTGGGGGCCTCAGCCTTTGCCTCTTGTTGTTTGGGAGCCTCGGCCTTTGGTTGCTCCTGTTTGGGGGCCTCGGCCTTTGCCTCTTCTTGTTTGGGTGCCTCGGCCTTTGGTTGCTCTTGTTTGGGGGCCTCGGCCTTTGCCTCTTCTTGTTTGGGGGCCTCGGCCTTTGGTTGCTCTTGTTTGGGGGCCTCGGCCTTTGGTTGCTCTTGTTTGGGGGCCTCGCCCTTTGCCTCTTCTTGTTTGGGGGCCTTGCCCTTTGCCTCTTCTTGTTTGGGGGCTTCAGCTTTTGGTTGCTCTTGTATTCCACACAGAGTTCTTTTAACAGAAAAAATTACAATAAAAATATAATATGTGCATCAATATCACAATACATATAATAGTAGGCTCTGCTGATTTATGTTAATCAAAGAGGTAACCATACCTAGCTTCTGCAATATCTGTTTTTATGAACTGGCACGCTGAGCTGTATTTTGCTAGTTCCTGCTTCAGAGTGTCTTCTTCTGTTGTCCAGCTCGTCTTCTCTTTTTCCTGGTGAGCTGTAAGTGTTATAAATTACAAGATGGGTTCGAAGCTAGTATGAGCTTAGTAAAACATACAAAAAAGTCTTTACTTTCTTTACTTCCAACTACACGACTACTTTCATTCACTAGACTTCATAAACCATCACTTACCTTTCAGACTTTTTAACTGTATCTTTGCTGCTGCCACCTCATCTGTTATTGTCTTCTGCAAATGCAAAGAAAAAGCTCAGCAACACAAAGCACTGGTGAAACCACAGAGATCAAATTTGCACAAATGGTTTGCAGAATGTGAATGTGATAAGTATGTAAATATAAATGATTTGGAGAGAAAAAACCCACAAGAACCAAAGTGGAGTAAAATAGTGGCTCGCTTGGCTTTCTCCTCAGCCACATGCACAATGATGCTACACAGCAAAGGCACTTCCATTTGGTAATGTGGCATGTAGAAGATATATAGCATTTATAGACCTAGCATAAGCACTAGCCTACATGCTGTTTTTCTTACAGTTGAAAGCACCATCCACTACTGTTTCTTTGGGTGAAGGAGTATGCTAACTTTCCCAATAGGGCCTGCAATATATACAGCAGAGGCTATAATATATTGTTTGAATTAACAAAAAAAAAATCATCATTTTTTTTTAGATCCAAATCACAACATCAATCACATCAAGGCATTTTATATTATATGGCACAGACCCTGTAACAATACAGAGAACAAGCCAACAATCAAATGACACCTCTGAGTAAGCATTTGGTGACAGCGGAAAGGAAAATCTCCCTTTTAACAGGAAGAAACCACAGGCAGACAGGCCAAAACTACTGCTGCAGCAGAAAGATTTAGAATTGGGTTATATCATAAATCAGAAATGACTGAGCCAGAACAGTTCACATGATGAAGAATTTACAGGTGTTTCTTCTTGCATTAACCATTAGACGGCCTCAAAAACCACGAAGACAAAACAAGCTATAAATCAAAACACGTACGTAGCCTACATATGAGGAACTTGCCAATACAAACGACCATGTACGCTGTTACTCATATTAATTAATAATTGGATGCAATGTGGTGAAGAAGAAACGTGCATCATGGGAAGTGAAATCACAAACCCATTGCAGCATAGCTACGGGATCCATCTATATACTTTATCAAGTTTTAAGCCTAATCTTCAAAAGCGGGGGTGCTGGATGTCAAAGACTGATATTTTGTACAGTAATGTAGGAAATCAGCTTCAGTTTAGTGGTGGCATAAAGTCCACTGTCAGGCGGATAAGCCTGATTTTCTGAGTGCACCCGAGTACACCTATGCTCCTCAACAGGTGGAACGGGTTTTGGGAGTTACACTAGCTGTCTCTACCCGTAAGAATTACAAAGAAACAAAAGGAATACAACTGTGTGAACCTAATAATTATAAATATTTCTACTCACCAGGTCTCCCTGGCAGGATTTCGCATCTCCCTTTGACTTGTCCCCGTCGGTCTGGAGCTTGTTCACCTCCTCCTCCAGCGCTTTATGCGCAGTGCTGGCCTTTTCCAGCATGTTCTGCTTCTCTGCCTTATCGTTCTGATATTCTCCCAGCACATCATAGGCAACCCGCAGTCTGACATCCTGAAACTTGAACTGCTTCTCGTATTTTTCGTGCTCACCTTTCCGCAGTTTCATGATCCCCACTAAAGCGACCGACACCACTATGGTCGCAGGTAGCAAAAATGACTTCATTGTTTGCCCGGCGTTGAGAGCCTTCCTTTACTGTGGAAAGTGAAGAGCGGATCTTCTTACAGAGCGGCCTCTTCGACGTTCACGAGCAAAGTTGCTCTGTGCGTGACCCTGGCAACACCGTGAATGAATTAGTGAGTCACCTGCTGTTACCTGGATTGGACTTTAATCATTGTGGTTGTTCCTGAGCTCGTCAGTAAACACGCCCTCTCCTAGCATGCCGTGTCTAAAGATAGACAGGTTGGGCCTGTTGGCTTTGAGCAAACTGGTTTGCCTTAATAGGCATGTGGTCATGCATGTAGGCCTGTATACACACACACACACACACACACACACACACACACGCACACACACGTATATAAATTAGTAGGCCAAATAATAACCTCCATAATTCAAAAAAATATGTACGAAGGTAAACGCACATATAGTTCTGTAGAAAATATAGTGAACTGCCTTTCTTTAAAATAAATAAATAAATATATATATATATATGTGTGTGTGTGTGTGTGTGTGTGTGTGTGTGTGTGTGTGTGTGTGTGTGTGTGTGTGTGTGTGTACTATGTTGAAAGCAAACAGCAGATGTTAGGCCTATAAGAGAAAGGCTCGAGATAGGCTGATCATGATGCAAATACATCCCAAGTGTTTGTTTAAGTGACTGCCAACAAGAGCAAGCGAGAGAGAGGGAGTGCCACAGGAGGAAACAGGTGGTTTGTCACGCCCATCCAGTTCAGCAGGTAACGCAGCCTGCAAGTTTCCCGTCACACCGGCGGACTGGTAAGGAGACGCGTGCGCAAGGTCGGAGACCTGGGATGAACAAGTGACCCTCAAGAGTTCTTCATCGTGTATCCCGTGTCTCCCCGTCGAAACCAAGATGAAGCTGGCGATGGCGTTAGTTGGCCTGAGTGTTGTTGTGATGGGTGTCTTGATTTTCCAGGTCGTGCATCAGGAATTCCGCCTGAGTCACTTAAAATTCCGCTTAGTGGAGAACTCGGCGCAGGTTACCAGGAAAGAGGAAGGCATAGTCGAACTGAAAGCCAAAATCTCCGAGCTGCAGAAATCGCTGGACGACGTCAACACAAAGGTGGAACAACTGAAAAAGAAAAAGGCAGAAATTGAAAAGTCATCGGAGGACGCGGGTAAAAGTCTGGCGGCCTGTACCACGGAGAAGGCAAGGCTCGCGGGCGCACACACGCACACAATTGCACTTCGACTCTCCACAGGTTTTAATTCATTTGCATGCTCGTGCAGTCTAAACATTAACAAAAAGAAAAAAAAGAAAATGATCATGTGACTAACTGTAATACATTTAAGTATTTGCTTGATTGTCTCTATTTGAGCTTCATTCCGCAGTAAACCGTAACTGCTGACTTCCACTTGTTTTCGCATTAGGAGAAGGCGGAGAAGACGAGGGATAGTACAACTGGGGAAATAGATCAACTCAAAGGTAAGCCAGCTTTCTGTTTAAGTTCTGCTTTGTTGTTATGAGCTCTGGACTGACAGATCTACAAATATGTTTGCTTCTATACAATGATATGGATCACATAGGAGAATAAGACAAGCATTTCTCTGTTTGCATTTTTAAATGCACTGGGTGTCGTCCCCCCCAATTGTCTACAAAAGCAGAAAAAGAACTGTTTCATTTTTACATTCCTTTATGAAAAACCTGTAAAACCAGCTGTTGCAACACTGAGCCACACGGGCTTACTTGGAACGCAAAGCTACCAGTTTCAAATAATACATTTACACTCTCATATGTTATTATCTTTTATTGTCTCAGACAATCATGAAGCGGCTAAAAGTAAAGCCCAGGAGAACATTCAGAGCTTGAAAGAGGAGATTTTTAATAGAGATAAAGCAGTCTGTGCCTTTCTTGATACAACCAAGGACAAAGGACGGTAAGATTTTAATCACCAGCATGCATCGTCAATAATAAATTGGATTACCATAGATCACTACTGGGGGCTACTGTACAAGTCTATTTAACACGCCTCTATTGCAAAACTGAAAACTGTCTTTTGATTTCTTGATTTTTCAGGAAGTTGTGTGAAGATCTTCAACAATCACAGTGAAGTCACCTCAGAACTGTTCAACAATGACTACCAACTTTTTCAGAAAAATATTTGTGCATCCAAGTTTTGTATCACCTCTAAGGTTATTATGGAATAATAACAAAAAAAGAAAAGAAATTCTGTGCATTCACTCAGAGAACAAGTATACAGACATGTGGAATAGAGAAATAGAATTCATTTCATATCATAAGAAGGCAATGAAGGTTGTATTTGTAATGTATAATGTGGGGATCATCCGACAAAAATTCTATGTGCTCAAAATGTTGCGCCTAATATGATGATATAACAATAGAAATAAGCAATGTAAATAATAGAAATAACTATTTGGTTAGTTATAGGGAAAGATTATGGTTTGGTTAAAGTGACCCTCGTATCAACGTTTGCCACGTCTGTCTGAGCGTTCTGTGACAGTGTGTTCGAGCTGAAATAACCCCTGCAGAAGCTGTTTAACTGCTATGGTTGGGTACCTGATGTGAAACACTGTAGTGTCTCCTTTGATCATATTATGTTTTACTATTTTTTAGTTATTCTTTCGAATGTAATAAAAAATAGCAAAAGTTCACTTATTATTGTAACAATGTACAACACTTTCATTTTAGCTCAGGCAGTAATGAAAAAGCGACCTTGCAGTTATTTTGCACTGGTTTTATGATCGTGGAAACAATATTTTTGCTAAAGTAGTTCCTGTAATTTCTTGTAGTAAAATAAACCAGATAGTTTTTTTAAAGGACACACGGACCCAGATTTTATTCAGTTTCTGTTTGGTTTTTATAAATTTGATGTACTATTAATGCTTTGGGCCATAAACAGCAGACCTTTAAGCAGTCTAGAAAATAGATGCAATGTGTGTAAAAGTGTAAAAGCATTGTATATATCAGTTAATACGACTCTGAATATAAAGGAAGCCAAAATGATAAAACATTTTAGATTTAAGAGGCAAAACCTAAATTATCACGTCTGTTCAAATTAATGCTCCTTTAACTCCCCCTAGTGCAGAACCTAGGTTAAGACAGAGCATGTTACTGATATTGTGCTGATACAACTGAGGAAACACTTTCTTACAGGGGATCTTGTTTGGAGGAAACTATTAAAAGTACAATCTGAGTACACTGAACTTGTTACAAAACGTCTTGTATGAAATTAGATTGCCAAAAGCATTTATTGTGGGTTTAATGAGTGCTGTATGGATGTACAATTACTAAATAAAGCGTTTTGTGTTCCTAAAGTTCCTATAAGTTAACAAGCGCAACCTTATTATTGCTCATTTCTAAATATTGTTTTACCTTTACCTTTGCGTTCATGCAGTTCCCTTTACCGCCTTCAGCTAATCTGCAGGCAAGATGCCTTTCCTTATGGTTTCATGATAAGATAAGATAAGATAAGATAGAACTTTATTAATCCCTCGGGTGGGTTCCTCTGGGAAATTCGACTTGTATAGCCTTGTATTGAAAATAACCTGTATTTGTAAAGTATATAACGACACTGAATCAATTACAAACATATGATAATCACAAATTATTATTATAAATAATGCATTAATATTCTAAATGTTTTGTTTTGCTGTTGTTGTTCTTTTGAAAGTTGTTACAGAAATAATTGCTACCTCTCCTTCAACCTCCACCCACTTGCAAACTTTTAAAATGTCATCTTATTATCTTTTTTATTAATATCCGAATAGCTAATCATTTGGCACCAACTCAAAACATTCTGGCATGTAAACATTTAAATGACCTGCTCAAGTTAGAACTGAGCATCAGAATGAAGAAGGAAAGTGATTTAAATGACTCTGAAGGTGGCAGGGTTGTTGGTCCCAGACAGGCAGGTGTGAGTATTTCAGAAGCTGCTGAGCTGCACTCTTAGAAGGGATGTGTTAAAATTGACACATCATGTGTTAAATTTTAACACATGTGCTGCATCATATTAGGGACAACACATGATGTGTCAGTTTTAACACAATTAATGTGTCTGCTCCTTTAACATATCTTCTGTGTTAAAAAATGTAAACACAAGGATGTGTTATTTTGACACAAAGATGTGTTAAAATGTGTACATTTCAATTGTTTTTTTAAAAAAGGAGAAAAAAGATGGGTATATATTATACATTTATTGAATTCCATTTTTTATTTGGCATATTATAAATCATTACAAACTGAATGAACAACAGCTGTCAGAATCTTTTCAATTAAAATGTTTTAAATTAAATTTTAGCCAAAGCTATATCACAATTTCTACTTGACAAAATCAAACAAAATTCATATCCGACTAGCTTTCTATCTCTCTAGATCATTAAAATGTCAAAAAAATTGAAAAAAGGGCAATCATATATATATATATATATATATATATATATATATATATATATATATATATATATATATATATATATAATGTTCTGATATAATCCAGACAATACATGAATTAAAAATTTTAAAGGTAACAATTGTCATCTTCAACAAATTGTCAACATTTAACAAATGTGCAGTTGCATGCGAACAGAAAAACATTCATTTTGGCGAATATAGCATCCAGGTTATACAATTTTGTACCTTGGGTTTAAATACGAAAATCAAAAATTTCAGCCAATCAGTTCATATTGTCTGTCCTTTCCACTGCATAGGTATAAAAATGGTCAGTCCTGATAAGCAGTGTATTTGACAAAGATGCCAAATGAGGTTTCTCACCTCTGTGAACAGAGACTCTCTACATTTTGGACAGGTGAACATTTTACTTGCATCCTTTAATCTGTGCAATCAGCTCCAGTACTTTGGTTTTCCTTTGGGTGGACAGCGGCAGGTCATAGACAAACTCAAAGAAGGTGAAGACGGAGCCAAGTGGTGCTGGATAGGACAAGTTACATACCCAGTACAGTTTGAAAAGCTTATCCACAGCACACGTCAGGCCATCATTCAGAGAAATGGTTACTCTGTCATTCTTAGCAACAATGATGTACTGCCTGGTTGCCCTCTTTAGATCACCGATGCATATCAGCTGGGGTTGGTGTGTTGTGGATGATGCTTCAGGATCACTGCAAAGCGATGCAATACTTGTTCCAGGCTTGGAGATGGGGATGTTGAGGAGTACTTGTGGTGAGGGCTAGTTCTTTTAGGTTCAGCAGCTAACAAGATGGTGTATCGGTCAGGATACAGGAAGGAGGACAACAGGCTTCCACTTTGCTGGATTGTCACCGCCAGCTGTTTTATTGCCACCTAGATGCTCAGTGTTGCCAGCAGTCTGTAGTAACAAACAAGTTGCCATGAGTATATAAATATATACAGCAACAGCTTCACTAAGATACATATAAAGGATTAAATGAAATAAACCAACACATCCATCTGAATATACACATAACAGGACATATATAATTTGAACTACGCCAATCTTACATCTCTTGCTCCAAACACAGAAAAGGACACAATTAAACACAGTGAGAATGTCATACATAGCCGAAGCATCCACTCTAACTGTAAACAAAGGTCTTTGGCGCCATCGTGTGGCCGAATAAAATTACTACATAATGGCGGCGGCCGGCGGCACATGCTTCGAGTCACGAGATGAAAAAATGCGGTGCTACAATGCGGTAGAATGTAACTAAAGCCGCGGCCAACATCAGAATCGGAAAATGAACATATTTAAGGAAACTTACTTCCAGTCATGAACTTAACACTCGGAGCATCACGTGAAGGATGGCAACCAGGAACACAGCTTACGAGGTAACAGAACTAACACTGAAAAAATCTCCCCTTCTCGAGTAGCATCGCGATACCCCCAACTTCTGCCTACGTCATTTCCTACGACTCCACCCCACACAATATTGCAGAACATAGACATAAAATCCCAGAGCCTTTTATACAGCCGCCCCCAAATGTGGTTACACATTTGCTCCCCGAAAAAAGGCTCCCTAATCAGTTGAGGGAGGCGACTTGCTATTCTGCTTAGTATCGCTGTCTTCCGATGGCACGGCAGGTAAAACTACCAACCGAGCAACTGGTCTGGTGTAAACACGTCCATTAACGTTCACATCAGCAGATCGGACAAGTCCATCATCACTACGATGAACCTTAATCACATGGCCTATTGGCCACAAGGCTCGAGGCAGCTGTGGATCTGCAACCATAATAACTGCCTTTTCCAGAAGTTCAGGAGGAGTTGACTGCCACTTCTGCCTTGCCTGTAAGCCAGGCAAGTATTCCCTGATGAATCTTGCCCAGAACTGATCAGCAAGAATCTGTGAGTGCCTCCAACGTCGCCGACTGAGGTTCTCTGTCTCAGAGTAGACTACCTGGGGTAGTGATCCATCAGGCCGCCCCATGAGGAGACTATTGGGTGTCACAGGGTCCACATCGGCTACGTCGGTGGAAACGTAGCCTAAGGGCTTTGCGTTAAGGATCAATTCAACCTCAAGCAGAACTGTACGGAGTACCTCCTCGTGAAGAGGTTGGGAACCCACACAGGTGCGCAGAGCTGTCTTCACTGAACGGATTTCCCTCTCCCATACACCTCCGAAATGTGGGGCTGCCGGGGGGTTGAACTGGAATCTGATCTTCTGACGGGCGAGCCTCCCTTGCAATGTCTCTGACATGTTGGCAAAGGCTTCTCTGAGTTCTCGTTCTCCCCCTTTGAAATTGGTCCCACAGTCAGACCATAACTCTGCCGGTGTCCCTCTTCTGGCTATGAATCGCCTCAGGGCCATGAGGAACGCATCCGCGTCTAAGCTACTTAGGAGATCAAGATGTACCGCCCTCGTCGTCATACACTTGAAAATGATTCCCCAGCGTTTCTCATGACGTCTTCCTACCTTCACAAACATAGGCCCGAAACAGTCAACACCGGTTGAGTAAAAGGCTGGTTTGTACAGTCTAAGCCGAGCAGCTGGAAGGTCAGCCATCTTGGGAACAGAGGGTTGTGCCCTCCAACGCTGATACTCAGGACAGGTTCGCTGGTGCTTGCGAATTGCCTCTCTTCCACGCAGTATCCAGTAAGACCTCCGCAGCTCCGCGAAGACCCGTTCGGGGCCTGGATGATGCAGATCAACATCATATTTCTGGATGAGCAGGCGTGTGAAAGGGTGTGAAGGATCCAAGACAATCGGATGCAATATAGGTCCGTCAAGACCTTCTAGGCGTCGCAACCGACCCCCTACTCTGATGAGGCCCGCTGAGGTATCCAGTTCAGGTGCCAGGGTAAGCAAGCGGCTTCTGGATGAGACAGGTTTCCTTTCTGAAAGCAATCTGCACTCCTCAGGAAATGACTCCTGTTGAGCCTGCCGGAGAATGGCCTGTTCAGCATTCTGATAGTCCTCAGCCCTAGATGGCGCAGTCGAGAGTCCCTGACCACAAAGCTCTTTAACAGTAATATCCAAGAGCTCCTGCCAAGTCTTGCACGCCATTCCATCCTGACAGGTAGGTGTGGAGGTGATAGAGGTTCCACAGAAGACTGTTTTCCGGAGCTCAAGTTCGTCATTACTGGGCTCGGAGCTCGGGTTCTCTGGCCATGTGTCAGGACTGTTGAGCAGAAAGGGGGGTCCATTCGACCACCGATTAGGCACTTTGAGCTCGGCCAGAGCCTTCCCTCTCGTCAGGTCATCCGCTGGATTACTCTCTGAGTCTATGTAGCGCCAGGTACAGTGTTTCGTCAACTCCTGTATCTCAGCTACCCTGGCTCCTACAAAAACCTTGTAGCGGCAGGACTGTGAGCTCAACCAGGTAAGAACAGTGGTCGAATCAGACCACAGGACTGTTCTTTCAATCGCTGAGGTGAGTTCCTTATTCAGGGTACTGGCCAGCTGCGCTGCCAGCAAAGCTCCACAGAGCTCGAGGCGGGGAATAGAGAGAGCTCGTTTGGGGGCTACCCGGGAGCGAGCTAGGATGAAGGTGAGGTGAACTTGCCCATCCTGTTCCACAGTCCTCATATAGGACACCGCTCCATAAGCTTTCTCAGAAGCATCCCCAAAAATGTGCACCTCACGAATGGCCCCCTTTAAGTTAGCACTGGCAGGAACATAGGCACGTGGGAAGGTAAGGTGAGGTAAAAACTGAAGCTCCACCTCCCAGTCAGACCAAGCTTGCAGGAGGATGGAGGGAAGATTCGAGTCGTCCCAACCATGCTTCTTATCCCATAACTGCATGAGAAGGAGCTTGGCCCGAGTGGTGAAGGGTAACAGATAGCCCAAAGGGTCGTACTGTGAGGCTAGGACTCTATAGATGTTTCTGAGGGTTGGCACCACATAGGACACGGGCCTGTGCTTATAACCCAAGGAGTCGGTATTCCAGTCCCAGCTGAGCCCGAGCGTGGTCTCTAGCGGGTTGGATTTGTCCTCGGCTAGCCACAGATCCAGACTCTGTGATCTAGCTTCTGGAGGCAAATGGCTCAGGACACTTGGATCATTACAAGCCCACTGACGTAGCTCGAAGCCAGCTGATTTCAGCAACTCTCTTAGCCGATCCACCAGATCTCTCGCTTCTTCCAGTGAGCCAACACTCTGTAGGCAGTTGTCTACGTAGAAACACCTCTCGATGGAGAATCTCAGGCTGTCGTCAGGCTGTGTGTGCTCCATCACATGATGCTGCAGGGCGAAGGTGGCGCAGCAGGGGCTTGAAGTTGTCCCAAATGGCAGGACCTGCCACTCGAAGATTTTAGGGGGTTCATTCACCTTTAAGTCCCGCCAAAGGAACTTCAACAGGGGCCGGTCTTCAGGGAGGAGCAGTACCTGATGGAACATCCCCTTGATGTCTCCACTCACAGCTATGGGGTGTTCACGAAACCTGACCAGCACCCCCAGCAGGGAAGCTCCAAGAGTAGAGCCAGGCAACAGGAACTGGTTCAGGGACTGTCCAAGGTATTTATGGGAACAGTTAAACACCAGGCGATTCTTCCCGTTATGACTGACAAGATGATGCGGTATGTACCAGTTCTCCTTGGGCGAAGTCTCATGCGTAACTTCCTTCGCGGCTCCTGATTGGATCAGCTTCTGCATTTCTGCCCTGTAGGCATCAGCCCGACTGGGATCCTTTAACAGGCGGTTGACATAAAACATAGACATAAAATCCCAGAGCCTTTTATACAGGGGAAGATAAAGATAGATTTTTAGAGAAGTATTCAGTGAGGTGTAGACAAATGCTTTCCTCAGGTAAACCGTAAGAACTTTACTGAATACATACCAGTGCAAAAAAAGGCTGCAACGACTGGCACCAACTGGTAGGAGTAGGTGTGTTAACACACGGCGGGGGGGTTCTTGTTTCCAGGGCAGCAACTGATTTGAGCTTCGGAATGATACTGGCTTCCCATTTTCGCAAAAAGAGGTCCACCTTTCCTCCTGTAAGATTGCCAAACTCCAAGTCCAGCTTATGGAAATAAAAGAAGTGTTTAAGTTTAAAATGAAGCATTAAATACATTAAATCAAAAGTACATTCTGTCCATTTGGTAGCTGTATGGCTAAAATCAAACTTTACAGTATCACATTTCTGTTACCCATTCCACATCAAGCTTACCTACACAGTGAAACATAACAATTTACTTGGAGTGGTATTTGAATACAAGTCCATTATTCCTTAATTTTAGCTATGATTTGGGTTCCATCAGACCCTGAGAAAAAATTAGGACTTTTTAGTTGATGTGATATTGTTTTACCTTTACCTTTGCGTTCATGCAGTTCCCTTTACCGGCTTCAGCTAATCTCCAACATGCTGGGATTTTCCCACACAAACTATTTCCAGTGTTTACAGAGAATAGTCTTAAGAAGAGAAAAGATTAGCCCTTTATTGTCACTGTACACGTACATCAAAATATCACGCAAGCAGCAGTTCTCTGAGTGAAAATGTCTTGTTTATGCCAGAGGTCAGAGCAGACTGACCAGGCTGCTTGACCATACTGGGCTTCACAACCCTCAGCTAAGAACAGGACACCGAGGCTACAATTTGAACCAAAAATAGAACGATAAAAGACCTGGTAAATGGTGCTTGGTGTGATGAGTCTTGATGTCTGCTGTAGCATTTCAATGATGTGGTCAGAATTTGGTGTTAACTACATGAAAGTTTGGATCAATGAAAGCATGGATTCAAACTGCCTTGTGTCAATGCTTCGGATTGGCGATTGTGATGAAATGTTTATTGGGATACTTTCTTGTCCCATTTTGGGTGCCTTAATACCATCTCTTTGTGACTAAAGTGTAACCATCTTCTGAAGGCTGCTTCCAGCAGCATAATGCACTATGTCACAAAGTTCAAGTCATCTTTGTACTCAAATGGCCTCCACAGACACCGGAGATCAATCCAATAAAGCACCTTTGGGATGTGGTAGGACAGTAACAGTTGCAGATAGTAAACTATTATCTATTATCTTGTCTCTTACGTTTAGATTTTTATTTGCACATTACTTTTTAAAATTGCGTTGCATTAGCTAAGTTAACAATATAGATTAAAAACTTTATATGTGCTATACCAGAAATAAGTTCCAAATATTGCAATATGCGTAAGTAAAGAAAGTTATATTTCTAATAAAATAAATGTTACGTACTTTAATCTCTAAGCTTTATGAGTAAAAAAGCTACAGAAAAATAATAATATATAATAATAACTCTATTAATTTTTTTATTGTCTAATCCCCATGTGATCTAAGTCTCTCTTATAAAACTATTTACTTGTTTTCTACAAATGTATAAAGTTTTTTTTTTTTTTAACTTAATCACTATTAAACTTAAACTTAATCAACCATTAAAATCTGTCTTTTTGTCTCGGAAAAGTTAGAAAAAATAATGGTGGTTACCACGGGAACAGAAAAAAAGTTCTATTTGACACCCAATCATATTGGAATCTGTACGGCACGTGACTGTACCCAAACGACGCAACGGCAGAACTCCCTCACGCCGGAAGTGTACAGCCTGATCTTGACAAATGAAAGTCACCGGTAAAATAATAGCAGTGACACCCGCCATAGGACGTATTCCTATTCTGTGGAACATAAACACGAGTCAAAGATGGTTAAGTCACTTTTATTTTAAAACAGACCAGTGTTTACTGCAGCGACCGTAGTGTGTTTGGGCGCTAACTGACGAAAGCATTTGCCAGCTAACTCTCAACGACCAGTTACAGGATCATTTATCTACCTCAGAATATAGAAGATATCACCGCGGGGACAGTTTACAGATGGCAAGGAGACTGGGTCGAATACTCAGGGGCTTTCAGAGCCTCGGTTCACTCGCATTCATGAAGTCTGAACTCAGCAACCTCCCTGCCAGCGTTTCATTGAAGAGTATGGTGGTAGGTAGATCTGTGAGCCGTATTTTATGAAATACTTTTTCATGCTGTATGTGAGTTGTTTGCCGTGTCATGTTCTCCTCACTCCTGCCAGATGTTTCTCCAGTGTTGTGACTGTACAGCTAAAAAACCAAAACAAAACACATGGCCAGCGTGAGAGTTTGTTAGCTTGTCGCAAAAACAACAACAACAAACGAACACATTTATATAAGATGACTATAACGTAGTGATTACAACTTAAAATAGCAGGCCATGTCACTACAACACGACCACAGAGGTCAACATCATCACAGATAACATAAGAAACACTTTATCGAAGAGTTGGAAAATGATTTTGTTAGCACAATTAAAAATGAAGTTCATTCAGTTCTTTTTCTTTTTGTGTTCTGCTTTGTTTTTGCCCTCCATCTCCCCTATATAACGTTTTAAGAAAAACAATAAAAAGAAAGTGAAAAATGAAGTTCATTATGACAAACATGTAAACAGTAACAAATAATAGTGTTGTAGCTAAATATAATAACATACAATCATGTGAAGAAGGTTTTCCGTACTTCTTCCTGTTAAAAAGTACTACTAAAATCTACGTCCTGACTGTTTCCATAGGAATTAGGTATTCGAGTTTATATGAGTTAGAATTTATAAGATCATAATAATCTCCACATTTACATCAAGAAACTTATCCTGTTCTAACTCTTTACTCTTTGTGCTAACAACTGGTAGTTGGCAATAAGGTCATTTACAATAGCAGAATGTCTCTATGCATGCAAGTGTACATATGCACCTCAAACACACAGGCATACAAACAGAATTAGGAGGGTAAGTATCAGTCAAATTCTCCTAATGGAAGTAAGACAACAGATTTATTCGATTTTAAATTATCAGCAATTCCTAAGATCTTTATAAACGTTTTGGCATTTTGCTGGTTAGGAGTATCCAGTCTTCCCAGGAGTTGACATCACAACAAATTCTCCCCAAGGTCAGATTGTGCAATGCTCAGAGAAATTGCAACATCTCAGACTCTACAGGCTTCAGTTATAATGATAAATATTAAAGTTCATAACAGTGCAGTTAGAAAATGGCAAATAGGGTTTGCTTGGAAGGGCTGCCAAGTGAATGTCTCTTCCTTATAAAAAGAGTTTGGCTGCATGGCTCAGGTTAGCAAAGTACCACCTGAACAAACATATCAGGAAAAATGTCCCTTTGACAGATGAGACCAAAGTGGAGGTGTTTGGTAAAAACGAAACAGAGCATATGAATACAAACACCTCAAACCCACAGTGGTGGAGCGGTGATGATTTGGGCTTGCTTTTCAGCCACAGGAGCTGGGTACCTTGCAGTACCTGTATTAACAATTCAAATGTGAGGACATTTGTCTGACAGCAAAAGTGGAGCTGACATTGAGTCATGCAACAAGACAATGATTTCAAACACAACAACAGTAAATCTACAACAGAATGGCTGAAAAAGAAAAGAATCAAGGTGCTGCATTGGTTTGCCAATATCAAATATAATAAATATAATATCCAATATCAAAATATAGCTATTTTAATACTTTTCGCTCATTTGGAAAATGTTTTCATGACCCCCGTTGACTTAATAGAACCACAAATATTAAAGCAGCATCCATATGGTATCTATATGAGACATCCACACTTTGTCATTACCCTTTCGCTACTAACAGACATTGTAATTCATTTCTCTGTTTAGCGAGCGCTTCCATCACTCTTTTCATCCAACCCCCGGGACTTCAGTCTTCCTAACTCCTCATGGGGCACAGAAATGAGGCAGCTGTATGAACATTATAACAGCCAATGTGAGGCAGTGACAGATGGAGGAGAGGAACAGGGTGGACTATGGAACAGACTGCCAAGCTACAATCGTTCTCTGAAGTATGCTGCAGGTAAATATACAGACCCAAAAGTTTACCTGAAATAAGAACAAGAGAATTTCCAAAAGCTCCAAAAGCTTAACGTGGCTGCTGAATGTTCACTTGTGTTCTTTCCCATCAGGTGGAGTATACCTTAGCAAAATAATCCAGGCAAAAGCTCGTCTTTTCACCCGCAACATCAGAGACCCGGGGGCAGCATTTGAGTACGTTATCTTTGCTAACAAAAAGGAGCAAAGGTGTGTGTGCATTTTCCAGGCTGGACACCTTCTGGAGGGACCACCAGGGTGAGATAACACACTCCTGTCCAAGCTTATCGAAGTCTGTGCTTTTCACGTTGTTATACTCCATTCTCTTTGTCATCCTCTCAGCCAGCAGCTTTCCAGTAAACCCAAAGTGGCAGAAATAAATGGGAAAAAATAAAGGAAGACTTGTGAATTTTTAGCTAGACTTAACTCTAAATGTTCCGTCAAATCTCATAAGTTTTACTGTCTCATGTACCAATGTCTGTGCTTCCAGAAATGTCCACGGGGGGGCGATAGCCACTATGATTGATACCGTGACAGGAACTCATGCTTGTGTGCATTCTGGACCTGTTATGACTGCCAACCTCAACATCAACTACCGCAGGTACAAGAACAAAAATCAGCAAATTGTACATGATAAGAATATTTATTGAACATGTAGCACACCTTACAGAAATATGAGGATTAAACTGTTTAGTATATTAAAGGAAAAAAATGTTAGATGTTTTCATGTGTGTTGTCCTGCTTGTTAACATGGAGCATATTTAGCTGCTGGGCAGGGTTTATGGAAGTATCACTGAGGCGGTCATGCAGAAGTCATGAAGGTTTCTCCCTGCTCCAAGTCAGTATAATGAAGATCGACTCTGAATGATGTCACATAGATAATTCATTGTGGAAATTAAATATGCAGCATCGGTGTCACCGAGTCAGCCCAAACGGTTCACTTTCTTTGGTCAAGCACGGACCAACAGACATTTGCTCGGCTGCCCAGTTGTTCTGTTTAACACATAGCAAAATATGAATAATTACACATATAATTAACACAAAGTAACACCTCTTAGTGCACTACTTTGATCATTTACTGTGAGTTTGATCATTTTGTCTTGTTCCAAGTCCCATCCCGCTGGGAAGTACAGTGTTGATCAAATCCTCTCTGGATAAGAAGGAAGGCAGGAAAACGTTAGTTTCGTGTAAAGTGACCAGTGCTGACGGCGCCAGATTGCACACAGAAGCAACAGGTAAAGCAACAGGTTTTCCCCCTCCCACACACACACACACACACACACACACACACATACAAAATCTCAGATGGACATGTTACTGTGAAAGCTGCTGGTAAGTGGTACATCTGCTTGTCTGTTTTCTTCTCTGCAGCACTGTTTGTGTCAATCGGCGTCAGCCAACTAATGAAAGGGTGACACGAACACGCCAGCCAGCCATCTATGAAGAAGGAGACTTCAGAAACAGTGTGCATTTTTTTTGTTTTGTCTAAGTGGGCCATTAGGTTTTTTTTTTTAATTAAAAGGATGTACATATTTTATAGGTGATAGAAGGAAACTCTTATATTAAATAAAAAAGTTAACCTTCTATTTATACTACTAATATGTTGCATTTGATCTGATACTTAGCTCTACTTGACTGCTGCTCCTTCATGTTACTAACTCATGAACAAATTTACTGAACTAATTCAGAAGTATTGATGGTATTGATGCAGTATTGATGGTTTTAATTAAGACTGCTGTATTTGAGAACAATGTTATTGATTTAAATGTACTGTTCATTTATTTATCATTTTATTTTCTCCAAAAAAGCCTTTTCTATTGGTATTGCGTTGCTCATGCAGGTGGTGTGTTTGTCAGAGTTAAATAATCTGCATTGAGAAATAAAGCGTTTTTTGGGGATACTTTGAAACTGATGATCTTTACATTTGAGTAGATACCGTCAGACTTAATCTTGAAATAATTCTGTGGTAATCTGCTGAACTTAATGATATTCATAGGTTAATACTATTAATAGTAAACACTGTGTAGTAAATGTTGAAAGGTTTAATTAAGGGATACTGAAATATATGTGATACAACATCAGCTTACTACTTTTTGTCAGTAAATCACACAACTGAAGGACGAATGGGTTCTAAATTTATTCTTGAAGTTTTGTGCCCCTTACATCACAAATGTTACACAGTTTTGTTTTTCATGTGTGGGTTGTAAACTGTTACCCCCCGTGTGGTGGTTGTGGTTTTATTTGAATGTGGGGTGTGAATTTGCATGCCATGAGAAATTATGACATACAATGAAGGCACGAGGACTTCAAACCCAAAATCGTCACGACAACTGGCTGTTTTTTACACGAGCTGGTTATTCTCGTTCACTCTGACACTTTGAACGCGTTTCTACATTCAGAAACGGCTGACGGATGCCGCAGTATGCCATAATAAGTAACACAGTCCACATCACAGAGATCAGTGCTGCTCTAGCAGCCACTGCAGACCACAGTTCTACAAAACATGACACCTGAGAGTATGTAGAGTACTGTTTTTGATTAAACACATACTGTACTGACTATAGGTTGAGGACAACATACCTCCCGAATAGGCTGGCATCTTGTAACTGAGGAGCAATTACAAAATGACTCCAAAACATAAAAATATTATATGTGGGATTAGTTTTTTTTAGGGAGGTAGCAGGTTCACTTTATATATATATATATATATATATATATATATATATATATATATATATATATATATATATATATATATATATATATATATATATATATATATATATATATATATATGGAAGAGCATATGGGAGAAGGATGCAACCCATAACGGCAATGCTCAGTGGCTAGAGGATCTGAGGGCTGACCACAGCGACCTCCCTGAACAGGGTCCAGTAACCATCACAGTGGCAGATATCCAAGAAAGGGTCTCCAGTATGAAGAGTTGGACAGCACCAGGGCCTGACATGGTTCACGCCTACTGGCTGAAGAAGCTGACTGCACTCCACGAGCGTCTGGCAGCACAAATGAACCAGCTGCTAGTTAACGAGAGACACCCGGAATGGCTAACTGAAGGCCGGACGGTCCTGATCCCCAAGGACCCCAAGAAGGGACCGGTCCCCTCCAACTACCGACCAATAACCTGCCTCAGTACTACATGGAAGCTCCTGTCAGGCATCATATCGGCTAAGATGAACAGGCACATGGGTCAATACATGAGCGGGACACAGAAAGGAATTGGCAAGAATACCAGAGGCGCAAAACACCAGCTACTGGTAGACAGAACAATCAGCCGAGACTGCAAGACCAGACTGACCAACCTGTGCACTGCCTGGATTGATTACAAGAAGGCCTATGACTCAATGCCCCACAGCTGGATACTGGAATGCCTAGAATTGTACAAGATCAATGGGACCCTAAGAGCCTTCATCAGGAACTCAATGGGGATGTGGCGTACAACACTAGAGGCCAACTCCAAGCCCATAGCACAAGTCACCATCAAGTGCGGGATCTACCAAGGAGATGCTCTGTCCCCACTGCTGTTCTGCATAGGCCTGAACCCCCTCAGTGAGATCATTAACAAGACTGGCTACGGATACCGACTACAGAACGGAGCAGTTGTCAGCCACCTCCTGTACATGGATGACATCAAGCTGTATGCCAAGAGTGAACGAGACATCGATTCACTGATCCACACTACCAGGCTATACAGCAATGACATTGGAATGTCGTTCGGACTGGAGAAGTGTAGTCGGATGGTAACAAAGAGAGGGAAGGTAGTCAGAACTGAGGGATTGAACTACCAGAAGGCAACATTGCAGACATAGAGGACAGTTACAAGTACTTGGGGATCCCACAGGCGAATGGGAACCATGAAGAGGCCGCTAGAAAAGCTGCAACCACCAAGTACCTGCAGAGGGTCAGGCAAGTCCTGAGGAGTCAGCTGAATGGTAAGAACAAGATCCGGGCCATCAACACGTACGCCCTGCCCGTGATCAGGTACCCTGCTGGGGTAATAGGCTGGCCAAAGGAGGAGATAGAAGCCACTGACATAAAGACAAGAAAGCTCCTTACCATGCATGGAGGGTTTCACCCCAAATCCAGCACCCTGAGGCTGTACGCTAAGCGGAAGGAAGGGGGCCGGGGACTGGTGAGTGTCAGCACCACAGTCCAGGATGAGACAACGAACATCCAAGAATACATTAGGAAGATGGCCCCAACTGACCGAGTGCTCAGTGAATACCTCAGGCAGCAGAAACCCAAGAAAGAGGAGGGAGACGAGGAACCATCATGGAAGGACAGGCCCCTGCACGGTATGTACCACTGGCAGATAGAGGAGGTGGCTGATATCCAGAAATCCTACCAGTGGCTGGACAAAGCTGGACTGAAAGACAGCACAGAGGCACTAATCATGGCAGCACAAGAACAAGCTCTGAGCACAAGATCCATAGAGGCTGGGGTCTATCACACCAGGCAAGACCCCAGGTGCAGGCTGTGTAAAGATGCCCCAGAGACAATCCAGCACATAACAGCAGGGTGCAAGATGCTAGCAGGCAAGGCATACATGGAACGCCATAACCAAGTGGCCGGCATAGTGTACAGGAACATCTGTGCCGAGTATAACCTGGAAGTCCCGAGGTCAAAATGGGAGATGCCCCCAAGGGTGGTGGAGAATGACCGAGCTAAGATCCTGTGGGACTTCCAGATACAGACGGACAAAATGGTGGTGGCTAACCAACCGGACATAGTGGTGGTAGACAAACAGAAGAAGACGGCCGTAGTGATCGATGTAGCGGTTCCGAATGACAGCAATATCAGGAAGAAGGAACACGAGAAGCTGGAGAAATACCAAGGGCTCAGAGAAGAGCTCGAGAGGATGTGGAGGGTGAAGGTAACGGTGGTCCCCGTGGTAATCGGAGCACTAGGTGCGGTGACTCCCAAGCTAGGCGAGTGGCTCCAGCAGATCCCGGGAACAACATCGGAGATCTCTGTCCAGAAGAGCGCAGTCCTGGGAACAGCTAAGATACTGCGCAGGACCCTCAAGCTCCCAGGCCTCTGGTAGAGGACCCGAGCTTGAAGGATAAACCGCCCGCAGGGGCGTGCTGGGTGTTTTATATATATATATATATATATATATATATATATATATATATATATATATATATATATATATATATATATATATATATATACATATATATATATATACATATTTGATATTATATATATATATATATATATATATATATATATATATATATATATATATATATATATATATATATATATATATATATATATATATATATATATAATATCAAATATGTACGATGACTACCTGACCTTTCAGAGCTAAGTTAAAGTCATAATGCACCATGTCCAACCAGCAATATATAAGAGCAAAGCCTTCCTGCTTGTAACTTTACATAGACTTTCAAATGGCTTGCTGAGACCATGACATCAAATGTGAATGTTCATTATGCAGTGCAACCCAATTAAAAAGTATTAGTTTAGCTATATTTTCATTTCAGATTAGTTTTTACCTTATAGTTGTTTTGTCACATTTAAAGTCACATGAAAAACAAAGATTGTATTGGTGTCTGTGTAGCCCTGTTAAAAAGCAGAGTACACCCCATAATTCATCGTCTTGTAGAATCAACTACAATAACCTGAAGTATTTATTCTCTTCTTGCTTTTGTCAGTCTCTCACGTCATGGTGGAGGAATTTTGGCTCACTCTTGTTAACAGTGTTCCTTTAGTTCATTAAGGCTCATTCATGCACACCTCTCTTAAGGTCTCACTACAACATTTCAGTCTTGTTCAAGCCTGGACTTTGACTCGGCTGTTGCAGCACCTTGATTATTTTTCTTTTTTCAGTCATTCTGTTTTGCTGCTGTGGATCTTTCTCCTGTCGCATGATCAAATTCCTTCCAAGCGTTAGCTGTTGGACACATTGGGATTGGAATAAGATAACACAAAGATAAGAATCTGGATGGCCCCTATACTCTTTTGCCTGGAAGACTTGCAGTTTAATATTTAACATCTTGATTTCTCAGTCCACAGGCTGATTTTCCACTATCCCACACTCCACCTTAAATGAGCTCAGCCCTGGGGAAGGTACAGATGGTTTTCTTTGCGTGGTACTTGTTTGTCTTTGTCCTGTCTTCCTCCCCTCACCTTCAACCAGTGAAAGATGATGGCTGCTGTCCCTCTCTGAGCCTGGTTCTGCTGGAGGTTTCTTCCTGTTAAAAGGGAGTTTTTCCTTCCCACTGTTGCCAAGTGCCTACTCATAGGGGGGTCATCTGATTGTAGGATCTTTACCTTACAATGTAAAGCGCCCGGAGGTGACTGTTGTTGTGATTTAGTGCTATATAAATAATAATATTAATATAAATGAAATAAAACTGTACATAATTTAATTTTTGTAAGCAATGATAAAGTATGGTTTTCAGAAATGTTCTATATGTGGCTCTATAATATAGTGGTTTGCACATTTGCCAAACAAGCAAAAGATTCCTGGTTTAATCCTGGGAGGAGACTGGGTTGCATCAGAAAGGGCATCAGGTGCAAGAATATGCTGAATGACCCCTTGCGAATTAGAGTGCAGCCTTCCTGGGCTCATGCAGTGATTTCCACTACAGATTTGTGTGTCTATGTGTTTTTAAAATTCAGTGCTGCTCAAGGGTCTGAACATCGCAGTCAGTCTATTAAGAGAGCGTAAAGAGATTTATAAATGTGTGTGTATATATATATATACACACACACATATATATGAAGAACCACAGGTCATGAAATCTTAAAAATTCTTGGTCATTTAGGAGAATATTTTTAAACCTTTAAACAGAGTGCCTCTGTTGTAAAGAGGTTTTATGCACAACTGCAAAAAGTGACTGTTTAAAGTTAATATGAGAATAATTATTTTCAAGAAATTTTTTTTTCTGTTCTGCTTTTTAGTAGATCCTGTCAAGTAAGTTTTTATGCAGCAGTCAATTAGTGGTTTAAGGTCTACAAGCCATACAGACTTTCAACTGCCTTTAACTTTAGTTCTCACACAGTTTGGTCGAATGTGTGGTTTCTGAGTGTATGGGCTCATCACAGTACAGGCCTGGTGGTCTTTTCAGGGCCCCTCATAGCTTTAACCTCAGTAAAATTGAGATGGAAATGCTACCAAAGTTTTTTAAAACCTTAATGGTGTGTGAGCATCTGTGTGTTTGTGTGTACGTGTGTATGTATGAGTGAGTACAGGACAAGTGAGCACTAGCAGTGTTTTTTTTTCCTTTCCCCTGAAGAGCCATGTGGTCAAGTTGGGTATGAGGAAGCGGGTGGAGGTGTTTCCACTTTCAGTTAAAACCACCTGCAGCATGCTCTGTCCAGTAGCATTTTAGTCTTCAGTGCTTTTTTTTTGAGGGGCCACAGTTTCACAATCCCACGGCCTTGTCATGAAATGTTTTGGTAGCTCTGAAGAGGATTCAGTGTTTTAGTTCTCTAGTTCACAGGTAGATTCTCAAATACTTAGACATTAACACATTTTCTCATAATTTAGTTTCTGTACACCTCCAACAATAGATTTTAGATCAAAGGTCAGTTCAGTTTTTATCTTCAATAAATAAAAAGCATGGCCCTGTTGGGTTGAGATCAGGTCATCAGGACATGGCCACTGAAGAATATCCCACTTCTGTGCTTGGAGAAACTCTTAGGGATGTTTCCTGGAAAAGTCTAATCTGGAAGTGGCTTGCAACTTGTGAAGCTGTTTTTCTTAATTATGGAAAGAATATTTTGATCATCCAGTCTTTCAGGCTTCTTGGTATTACTGAGCTGACAATGCATACCTGCTGTTTGAGAAGGAACCGGAGTTTTGATTTGGACAGCTAAAGATTTTTTTGTTTGTCCTCTTTTACTCGCATGGCATCTCTTTGTTCCAATGAACAGCTATCAAAGCTAACAAAATGACTTCAACACATGGGATCAACTCCAGATCCTGCTGAATCTGTTCATGGAATGACAAGGAACAGGCCTCACCTGGCCATGCAACTGCTGGTCAGTCAATTACCCCGTTGCTTTTGAGGCAAATGGGGGACTGTGTATAAAAATAAACAATTAATTCAAAATTGTAGTTAAACCCCTTCAGTTAAAGTGTGCACATCGATCTAATCTTGATTGTTTGATTCAAAATAATCCCCTGTGGTGGAGCACAGAGGCAAAACTAAAAAAAAAAAAAAAAAAAGAACAGTACAAAATTAAACCAAAAACAAACAAATCAAAATCCAAAACCTTAAGCATGTAAATATGCTTTGTATTGTTCTTTGCTGCAGTTATTAGCAACATTTGAAATGAAAATACTCACTTTCTCACAGGTTAGCTAGCCAACACATCACTTAACTGTTTTTACAGCATGTGTGTTTGTTTGTTAGTTAAAGCGAGCCATGCAGCATTCACTCCCTCACTGCACCTCTGAATTATTTTTTTTAAGTACTTTTAGCATAAAAGAATCAGAATCAGAGTCAACTTTAAACACAGGAACTTTAACCCTAACAGCCTTTGAGACTTGTAATCTGTAAATGCTGGTAAAAGTGAAAGGACTTGATAAGACCCTGAAGTGATTCTTGGTGATTTAGATGAACTCCAGTGTTTTGAGTGAGTGTTGGATTATGAGGATTATGATTTATTATTGCGAGTTAATTTTTGTAGTAAAATGATTTTAAAATATAGCTGAACAAATGATTAGTAGTTTGACACACAATTATTTATTTATTTATTTTTGATAATTAATATTATTAATAATATTAATAATTAGCAGCTCAGTTGTTGTGTACATAGTAGTTCAACTTAGTTGTTAAAGTAGTTAGAACAAATTATAATTGACTGCTCAAAGACATGCTGATCTAAGGACATACTAAGATTTTTTTTATTGACGTTTAAAAACATTGTTGTCGTGAAAGAAATACGTCCTTACGAAGAATGAAAAGTGTCACTATCACGTGGCAAACATTAAATCAAGATAAGATTTTGCAGCCCGGGTTCATATGAGTTGTCTGCTACAGGCTACTTGAGTAAATGCACTCGGTTACAGTCTGTTTCCCTCCTGACATGCATGTGTCTGCACCATGTCTGCAACCACTGTACGAGCCATGTCTTAGAGGATTTACCACAATGATGTAAACCGAGAAGACGTATCGATTATTCATCGTTTTCTTTTTGTCCTCCCACCCGTGTTAAAATGGGGCATAAAATAACCCCTCCGTGTATGCCATACTGTATGGGCAGGGCCCTACGAGTAATTCTAACAAAAATGACACCAACCCACGAAAAGGGATTTTTAATTTAAGGATGTTCCATTTCCATACAGACTGAAATCTAACGTCTCCACCGTGCATTTTATTTTCTCGATTGGTGTGGCGGAAATTTGTGGCAGCAACATGGGATTATATTTCTCAACCGAGCACTTCAAAGCAAAACCCGATCCGGTGCTATTACGTAAGAGCCGGTGACATAACTCTCTCCAGCCTGGGACGGCTAGGGCGCACTGTGAGCGCAAGGGGAGGGGGGTGGCGGGCGCGCGGCCGGCCGGTCCAGCTGCACTCTCCGCACTGCTGCTGCCACAGGGGGGAACGGGATTATTTCAAAAACAACCACACAAGAGGAGGAGTGCTGTTGAATAAGGGACCCTGACACACAGAGAGAGAGAAAGAAAGAAGCCAAGGAAGATGACTGCCGATTTTGGGGAGCCACTGTGAAGACTCTTGAAGGAGGCGAGATGGCAGTGCACGTTTTCAAATGCCTGCGCCGGCCTGGGCGCTAGAGCGACCAACAGGTAGTATGAGTCTCGAGTTTTGCTTCGTTTCTTTCTGAGCACTGCAGTGTCAGCAGATAGATTTGAAAACTGACTGACCTTACAGGACTTTGTGGTTTGTGTGCGCCAGAGTGCGTGAGTGAGAGAGCGAGTGAGTGAGGGGAGAGTGTGTGCAGGCCCACCTACTGGTGTTTTGACAGGAGAGTTATGGAATATGAAGAGCCCGACGTGCCCTCCGCTGACACCCCCATCAAGAGAGGTGAGATTTTCCCTCTCCAGGTTACATTTACACTGTGGCAGGTGCAGGAAAACTGAACTTTAAAGTCACAGCAAGAAAAATACAATTTGTTTGACTAGTTTCAGCTCACTAAACAGTGTGCCTTGACATTTTATGCCCTCATGTCCCTCGCTTATTTCCCAGCATGCCTTTGTGTGCCCACTCACTCCCATCCCCTCCTTTCCTCCTCACTTTTATCTCATCCTGTTGGCCTCTAGTGCACCAGCTGACTCCCTATCTCTCCCTCTCTGTTCACTCTTAACTTCTCCCCCTTCACTCTCATCCATCTTTACCCTAGTAAACCTCCTCATCCCTTTAACTGGGGTATGGTTAAGGTGCTGTGAGTGTGTAAGAATGGCAGTAAGCCGGAGTAATCCATGGGAATTAGCTCTAATTTTTGCCTCTATTACTGGCCAATGCCTTTCTGTTCAAAGCCTCTCCCAGGCCATAATCAAACTATTGGCAGTGACTGGAGATAAGACTGTCTCTCTGTCACAGAAACCCATAGCACACCTTTACTACAGGATAGCAACACAGCTTGTCTGAAGTGCTGCAAAATGTATTTGTGTGTGTATGTGTGTGCCTCCATTTAATGCATGTAAGAGGCAAAGCAAATAAATAGGTTCTTATTTCTAAAGAGGTGAAACAATAATGAGGCCTGTCCCCTTTTCTCCAGTAAATGTAGGAGGATCATAGCAGCAACAGTTTACATTCAAAGTCCTGAACTTTGTATTTTACCTTTGAAAATTTCACCACACTGCTGATATAGTTTTTGGTTTTCTTGACTTAAGTTTTTCGATATTTGCCACTAACATTGACAGATTGATACTTTTATCTACCCCCCTAAACTCCCCCAGAAACATAACATAAACAATTTGCTGGTTACCCTAGATTACCTTTAGACCGCAATGCCAACAGTTTTAATTTGGAACCATTAGTGATTTAATAGTATTATGTAACCATTAGAAAGAAAGCGACCAGCAGGCAGGTCAGAGAGGAAACAGGCACAATTTAGTGTCCATTATAGATGTATTATAGCTGCACAATTATAATTTAAAATGGGTTTTGTTTATGTTGCAAAGTGTCAATGGTAATCAAGGGAGGAAAATAGGGTAAGATTAAAAGTGAAAAAAGAAATGCCAGTATCAACAGGGACACTGAAATGGCTCTTAAAAGTTTTATGTCCTTCTGTTCTTCTTCTTCTTCTGGTTTTTATTTGCAAGTGACAATACAAACAAATAATTCCAGAGTGGTTTCCTTTGGAGATAGCTTGCCTTGGGTAAGTTAAAGTCATGTCGTGCAGAATTTAGTGTAAAAATGACAACGTTTGGGGTAAATTTGTTAAAATGATGCACAGCTGAAGCTTGAACATTATGTGCAGGATACCTAATGCATCTGGCCCTGGAGCTGATGCTTTATTCAGGTTAAACTAGAGTGTGGTTGCACTGTTTTATTTTCATATTTAGTTTCCGTACTGCTGAGACGGCTCTTCTTGACTTGATGAGAGTCTTGGTTTTAGCGGCTGTTGTGGGCGTCACTCACTTTTCTCAAGCAGTAGTTTTAGTCTTGCTCCACATTTGGGGTTTTTTCTCCTGTCTGTACAGTATAGGAAAAGAGAAAAACAAAACAAAACAATCTCCTGTTCATTATCCAATAAACGCCCATTTGTGGTGTTCCCCAGGGACCTATTGTAGGTCCGATTAATTTCACCGTAAATCATTCTGCAGCCATTTCTGAACCAAAAACTGTCTTCACAGCAATGACAGTATATTATTCTTTTAACCAAAATGCATCTGGCCTTCTTCAGCCGTCTGCTATTTTCTTGGAAATCAATGCAGACAAGTCAAGAAATACTTTCTGTTCTAAAAGAACACTAGCCTTGCAGCCGTCCTACTGATGTTTTCAGAAACTCTTTGAAGCCAACATGTTCAGATGACTCTTTTTACAGAGAGATTATCCACAATTTGTGACACTGTGAGTGCTACTCCTTTTTTTGTCACTCTATACCTTACTTTTCTTAAACTCCTGCAAAGGTTTGCTTCACCAAATTGGCAGCGACATTTATTTACAGACTTGTGGTGAATTACTTACGGTGTACTTCTGAGCTACACGACTGTCCTAAAATTTTCAGCTGTGTAGATGTTTTGGGTTTAAGATTTTAGAGGAACTGCACGTGTTGGCACATTCTTCTTGAAACCTGGCGAACAGCTTAACCATCCAAATCAGACTTGCTTTTAACTTGATTTGTACATATTTCTTTTTGTTTCAGCATCTAGCATATATTCCTTTTCATATTTTATAGTTGTTATGGTACTATATGTTGTAATTTTTTTACTTGTTTTAGTAATCTTCTTCTCAAATGTATGCTTTTCTTTTGCTTACTGATTAAGCATTCTACCTAAACCTAATTTTTAAAAAGCCCTTTTTTAATCTTGTTTACTGTATTTGGCACCGGTCTTGGATGTTCACATGTTTTGTATGTTTTCTGTGCTAGATGGGTCGTGGTTTCTATTCAGACAAAATCGTCACCTCCTCTCTGGGTTCAGTGGTCTTCGGTGCTGTTATGTAACACAGCAACTGTCACTTCAGCAGTGAGCTTAGATGTCAGTGCAGAGAGTGAGATTTTGCCTGATGGGTGGTGTTGATTTTTGTGCCTCCGCTGTCACTTTTGGGTGTGTGTAGATGGTTCATGGCCTGGCTAACAGGTGTGCCTTGCTAAATATGTACATGCTGTGTCACATTTAGTTTTCACAGGTGCCATCGACCGCATGTTTATTTAATTCTGCTGCAGCAATATTTTAAGCATTTAATACCATTGGTGACACATTTCAGGAATAACAGCGGTGCAAATAGTTGGCGTCAATTCTCGCTCATTTTCGATCAGCGTATCGGGGTTCAGCATTTTATTTATTTTTTAAAATCAGATTAGTCGGCCTTAAAATCGTCTCCGTAAGGCGAGAAGCTGCTGTGCGTTTCTGTAAATGACTATTCAAGGAACGCAGGGGAAAGCATTGATGTAACACTAATGTAAAAAACACTGAAAAAAATTCAGGCCGTCCTCATTTGGAAATGATGCTCTAATAAATGTAGCTGATTTTTTGTGTGTAATTAATCAGCCTTTTCTTAATCGATCACCTTTAAAACAGTTGCTCTGTGAGTGTTGAAATTTTCTTTTCATTTTCCGTGCGTGCACTGCTGCGCTTTCATTCCATATATTCTGCTTATGAAGCAAAACTGATTTGATGAGGGTAGGAAAACAGAGGAAACCACAAAGGGCCTGATCTGGCGCCAGACAAAGACCGGCTAGCTCTACGTCTTCCATTGATACTTATCTGCCCTGCATTCAAACCTCTGTCTAACACACACAGCCTCTCACACGCAAATACACAGAGAAAACGCACACATACCCTCACACACATGCGTATACATACACCCACAGCAGTAAACCCCCTGCTTAAGAACTGACCCTTAGTCGCTCTAGCTGCACTTCAGACTTTCTCACAATTGCGGTCACAAAGGCAGACAAGAAAGAGGACCTATTGCTTCACAGACACCCACCTTCCTCTACCTTTATGTCCTGTGTGTGCGTGCGCTGAAACACCACACAAACATATCATAGACCCACACTAGTGTAAATAGGAATCCTCTAATTTAGCCTCTCCGCTCTCACTGAGGCTTCTTATCTGTCCACATGCTATTGTACACTAGAAAAGAAGCCAAAGAAAGTGCTGCCTACTGCAAACCCCGTATCAAACTGCCATTTAGGAGCTGACAATGGCTACAGTGTAATTTTATGCCGGTTTTACTTTCCCTCTCATTTCAGTCTATTTGAAAGTCAGGATTTTACTTGTTGTTACAGTAGTAACATGCTCATTTGGATATTTGATTATGATTGGTGAGTATGATATGTATTTGAATATCAAACGTGCTTTTGTAATCCATTCATTGCACTACGAATAGCTCCTGTGTAGGTTTCAGTGGTATTTAAATTGTTCGCTTAAGTAAAAGTAGAGATACCGCACTCTAAACATGATCACTTCTTTTTTTAGTAGCAGATGTAAAGGGAACAATAAGTTAAGGTATCAAAGGTATTCATCGAGCAATCAAAGATTGTCTCATCTAACTTTTGTGATGGGGTTAGCTGTCATTTGTAACTCTTTTTTCTTAAAATGTTATACTGTACAACATTTATCTCAAAAATGAAGTAAATCCGATGCCTAATTTATTTTCCAGTGGCTATCACATTTTCAATTCAAAGAGATGGAAAACTCTATTGGTAAATGTTTACTCCTGGATTCAATATGAAGCTTAGATGCCACTGTGTAACGCCCACCATGTATTCATATGAGTATACAGCAGGTTGAGTTTCTTTCACTAAAATGCGCTTTAGGATGCTCGTACAAACCATAGACTCACAAAGTTGTTTAGTTTGAATCCACTAACTACCCTTTTTCCTCCCTTTAGGAGGTGCCGTGTCCAAGAAGAGTCATTTGAGTAAGTTGTCTACATTTGTGTGTGTGTGTGTGCAGTAATAACTTTGCTTGTGTTTGTGCTAGATATTTGTGCATGCAATGTGGTTAACTTCATAGTTAGTGAACATGCAGCATGCACCTGTACAGCAAAACACACATACACACAGTAGTGTCGACGGGGACGGGGCCATTAGTGACACACTCGGCGCGCGGCGTGTCGCACCTGTGCTACCCCCCTCGCACAAACACACTCGCAGACAAACAGTGATGAAAATACCAACCACTTTGGCATCTGAATGCAGATGAAAGCGATAACATCTCGTCTTTTTTTAACTTTTTTGGTTTAACACCTTCTGCCACAACTTTAGCACACCTGTGTATGTTATCGAGAGTGAAGGTGCTGTGTGTAACACACCACCGACCTTCATATTAGGTGGCGTGATGATAAACCAACTGAGACTAAATAATAATGGTTTTCATTCATCACACGTACCCAAAACCAGAGAAGACAAGAAAGGAAGGGCAGCGTTTGGGGGTCTTCTGTGGTTCTGTGTGGCGGGATGGAAGTGGAGGGAAATATGAGTGGAGAATGAAGAAGCTGTGGTGGATTGCAGCTGCAAGTGTTTACTTAAACACAGCACTGAAGACATAAAATAGTCTGAAATACATTTTTCAGTTAAGTTGAAGAGCTCACATAAAAAAATAACAGATCTCAAAATACGTACCTTTTTTTTAGCTACATCATCCGAACAATTTTTAATAAAATGCAAACTTAACATTGAACACATGCAGCATAATAATTAATTAAGGTAATGTTTAACTCACTGTACTTTTGAAACCTAATTGCTAATTGTATGAAAATGATAAATATGTAGATTTTACTTGGAGCATTTTCAGTGGAGGAGATCTGTAAGCTAAACTCAGATAACCTGAATCAAGTGTGTAAATATGCTACATGGAGAATAAATAATTCTTTAAAATGATTTTCTCTCTCTCATATACATATATATATGCATTATTTGAAAATATCTGAAATCTCCAAACTGAGTTTCCCAATAACAGAAATGTAAGTTTGTGTGACTTACATAATTTTTTTAAGTTCATCTCCAGTGATTCCTGTCTGCTGGTTTGACTTAAACTCTCTCATGGACAGTCTCAAAGGTGCCAGACATTATAAAGCATTTTTTGACATATGATACAGAGTGAGGGGGTGAAGTATAACAACAAAGGTATAAAGAAAAAGTACCTTGAGAAAAACGACAGGGCAGGGGACGGTCCCCCCTTCTTTGTCTTGATCTCTCTCTCTCTCTGTCACACACACACACACACACACACACACACACACACACACACACACACAATCATGCACACGCAAACAAGGAAGGTGAGGCGGTGACTGACACTCAAAAGTCTGAATATGTATGCTGAAGCTGCAGTGAGCACCCGACCCAGCTTGATAAAGGACGAGCAAAAAAAGGAGCAAGATTAAAAGATATAGGTGGTTCCAAAAAACGAGTGTGTGTCAAAAGAAAGACTATTCTTAGACAAAGTGAGAGGACAAGTGAGTTTGTGAAAGTGGGACAAACGTCTGACACAAGTGGAGGAGTGAGGATGATGCGAGGTAGGGATGAAGCTCTTCAGCGTGTGTGTGTGTGTGTGGGCACTTCAATCAAAGATATTTTTTATCAATTAAATCAGTTACGTGCTTTTTGATGACGTTTTTCTCCAAGCCTCCCATATTTCAAACTTTACGATTATAAGGTAACGTTGCGACTGATGCCTCTGATGGTGCGCGAAATCGGTATCGTTCGATAATAACGTCACCTTTTGGTTAAAAGTAGCTGTGTCTTTTTAAACCTTCACCAAGTCACCCTGAAATATCTGTGCTTTCATGCAGACTCAGACACCTGTGGCTTCAAACACATCAACTTTCTCAGGGTGTGTCATTAAGCTTTTTGTTCAGGTTTGCACTTTAGTTTCTGGTGTAATACTTCGTTGAACAGGAAAACGCCGCTCAAGTTTCAAGTGCCTTTATATTTCACAATTTTTTCTCGTGTGCTAACTAGAATTTTACAGCTTTACAAGTTTTATTGAATCCCACCGACGGATGTTTTTAGCAGCATTGTAGAAAGCATGAAAACACACACGTGTGTTCCTGTGCTTATGGTTTTCAGCGAGTAAAGATTATCTAATCTGTTTTGAGTCCCTCCATTGGCTGAATTTTGAGTACCTTCACAGTGATTGATGTGTTTCAGTTTTACGGTTTGGCAATATGACTCAATTTTGAGCTCTCTTTGATGATTTTAAGATTTGAATCATGTCTCAGATATTTCTGCCCTCTGATACTCCCACATATACAGTATACCTCAGGCTAGGCTAATTCTGTAGAGTGAAAAGGTTGTATAAAAATGTATATTTCTGGAAATAATACCCATTCATAACATTGTAGTAACACCTTTTGTCAAGTCAAGTTTCCATTGTAAGTAATTCTTTTAATGAAGCCAGTGATTGGTGGAAGATCAGTGTGACCAGGTTATAATATAATATTTAAGATGTTGAGTTTTTATTTATTTTTAAAATCACACACACACACACACACACACACACACACACACACACACACACACACACACACACACACACACACACACACACACACACACACACACACACACACACACTTGTGCTCAGTTTGACTTAAACGTTGTGAGAGGACTAATTAATCTTTTTTTGATTTGAAATCACACACACACACACACACACACACACACACACACACACACACACACACACACACACACACACACACACACACACACACACACACACACATATATATATTATATATATATCATAATCAATCATCATAGTCTTGCACTTGAGTGCGGAAAACAGGATGTTTCACTACCGCAGTGCGTTGCTTTTAAATGGACCGACTCCAAGCACGTACAGGATGCAGAGGAAATGCTAAAAGTGTGATACTGAAAATGATTTCTCACACAAATAAGTCCCAGATTACCTGAATAAAAATGGACAAAATACACAAAGAGGTGACAAGGGAGAAAAGGCAAAGGGAACAATGAAAATTGATTAATTTGTTTTTGCTGCGTACACACTTTTGCCGTTGCAACTTGCAAACACTTATAGACACACCAGCACACGCAAGCACAAACACGCATACACAGATGCGCAGCTGCTTTTTAGATGGCGGCTAGATGCAGCATATCTCTGCCCTGCAGCTGTGCTGTGGATACTGCCTGTGTGAACAAAACGAGAGCAGCCTCTGATGAAAAATAACTAACTAAATATATTTGTGTTATGACCACAGCTGGGAGACAATGAATTATCTCTGGTGTTACACACTTGATTCCATCAGGCGCACTTGAGATGGCTTTGTTGCTGTGTTTGGGGGGGATTCCTGTGTAGATTGTTACACAGTTTCTTTATCAGAAAGGATTTCCTTGTTCCTCTGGGTGCAGAAGCCTGCAAAAGCACTTCCAAAGCAGCAGAAGCGGTTGGCTACAGATCAAAGCAGACATGAAAATGGCAGGTGACACATTCCCCCCCAAAATTTGGTAAATGAAATACACAAGTCGAGCTGATTCATACCCTTTGCTACTGTCAAAACATTACCTCTTTCAGACACCTCCGAATTCAGGAGCAACTTCAAAGTCAAATATGTGAAATCTGATGCTAATTGGTGTTCAGATCTGCTTTGAAAAATTCCTCAGATAATCATCTCTCAGTAGGTTTTTCCATCTGTTTTTTGTTATTGCAAATTAATGAAACTCAGCGAAGGAGTTCTTGCATTTATTAAACGACCACAGTCTGGCTCTGAAACCTAAAAATACATTAGCAGTGAACTATTTCTGAGTGAAAATGTTTAGTCCAAAAAAGCTGACGTGAAATGCTTCTTATTAAACCGCTCTCTGGCACTAGGTTTTACTTTATTTCCCCTTTTTTAAAATTAATTTTATTCAGTTGCTGCTTATTTTGTGTTTTCTTGTAACTCTTGGTTTCTTTTAATGGAAAAAAAAGTAACCTGACTTTTTATTGTTATTTGTTTGGATTTGCGCTGCAAAGTATTGTATGGTATGATGTGTAGCAAAACATTCATCTTTTATCTAATGTATTTAAATGCAGTACTACACATGCAGTTATTTGTTTAAAAATAAAAAGCTGTGACAATCTGCTTTTTTTTTGTCATTTAAAAATAGTTTTAAATGCAGCAGAAAAATAGTGGTTTTAAGCTAAAGTTCCAAAAGTCTCAAATTTTACTTCAGGACGACCTTAAATTAAAATCATTAAGTGTGTTTTTATGTATTAGAGATAATAACAGTACAAATAAAATTGAATTTAATCCGCCATGAGTCATATTAAAGTAAGCGGTTAAAGAATTTGTCTTCACTGATGTTGTAAACTCAAAAAATGATCCTACATTAGGTACAGCCCTCCTGTGCTGAGTGTTAATGTGCTGTATGAGGATAAAGAGTCTGTGCAAGTGTGTTTGTTTGTGGATGCAGTCTGTATACAAAGCTTGTTTGCACTTTTGCTTGCGTATGTCTCAAAGGTAAGCTTCCGTCAGAGGAAAGATTGAGGGTTTTTTTGTCCGTTTACAGTTCATAGAACAAGCTGCTGACAAGGTAATTTCAGGCACAGAGAAGAAAGTGTCTGGTTAAACGCTGCAACAGTGGAGCTGGTACAGTTTTCACCCGTGAGTCTGTCTGCCTGTACGTATCATCATGGTAAAATGGGATTCTTTGCCCATAGCGTCACAACCGTGAGAGACACGGTCTCAGAACTGGCGTCTTTGTGAGGTCAAACTGAAGGCCGAGTTCAGAGATTTGGGGCAGTCCGATGTACTAGTTTGCTGATAGCGGCGATGTGAAAAAGGACGTGAGTTTCCACGATAAACCCCTGTCAAAAAGTCTTTTTAAATACCTGCAGTGACAGCGGTGCCGTTAGTGTTTTGACTTTACGAGTCCGTTTCTCTGTCTGTGTCACAGCGTCGTGATTGAAAACCTTTACAGGTGAGAGCTCAGTTCAGAAGAAAGGCCTCGATTGATGGTGGTTGTAGTCTGACTCATGAGTGCTGACTAAAGGGAACTAAGAGTCGAGGGGCTAATCCCCATTGTCCCTCTTTTAGAACAATTTTATATCACAGGTGTTCTGATCCCATCATAAAACTGGTGCTGGTTTGCATCAGTATTCACACACACACACACACACACACACACACACACACACACACACACACACACACACACACACACACACACACACACACACTTGTGCTCAGTTTGACTTAAACGTTGTGAGAGGACTAATTAATCTTTTTTTGATTTGAAATCCAGGAATAAAAAACTGTCCTTGATCTTTTCTTAATCCTTTTTATTTTTTCTAAATGATTTTGAAAACGTTCCTCATTTTGCAGTTTGCTTTATAGCTTTGTAAATGTTTGAGGGTTTATTAATTTCAGCACATTTAACCTCATCATTATTTTTTTTTTTTTTTGCTTTTTCAGTTTCCCTAAAAAGAGATTTAATGCTTGCACCATTATTATTTTCCTTAATGACTGATATTTATTATCCAAATTTCACTGAAAAGCCATTACAACGTCATCTCTGCTTACAGCTCTAAATGAAAGCCTATATATTATATTATTATATTTAATATATGATTTTTTTTTTACTTTGACAGCAATCCTGCTTTGTCATTTAAGTTCTCAGTGAAAGATCTCAATACTGTTTTAAAGATCATCAGATCATCTCTGTGTGGCGGCATTTAGGTGTACAGTGCACTGTGTGCGGAAGCGTGGGAGGTGGCACGCTGTTGTTTGTACTGACAAATCAAAATATCTCCACCACTAGTGTACTTAAACCCCTACACTTGCCAACAGCATGTGTCAGGCAGTTTTGAATAACTTTTCAGGCGAACGGTTTTTGTGTAAATGATCTCATTTCATTGTTCCTCAATCATTAAGTGGTTGGTATAGGATTAGTTTCGCACTGTATGTCGTCACTTGTAGGTTGTGATTGCTTACGTAAGGTGTTGGCAGCCATGACTATCAAAAGAGACTTTTTTGAGTGGAAAAATCTGTGTGGACTGCAGAAACATGTTTAAAAGTCTCTATCAATGTGAGTTTATTAGCATTACTGCATGTGATTACTGTGCAGTGGGAATTTATAACTGTCTAGCACTTAAGCTTTGCATTGTCATTAGCATACTGTCATGTTTATGTTGCAGTTATGAACTATAAAGCCTTCAATGACTAGAATGACTCATTTTTCAATGTGTTTTATTGCCACTAAAACAGAACAAATCTGAAATGGAGGAAGAAAACATCTACTCGCCTGCTGAGGCCTACTTAAAAATAGAAGAACTGCGCTTTGAGTTCTTCTGTGTTTGCGCACATTAATCAAATGAAAAGAAAAGGAAACCTACACTCACAAAATATAATGAAAGAAATAACACCATACCCGCTGCAAAAACAGTAAAAGTAAAGCAAATAGTACCAGTTTAATTCTGACTAAACTTCGGTTACATATTAAACACTGCTAATTACTTTTATTTTAAAAAATTTGGACTCCACAACTAGGAGGACTCAGGTCATGACATTTATGTGTTTAGGGTGCTAGGTGATAGACAAAGACTAGGTATTAAAACATTTATTTTTTTATTGGGTCTATTGGCTGCGCCGTGTTTTTACAGCTGGAGAATGTAAAGAATCGCTAACAGCACTGATAAATAAAAAAACAAAATGCCAAAAAAAAATTAAAAGTCAGATCAAACTGAAAAAGGTTACTGTTGCACCCAAAGGCCTTGTGGTTGCTTCACTGTTGCCAGTTGTGACAGCATTTTAGCAGTTTTCTTTTTAACGTACGTGTATTTGTAAAATCTTATTCAGTAGCGCAGATTCCCAACAACAGTTGCCTCAAACCGCTTTATATTGCAAGGCAAAGACCAAAAACCATTAGAGAGAAACCCAGATAATCACAAAACCCCCATGTGAGCAAGCACTTGTTGAAGGCGGGAAGGAAAAACTCCCTTTTAACAGGAAGAAACCTCCGGCAGGGCCAAGATCAGGCAGGCGCAGCCATCTGCAGCGACTGGTGAAGGGTGATGGCAAAGAAAAGAAGAGAAGGAGACAGGACAAAAGGCAAAATAACTATAGTTTAATTCTGTATTAGCATCTGTTGTAGCGACCCCTAAAGGGAATGATCAAAAGAAAAAGATGAAGACAGTCATCTAGTTTTTAATAAGGCCATTGAGAGTCACTGGAGCTTAAACAGATCAAACTGAAAAAGGTTACTATTGCACCCAAAGGCCTTGCTGTTGTTTCACTGTTGCCAGTTATGACAGCATTTTGGCATTTTTCTATTTAACAAACATGTATTTGTAAATCAAGCGCTGTGTTTAGCTACAATGCGCACCAGACGCAATCGCTCGTGACGGAAAAAGACACAAATGGAAGAAATAATGGTAGCGCAGTATTTTTATCACTCTATCTCACACAACCATACAACCATGCAAGCACGCACACCAGGAGATGCTGGGTTTGATTGGTCTGTGCCTGTGGCTGGAGATAACCAGGTGAGACAAAAATGGCTATAATCTGCTGATAGAGGGCTGTTCGGTGGCTGCCTGGCGTTTATTTCTGTTTGGCAGTCGGGCTTTTAAAGGCAGATTGATTCTTGTTTCTGTGTGGCACCAATAAAGATGTCACAGTTGTGTTGGGCTCATTTAAGGTGAGCGCAGGTACGACTACATGGAAAGCTGTTGGAGGAGCGGTGTGCGTGATTGCCATGAGTTTGAGTGTGAGATTGCATGTGTGAGATTGCATGTGTGAACAGCGAAAAGCTTGTGGGCCACGGTGGATTTCCTGTTGTTTGAGGTTGACAATCAGAACTGAAATAACTAAAAAAGCAGAGACCACTGATGTTCTCTCTGACTATCCAGCACTACCAACAGGAACACAATTTTAGTCACAGCTCGGTCTCTTTTCTTCGTTCTTTTTTTTTTTACATGTGATATTCAGCTGGCGGCGAAAGGCTGCTGGTCAAGCTTAATGGTTAATTTAAAGGGACAGATTAATGTGAAATGTTAAGCATCAGAGTTAAACTGGTGAAATATTCTTATCATGGTCAATCATGAGGTTAATCAGACAGTTCCATTAGTAGAAGCTGCAGTCTTATCAGATTTGTGGCTCTATTATTTTCAGCTCGATTGTAAATGCCTTTGCTCTGTGTCTATATTTATTTTATCTCAGACTGGCTGTTCTCAGAAACCTTCTAGTGATCCCTGTGGCACCAAATAAAGAGGGCACACACTGACACACTAACACACACTCGTGAAAACAAATCTGACACAGTTATGCACGGAAACGTAAATACTCCCGTATATTGTCAAGTTGCAGCTATAAGAGCTTGTCTCGAAGAATGCAGTCACACTTTCTAATGAGAGACGATGGCGGGAAGAGATAGCCGCCTGCATTATTTTAGGTTATTTGAGGCTGGAAATGCCTCTGCATCACCACACGGCATAATGCGAAAGAAAAAAAGCCCACTTCCTCATGAGCTTCTCAAAAATATTTTTGTCAAGGATCCGTGATACAATTCATCTTTTTTAATGAATCAAATGACATCTGATTGTGACAGAAATCGCCACTAATCAAAAGACTGGGGGGGTGTGAGAGTTTCACAGTGCAGTGGCATGGGGGGAGGTGAGAGGGGATGGCCATTACTGGCAGTGATGAAGGAGAGCGCATTACTGGCAGCGATGTCCTTTATGAGCGAGATAGAGAAGGATTCACAAAGAAAGAAATGACATGAAAGCAGGAAAGTCAGAGTGAAAGAGAAGTCACGCAACCACTTGAAAGCACTCTGAGGTTGACACCTTCATATTCGCCGCTTTTCTCCATTTGCAAATATTCCATGTCCTCAGAAGTCTCTCGGCTTATTGCATTTGAAGGTATTTTGTTCATTATTATTAAGGCAAGAGGTGCTTGAGAGGAAAATACCTTTGGTCTACTATGGTCACACAACAACTGATAGATGCTTAAGGGAAAGTACAGAATAAAGCAAAAGTTGTGGGAATCACTTTGCAGTTGAATTGTTTAGATAAAAATGTGCAGTGTCATTAGAATGACAGTTGGTATAGTTTTACTTACACTGCGATGAGCTCTGTGCTGCAAATGTTATAAAGGAATGATTAAAAATGCTTGCTTTTAATATTAATAACAGACTCGTTTATTCTGCTATTTTGTTTTGTTTTGTTTCCATCTGTACTGTAGATGTGTGTGCATATACAAAGTCTGAACTATTGAGCTGACATTAGAGCAACAAAGGTCACGTTAAACTACACTGATCAAACGTAAAAAGTGCTGCATTTAAGAACTGTATTTTATTTTCTATAAAGTTAAAGTTTGGATTTAACAAACTTTTTCTCTCCTTCTGTGTTTGTTCAGCCCAGATTGAAGTTATCCCATGTAAAATCTGTGGTGATAAGTCCTCTGGAGTTCATTATGGAGTCATCACTTGTGAGGGCTGCAAGGTGAGATGGGCCACAACAACCTCATTTCCACATCATTCTGATCCTGACCTCATATCACTCCACTCATTATGAACCTACAGCCAGAAGCCTTTAAGGTTTATGCCATAGCTGCCTTAAATTAACAATGTCTGTAATTTACAAAAAAATCCGTTTTTATATTTCTGTAATGATTCATCCATCAGTATGTGCAAGCTCTTTGATCAAAATTATATTTTTAATGCAAAAATATAATGAATGTTGTCATCCATGAATTTTAAAATGGCCTTTATTACAAATAAGCAGAAAGGAAATGCATGTTCTTATTTTGTGATGAAGATGTCAAATTACAGTTTTTAACTTCCTAAACAGAAAGATTCGTTTTAGCAGTTGAACATTACTCTTGATTAACTTCTGACTTTCAGTGTGCCGCGCCACATTTGGATATAAAATCATGAATTCAGTCATTTGAGCTTTTTAAAATTTCTAATACATTTTTGTTTTTATAACACTTGGTTTAAATAATTTGTCAAGCAATGTGCAGGAAACAGGAAACACTTAGCTATGTTAGCATAAAACAAATCTAGTTATCAGTGTCTCTTAAGCGTAATAATTTAATATGTATTCATGTTTTATGTTTAACTCATTAAAAAGTGTCTTGAAAATTTAGCCATGTGAATCTACAGAGTTACTTTTCTCATCCAGGTGCTTTTATTTTTGAAGTTCTTGCTAGCAGGCTAACTGGTTTCAATCAATGAACATTTCATCTGTTTTTCTACAAGAAAGCAAGTCGATATTTCCCAATACTCTAGTTCCTAGAAGAATTCCTTTGACAATTGGTGACCAATAAATTTTCCCAATAGGAAAAAAAAATCTGGGACTGTTGTGCAGGGCCGCACCAAAAAACTGTTGAGCAAAACGGAGGTAATCTTATCGGTGCGGCCCTCCACAGCAGTCCCAGTTTCTCACTAACCTTTCACTATTACAGTTGGACTGTTGAATAGCAAGTTTTAGCTTATTTTAGATATTTTGTATCACTTATACCTGACAGATTACAGGAAATATGAGTTATACTGATTTAATTTAGAACTTGTCAGATGATAATAAAATATTTTGGCCACCAGAGAACATTTCTGCTCATTAACAAGAGCAAATAAAAATGTTTCTCTTCTGACTTTTATGTGTAACTCAAAAATCACTATTTCCCAGTCAAAAATTGAGCTTTTGTTTGACTCTTCTAATCCCTCAGGGATTTTTCCGGCGCAGCCAGCTGCCTACCGTATCTTACTCCTGCTCCAGGCAAAGTAACTGCCAGATCGACCGGGCCAGCCGCAACCGCTGCCAGCACTGCCGTCTACAGAAGTGCCTGGCCCAGGGCATGAGCAGAGATGGTGAGAGAAAGCACACATGCACTGACAGGCAGACAAATCTATTTACTGTTAATTCGCAGCAGCTGCTTAGTCATTTGTTGATTGTTTATTTCCAGCGGTGAAGTTTGGACGGATGTCCAAGCGTCAGCGCGACTCTCTGATCGCTGAAGTGGAAAGGCACCGGCAGCAGCAGCAACAGCAGCTTCAGGGAGACGCCCAGACCGTGTTGTCCTACCCCACCAAGAACCGCCAGGACCGCTCCCCCCAGCTTCTTCAGCCCATGGCCCCGACCTACTCATACAGCGGAGATGCCGAACTGTTGACCTACGCCGCTGATATTCACCCTTACCTGATGTGCTCCCCGAACGACTCACAGGTGCCTGCTATGATCTACCGCACCTCTGGGATCTCTCCCACCTCAAGATCCCAAGGGAGGGGAGACAACGCCGGTCATGCTGATATAAGAGGTGAGGCTCAGATGTGGGAACTTCACCATGCAGGACGAATCCTCCTTTCTTTGTTACTTATTTGTCTCTCTTCTCTGTTCTTTATGCAAGGATTTGACTCCAGGCAGTCGTCTCATGATATGATGGGGATTCATCCTTATAGTGGTCTGGAGGATCCATACAGCCTGTATCCTCACTCCCTGCGAAACATAGGTGAGCAAATGAGCACAGTGAGCCAAACTAAACATGTAATTTTCTCATATTTATAGTATTCATAAGTGCGTCTTCTTCTTTTTTTAGATGAACTGTGTGCCAGCATTGTGCGTTCCCACAGAGAGACCAGTCAGTACAGAGTGGAAGAGCTCCAAGCTCTCAGGTGGAAACTCTTCAGCAGAGAGGAGATCCAAGCATACCAGAGCAAAGTATGTGCACTGTTTTCTCTTCATTTTTATTTTTTATTTTTTAATTTTGCGATTTCTCCTTCATGTGTGTGAGCTTACTCAGACAGTCTCAAAACAAAACATGTCATTTCACATGCTTTACGTCTGAGGCTAGTTTTGTTTGATGAATCAAACAGGAAACTGAGAAAACGTCTTTCATCGCTTCCCCCTCCTCTTCTTTCTTTGATCTTTTTTTTCAGTTGATCAGAGAGAAAACAGCAGGGTAAATTGAGTGATAAAATACAGAAACTTGAGCAGCAGACTGAATTGTTGGGACACTGAGGATGAGTTTTTGTGAGACGAGTGAAATGTTTTGCCCTTTAGAGCCCATTTTAAACAATCTATGGTGAAAGAAAAGGATTAATGAGAAACAAACTGAGCTAAGCAAACTGAGCTTCTGTCTGACTCTCTTTCCCAGTCAGTAGATGAGATGTGGCAGCACTGCGCTATCCGACTTACTGATGCCGTCCAGTTCGTGGTGGAGTTTGCAAAACACATCCCGGGTTTCCGTATGCTGAGCCAGAACGACCAGATCGCCCTTTTAAAGACTGGTGATTTTCCCTTTTCTAGAAGGATGTGCTTAAAACACAATATATATAACTGAACAGGTTTGATCTTACTCTCTTCTGACCTGCCTTCCTACTCTTTTCAGGCTCCATGGAGGTGGTTCTGGTCAGAATGAGCCGGTTCTTTAACACAGAGAACAACACTGTGTTCTTTGATGGGAAGTTTGCTGGAACTGAGGTCTTCAAATCTTTGGGTGAGGATTTATCTGAAGGTGTGAAACCGTCTATCTAAACACCATAACTTATCAATGCTCAGTGGTTTCTTGTCTTGCAGCTTGTGGTGATTTAATCGCAGCAGTATTTGACTTCGCACATGGCATGTGTGCCCTAAAGCTGACTGAGCAACAGATTGCTCTCTTCAGTGCCCTGGTGCTCATCAACGCAGGTAAGCCCAGCTCGGTCTGTCTCACTCGTACTGCGTTCATTTTAAGCACATCAGGAAGGAAGCGGTCTTTTCTTTTCTCGTCCTCCATGATGGCGGCACATGGTGCGGTCTTGGGTTCGGCCTTTATGTGTTCATTTGGCGTTCTCCCTGTGCCTGTGGGGACTTTGTCTTGATACTCTGACTTCTTCTCAAAGACATGACTGTTAGGCTTAATTGGCAATGGCGTCTATGAGTTAGTGTCATAAGTACCTTGAACTGGAAATGCAGTTACAAAAATGGGTGGATGGATGTCATAGATGAATAAGCTTGACCTTACTGTCAGATGTGCATGAATAAATCTTGTAGGTTTATCATATTACTGCCCAAATATAGATGACAGATATGTTTTGTGTCTGTGTCTTATCCAGTTTGCCTCTTTTCCATTTTGTCTTGTGTAATTTTAATTCATTCTGTCCCATTAAGTTAACCTTTCTGCCCCCTAGTGGCCGTGAAGAGACATAGTTCAGTTAATAGGCCGCAGTGAATGAAGATGAACTGATGAATGAAGGAAAAGACACAGAAAAGGAAAAAACAAGAAAGACAAAGAACACTTTCCAAAAAGTGTTCTTAGGTGTTGTTGGGAAGGTGCGACAATGTTTCTGGCCTTTGAATGAAGTCCTTTCCTGTCTCGTTGTTGTTGCGTGAATTTTAAACTGAAATTAAAAGGAATCAAAGAGAATATTTTAACAATGGACATTCAGAATAAGGGCGTGATAAATATCTGGATCCTATCACCTCATCGCTTCAGTCCTTATTTTTACTGCTGTGCTTTATGGGTTCCGCTGAAGATTTTAATGTCATTATATGTCTAAAGTATAGAATTGAAACAAACTTCTGAATGTATTTGTTAAAAAACTCTTTTATGATTTCAACCCTGCTATTTTTGCCTGCCAAAATTGACTAAAGTTCACTGCTGAGCGCATCAGCCTGCTGCCAGGGACTTAACTTCCATGCAGCAAGTAATGCTGTCTAGCCTGTTCTGCAAAATGCTTTACTTTATGATTTCTGTTATGTTTTTCACCTTTAAAGGGAGCAACCTGAAAAAAACTCAATCCTTCTTTCATAAAACATCTTTGTGTTCAGATCGTCCGTGTCTGGAGGACAGGAGCAAAGTTCAAAGAGTTCAAAGAAGCGTGGAGTCGGGACTGACACACATTTTGCACCGAGACAATCAAGAAAGTTTGATTCACAAGGTAAATATCAGTCACCTGGGTGTTCAAACACTAAAAGGCTTGTATGCTCCATGTTTCATATCTGTGAGTACGCGTAAGATCGCAGGCTTTCCTCGCTGCTGTAGAAAGCTGACGGCTAAATGTGTGTGTCCTCCCTGCAGCTGTACCAGAAGATGGGGGTGTTGCGCTCGCTGTGCAGTCTGCACATGGAGAAGCTTCACTGGTTTAGTCAGCGGTACCCGCTCACAGCTCACTCTCTGTTTCCTCCGCTCTACAAGGAGCTGTTCGCATCAGAGGCAGAGCTTCTGCCGGGGACCACTCACTGATGATCTACGGGAATATGCAAAAACAGTCGCGCACCAACGTACAGAGACTCCTATTAGTTTGAGTCTCATTACTTTCTGGCAGATTCTATTTTTCTAATAATAAAAAACACACAATAATTGTAGCGTGTGTTAAGTGTTATATGACTTCCAGCAGAGCTTTTCTTTGTTAGATGATGTCAAGAAGAATTTTTTTTTTTTTTTTTTTTTTTGATAGCTTAAAATTATTTTGATGATGCCAGAGAAACATATTTTGATGTTCTTCGAGAGCACATTGTCGGTGGAGTAAGAGCTTCATTTTCTCTCAGGTTGTGCTGTTGTGATTCTGTCCAGTTGTAGCTTCTGTGTGTCACGGTGTCTTTCAGACATACAAATTCAAAAAGGCAGGCCACTGTTCATCATTAGTTCGAACTTTTAAGTGTTAGTCCACAGAAAGTCTGTCTTTCAAGCAGAAAACACCAAACTTCAGAGGGATTCAAATGTGACTTTATAAAGTTTGTATCTTCACCTTGTAGTGATTTCAAGAGGTTTCTTGCTTGACTTTGTCAAAAAATAAATAAAATTTGCGCTATATAAGTTAAAGCTAAAGCCAACCAATGTGCTTTCAACAAACTTTGCAAGACAAACAACAATATCAAGCACTAAAAGCAACCATATGCAACTACAGATGTTGGTCTAAAAACAGAAATCCACTTTGTCTTTAGCTTCCATACTCATAATAGGGTTTAAGTTTTGCAATGCTCCTTAAGGATCATGCAATGCCCTGTTGAGCCTGTGCATGCTAGTTTGCACAAATTACATCCTGTTCCTGTTTCTTCTCGGTTGTTTTTGCCCTCAGGAGTATTTAATGCAACACTGGCTTAATGCACCTGGAAGCTGAGAAAGTCAATCATCTTGTCTCTTCACATCAGCAGTTTCAGTCACACCCGCCGGCCATGAAGAGCGGAAAGTGTCATTTAGATGCTGAATACTAAATTAAAAACTTGCCTCTTTGCGTCTGTATGTCTCCAGAGAAGTTTCTCCTCCTCAGGCTGGTGTCTGTCATAGACTGACCAATAAATACTACAAGGGCAGCAGTACCACTGAAATGGTTCCCTTTAAATGAATCCTCACATGCTTTTATATTGTGTGAGCTGTTGCATTAAGTGTAGAGATAATACAAAAAGGTGCAAGCGTGTAAAGTAGAAATCTCTTCCCGTGTGTGCTAACTCTTCCTTCTTTTCCCCAGATGAACTTGTTTTGTTTTCTCTACATATCTTTGAATAGAGCAGCGGGTGAATGAGAAATGTCGAGATGTTTCTGCATTAAGTATGTCTGTATGTAATCATCTCTGTCCCTGGAACAGCTGGCATTTCCCTCAAGATAATTTGCTGTAAACCTTCTAATAAACTGCTGAAGCTGTGACACCAAGCAGATGTTTCACTTTATTTGACTGCTTGTGAAATCACCATAAATATTTATGCAAGGCTGAGACAAGGAAGAAAAATTAACCGAATTATAGGGAAATCCCTATCAAGTCAAACACCAAAGTTTATTTGTTGCAGTCAAAGCTCTATAGCAAATATACTGAAAAACATCCAAATAAGTTGTCTCCAGCAAATTTCGGTAAATTTGCAGCTGCAGCAAAACAGAGGAAATATTAGTCATTGTGGGTGACTACCAGTGGTCTGTGGAAAGGTTTTTTGAGGTTGTCACACATCGACACACGCACACAGCGGTTGCTAGCCAAGTTAGAGAGGAAGCAAATTAAAAGCTTCTAAATCCGTGGGATGTAATCAACCCAGCAAACAGATTTTATGTTAAAGACAGCTCCGATCAAAGCTGCTCACATTTTCTTTAATCATCTCCTGCATGCAGGTTTGGGCAACAAAACTCTCTAAACTGCTCTTGTATGTAGTGGTCTTTGGTTTCTTTAAATATTCTGTTATGCAGAACAAAAGAATAAAAGGGTCATTTTTGCCTTTGCTTAAATACCATTTCCACTCTTCTTCCTTTTGCTTAGATGTTTGTAAGAAAACTGACTGTGTGGCTGGATTTTAGTAAGCGGAAGGAGAGTGGTTTAGTAGTTTATTACCTTAAAGTAATTTCCAGTTTCCACCAAGTTATTTCACTATTACAGATGAGTGGTACACATGACTCGAGGTCATGGGAAATAGGAATATTTGGTCCTAACTACTGTAAATCAAAACACTAGTTTACCATTAAACATAAAGGCAGCATTAATTATAGCAAAGATGCGCATGCTTACTTACTTGTCCACTCACAACTGAAACATTATAATAAAAACCTAAAAGACCCCCCCCAAAAAAATACTCACATGGAGAGGATGCTGCAACAAAGGCCGAGGGGAAAGCTGGACTATTCACACAAAGTGGGTAATGAGGGAAGTGGAAATAGCTGAGCAAATGAGATACAGGTGTAGACAGTCCCGTGGGGGGAGTAACCTGAAATAACCGAAAGGTAACTACTAAACACAGAGATGTGAACTCACACTGAAACACGATACAGAAAAAACACAAAGTCAAAGACAGAAATCCAAACACAAGAATATTACAAAAAAACCTCATAACACACAAAACTTAAAACTCAAGTATTACCAAAACAAAGGTTTAAGAGGAACAAGCAGGACACTAAAAATGTAACAAACACGAAAATCTCCACACAGGGGAATAACTAAAGAACCAAAATGGAAACTCGAACTCGAAGACTTCAAAACAGAAAACTGTCAGATAGACACCGACTCTGACGCTTATCAGCTCACGTCAGCTGGCTGTTAAACCAGAATGAATAATGATTACTTTGATTCGTGTTATTTCTTACTCGGGTTTTCTCATTTTATCTTTTCTTTCTTAAATTCTGCCATCTTGTCCTATGTTTTTATGTCATTTGATTATTTTTGTTGCGCTTTGGTCGGCAGCTGTTGTTTTAAATGTGCCACAGAAATAACTTTGACTGACTGGATGAAGTCCCACTCCCAAGTCTTGGAAAGCAGATGGGTTTTTCAAATGGTGTAAAGCATCTAAGAAATAAACATTATCAGTCTGGGTATGTCTCTGTCTTTTGCAAATGATAACATGTGAATCTGTTTTCCCTGCCTGTGGAAGGGAGACATCTAGTTGCCCAAAGAGGAGCAGATTTGGGGTCATGAGTCTACGATTAGCGAGCTTTAATGACATGTTCCAGGAAATTTGAGTTGAGTATGTGTTCAGTAGTTATCAAAACAGCACCAAGAATGTCTGCAGTAGCTATTTGACCATAATTACTCTGGAAAATGGACAAATGAGTGATTTGGTGAAAGAGAAGAGTTATTTTCCTTAATGGAAGATAAAGTTGTGGGAATTCTGAAGTTTCATATGGGTAAGCTCGAGAATTATTTTGCCAGGTATTACACTGACTTACTGGTTTAGTAGATGTGAGTGCTTATAGGTTGGTTTGAGGACTCAAAACAAAGGATTTATTAAGTCAGGAAAAGGAGCGTGAGGTGGCCACAGATCAAAAAGCAGCGGCAAGAATGCTGAGCATCTGTTCCATCTGCACCATTTGGTCCCATCTTTCACGGCCTCCCTATCCTGTTTGGATCAATGATTCTTGTTCTTGGGGGGAAGAATGTGCATTTAGTTCTATGAGTATCGGGATGATAACACATTTGTTCTTTTTATAATTTTTCCTCTATACACATCAGTTAAAGACTTGAGTGTATACTTTGTAGTTGGCATGCAGCATGTACACACTGGCTTTTTGTGGGATTAGTAGCTTCATAGTCTGCCTCACATAACTTGAGTGATAAGAACAGCAGGAAACTGTAATTTAGTCATTTGGATTATGTGTTGTGGGTGGGCTGGAGAGTCTTTTGTTCATGGGCACAGCTGCGTGAGAATGTTCTTGGAGGTGGGTGGGTGGGTGCATGGGGGCCCAGCCCTGGAGCAGGGTGCCGCCGGTGCATCGAGCCACCTGGGGGGCTCTTCAACTGGTGGGGAAGATTGTCACATCTTGCAGGAGCTTTCCTCTCCTCAGGGGCTCTCTCTGCAGGAGGGGGAGATACAGGAGAGGTGGAGGAAGATCTCAGCCTGGGTGTTTATTGTCTTATGTAGTCTGGAAGATGAGTGGATGGTGGGGTGGGTGCAGTTTTCTCTGTGGTGGGGTTGGGTGGACTGTCCCGGGCTCTGTGGGGCTGGGAGGCGCTGCTGCGCTGGGCCCCGGTCTGGATGGGCCTGGGCCCCCTTTCCCTGGCGGGTCGCAGAGTATGGGTGTGCCTACTAGGGTCAGCGGGGGAGCTGGCCCCAGGGAGGGGTCACTTGCCCCTCCCTTCCTTCCCTCCCCATCTCCAGCTGCCTCCCTCTTCCCGCTCCACCACAACCACCCACACATGCAGGACCTTGGAGTAGGGGTATGTCACCAGGGTGCAGAGGAGGCTACCCCCCCCCCCCCCCCCCCCCCCCCCCCCCGGTCCCCTTCTGGCTGCCTCTGCCTCAATTTTATCCCACAACTTAGACATTCACATTACTCACACTCTCATTACACATACATATAGGATCTTGGGGGTGGGCACGATACACGGAGTCCAAAGTACCATCAGGGTGTACACCCCACCCCTGGCGTCGTTGCCCACCTCTCAATTTTAAATACACGTAGACATTGAGGGCTAGCAGGAGGGACTATGCGCTTACCTGCTGCTCTCTGGCAGGTAGCTCCATGCCCTCCTGGGTTTTAAATGCACCTTAGAACACACATGCATCAACACTACAATGAGCGGGTGGAGGGAGGTTTGGAGTCTTCTCTCACCCCCATTCTCTGCGACCTGCTGGAGCGGGGGGGCTAGGAGGAGGAGTTGGCCGTCCGACTGCGGTATGGAGTGTGGGGCCTCCCTGCTGCTGCGGAGTCGGGGCGGTCTGCCTCCCCCCACCGCAGGGAAAAGGGTAACACCACCTGGGTCTGGGTGCAGTTCCCCCCTCCAGGGGCGAGGGTACCTAGACGTCCAGGTACACACCGGCTCACTCCTTGGCGGCCGCTTATCGGGGCGTGAGGTGGCCACAGTGAACTCATGTTCAAGAAAACAGTTTGAAATGATTTGAGTTTTGTGACATGATACGTTATCCTGCTGGAAGCAGCCATCAGAAGAGCACAGTGTGGTCATAAAAGTACGTACGAGCCCCCGGCCTCTCGGCCTGGGGCTCGGTCACTCAGGCACGGCTGGCTGCCGGCGGAGCTCACGGGCGCGTCACTGCAACTCCCCCTGGCTTCTGCTCCGCGGCTGCTGAGTGAGCCCTCATCTGGGACTCTCCTCAGCTCTTTCTGGGACAGTGGCGCGGCTGCCCCTCTGTTGGTCTTCCTTGGTCTCTTGTGTTCTGGGGGCCTCTGGATGTCTGGAGTTTTGATCTCCTCCATACCTGCTTCATACCCTGGAGGACGGGGCTGTGGCCCCCCCACACCCTCTAGCAGATCATTACATGAAGGAACCTTTAAAAAAAAAAATCAAGCGCGTCCATGCTCACAGGTGTACACACGGGTGATCACACCCACAAACTACACCCTTTTTGGCTCCTACCTCAAAGCACACTGTGTTCTGTTGATCTTATGTGCTGCACAATAATGTTTAATATTTAGTATTTACTGTCATATTCCCATATATCATTGTGATGTTGTTTATTCTATTACTCTCGTTCTCTTCTGCTTGTTTTCTTTTTTCTTTCTCAGCAGGTGATCCAGGTGATCGATATATGCATTTTTTTCTTTTTTTTTCTGCTCATTCTGTTGGTTTTTGTCTTTTGCCCTTCTCCCCCGTCCCTCTTCTCAGCTGTTTCTCTTTCCCTCTTTCTTTCTCCCCTTCTTTCCCCCAGTCAAGTCTGTCCCATATTCAGTAAGTGAAAATAAAATAAACAATAAAAGGTGAATCAAATGGACCATTACGGCAAGGCTGGGATGGTCAGTTTGGTAAAGTAAATCCGTTGGGCATCTTTCTTTGCCTTTAGACAACAATTCTGATGGCAAAAGAGCCAAACGGGACAGGCCAAAAAAAAAAAAGAAAGAAAAAAAGAATGTTCTTGGAGGTGAAGAAGGATAAGAGACTTTATAATACTAACAGTCCTGTGTGCATGAGGGCATTTTTCTCAGCTGAGCTCCCCTCCTAGGTCTCTTTTTTATTATTGTGAACTCTCTGATCTGCATCCAGTGTCTAAGTGCTCCAACTCAACTCCAGGAACCATGCAGAAAACAGACTAACCTGGTGTGTAGGCTTTAGTAAGCACCTCTGCACTGACACACCAGTGAAACAATGAGAGTGAGCAGTTAAGTGGTTTAGATGAGGTAACCGACTGGTACAGATGACTGCTGCAGATGACTAAAACAGAACTTTTAAGAGTCAAATAAAAAAAGGAGGGTTGTACTTTAATAAGGAACTAATTTAACTTTGAAATGATGCAGAAACAAACATAAGAAAAATGCGAAACCTTACTTAGAAAACATATCAAACACATTTTTAGTGTCATTTAAAAAAAGACACCATAGCATGCTTGCTCGCAGGCTGCAGCACGCAAGACAGAACAGATGTCTGATCCAGGCTTCTGATTGGGTCCAGTGCCACCCCCAAAAGCTGGGCAGGGCGTGGGATTTTCAACAATATTATGATGTTTTTGCAGTTCTGTATATCTCATTTCCACTGACACATGACTTACCCAAAACTCCTTTTTACCAGAGAACCATTTACTGTTAGAGGCTGTCAAAGCAAAAAAAAGAAAAAGAAAATTGTTGCCTTTAATTTTCTTAAATATCCATGACAGGCTGTGATGTATCAGCGGGGCTTGTTTATTTTTCCATAAACCTGACCTCCAAGAGGAATTTCAGCTTTTTCGTACAGCTCCCGGCACTCACCAGCACCACCTTTAATACTCGTATTTGTTTGACTCGACAAAGCTGCAGCCAAAGCAGCAAAAGAAAAATACTCCTCCTGGGTAAACAACATATGTCCAATAGTCAGTATTAAAGTTTATTTGAACTGCAAAGGAGAACTGAAGGAGAATTAAACTGGCTGGAGAAGCTGTGTTCCAGTCATTCTTTCATACACTGAGGCCATGATGACCCTGGACCTAATCTCTACAGATTACAGACATAACAAGGACAGCAAGGCTTTTCATATCTCTGTCATATAAAGTTAACCATCACATCACTGCATTACCTTGATACTGAATCCTGGTGTTATTTTATGAAGTGTCTTCATATTCCAACTTCTTTGATTTGATTTCAATTTTACAACACCAAATCTAAACAGCAGCTGCCTCAACACACTTTATATTGTAAGGTAGAGATCCTACAGTAATAGATTGAAAATGTCAACTATCAAATGCCTCCCTGTGAGCAAGTACTTGGCGATAGTGGGAAGGGAAAACTTCCATTTTACAGGAAGAAATACCTGGCAGGATTCTGGCTCAGGGAGAGGCCATGATCATTTGGGGGTGAGGTGTGGGAGACGGGACAAGAATACACACTGTAACACAAAGTGAATGACAATGAAACACTCAGCAGCTGTCACGGCCTGGGGGTTCAGCTGGTCGCTGATCAGCTGTCTCCCCCTCTTTCTCTCTTCTCCTCTCTCTCGCCAGGTCTGAACTCATTATGGGTTCACGCCCTTGGCCCACGCCCTCGGAGGAAGAAACACCTGCGCCTCATCAGTGTGGTATTTAAGACGGGAAGCAACAGCTGTTCTTCGCTGGATCGTTGTGAGAATCGCGTCAGTGAAAGTCGAGCGCCCCAGCAAGTATTTTCCCATGCAGTGTGTGTTTAGCATTTAACAAGCGTCTCTTTGTGTACAGATTCCCTGGACTGTTTTCCTGGTGTGCGAGTGGATTCGTGTCTGGATTGTGTGGAGAGAAACGAGCGTGTTCCCCTGGATTTTCCCCGGACCCCTGCCCCCCTCACCTTTTGTACATAGCACTGCCCCGTATCTGTGTATATAAACTCATTGGACATTGTTCTGTAATAAATTCTCTTGTGTACATCATCCCCGGAGTCCTGCGCGTGAGTCCACCTTGTACGTCGTGACAGCAGCCTAGACCTACTGCATCTTAACTAAGGGAGGAGTCAGGGTCACCTGATCCAACCCGAACTATATGCTTTCTTAAAAAGGAAAGTTTTAAGCCTAAGCTTAAAAGCAGAGAAGGTGTCTTTCTCCCAAATCTAGTGGCTGGTTCAACAAAAGAGGGACCCGAAAGCTGAAATCTCTTCCTCTTGTAAATATGCTTCTAGTTGAGGAACTTTCTAAAAATGGTTGACTAAAAAGCAAACTCGCACATCTATTACAATAAAACAAAAGTTGTGATGATCAGTTTAATCATCACAGAGATAAATATTTAGTATTGTGTGTCTAGACAGGCCTCCACAAAGTCTGACAAAAAACCCTGACGACTGTGTTTGCGGTGTCGATGACAGCTATGGAAACTCATTCTCATGAGGCAGGAAGTTGCCATAATCCAGAGCATAAACTCTGGATGGAATTTGTCATTTATCAGGCAATAAGCAAAACAATCACTGAGCTAGGAATGATTCGCCTATTATTAAAATAAGGATTACTCAGGCTCTGCTGCTTTGTAAAAAAAAATAATTTAAAGGATTTCTTTTCAGTCAGCCAGCTTTAATGGGAGTATTGGCATTTATGGTCTCACACTGTGGTATTTCAATGTAAACACAGTATATAGGTCAAGATAACATCAAGACCAAGTAAACATCTGATACATGATAAGGACAAGCTTCTGATCCTTAAGAAAAACAGACTGTGTTGCATTAAGTTCTCAGTAGCCTTGAGAAATAGGAAAGCATAAACATACTTTGTTTTAACACTTTCTATTTAACAAACTGTATTTTATACGTTATTTTACAAGACATATTTGTATTGCTATTCCAAGATTGCCTATGTTTTTGTTTGGTTTATTTTCGTTGAAAAGTTTTCTCTTTTCCTCTCCATGTTAAGTTTTTAAGCAGGAAAAAATGCTAAAGCTGAGCTTTTCCACATAAGGGTTCCATACATTCCCATTAAACAGCACCAGGAATTTGAACGCATCACCAATGAGTCATGTCAAAAAACTTCCTTCCCTCCCACCTTTTTTCCGCTCCCTTAAATCCCACAACAATCGTAAAAAAGTTTTTGTCCTGTTGCGGGCTTTTGCTCCTCAGACAGACAGCGCAGCGGCTTGTGTTGGACCAATTAACGGGCCCGTCTGTGCGCTGCCCCGCGGAGCGTGCTTTCCTGGGCGGCCTCTGCGCACTCTGCCAGGACAGTCAGCTGCAGCTGCAGAACATAAAGCACGCATAGCACGGCACGGACACGATCAGGTCCAAAATGGGTCCGACTTGGGCGCTAATCTGTTCCACCGCTTTGCTCTTGGTTTTACTGAGCTCAGCATCCGAAGGTTGGTACACTACTTTTTTGTTGCTTCCAACTAGAAATCCACGCAGGGAATTCTTGTTTGCTTCATGGCCGATTGCCCAGCTCCATGTTTGATCGCTCCTGCTGCAGTGGGAGCGTCTATTTTGCAGTGACCTGGTGCCAGGTAGACTTTTATACAAAGCAGTCTGCTCTGAGCACTTTGATTCAAGTTCTTCATTTCAGACATGTCTCACGTGTATTTTTATAGATTACACACAGATGCACGTATAAAATAACATTTTTATTTGTTTGTTTGTTTATAAAACTTCCAAAACTTCTCTTATTTTGTCCCACTCTACCTTTTACAGTTTTTTTTCCGATGAAGGATCTGACTTCTTCAATACTTCCATCATTTTTCGCTCTCAGTAGTAATAAACAAACAAACAATAACAAAAAAACAAACATGCGTAGTTATGGTTATGTAACTTTGTCTCACTCTTTTTTCTCTCTGTCTCTCCTTTGTGTGCCGCCTGCAACATTATAGACGAGCGCTTCTTTGAGCAGCGCGAGGTCACCTTTGACATTCCCCAACTGATGCAAGGTGTGTGCGCGCGCATTCACATATTAGCGCAGCATCTCCACAGCTACCAATTATAACGTCACATGCTCATACTTGTATTTGGCCAGCTCTCACTTCAAGAGGAATGTTAGGACTTTGAGATGAAAGTCTTCTTTTAACCGGTTTGTTTTATGATTGCAGTGAAATGTCTTCTGTGGTTAGAAGGTTAGAAAATGTACTGATAGTCTTGTTTTTCTTCTCTCTTTTTATGGAAGTGACATTCTAAACCCCGAAAGAGCCCACCACTCTTGTTTTAAGGTTATTTGCAGCCAGGTTGAGTTAGTTGTGGCCCAGTTTGAGTACAGAACTAAAATATAATTTAAAAAATATATAAAGCTGTGTCTTTCTGTCTGTTTTAGTGTTTTACTTCATTTAAAATAATGTATATAAAAATCTGGTATTATGTTTTGTATCTTTAGAGATGCAGAAAGAGATGGACTTGAGAGATCACTTTGGTATGGGCACCATTTATCGTCTTACCTCTAGTTATAATGTTTTGGCATAAATGCACTACATACCCCCCCCCCCCCCCCCCCCCCCCAATTAAATTAATATATTTTGTGGTTTTTTTGCTGTTTTCCCAGATTCACAGCGGCCAGTGCAGCCTCAACCAAGGCAGAGAGGTGAGCAGATATTCACAGTAGTGTGCAACACCATGGAATGTCTTTAAGTAGTCTTCGGGAATACTTTTCCAGGCTTCTTAAAAGCACACTCAAAGCTTTTCTTTGTATTTTGGCTGCCTTTGGTCTTGTTTGATTTTTTTTTTTTTTAAATGTTATTTGTTTTCTTAGGTTTCAGACCAAGACCAAGAGGACGTATGCATCTACTTTACTTACATTTTTTTTTTTTTAAACTTGCTCCTTCTGTACTATGTTCTACTGCTAAAAGTGCCGACTGTGGTCTTTCCCCTGCAGGCCCACCAACTGTTGGTCCCCGTTCTTACAGCGGTCCTCTTCCGACAACTTATAACGTTCAGTTTCCTCTCGGTCGGCCAACGTCAGAGAATCTCCAAGCCATCTGTGACTATAGCGACCTTCGTCCGCGCTACCCATCATCCTACTTTCCTGACTCAGGCTACGGAGTTGACAAGTTGAGGGCCTCTGCTGTGAATAATGCAGAGGCCTGGCTGAGCACATGCTGCAAAGACAACCAGACGTGGGAGAGAGAAGTGACCCTGTGTTGCGCCACACAGGCTGTATGTTTTCACAACAGCTCTTATAGCTAATTCAGCAATACTTTTTTAGCTCTGCGTAAATATAAAGTGATGTCATGGTGACCTGTGTTTGTTGCTTGAGTTCCTCTTCTCTTACTTTTGCTGATGATTCGGGTTTTTTTTTCAGAATAGGGAAGTAGTGTTTTCTCTACATCCATGTAATAAAAAACACAATTTGTGCTGTTTAGGAACAATGCACTAATAATATACAGTAACATATACAGTTTTTTATTGCACTCATATTCTTTTCATTTTTGAGTCTGTAAATGTAGAAAAAGCAGCATTTTTTTCAACCACTTTATGAATTGGACCTGAACATAATTGGAGCATGAAACATTCTTCACATTGCAGAGGTGATGGTACTTGGGTTTTGTTTTTTTAAAAACAAAGTTGAAAACCTTGAGCGCTTTCAGTCGATAAGCCCGTTTAATCAGCCCAGGCAGACATAACAGGCGGACAGGCCTTGGCACGAGCATCAAAACTATGTTGAATTCCTCAGTGAGCGTTACCTTAGCAGCTTCTTGTTTGTTTTCTAATTTGTCTCTTGACAACATAACTTCAGGTGGTGAATTTATTCAATAAGTAGCAGACAAGGTGCAGACTTCATGTTATTATTGAAGAATTTCATTCACACTGTGCACCCTGACTGTCTGTGTTACTCTGTTTTGTGCTTACTCAAGTGGGAGCTGTCAGTTGAAAAGTACTGTGAGGAGGACCTTTCAATAAAGCATCCTTGGTATCACTGCTGTAAAATAAACGACAACAACAAAAGGCTCAACTGCTTCAGCAATGATGCTCCAAACCCAAACTACGGGCCGACACAGGGGCTGCCAGTGGAACCTCTTCCCTCTACCGCTGAATTCACCTTTAACCCGAACACTTGCCAGAGGTGCGTAGAAAAGCAAAAAAAATGATTATCAATATTTTTGCTCACTCGGATTAAAGAGGATAATGCATTTGTTCTCCGTCAGTCTCAATAAACAGTACCAAGGTTAAACCATAAATACTTTGCTGCCTCAGCCACTAAAGGCAGTACTTTTAAGGTACATTAAGTAATTTTTTAGATCGTTTAATAGAAAGAAAATATTGTACTCATAAATGTATATTGATTTGTGTGTAATTATGCCTTTCAACAAATTAATAATTCTTATAAACTTAGAATGAATCCATTAAAAATGCATAGCAGCAGGCACCATTTTTAATACAGTAGCTGAGATGGTTATCACTACATTGCATTTATGTTTATGTATTAATCTAACAATACACTTTACAGCAAATGATAGTACTAATGATTCTATTACTGTGGAAAGATGTTATTGTGCACTTGCTTATATTGATTTTGTTGGGCGTGCATCATCTGTCAAGTTCAAAAGTTTAATTGCAATGAAGAGAAGAGTCCTGTAGAAGAAGTAATGTCAGGTTATCATTTAAGGCAAAGAGAAAAAGTAGCTTCATATTGCAAAACACATTTCCGTTATGCTGAATTCATCCTGAGCCCGTAAGAGGCATGTCTGTGTCTGACCTTATGCCTCATGCATTGCAGGACACACGGCCCTGTTCCCATAGCCCTCATAGAAAGGAAGACCAAGAAACTATCTACTCCCCGAGCTGCTGACATCAGCTTTCCTCCTGGACGACCCACCGCAGATACCATTGAATCAGTGTGTCACAACCAGAGGCTTCGCCCCGCCTACAGCATCAAGTGCCTCCCACGTTCAGGCTATGAAATGGTGGCTCTTCAGGCGAAGACCGTTAATCTTATAGAGAAGGGATTCAAAAGTTGCTGCAAAAATAAGAAGACTAAAGTCAACTGTGCTGACCAGAAGGTAAAAGAATAGCAGCTAAAAATACACATTTTCGCTTAACTGAGTAGTTTCCATGTCGTGACACTTCATTCTTGCTCTTCATTTCAGTGGCGTGAGGAACTGAACAAGTTCTGCTTGCGTGAGAACAGAGGACGGGTGAATTACCCCTGCTGTCTGAACCAAAGTGATAAATACAGCTGTTTCCAGCAGATGTCTCCAGACCCGTATTATAATGTGACTTCTGCTCATGAGGAAGTGTCGCTGAACAAGATATGTGACACTCACAAAACCATCAAGAAGAAGTAAGACACTATTTATTGCATTTTTTCTTTGATCTGATCTTCCTATAATTTATTTTTGTTTCTTTTGATGTTTTTTCCATTTTTTCTATTCATTTTGCTCTGTGAAATGTCAACACATTTGTTTAAGTATATAATCTGTGGGCAGTCTAACATGAGATGCATTTGCATCAATGTGACTGTGTTTTAGATTCCCTGTTGGGTTTCCTCTTAAGGACTTTGTGACACAATGCTGCCCCCTGCAGGAAGAAGAGAAGACCGCTTGCTCTGCGCGACTGGTAAGTCCCATTAAAAGCCATTAAAAGGGAAGTTTGTCTGCAAAAATAAGACAAATTGCAAAAAAAAAGTTTGGCCTAGCAACATTTAAAATTTGAACAGAGAGTTCTGATTTCCCGCTGCTGTTCTGCCTTTGATCTCTCCATGACATCAGCTTGAAGAAATGTCACAGAAGCTGTGCGCATCAAAGAGGGCTGTTCCCAGTACTGTCCGCCGCTGCTGCAAATCGTCCTCACAAGAGACTCCACAGTGCATCTCCAAAATTATCATGAGTGCCATCACCAAAGCAACCAACTTCTCAAGCCAGAAGAAGAGGAAAAGGTGCCCTATCTCCTAAGCTTGTATGGCCTTTCGCTGCTGACCCCACTGTCGCTGGGCTGTTCGGGATATTGGTGAGATAGCAGCAGACGTGGCATTCGGTCACTGAACAGAAACGATTCGTGCAACACTTAAATGTTTGTAAGACAAAATGAAATGTAAAATGTTGACCGAGTTTTCTAGCTTCAACTACTGCCGGCGTTCTGAGACCAAATGAGCATTTCTACCATTTATACTACACATACTTAGCATACTGTTACATGCATAGTTGCTAAAACAGACTATTGTCTAGGACACTGTACCACTATTTTTATAGGCTGCTCTTTGCATACTTGATTATTAATTTCTTAATTCTTTTGGAAATTCAAGATCTTTTTTTTCTCTTTTATATGGTTTCTAGTTAAGATCTTCTCTGAAAAAGTGATAATAAACACATTTTTAAAATCTTCCTTTCTGTCTGGTTTACTGTGTGACACTTTGGATACAAGTCCATGCTGCTTTAACCACAGACCACAAAATTCCCTTGTTACAGCAGCACAAGGTAGAAGTTGAAAGGATAAATTAGGGATGTATTGGAAAACAATAAAAAATAGAAAAAAGAAAAAAGGTTTACAACAACAACAAAAAACCGCCTGGCCAGAGGATGAAGCCTGCCCTGCCTTCTCCTTCTAAATGAAGGTAAAAAAAAAAAAAAAAAAAAAACCTTCTGTCCTGTGAATAGGGGTCTTGTTCCCTAGAATAGACCCCTCCCCTCGGGAACAATTATTTTTCACAGGACGGAAGTGGGTGCTCTGGTTTCATTTGCAGTTAATCTTCTGGACAGGTTGCCAGTCCATCACAGGGTTCATGCAGAAAGGCCCCAGCTGACCAAGAGGCTCATAAACTGCTTGAAAAAAGTTTTATCTCAACAGCTCAAAAAGGTGCTCAGTAGTTTGTATGGCTGGGCACTGTCATGCACCAAGAGGATCCCAGGACTCCCTGTACCAACTGTAGGGTCTGACAGTTGGTCCAAGGATTTCATCCTGATATATTATGGCAGAAAAGGTGCTGTCCCCCAGCCTGAGGAGTTAAATGCCAACTGGACTCCACAGTACCTGGCAGTGAGTTCAGGGACCAGTAAAGGACATCACCTCATGTTATCAGCAATTACAGCCCAAAAAAAAAACACCTAGAAAAAAAAAGTCCAAAAAGATGATGAGGGACAAATGTTTTTACAGGCCTCCACCCGTGATTATTCAGCCCCCTGAGTCAATACTTTGTAGAACCACCTTTTGCTGCAATTACAGCTGCCAGTCTTTTAGGGTTTGTCTCTACCAGCTTTGCACATAGAGACTGAAATTCTTGCCCATTCTTCTTTACAAAACAGCTCCAGCTCAGTCAGATTAGATGGACAGCGTTTGTGAACAGCAGTTTTCAGATCTTGCCACAGATTCTCGATTGGATTAAGATCTGGACTTTGACTGGGCCATTCTAACTCATGGATATGTTTTGTTTTAAACCATTCCATTGTTGCCCAGACTTTATGTTTAGGATCGTTGTCCTACTGGAAGGTGAACCTCCGCCCCAGTCTCAATCTTTGGCAGACTCCAAGAGGTTTTCTTCCAAGATTGCCCTGTATTTGGCTCCATCCATCTTCCCATCAACTCTGACCAGCTTCCTTGTCCCTGCTGAAGAGAAGCACCCCCAGAGCATGATGCTGCCACCACCATATTTGACAGTGGGGATGGTGTGTTCAGAGTGATGTGCAGTGTTAGTTTTCCAAGCTAAAACTCAGTGGAGATTTCAGCTGTGTGCCGGTGATTGGACATCAGTCGCTGATAAAGTGGGTTCACCTACAAAGTGCTCTGTAGGGAAACAAGCTCCAGCAGCTCTGCACTCAGGAAACAAACTATATTTACTTATCTTGTGCAGAATAATGCGCAGGCATTGCGTTATATCGAGCACCGGCTGTCCAGTTAAACTGTGACTATCACCAGGTAACGTGGGCGTGTTTCTTGAATTAGCAGCAGGTGTTAAACAGCTGACAGGTGAGCAGGATGTATGCAGGTAACTCGAGGGCCGTTGAGCTGATCGCGTCCTGAGGAAAATGTCAGCTCGTTATTTAACACAGAGACACAGCCACAATCATCAAAGCTTTAGATGATTAAAAAGTTTTTTTAACCTAAGAACAAGAAATGGCAGATTCCCAAAAACTGCTGTAAAAAAAACTATGCAATAATGTTTTTTTCCACTTTAAATCACTCAGTCTTTTAAAAATACTTCAGCCTGAACTGTATATATTAAATATTAATTACAGTTTGGGGATTTTAACCCTTTAAAGGCCAGTATGTTTACATAACTCCATTGATTTTTATTGAATCCCCCCAGCCAAACAAAAACAATTTCCATAAAAAACATTTCAAGATGCATTTGATCATTGTTTTTATTAGGCCCAGAGATGGGCCAATGATATAGCAGCGACATTCATTTTCATGCATTTCTATTTTTTCTGCAGTGTCAGATTTTTGTTTTACAAAAAACGATACTCCAGGTCCTAACAACAAAAAATGCCACCTTCCCAAAAACTATTATATTGTATTTTTTCCCCCCCACTGACACAGTCTTTTAAAACTTCAGCCTGAATTATAAGTTTAAAATATTAATTACAGATTTTGGATTTTAACCCTTTATAGAAGAATTTTAAATTTAAAAGAAATTCTCTGGCAAATATGGGATATATTCATTTAGCACAGTCAAAATAGCATGAAATGATCTTCTAATGTTGTCCCGATTCATTGTTTCATTCATTTTTCTTCTTATCAACAGAAAATTTGCAGACATTGAAGCATCAAAACACCAGCTTTGGCATCCACTCTTTATTTTAAGGATGAGGACAAAGGCATGTCCTCTCTGTCATCACACAAGCCAGATTCACCTGACCAGTCTGGTAATCCATCTAAAAGTGGTGGTCCACAGGATGCCGATAAAAGCAGCCTTCGAACAGGTACAGATGGCACCTCAAAGTCTATCAGTGTCACCACCTGACTTACATGAAAGTCAAGTAAATACAAAAAGGAAGCAGACTGAATCAGGGCATCTTTGGAAACATCACTCCAAATCGCAGTCCTCCACCTGCAGAGCTACGGCGAACAAACAGAGCAAGAGGAGGCAGGAAAAGGGAAGCAGAGGTCATAAACCGGTGGAAATGAAACCTATTAGCTCCCCAAGAAGTTTTGACTTGTACCACGGGGCTGAATTGTTTTATTTTTACAACAAGAGTCAGCCGACAACTTCTTTTTTGAGTAGTGTATATATTCAATTGCGGGCGCCTTTCTGTCGCACTACAGCAAACTGAAACCGTCCCACGTCCTTCCACTGGAGGCGCTGTGGTGCTGCAGCAGCAGCAACACGAGCATCAAAATTCAAGTGTCGGCTCTGTCTATGATGTTAACAGTCAGATCGTAATGGCGACTGCTAGAACAGCAGACATGGGATCAGCAGCCCCGACAGGTATCTAGCTATCAAATCTCATTCCTTTCTCGTCTCAAAACTAGCGTAAAAAGCGATATCTACAGTGTTTTAAAGCATTGAAAGTGATGCAACGCTGGAGCTCTGGCTGTAATTGAGCCTTCGTTAGCCGTTAGCTAATTAGCATCGAGATTTTCCACCAAAGAAATGAACCAATCTGTGGTTCGCTTATTTAGCTGGCTCTTTAATAAATCCTGGTCTTCTCGTGTTAAAACACAAGAAGATTTTGTGTGCAGGCCACTCTTAAATATGAGGAACAATCTATTGATTTTATAGCGTGCTATAAAGTAATTCCCGACACCACGTTGACCAAACTGTTTTGTTATCAAACCGGCTGTCTTGTTGACGCTTTATGGTGTTTACACGCAAACGAAGCAGGTGAAGGCGAGTTGAGATTTTATAAATAAAGATCGCCGTTGCTTGGTAAATGAATGGGACGTGTGTAATACTGCTGGTGTTAACCCCCCCCCAATCAAGCATCTATGGGAAGTTAACGGTAACTGCTCTCACTCACGTCTTCCTCGCCTGTTACATCCCGTTTCCTCTTCCTCTGAACGTTTTGTGATGTACATGGATAAAAAAAAATCCGCTTTCACTTACCTAAGGGCTTCATTAAACACCTCCCAACTGTTACTGTACAAATATTTTCAGTTTAGGTGGTGTATTGTCTTTTTCTGCGTTCCTTTGTCACGCTTATCTAAGTCAATAAAGCAGCCTTAATTTATTTAAGCACCTTTGTTTAGGATCACCGATATCAGACCTATGCACTGCACATGAACTGGTTCCACTTGCTTCACAGATATAGATTGATCATGTGCTTTCAGAGACTTCTTTTCCCCCAAGATAAAGCACGCAATGGGGAAGATGCATCTCTCTAATCCAGTTAGTTGTGCATCACTCATTAGCTTCCCTGTATATGTTTGAGTTGCTCTGCTCCTGGTAACCACCCAGTCTGAGTCAGTGAATAAAAATAGTTGCTTTTTAAAGCACTCCTGTGGCTCCCAGATGGCTGAAATCCAGGGACAGCACAAGCACAAGATGTAGCATTCACGCTCACAGACACTTCAGTGACAGTAACTCACTGTGGTTTCCCTAATAGCTTTTATCAGCGTCGTTTCCAAATCAGGTCAAGAAACAGTATATTTGTGGATTCTTCAGAAATGACCTTAAAGAGTGTGTCCATGGGTCATGGTATTGCCGTGCATGCTGTGGGCTGTGCGTAAACAAGGCTGGCAGGGACTTGTTTGGTACACAGAGAGGAACAGATGGTTTGCCTATTGTAGTGAGGCCTGCCGCTGATGAGCTAAAGTCATTGTTAGGGAACTGACTTAGTCTAATTACTATCCATAGTCTGCTGCACAATATATGCCATTAACTGGTTGTATATTGACCTTAATAAATACAGATGGTAGTAATAATAACAATCATAGCTGAAACCGGGCCATCTGGGGTTACTACACATGCAAGTACGCATGATCCAAATTTAGTAACAGTCTGTGTTATCTACCTTAAACAAAATTGTCCATTTCTAAGTTATTTTTGGTAAACAATATTCTATTTTACATGTTGAGCACATTTAATCATGTTTGTTTTGTAAACGGTCCTGATGGTTTTCCTTTTACAATAAAAGAAAAGTAGCAGTTGCTTAACTGACTTAATTATTTAGGCCATGCTTCCTTTACTTCTGTGCACACCTACTTTAAATGAGTTCAGTGTGGCGCATGTACTTGGTTAAGCCAGTTAGCCTGACCTTGTCCTGCTCCGCAGATATCAGGACTCAGTTCTGGAGGAGAGCGTTGCAGCGAGGTATTCGCATGGGTGTGCTGTGTTTGTGACTGTGAGCAGCAACTGCATGAGTAGTGATGATATAGTGTGTTGTTTTACATAATGAGAGGGAATGTGGGCAGAGCGATGCTCATTGTTTCTCAGCAGATTGCAGTGTGTCCCTGCTAACTCAGGAGAGATGCATGGCATTCAGTGAGTCTGTGTAATTATACATAGTCCTGCATTTCTTAGGTTGAAAATGTTCATTTTCTGTGCATTGCCAGGTTTAGATTTGATGGGGGCAGAAAGACAATTTTTCAGACTCACTTGTTACTACAGATGTAAAAACTTTGTAGCCTTCAGTCTTTTTTTGTGTGTATATTGACCTATGGTACTGCAGTGGAGGAGATGTTGCCATTGGTTACAGGCTAGAGGTGATTGCAGAGTGGGCGATGTAGTAAGTGTATACACCAAGTTTATATAAGGACAGGACACAGGAACTCATTCGCTGTATTTATTTTGTTGCACTTGAGTGCCTTTCTTACCAAACATCTGTATGCTGGGATTTAATGACTTATCTTTGTTTAGCAATTAAGCAAAGGTCTTGGCTTGGTGTTTGCATTATTATTTTACAGGCACACAAACAGAAGCTGTTGTGTTTGAGGTTTCATGCAGGCATGAAAACCCTCCAGTGTTCCTTCATATCTCCATGCGGCATTAGCTTGTCACATGGTGAAATAAACATTGAATTACACAGAATTGAACAGAATATCAGTCTCATAGATCTCTAGTCGGATAACATGCTGGAGTGGATTTCAGTTATAAAATCAAAGTTAGTCTGAGGCTTAAAGTAGGCTGGGACAGCAACAGCTAGAAATTGCACCATTTTTTGAAAGGAGGTGGTGATGTTGACACACATCCTGGGGGAACAGATGAATGTGGAGCAGCTAGCTCATGGGAGAAGTAGTTCCAGTTCACATACTGGGTGCAGCCGGTAGTAACTGTGGCCACATTTAGGTTTGGGTTCATCATCGGTCTTATAGTCATCCGTCAGTGCTGGAAATAGCCTAATTAACCAGCACAGGGATTCATAAACAGTCCCTAACAAATTCGTCATTGGTCAAAGCCTTTCCAACTCAAACTCTTCAAATTTATTTCAAGCCTTGACTTTGAGTACTGACTGCATGGGTTGGGTTTCAGAGTCTCAACAAAGGAACTATACAGAGTGCTTACTCTGTATATGTAGGATTTTCCTTGCAGGTTTTTGAGCACTTATCTTCCTCTCAATTTAACTTTTTCTGTTTTCTTTTTAGGGACCAGCAGCATTCGAAAAATGGCCCCCGCCGAGGTAACTATGGCAGATACTGTAAATGTAACTACTCTCAGCTCTAAGGGGAAAAGGAGAGCAGAGCAGGCTTATAGGGCTGAACTTTTTTTCATCCAGACATTGGCAGTTTGAGGCATCGGTCACTAAAAGTTTATTATGGAAGTGAGAGAGTGGCTCTTGTAACGCAGGAGAGCCACATTGTTGTTCCTCAAAGCTCTACATAGATTAATATTTAAAAGTTTTCTTACTTTGAAATATGAATAGTTACTCATAATAATACTGTAGGTTCAGAAACAATTATGACATTTTTGTAGCTCCAATATCAATAAAAGGAGGAAGTGCAGAGGTAGTTTTTTGGTCAGGAATAGTAACATCAGGCTGATTGCTGTTTGATTAGTTTCCTGTCTTACAATTTGACCTTCCTCTGCAAGTTCAGTTACTTGTGAGCCCAGTTGATCGCTTGGTTAAGGCTGTCATCCATCTGGCCTAAAGCTTGCATACTACAACAGCTAGCTCATTGTTTTCTGCGTTTACCAGCACAAACACACATCAAACTGTGTTTGATTTTCCTTTGACAGCTTTCTGCCTCTCTCCTCAGATGCCCGGCTCTTCAGGCATGAGTATGAAGAAGACCATTGGACACCGGGGCGTTGAGACTACCACAGGAGAAACTACTTACAAAAAAGTAAGGGCAGGGGTCGGGGTCAGTGACAACAGTGATTTGTTGACACCCGCAGCACTGAGCCGGAGTGATCCAAGGTGTTTACAGTTCAGTGGGTTGGCCTGCATGTTTTGGTGTCTGTATTCTAAAATTAGTTTGGAAGTTCCTCTTGCTGGAAACCCAAGAATAGTGAGTGAAACAGCAGAAGTCACAGGGGTAAAATGCTGTTTGTTCCAGTGCTTACTCTCTTTTCCTCGCTGACCTCCCTAGACTACGTCATCTGCCCTAAAGGGAGCAATCCAATTGGGCATCGCTCACACAGTTGGCAGCTTAAGTCAAAAGGCGGAGAGGGATGTTCTCATGCAGGACTTTGTAGTTGTTGAAAGCATCTTCTTCCCGAGGTTTGTGATACGAGTTGTTTGAATGCATGAGGTGAACTGTTATTTTTCCATTTTGCATAGTTTAATGGTTTATCTGTTTCTTGCTCTTTCCAGCGAAGGCAGTAACCTGACCCCTGCTCATCACTACAGTGACTTTCGCTTTAAGACTTATGCTCCTATCGCCTTTCGTTACTTCAGGGAACTGTTTGGCATTCGGCCAGATGACTACCTGGTCAGTATTAACCCCAAGGCTTATTCTGCCATGTTCACCACAGCTGTGTGTGAATCTCTACATGCTGCATATATATTTAGTGGTTTAAGCAAACATGATCCCCTTTTGGAGAAATAATGAACAATAGCTGAAGGTTTTCTCCTTTTTTTTTTCTTTTTTTTTTTTCCTCAAAAATGATGATGCTTTTGTCTGCATCATCACCACATTTGCTGACACAGTGGGCATGGAGCTGCGCCATCTCAGACAGAATGATAAGCTGTGGTCCAAGTGCTTTTTGGCTCCGTTTTATTTTCCTCCTGACTCTTTCTCTGCTGTCTGTTTTTACAGTCAGCACTAGAAATACTGATAATCATGTCTCTGTAGTTTAAATCGATCAATTGTGCAATCAGGAGCCAGTGACCCATATATCTTACTTCAGAAACACAAAATCTGTTTTGTTTTTTTGGATTTTATATTAATGCGGGTTCATCTGTCTCTTTCTGGAAGTATTCCCTGTGTAATGAGCCGCTGATCGAGCTGTCGAACCCCGGAGCCAGCGGTTCCCTCTTCTACGTCTCCAGTGATGATGAGTTTATCATCAAGACTGTCCAACACAAAGAGGCAGAGTTTCTCCAGAAACTGCTGCCTGGATACTTCATGGTGAGTGTGGATAGAGTGGGAGGTGGGAGTTTGTTTAGAATGAGTGACTATTACTGCAACAATTCTCAAGTAAGGGGAGGTTTTTCTTCTAATTTCAGTGTCTAATTTTTTTTTGTCTGTTCCCTCTCCCTTTCAGAATATAAACCAAAACAAGCGCACCCTGCTGCCTAAGTTTTATGGACTGTATTGCGTTCAGGCAGGCGGTAAGAATATCCGTATTGTTGTGATGAACAATCTCCTGCCCAGAATCATCCCCATGCACCTCAAGTATGACCTGAAAGGCTCCACCTATAAGAGACGGGCTTCCCCTAAGGAGAGAGAGAAGGCCGTCCCCACTCACAAAGACCTGGACTTCATCCAGGACATGCCTGATGGCCTGCTGCTGGAAGCAGAAAACTACAATGCTCTGTGCAAGACTATACAGAGGGACTGCCTGGTGAGTTACAGAGATGTGGCGGGTTTGTATAGATTGTTTATTGAAGTACTGAGCACTAAAGTGTATGGAGAATGGCTTGGCAAGCTCAAATAGTACACCACCACTTTATATTGTTGTTATCCTCTTGCATAAAAGATACAAAAAAAATGAAATTTCTCTACATACAGCATAAATGTGAAGAAATATCAAAGACTTTTTAGATTCATTTAGTTATTTTAGGCTATTTTTCCATATAATGAAAAGTCCTTACATTGTAAATGGCCTGCAGATGGCTTGACAGATTGTACAACACATGTAAGGTCGACATGTAGCGCACTGGCACTTCATTAAACTTTACATTTTACAGAGACTACTATAATTTCCAATTTCTCCAAAGTCGATTAGTGGTTGTTGATAGTTGGCATTGGTTGTTGTTTGCTGTCATGCTCCAGGGTCATCAACAGATGTGTGTAGTGTCGGAAAGATGACTCAAGCTTGCATGACACTGCAAACTAATACCTTATTTACTTTGAGGGATGGTATCTTTTGAAATGATGGGGGTAGACTGGTGCCAATCTGCACAGACTACCAGAATGTTCTGTATCATTTTTCCTTTTAATCAGCAGCTGCACATGCTTTATTGATTCGATCCATTTCCATTACCTCATTGTTCCAGGGTTTTCAGCCACCAGAGGTTCTGGCTTTCCACCAAAGAAAAATCATTAGGACTGTCATTTGTATTTTTGTTTGTTTGTTTGTTTTTTGCTTTTTTGATTTGGGTGTGTTATTTAGTTAAGTTTAAAATAGATTTTCTGATCAGATGACTTTTTTGTTGTGTCATGTAAAGCAGATTATTTGAGTTATATCTTTTCACCTAATGACTGTGACTAACATCTAAATATTTGAATGCAGTTTGAAAGTAAATCACAAAACCCAACTCAAGACTTTTAAGGATTCCAAAATAATTTTTAAATATTTTTTTTATGTAAGAAATTACCTCTTGTGGTCCATACTTTGGAAATAACTGTATTAGAGGGTTACCTAGGCAACTGCCGCCTTGAAAAATCTCACTTTGATCCCTGTGTAGATGGGATGTATTTCAACTTTGGGCTCAAACTTTGTTTCCAGGATCAAGATTAAATCAGAATCAGTGGTCACATTACAAATATTTTTGTTCTTAACTGTTGCTGGATTGAACACTTAGACCTGTTTTGTCATATTTTAAAACCTTGCTGCTGTAGCGTAAGGAAACAGCAGCAGGGTTTTTAAATGAGCGTAATATATATGACAGCATGTCACATTTATTATTGTACACTCGTATCATGTTTTATTGTAGTGTTGCCAAAGTCTTTGGCGCCTGTTGTGAAACAGTGTGTCTTTGCATTGATTTACAGTTGGTTGTTCCAGTCGTTGCCAGACGATTCTCATTGCACTTGTTTCTTTGTTGCAGCTCCTGCAGAGTTTCAAGATCATGGATTACAGTCTGTTGATGGGCATCCACAACATGGACCAGGCCAGCAGAGAAAAGGAGCGTAGTGGAGGCAGTTTGGTCGACAATACGGGGTCTGAAGGAGCAGTGACCCCAGATCAGCGCCGACCACAAGCCCAGAAAAGTCTGTATTGCACCGCCATGGAGTCCATCCAGGGGGAGGCTCGAGGGAAGGGAGCTTTGGATTCAGAAGATCAGTGAGTGTGACCATCAGCACACCTGTATCAGCCTGTATTTGCTTGCTGGGGAAATTGTAGCTGTGAAATAATGGTGAATGAAGCAGTTGTTCTTTCTGTGACCTTGCAGCATGGGTGGTATTCCTGCTCGCAATAGCAAAGGAGAGAGGTTGCTGATCTACATCGGCATCATCGATATTCTCCAATCTTACAGGTATGTGTGTCAGAGCAGCAAAATCCACTCTTTATATATGCATTTATGCTAATTCATAAGCAAGATTCACGCCACTTATGTAAGTTGCACTAAATAGTTTCATTATGTGATATTATTTAGGTTTATTAAGAAGTTGGAGCACTCCTGGAAGGCGCTGGTCCATGATGGGGTAAGTCGTACACTATACATCACAATATGTATTAATAGACTTTGATTGTAATTGTAGCTTGCATATTAACTGATTAGCTTGGACTACAAAGAATTATGACTGCTTTTTTTCACTTTTAAGAGTTGGTGAATTAAAACAGAAATGTTGCTTTATAAGGTCTGTCAGGTTTTAATGATCCTTTTCCTGGTACTTAGGACACAGTTTCAGTTCACAGACCTGGCTTCTATGCAGAGCGCTTCCAACAATTCATGTGCAACACAGTGTTCAAGAAAATTCCACGTACGTCTGTCTTTGTAATTTTACTGCATTGAGAGCAGAGGTGTGAAAAGTCCCGATGATTGCACTGATCATTTCCTGTTGTCCTCTTCAGTTAAACCATCACCATCCAAGAAAAGCCGCGGTGGAGGTCAGGCAGGGCTAAGGAGGGCGCCCACTCTTGGAGCACCCACACCGCTCTCCCACGCGACAGGACAGTCATCTGTGGATTCCAGACTAGTTTACCACTCCCATTTTAAAAGCACAGAGTCCGAGGCGGACAGCGGTAAGAGCCAAGAAGATGAGGTCACATTAAGTAGATCTGTGGTTAAGTGGAGTGGTCACTGATGTGGGAACAAGTTCAGGCCCCAAACTTTTGTCAAGCATTAAAAATGAAATTGGTGGGGGAAAAATTGAGATAAAGTTCAGCAGATAGCATCAGCAAACTACACATTGTAGTGACACTCAGTGACATTTGAAACACTAAAATGATGTTTCAAATGTCACTGAAATGTTTGGCGCTTTGTGTCATCTGATGTCACGCACACACACGTGCAAAGTCAGACCTGTTACGGTAGTTGTAGTTAATGTGAGCAGTGAGTGTCCATGTGTCTGTGCAGAATGTGATTTGTTAACTCTGACTGAGCCAATGTACAGTCACAGAGTCCTGCAGAAGCACACAGCTGTCGTGTGCTTACTTTCTACCTACTTTTCACCTGATTACAACTTCCCATCATAGAAGGCAAGAGAAAGGCAGTGCGCAGCATCAGCCTTGGAAAGACTAGTCAACTAGTTGCGCTCATCCCCATACTGTATCTGCAGCAGCTCCTTGCATTCCCCACAGGCTTAATTTTATTCTAAACTGCACTCAGCTTTGGATAAGCTTGTTAAACTCTCTGTAATTGCCATATTAATATCTTTTTTTTCCTCAGGTGTGCAGTCAGGAAGGCCGGATCTGGTTCCTCGGACTCCTCCGCTGGTAGACAACCCTGCAGACTGCGAGGCCAATCTGTCCACCTCATCACAAGGCAGCACAGGAGTTGTCTCCACCTCTCCTCCCCTGCGGTAAAACCTCTCATCTTCCTTCTCGTGCTCACGCTGTGTTTTTTCATCTCTTCTGGTCTGACTCTGACTTTCCTCTGCAGCTCTGTAGGCGTGGAAGTGCACAAATCGGCAAACACTGACTGTGACCAGGCTGTTTCCCACAGGTACAGAGTACAGCCAATGATAAGTCTGTTTAAAAAAAACAAAATCAATAAATATGGGGTTTTTTTTTAACTCCTTATGTTAGTCATTGTGTCTCATTGATTGCTTTTTCCGCTTTGCAGTTTGGGAGTAGAAGGGGCTGCAGATAATTCAGGCAACCTGTCTGGAAATGAAGATGTAGTTTCTCTGTCGGACATCGTCCCTGAGACCAACATCTGTTTCGTAAGTGTGTTCATTCGCTAGTGTTTATGCATGGTGTCAGAAATACAAAACAATCTTAATTACATTTTTTCTTTGCAGTAAAAACACTCCCAGCAATGAGAGACTTCTGGAAACGGCGAGGTGGGTAGAAGAAAGGCAAAATGAACTGGAGTCAGTCATCCACCGCAGACCCTCCATCGCTCCTCTGCTGTTTTGTGACCTCTGCAGTTTATACAGTAGCCACCAAATAAAACAGCATGGTTTGTGACCGTGAGGAAAGCAGTGATTTGGACCATGTTGTGCGGTAGGCTCCAGACTTCCCCAGCCATCAGCACTGTCACTGTGTGTACATATTTGTCCACACCTATCCAAAACTGTCCGATACACACTCAGAAAAAGGCGTTCGGCCCTGAATTGAAGATTTCCCTTCATGTCCGTCTGCAGCGATGATATAATAAACAATATAATGAGTTGTATATTGTATTGAAAGAGAAATAACAAAAAAAGAGGTCATCTTCACTATCACCAGTTGATCATGGAAGGCAGTCAAATTATCCCTTGAAGAGCCAGTCATCCTGCCCACTATCCACAGCATGAGGAGATGTGGGTAGGAGTGGGCAGGGACGGTTCAGCAGGAACACACACACAAAAGCACATGAAGGGCATAGCCTACATAGGAGGAATGAATGTTACTGTGCGTTCGTGCACAGTCTAGGTGGGTTCACATTTCCGTGACTCCCACTCCGGCGTACCTGTTATTGCACATCCATCTCCCCTCAGCACTCTAAGCTATCCATGGCTCTCTCACCGCCATCGATAGAAATCCGTCAAATCAACACCTGCTGCTGTCGACTCTGTAGTCGTGTTTGCGTTTTTCTTTACCGATTGTACAGTATTCATTTAAAACAGCAGAGGGATGGGGTTTTAACCTGACCTATATGGTCATTTTTTTCTTATAAGTTATTTTTCTGGAAGCCTCAGTGGTGCCACATAGATCTTCCCACTGCTGAATGTACATTGTAGTGTTTTTCCGCATAAAAAAACGTGTCTTATTTAGGGATGGGTATCGATAAGATTTTCACGATTCAGATTCCATTTTCGATTCTGTTTAACGATTCGATTCTTTATCGATTCTCTTATCAATTCTTTTTTTTAAAAAGGAGAACACTAAGGTCGATTAGCTTAGAACTTTGTTTCTTCTTTTTGAATAAGATAGAAATTTAGGAGTAACATGGCTTTACAAACCCAACAGTGAGATCTTAAGAGATCCACAGCCTACGGCTCTTCAATGGGGTGTCACAGGGTCCCCGGGAAAAAAAATTGTAAATGTAAAATAATAAAATAAATATTCTTCTGTAGCAATAACAAAGTTTAACAAATTATTCTGTAGCAATTACACAAGAATATCCAGTAATGTCCCTGCCTACAATTAAACACATTCACTAACCGAAAATCGGGGCATCTGCTGTGGCAAATGAGTGCAAACCTTTTACCACAAACTTAGTCACTGCTCGGTGACATTCGTCTATCCTGGCCTGAAAGGAGACGCTACCGGTAGACTGCAGCGAGAACTGCCAGCATCTGAGCCAGACTCTGTCTGTCTCTCTCATCATGGTCACCTAAATGCACAGTAATGGCAGGTTTTGTAATAAGGCAGATCGCACTAACATAATATGCACTGTTAGTTGATTATTTACCTGCCGCATTAACGGGAGAGGACGTGCAAACGTTACCGCTGCTGCTGGGTTGAGATTCACGAGTCCGGAGCGGAATTAAAAACACGACATTCATTTAAGGTCATCGGGTGTTTTGTGAGCAAATGCTTTTGCATATTCGTAGTGTTTCCTCCCTTAAATGAAATATCTACTTTTCAAGTATTGCAAGTTGCCCTGTTGTCATCCGTTCTCGTAAAGTATAACCAAACTTTTGAGCGTTTGAGCCGCCATGTTTCCTGCCAGGTAAATGACGCTCCGCAACGTGGTGACGTCATTCGGGGCGACTGGAATTGATAAGGGAATCGTTTGCAAAAATGGCAAACAATTCCAAGGAATTGAAACAGTGGGAACCGGTTCTCAACAAGAACCGGTTTTCGATACCCATCCCTAGTCTTGTTACCATGGCAGATCACATTTATACTAACCTGAACATCTCCCCTCTCTGTTTATGGCCGTATGTGCTGAAGTATAAGTGTAACAGCATTGCTAACCAGTAGATGCTGTTGAATTTTTAATTTAAAGTTGCCGTGCATCATGTCTGTGCCTTTCCGTGTTTGTCCCCTTCCCTTACATGCGATGAAAACTGACACTTTTTACAGGTGAGTGCACTGGTTACACAGAAACCTGCCTTATCACTACAGCTGAAGTCCTCAAACTGCCATTTATACGTCTCGACCAACCAGTGAGTCAGTTTTCAGACTTTCAGTTTTAAAATCTATTACAATCTCCCTTTTTTTGATTACGTCAGGTATTCGGTCACTGCGGTTTTTCATCTCAGCCAATCACATCGCTCCCTGTCACAGCATACATTGAAGGATATACCGGCCTCCTCATTTCTGCTGGTTACAGAAATGACACTCGCTCACATCCACTCAGACCAATATTATTAACGATAAGTAATTTTTGTATCGTGTTTTTATGAAGTCTTGCTCAGCTTCAATGTGGCTGTGTTTATTCTACCTAAGTGATTTTTTTTTCTAACCCCAAGAGATATTTCTGATAGAGAAATCACTACAAAGTGACTGAAGGAAAACTTGAGACATCTCATTTAAAGAATCGTTATTTATGTTTGTTGAGCACATGTGGTCTATGCAGCAGAGAGGCTTGGGAAGAAATATGAGCTGTGACTAGAGAAAGAAGGAAAATTACTCATGTTCATCAATGCACAGCTGACGATTTAAGTCTTTTTGTATTATAAGCAAGTCACCAAAGAGAAGAGCAGAGTAGACTGAAGATTTAGTGCAGTTAACGTGAGGCTGAGGGCGAGGGCTTTAGATTACTGCATGGACTGATGGTTTCTGTATGGTAATAACACTGGGCTGACCTGTGTTTAAGGATTTATTATTAAACTGGATGTATTTTGTTTTTCCTGACGTTGAAAGTTTTATCTGACGTAAAATCCAGAGCCTGATAACATTTCTTTGTCAATTATTTCTTCATTTCAAGATTTATCTCCACATTCCTGTGAAATTCATTCATTTGTGGTAGCGTTTAGAACCTTTTAGTTGTACTTGAAATGAAATAGTTCTGGTAGTTTGCTGAAATGTAAACTAATCACAGTTATAATACAAAAATGAAATGCCACAGCCAACAGAGTAAACACTCTGACAGTGTCTTCAGATCAGAACGAGTCCGGGTTTGATTTTGCGAGAGCTGCATTTTGATGTTTTTATGTGATGAATTGGTTGCACTGGTTAATTGCTGGCTGCACACCAGTTTTGCTGGAGTAATGTACTACACCGTGACAAAAGGAAAAACCTCCTTTGGTGCTTCTAAGGCAGTACACTCAGTAGTAGACACTACAATGAATTTGAAGTAATGCAATATGAACCACAATCTGCCACTTTTCAGCTCTAAGAAGCATATTTATTGATACGACTGATTGCTGTAGGTTGAAGTGATGTGTTATGTACCTTTTTAGATGATTGTAAGTAAAGTGTATACTGACAGAAGGATGTCTGAAACTTTATAGCATGTGTTGCCTATAAAGGGAGACTGTTTGACAATTTCACTTTTTATATTACATGTTTGGATTGTGATACGATAGATATATTCTCTCCATGATGATTTTCTCCATGCTTTTTTCTACATGAATGTGTTATACGGCTCTTGAGCCACCGTTGCTGGTTGTCCTATATGCTTCGATTACTATATTTTTACTGTGTACAAAATGTGTATATGTACATATGAGTCACGGAAATGCCTTCTCATGCGATATGTGCTGCCTGTCCCTCCGGCCATGTTTCAGTTATGTGGTGGTGGTGGTGATGTTTTCATGTCTGATTTTAAATGAATAAACACATTTTGTAAGTCTTCATTTTGGTTGGTTGTTGTTGTTTTTAAATCTGAGCATCGCAGTGAATGCTGCAGTTACTAAAATTGATTTCTTGTTTTGCACCCTATTATATCACTTCCTGCATGAAAATATGCACTTTGGTTTCATACTGAGCTGGAAAGGATTAACTTTACTTTTTCCACTTTTTGCCATGTTACAGTTTATCCCAAAATGGTTTGTGAAGGAAAGATTTAATCTGTTTTTGGGAATTCATATGACTGAAAGTCTTACTGGTGTCACACTGCCCACTGGTGGGGTGTGAGGTGCTCCTTGAGTGGATCCTGATGGTAGGTGAATCTCATTAAAATTAGCTTGCCATCCATCCTCAGGTGAAATAATCTGCTGTCAGAGCTCCAGGTGATGCTTACAGAGTAATGAGTGTTTGGAGGTAATGACAGCAACAGGAACTGGCTTTATCTTTCCAGTTTAAGCCAGTCGACATCATCCAGGTGCAATGTTAAAGACCAAAAGTTCATTTATTGTTTTGTTCCAAATTGGGCCAAGAGTACATTGTTCCTGGTAATATCAGTGAGGGATCTAAACAGATGTTCCAGATGCTAGGAACTGGGACAAACTGTTCTTGAAACACTGAAATGAACAAACTTTGTTTGCACTGTCTGATCAGTTACCGCAGACAGGAACTCAGAGAATTGCAGCTGTTTTTAGATGTAAGGACTTTCACATGACCTGTGTTGGTCTTTTCAAATTCAAATTCAAATTTTTTAGGAAGACCAAAACTTTCCCTTAGAGATCTGCACAAGTGGAAGATGAAATAAGTCACAAGTGTGTGTGTGTGTAGCATGTTGCAGACATTAAGAGTACAGTTATTTTCACTTAAAGGTTGAACCGTTTAGTATCAGTGAAGATAGTGAGTTCTTTTGATAACATTTCATGGTCATTCAGTCACTGTCAGGTGAATAATGTCAAGGTTTCGAGCTTCTAAGTTTTTTACAGAGAAATGCATATCTCATACCTTCCATCCCAGTTGTGAAATCCTCTGCCTCTGGATGATTTGGCCCCCACTTTAGGATGTTTAACCCACTTTTATTTGCAAGGCCAACATCGGTTGACCTGCTTTCTTTCCACTGGACTGTGGATGGTTTCTTTTTCTTTTTTTTAAACTGAAAATATGAACTAATGGGGGCTTTGATGTGTGAGTGTGTGTGTGATTTTTTTCCTATTACATATTAAGTGCGATTAAGAAAACCACAGCAAGCTGTTGCAGCATGTACATTGAAATATGATGTAAAGCCATTATTGCTTCTTACATCTTTTCTAAATTGTATGCAATGTAAAGATTTTAATTATTTCGGTATAATTTAACCTGTTTTCCTTTAGTTTATAACAGCTTATAACAGTCAGGCATTCCAGCTCACTGTACCAGCAATTGAAATTGAAATTCTGAGATAATAGCTTAAAATTTCTTTCTGACTGGCAATTTTATGTATTTATTTTTCAGAATCGAAAACAAGCTCCTATATATACCTATACGCTATGGAATCCGTAGATTGTACACAGCAAGAAATATAAAATTTAAAGATTTGGCTTTATCGGAGAAATTTCGATTTAACTTCATTACCCACAAAGCATCACGATGACGTAGTAAACGGCAGACGCCAAGATGGTGCTTGAAAGCACTATGGTCTGGTAAGGAATTTGAATTATGTTGAAAATGAACACTTTTGAGTGCTAGCTTTGTTTAAATGAACCCGTGACATGAAAAGCTGAGTGTGTTTCGTTTTGGCGCTGTTTAAATAAATTATTTTGGACGTGTTTGTCTCGCTTTGTTTAGGAAATAATGAACTCCGTCTATTCCCTGAGTCACTCCACAACCTAACGTTAGCCAGCAGCTCAAAGCAATCATCGTTAGCTGAACAGCAGCTCTTTAATCGGGACCTGGTCATGCTACTGCTTGTATATTTGTAGTTTAATTCATATCGTTTCTACCCAACTTGAATTTAATCTAGCTGTAATTTTTAGGTTGCTTCTGGCGGTAGATTAAAAGCAGTTTGATACGTTAGCATTAGCCCGCTAACAAATCAAAAGGCTACTGTCAATATGAAAACATACATTTCACCAACGCAGTAAACAAAGATGAATGCTATCGCTTGCCTTAAATTAGACCTATATCTATCTTTTAACGTAACATAACTCATCCTTTGAGACAATAAAAGGCTTTCAAACATTGTTATTAAAACATTGTATTTATTTCTATATGAAGTCGGTAAAATCCTATTTTTACAAAGCCCAAATTGTAAACATTTATACAGTAGCTGCTATGTTCAAGAAGCTGCCTAAAAATTTTGTTTTTATTTTTTAAGGCATTTTTTTTAAATAATTTGAGTGGTTTTAGATTCGTTTATTTGCACAATCAACCTTTAAATGCCAATTTTGAGTAGGAAAAATCCTGATGATATTTGTTTTTGGCCTCTTTTCACAAGCAATATTTATATTATTTGACTTATAGCATTCATTTACATTGAACAAGTGCTTATATTTTAAATAATCTACTATAAATTTCCTTAGTGTGGACAACAGTGAGTACATGCGAAATGGAGACTTTCTACCCACTCGGCTGCAGGCTCAGCAGGATGCTGTTAACATCGTATGTCACTCAAAGACTCGAAGCAACCCTGAAAACAACGTGGGCCTCATCTCCATGGCAAAGTAAGCAGCAATCCACTTCAGTATACTGAGGTTTAAGATGGGATTAAACCTATGATAACACAAGTGTTGTGATTCGCTCTGCAGCAACTGTGAGGTGCTTACCACGCTGACTCCGGATACGGGGAGGATACTGTCGAAGCTGCATGCTGTGCAGCCATGTGGAAACATTAGCTTCTGCACCGGTATCAGGGTGGCGCATGTGAGATTGATTTTTATCATACAACAACTGCTATCTTGGTCTTATTGCTGGACACACAATAGACAAGTAGAAATGCTTGAATGCAGTGAAGTTTTAAGACATGTGGATGGATCATTAGTCCAGAGTTTGATTAAAAACTCTGGACTAATGGTGTTGTTGTTGCTCTCCGCAGCTTTAGTGAGGTCCTTTTAAATTAATGGATACAGTAGCAAATTTTGTTGTCTAAGCGAGGAGCTGCTGGGTTTGCAGAATTGCAGAATATTTTGAAGTAACGGTTCTTAAGCCCAGTTAGTGTAGTAAATATTAGACGAAACAGAGCCTAGTGTTTCAAAAAAAGGAGGAGGATGTGGCCATTGCAGAAGAAGTTGTGGGTTCGACAGTGCAGGAAAGGCTAAGTTGTACTCTGTTATTTAATTTGTACGAGCAAGAAAGCAATCAGGAAGAACGGACGTAAGGAGTGAGCTCGACTGCAGTACAAGAGCTTGACTGGAAAGGCTAAAAGTAACAAGAAGATTGTGAGAGAAGCAAAACAAACAAACTGGGGATTTGTGTTAATCTATGTCGTAGCTACGTCATAATGACAAACTACTTTTGGTCACAGTCTTTGAACTTATTAGTGAGAGAATAACGATAATCGTCTCAATATAAGGAATAATGATCATAGCATCAGTATAAGTATCAGCAAAAACGTGGGCCACTTATTTAGGTTATGCCACAAACCTCACCTGACTCAGTGCCGAAGTCTGAATCCAGCATAAGTGTTACAGACTTGTGAAAAAGGGCAGCTTTCCACAGGTTTCCTTGAAATTCCATTTGATACTTTCAGTGTAGTTTGCAACTTGAAATTGTTCCTTAACTTTGGATATTTCAAAAGGTTTTTTTATGTGTTTGGTTGTTTTTACATAACATACATTTGGCTGTATCGCTAAAAGTTCATGCAGTTGTTATCAGTGGTACTGATTGTATTGATGTTGGTAAATGCTATTCTGCCATTTCTGTTTTTATGTTCACACACAGAAAATCACACAGATGCATTTTATTTTGTATGTGTTCGTTTCTCTTTTTTAATGTTCTGTCTTTCTGTCTGTAGTTGGCGCTGAAGCACAGACAGGGCAAAAACCACAAGATGCGTATAATTGCGTTTGTTGGCAGCCCAGTGTGTGACAACGAAAAAGAAGTAAGCCAAACTCTTGTTATTAGTTATTATTATTATCTTATTAGGGTTCATGTATTGCTCAAAAAGTGTTGCTTTCCCCCACCTTGGTTAAGATAACCAGTGAGAAGACTTGCAGCTGTTTCAGACTAGCATCTGGAAAGCAATCAGTTTATTACAGTTAACTGAGTTTACTCTGAAATCACTAGTTGGACGGCAGTGTCGTATCTTAAGGTTACAAAAGACGTGACAAACTTGACATTACTATCTCACAGCATGCAGGCCACAATCTCAACGTTACAGCATCGGTTGAATTGTTTACAAAGGAAATGTACCTCACAGAGCGATTCTGTTGCTTTAAAGAACATAAAGTCTTCAAATCTTGGCCTGGGAGCTGAAGCTGCTTCAACAGCTTCTTTAGTATTGCTGTTTCCTTAAACAGACACCAGTTTGTTAGCTAAGTGGTCTCTGATGTCAATGTTGAACTTATAAATGTATGACGCGCCTGATAAATTAGTGTTTGTTTTAACTCAAGTGTTTCTCTCTTTTTGTAGTTGATCAAAATGGCAAAGCGTTTGAAGAAAGAAAAGGTCAATGTTGATGTCATTAACTTTGGAGAGGAGGTATTTTTATTTTTTTTAACCTTCTGAGCTTATAACCCACTCAAACATTTTTTTACATGCACCCCTTAACTTCTGCTCTGCCCGCAGGCGATGAACACAGAGAAGCTGACAGCCTTCATCAACACGCTGAATGGCAAAGAGGGAGCAGGTTCCCACCTGGTCACAGTACCCCCGGGTCCCAGTCTTGCCGATGCCCTGCTGTCCTCACCCATTCTGGCAGGAGAGGGTGGTGCCATGTTGGGTCTGGGTGCCAGTGACTTTGAGTTTGGAGTAGATCCCAGTGCAGACCCTGAGCTGGCTTTGGTGAGTGAACACAGGACACAATTTTTGTTTTTGTTTGTATAGTTTGTGCAGTTTAATATAGCCGCAACTTTTTGTGACTACATTAAAAGTTCTTCAAATGATCTATTTTAGGCTACGTCCACACGTACACGGGTATTTTTTAAAACGGAGATTTTCCGTTTTCGTTTTAAAAAATAATCCCGTCCACACGTAAAGGCAGAAATGAAGGAAAACGCTGCTATGAACATGCCAAAGCAACAGGTGGCGATATATTCCTAACCATGCAGAAATGTTGGCCAATCAGAAGTCTAGAAGCCTCGGTGGGAAATAGTAAACAAAGCTGGGGTATAGAAGCAGAACCGAGTCGTATGTGTGGAGGGACAGTAACTGTGTGTAAGCATTTAAACACTGCAGAGAGTACAATTAACAGTAACAGTATTGTAGAAATTCATTTCACCGAAACAATAACGTGGCGCACAGTGTGACGTCAAAAAATGCGCACACCTTTGACGCTGCGTTTTCTCAGTTTTTCTCGTCCACACGTAAATGCAAAAACGGAGTTTTCAAAAATATCCACCCTGGCCGGAGTTTCTAAAAATCTCCGTTTTCAGTGACCAAAAACGCCGTTTACGTGTGGACGAAAGGTGCAAACGCATAGAAAAATCTGCGTTTTCAAAAATACCCGGGTACGTGTGGACATAGCCTTAGTCTTTCTTCATTATATTTTCTGCCTTTTCTTTGCTTTTTTCTGCACAGTTGTAAGACTCAACGTGTTTCATTAGGAAGTAATTTTTGTTTTGTCTCCTGCTCTTCTCACTAGGCTCTGCGTGTGTCCATGGAGGAGCAGAGACAGCGACAGGAGGATGAAGCTCGCAGAGCCGCTGTTGCATCAGCTGCTGAAGCTGGCATTTCCTCCCCAGCTGCAGATGGTGAGAAAACATTGTATTCATAGATGCCCATTGCTGCCTGTTTTCCCTCAGTGACAAGTGATCTGAGTGTATACATGCAACATATTCTTTTTTTGCCTGCTTCAGAGTCTGAGGATGCCTTGCTGAAGATGTCTGTTCCACATACAGACTCAGCCACACCTGCCCTACCAGACTTTAGCCGCATGACAGAGGATGAGCAGATCGCCTATGCTCTGCAGATGTCCATGCAGGGAGCAGGAGCAGGTTTACCTACATTTTTTTTCTTCTTCTTTTACTACAGCCAGTCAGCAAATTATTATAGAGGGTTCATAACTTATAAGTGCTCTGTATATGTTACGTGCATAATTTGTATTAACTTGTATCTAGAGTTCACCTGTAAATTTGGGGTGAAAAAATGGCTACAGCGCTGAATTACTGTACGAAAATACCAAAATACCAGATTTGGCTTGTAGGTCATCAAGTCCCCAAAGAGTTTTAGTTAGATATTTATGAAGGTAGTGTTAATGTACAACTTGGGTATAACTTGAGCTAACTGGGGGGGGGGGGGAATTCAAATTTTAGACCTTTTTTAAAAATTGTTTTTTCCTATTAAAAATTTCAGGTTAAAACAACTACAATTACTTCCAGTCCCCTTTTTGTTATGCACAGACATCACTGCTTTCATTTGTTCTGCAGAGTTTGGTGCTGAGGACATGGATACAGGTGCTGACATCGACTCCAGTGAAGCTAAGGTGAATATAAGCAACTGTGGTTTGAAATCAAAGTTTTCATCACACTAAAAACAAAAACCTTTATATATTTATTTATTTATTTAAAAACCTCTACTCAGGATGAAGAGGATTATGATGTTATGCAGGATCCGGAGTTCCTCCAGAGTGTTTTAGAAAACCTTCCTGGGGTCGACCCCAACAACGAGGCCATTCGTAATGCCATGGGCTCTCTAGCTTCCCAAACGGGCTCTAAACCCGACGCCAAGAAGGACGAGGAGAAAAAGAAATGAGCATAATGCACAGTGTTATAAATAAAGGATGAGAATTGCCCTGTGTGTGTCATTCACCATAGCGTCATTATTCTCCTCAGAACAGGAAACAGTTTGTTCACCTTTTGTTTATATAGCTGTGTAAACTCTAAACATTTGCCTTTTTTATGTACTTATCTGATGTTAACCCTTCTGTGTTCAGGACTTGTGTTATCTTGATTTTTTTGTTTTTAATGTAACTAAGTTACATGGTTACATGGACAGATTTCCTCAATAAATTTCCAGAATTCAAAAGTTTATTTACAGTTTTTAATTTCCTTGCACAAACTAGAAAAAAATGTTGGCCTGATACTTGCATACACTTCCATTTAAGAATATAATTGAAATATTTATTTATTTATTGTACAACTTATTAGTACAGGTTGGATTCCCTTTTGCAGGAAACATTCCTCAGAGATTTTGGTCCATATCAAAATGATCACACAATTGCTGCAGACTTGTAAGCTTCACATCCATGATATCAATTTCGCATCGGTGCATTGCCCTGCTGGAAGCAGTCGTCAGAATGGAAATGTTGGGGTCATAAAGAAAATATCCAGCTCATCAGACCAGGCAACGTTTTTGAATCTGTGCTTCAATTTTAGTGAACCTGTATGAATTGAAGCCTCAGTTTTTTGCTCTTAGCGGACAGGAGTGGCGCCCAGTGTTGCTGCTGTTGCCCATCTGCTTTAAGCTTTGGCATGTTCTGTCTTTAGAGGTACTCTTATTGATCATTTCTGGTGTTGTTGCTTTCCTACAATCCCAAAGAAGTCTGGGCACTCTGACATCAACAAGACATTTTCACTCAGAACAGCGGCCCACTGTGAACCCTATGATTGTGCGGTAAATCTTAGTAGGTCAGCAGTTTCTGAAATAACATTACATTTCTTCCCCAACCTAATGGTGGGGTCGAACTCCAGCGGGTCGTCTTGAACCTGTCTACGTGCCTACATGCATTTAGCCGCTGCCATATGATTGGCTGATTCGATATTTACGATAACAATTACCTGAACAAGCACCTAATGGACTGATGATACTGTATGTTAAAATGCTGTGAATCACATCATAGTGTGTAAATAAGACGAAGTCGATAACCGAATTATTTTTTAGTTGTTTTCTTTTGTGGGAGATAACAGAGGGCACTTTCTGACGTCTGCGTTTTATTTGGTCCAGTAGCTCACCGTCGCATTTGATGACGCAAACACGTATGACACCAAGTGCAAAGTGAGGAACCAACTTCGCTAACTTGCAGGTAACATAATTAAATTACAGTTCTCGTGTCCTCTTTAATGCTAGCACACTTAACACGCAGCGGATAAGATTGATTAGAGCCCGCATACCCGAGTGCTGCACTGCTCCAGTTATTTGGACTGCTTAAGGAGAGTTGGTGTGTTTTCATTAGGAAGGCCAGCTAGCAGGTAACTGCTAAAGTAGCTAGCTGTTAGCAGTAGCACACACTTGTTGCAAAACGACTGTGAAGTTTGACTTGATGGTATGAGAATTGTGCAGCAGTTTCAGTGTTTTCCTTTTTTAAATGTGCTGTTCTGCACCGGTAGAGTCTCTCCTCTTGGAGTTTTTCTTTGACTAACCCCTTTTCACGCCAACTGTTTTCGATTTTAGTCAGCGTAAACCTGAAAGCTGTTGTGGACAAAACAGAAGTTTGCATGTTTAAAGCAAGTAGAAATGGTATCCCAAATCTTTGACCTAAAGTTTAACGCTGTTTTGGATTTAATTGCTTTATACTTTTGAGATTCTGAAGTGAATACGTACAGTCAAACCATGCATTCATATAAATGTGTAATTTGGACTTGGTGATATTGAGATGTGAAGTACAGGTAAGTGTTTATACGCTTTTTATTGTCTAGAAGAGCAGATAATTCATTCATTAAAATTGCAATCAAACTTTGGTCAATACTTTAAGCGCATACACTTCGACCACTTCATTAGGTACATCCGTTCTACTGCTCTTTTATGCAAATAGCCATCTAGCCTCTCACGTGACAGCACTCAGCACATAGAGGCACGCGGACATGTTCAGTACGACCTGCTGAAATTCAAACTGAGCATCAGAATGAATTGATTTAATAAGTGACCTAGCATGTAGCGTGGTTGATGGTGTTAGACAGCATGCTCTGAGTATTTTAGATGATCTGATTTGCTAGGATTTTTCCGCGCAAAAGTTAAACACATTTGGACAGTGAAGGAATGTCAGGGTTCTTGCTCAGAAAAAGGATCAACATGCTCTGAAGTCAGAGCACAAAAACCTTTTTTGTAACAAAATATCGATTTCTGCTGTCCCTGTATCGATACATTATTAGCAAACAAAATATCACGATACTACACAGAACCATTTTTTCCCCCCACCCCTAGAATGTATGCGGAAGAGCATCTCTGAGTGCACAACAAACTGAACCTTGAAGCAGGTAGGCTACAGCAGCAGAAGACCACTCTGAGTGCTGCTCTGTCGGCTAAGAAAAGGAAACTGAGGCTAAAATCGACCACCAAAAATGGACAACACATTAGAAAAATGCTGTCTGCGTCAATATTTAGTTGGTTAGGTCAGAATTTGAGCTAAACAACATGAAAGCATGGATCCATCCTGTCCTGTATCAGCAATTCAAGCTACTGGTAGTGGTTTAACGTTATGGGGGATATTTTCTTTATGCCCATCTGTTGGTGGCTGCCTCCAGTAGGACAACCACTCAGATCATCTCAAACTGGTTATTGAGCAGGATGGGGAGTTCACTGTGCTCAAGTGACCTCCACAGCCAATCTCAATCTAATAAAGCAACTTTGGGATGTGGTGGAACAGGAGATTCAAATCATGGATGTGCAGCTGACGAATCTGCAGCAACTGTGCAGATTTCTTTTATTTTATTTTTTTACTTTACTGGGAGTAACTGGTGAAACGAATATCACATATGGGATTTTTCTGGTGGCAGTGCATTTGGTGGTTGAGATTTAAAAACAATAAAAATTCCAGAGAGTATTACACATAATCTGTAGCTTTTACATGGACATTATACAACCAACACAAAGACCTTAGAGGCATCGAAGCACTGCCAACAACCAATTTCCTGTTTTTCTCCCTTTTTGGTAAAGAATTCTGCGTAAAATGTTCAAAAAGGGTACAGAAAAACAAAGAAACCTTCAGTATTAAAAAAAACAAACAAGCTGTATTATTTTTTTTCAGCTGAATGCTACGTTTAAATGCTTTAAACTTTCATTTTACCAGAATTAAAGTTACAGTTTAATGTGGATTAGGGGTATATGTGGAATCTAACAAACACTTAGGGATTCTCTTCTGATTAGTAAATATAGAACATGTAGTTTATTAGAATTTTATAAGGAGCAGCTTTATCAGTGTATATTAATATATATTCATCTTCATAAATGTGTAACCTTTGTAGTTTATCTGTGTCAGCTTGTCCTGACTAAATTAATCAGTTGTTCCAACTCATTTGTTGCTTTAATTGGTTTTTCTTGCAGTGGCAATGGGGGATATGAAGACCCCCGACTTTGATGATTTGCTGGCAGCGTTTGACATTCCTGACATTGACGCCAAAGAGGCCATTCAGTCCAGTCCAGACGAGGAACGGGATGAGGCCCGGACTAACGTTCATGGGAGAGAGAGTGGATCTCCTTCAAGGTTTGCCGACCCTCCTGCCCCTCAAAGCGAGCCTCCTGTGGTCAGTGTTATTGTTAAGAACACAGTGCGGTCAGAGTCTTTTGAAGAGGAAGAGAAGTCTGCCAGGGATAAAACAGACAATCCTTCAAGCAGTGCCTTAGCCTCTCCTGTGCACGTTAAGTTGGATGACATCACTTCACAGCTTTGTCCCAGACTCCCCTCCGAGTCTGCTTTGGAGGGTGAGACGACTAATGGCTTTGAGGAATCTCCCTCCAGCCGGCAGGGACAGTCTAGCACAGAAGCATGGCACCAGGCTTCACCTCTGAGGTCCACACTGAGTGAAAGTGACAGTGAAACCGATAAAAGGCCTGAGCCTGGATCTTCCCAGCATGCGGTTGATGTTATGAACAGTTTAAGGCCCCTTCTCCACCTCAAGTCGCCAACCGCTGGTGTTCCCACCCCATTATCTCCTCCTTCCCCAGCCTCTGTCAGTGATCACCTTTCTCCTCACTCCCCTCAGCAGGATGAAACTTGTCTCAGAGATAATACACTATCATCACCGTCACTACAAAATGACAGCATGGAAACCGGAATCAAGCATGTTATGCACACAGATGAAGATGACTCAGAACCAGAGCTGGTGATCCAGGAGAGCCCAGAATCTGTAATGGCCCCACCTCCTAAGTTTAAATACAGAGCAAAATTACCACCTACTTTTCTTGGGTCTCCTGAAACGAGGCCTTCTGATCCTCCTAAGCTCACTTTTTCCAGAAAACCAAAACCCCAACACGAGGAGGATGGGCTGCCTACCACACCAAGCTCTCCACCCTCACCTCAAAGTTCCCAGGACCGCCTCCCACATGTTAGCACCAGCTCTTCATCAGTCCAAGAGGAGAAATACCCAGAACATGTGATTGATGAGAGGGAGTCTCCTGAGAGCCCACCACCCAGTGAGACAGGGTTTTTACTCCAAAATAGAAGCAGCAGCCCTGATCCCGGCTCAACAACAGCTCTAACTGCAAACCATGACGAATTCCACCATCAGGAGGAGCACATGGAGAGTGAGGACTGTCAGCAAGACAAGCCGGGTAACAGTGAAGGAATGGGTGAAAAGGTGGATGGGGAAAATTTAGACACGGAGAAGTGTGATGCTGACACTGAGGATGCTGCAAGCGCCACAGAGACGGTTTCACCTCCACTGCGACCACTCAAAGTTAAAATCAAAATGCCCACAGGCAGCATCACAAGGACTGTCACTGGTGTGGCGCCTAAAAGAAGCGGAAGAGCCACCAGTAAGGGTGTGACTGCTCCAAAACCATCACCACAGCGTCATAACACAAGAGCCAAAAGGGAGTTACCGCAAGAAAGTCAGCTGACTGCAGTGGAGATGCTGCAGGATGCTTGCGCTGCCACACTAGAAGGTGCGAGTACAGTTAGAGAGAAAACCCCCGCTGACGCCAGGCCTAAAGTTTCCCCCACAGCAGTGAACATCACAAAAACTGCAGCTCTGCCCTCTATTACTACCTCCTCCTCCAGAGTCAGTGCGAGTACAGGCAACCTGCGCACCCTGGGCCAAAAAACTCTCAACAGTGGGGTGACACTACCTGCTTCTTTACCTCTGCTGCCCCCTCAAAGCAGCAGCAGGCCAGCATCTATAGTCAACAGCACTGGGGCCATCATATCAAAGAGCCAGACCAACTTAGTGGAAGCCTTCAACAAAATCCTGAATAACAAGAACCTGCTGCCCAGTTATAAACCAAATCTGAGCGCCCCTCTTCCTGCAGCGTGGGGCATTTCTCTACCTGCGCAGGTAAGCTCTCTTAGAAATTAAAGAATTAGTTGGTCAGCAGCTAAATGAAGCATTTGATATTTTTGTAAATCATTCGAGGTCAATAAGCTAAGTCTAAAAGCGGAACTCAGTTCTGCACAGTATTAATTTGATCTCTTTTATAAATGGTAAATGGCCTGTATTTATATAGCGCTTTTACTAGTCCCTAAGGACCCCAAAGCGCTTTACATATCCAGTCATCCACCCATTCTCACACACATTCACACACTGGTGATGGCAAGCTACATTGTAGCCACAGCCACCCTGGGGCGCACTGACAGAGGCGAGGCTGCCGGACACTGGCGCCACCGGGCGCTAAACAGCTACTGGTAAGAGTAGATGTTACAATTAAGCAATGAAAGTGTCAAAAAAGTGGAAATTCAACATTCCCAGAAACAACTGAAGGTTTTTGAAATTTTGCAAAAACATGAACATTTTATTCACAAAGTAGTAATGCTGTTTGCTTGTAGTTGAATCACTACATCTGCAGTTTTTCAGCTTCTTTTTCTTATTCAAGCCCAAAACAGATTAGATTTTTCTCATTGAAGTGCATTAAAGTCAGATTAAATGTCTGAGGTGGAAATGCAAACAACAACAGAGAGGTGATTGTCATTGATAGAGGATCTGGAGTTAAATGTCGTCACTGACTGTTCACATATGAGAGTAGATCTTCTGAGGATGTGGAAAGTTCTTCTCCGTGAGGGAAGACTAAAAATCCAGCAGGGACATTGACCTAGAGTGCTCTGCCAGCAGTTAATCAGAAGTGTAGCAAACTCTTATTCAGTGGTTTTACCCTGAAGAAGTTACCAACTTTAGTTACTAATAAGCAACATGGTTAATTTTTGTCACTCACTTACACAACACCACCTGGTGTATAACATGGTGAGAGAATACCAGTTTCACTTCTTTACAGTTTTGTCAGAATTCAAAAAGCTGGTCTTGAATGTTCCCTAGATGTGTAAAGCTTGATGCTTGTGACGTCTGGTTTCAATACAAAAACAAGGCAGCTAAATGCTAAAGTTCAGGCTTGAAAACAAGACTTCACAAAGCAACGGGTGACATCACAGTGACTATATCCATCATTTATATACAGTCTATAGCGCTAAGCAATTAGATTAAATTAAGAAAATCATGATTGTTTCACCGTTCAATCACAGACTGCTAATCAAGGGTTGAAAGTAGTTCTTTTAGTCATGTTATGTAAAGAGGCACGTTATCAGGTTAACACGGCTGAAAATGAAGATAAGCTTGATTAAAGCAGGAATCCTGACATTAGGAGCGTGTTTATATTTAAAAAAAAAAAAAAAGGACAGAAAATGTGGGCAGTATATCTCGCAATGGATTATTTTTCATACTCTGACATGTAATGCAAAGTGAGTATTTTTTTCATTAGAACAAAGCTGTAGCATTGTTTAATATTATAGCTCTATGTCAGTTTGAGAAAGAGGATGTTTGATCCCCTGCAGGGTTACCGGTGTCTGGAGTGCGGTGACGCCTTTGCCCTGGAGCAGAGTTTAGCACAGCACTATGACCGGCGCTCGCTCAGAATCGAGGTGACCTGCAATCACTGCGCCAAACGGCTGGCCTTCTTCAACAAGTGTAGCTTGCTGTTACACGCCAGAGAGCACAAGGACAGAGGCCTGATCATGCAGTGTTCACACTTGGTCATGAAACCAGTGCCTGTGGATCAGATGATCAGCCAGCAGGAACCAACAGCAGCTGGTATGGGAATGTTTTTGTCTCCACTCCACTGTTTTGATTTTTGGATGTGCTTTAACTGCCTCTTCCATCCTTTCAACACCATGCTTTTAGGCCAGAACAACCCAAAGGCAGCACCCCAGGCACATCAAGCAGTAGCTAAGAAAGCAGAAGCAGTGCAGTACACAGGCAACAAATGTCCTGAGTGTCAGGCTCAGTTCTGCAGCAAAGAAGAGGTAGCCGAACATTTCCAGGAAATCAAGCCAGCACAGAGCACCGTAAGTCTCCATCGTGTATGGAAGAGGGTCAAGTAATTGAATTTAAATTTCTTTGACTTGCTAAATGGACTCAAACTTAATTCTTTCCTTTTTGGCTTCTCCTGTTTCCAGTCGTGCTCCGAGTGCTCGCCTCCCATGCTGCTACCCAACAGCTGCAGTGCAGCAGCTCATCAGCGCATCCATCAAGGCTCCTCTCCACATGTGTGTCCAGAGTGTGGGGGCACAGCCAAGCAGGCACAGTTCAGAACACATGTGGACGAGACCTGCTTGCACTTTTCCCGCCGTATTGGCTACAGGTGTGACGTCTCCCCATGTGATTGGTTTATTAAACCACTGCTACACCAGTCATGATTCCACTCTGCTGATTTTTTATTTATTTATTTTTAAATTTTCTCTTCTCCAGATGTTCTAGCTGCCTGGTGGTGTTTGGAGGTCTGAACTCAGTGAAGTCTCACATCCAGCAGGCTCACTGCGACATGTTCCATAAGTGTCCCAGCTGCCCCATGGCTTTCAAATCTGCTCCCAGCATTCAGAACCACATCACTGCCCAGCATCCGGGGCTCCCTGAAGGACAGCCAATGTATGTGCAGCACACAGAGTCTGAGTGTTCACGCTCGGATTTATTGCATCACTTTCTGTTTCTTTACCCCGAATTTCTTCCTTCACAGGCTGATCTATAAGTGTGTCATGTGTGACACAGTGTTTACCCACAAACCCCTGTTGCATGCCCACTTTGACACTCATTTAACCAATCAAAAGGTCCACGTGTTTAAATGCCCCGCGTGCACAAAGCTGTTTTCTCAGAGGAACTCACTGCTGGACCATTTCAAGGTATAACTGTTATAGTTGAGGTAGTGCTAAAATCTCGTCCTCTACTTACTTATTTTTTTTAAAAAAAAAACTTTTTAAAATCAAACTTTATTCTTGTTTCCATCAGACCCACAAGACTCCCAAATCAAAAGGAGAGCTACCTTTGCTTCCAGGTGGTGCTTCTCTGAAATTAGAGAGCTCTGATGGAGATGAATGGATGCGTAAAGACAAAGAAGAGAAGGTGAAGCCAGAAAAGATGAAGACCCCTTCAGGGTGGAGGTGTTCATCTTGTAACACGCGCTACACGGACCGGGAGGACTATATTACCCATATGGGTGAACTGCACGGCAAGGTTTGGAAGCCTCAAAAATCACAGCACCGTGTGCTGATAAATATGCAGATGAGTTCATTTATAATCACATCTGAAATGGTTACAGATTCAACATCAGTTAAGCATTTATAAGTTGTTGTTAGCTTTGTGGTGCAGTGGTTACCGCTGTTGCCTCACAGCAGGAAGGTTGTGGCTTGAAAGCTGCTGGGGGACTGAGGGTGTGGGTGCTATGCTTTCCTCCAGCAGTCCAAAGATATGTATGTTAGGTTAATCTAAACTGGCCATAAGTGTGAACATGAGTGTCTGTACCCCTAATTTGTTTATCCACACTCCTGGATACAAAGTACTGATTCATACATGAGCACATTATTTTGACAGTTTTTGGTTTTACATATGCACTTGATTGACATAATAAAACCTTTCAGCTTTTCATGTATTTTCAAACTGGGTTTTTGGAGACCTTGAACCTTTCTGTGTTGACTGTCACATCTATTTTATCTATAGCACATTTAAACAATAGAAGCTGATCCAGAGGTTTTTCACAGTTCATTTTTTTGGAAAGGAAGAAAAAAACATGATTAACACAGTTCAGTGGGATACATACTGAACCAGCGTTGACATTAATACGATCGATATGTGAATCGATCAGCACGCCTCTGTGCATGGCCATTACTCATTTATTTAAAACATTTCTGCATTCTCTCTGTTTCTGCACCCCTGGCTGTGAATCACTGGTTTAAAATGTCTGATTTAATCAAATCCTTTAATTTTTTTGTGTAGATTTTGAAGAAGTTTCCCTGCAACAAATGTGAGAGCTCCTTCACAACCACCTCCAGTCTGAGGCGTCACATCAGAGATAAGCACAAAGCCATGAACCGCAGCTTTCGCTGCCAGTGAGTAACTTCCCCACCCAACCTCTACTTCCAGGGAATTTTTTCTTTTCTGTTAAATGCACATTATAGGAATGGAAAACCCCGCTGTTCAGTACCAGTGAATCCTATGCATTTCTGGTTATTTTTTGACCACAGCTTTTGAATTTATTAGTGAAAGAATAACAATCATCACCTCAGTATAAGGAATAATAATCACAACCTCAAAATAAGGACTCACAGATATCAGAAAATTTGTTTGCCATAGCCTTCCTATTTTGTTTGTACTTGCTCTGCATGTTAGACTGGGAACAACCAACAACTTTTACCCCACAACGTTTTTTTTTTTTTTGTTTGTTTTTTTTGTGGGGCGATCGTGGCTCAAGAGTTGGGCGTTCGCCTTGTAATCGGAAGGTTGCCGGTTCGAGCCCCGGCTTGGACAGTCTCGGTCGTTGTGTCCTTGGGCAAGACACTTCACCCGTTGCCTACTGGTGGTGATCAGAGGGCCCGGTGGCGCCAGTGTCCGGCAGCCTCGCCTCTGTCAGTGCACCCCAGGGTGGCTGTGGCTACAATGTAGCTTGCCATCACCAGTGTGTGAATGTGTGTGTGAATGGGTGGATGACTGGATATGTAAAGCGCTTTGGGGTCCTTAGGGACTAGTAAAGCGCTATACAAATACAGGCCATTTACCATTTACCTTTTTTTTTTTTTTTTGAAGGATTAACTAGCATTTTATTGATTTCTATTGTGGTGCACATCAAACACACCCCCACTAGCTGGTAACAGTGTTGGTTATGTTGTAGGCTTTATAAAGATTCACCATAGCCATTACTCCCTAATGTGGGATTTATATACTTATATAATGTCCACTGTAGGTTCATCCTAACTGTAAACTCTACACTGCTTAATGTTTAATTTATGGTACCGCAGTTGTGCCCATTAGTGTACGTATTTGCAAAGGCAAGTGTGCTTCCCCGCAGACTCCCAAATTCCCAACTGCATCCTGCTTGATGTGAATAAGGCTGACTTGTTGAAGTAGGCTGCAATGGGGAAGGAAGCAGGTGAACAGCAGAGTTCACCAGGAATTGGATAAGCATGAACAGACTCATTTAAAATAATGTTGCCATTGTACTTTTTCCAGATGTTGAATCTAAAGGTGGTATGTGTATGAAGCAATGTGAGACTTCACTGATTTCATGTGGTGACACAAAAATTGTTGAGCAGAAGGTTTAATTGTTCCACAATTATGAAAGCTTACAAGCCTGTAAGCTTTCATGTTTTGGGCACCTCATATACTTTTGTCAGACCCTGGTCCCCAGTGCAAGTTTTGGGAAGCTCGTTGTAAACTCCTGAATACTAACTTTAAAAACTCTTAAATGTATGAAGTCATAACAGAGGACAGTTATGACTGTAATTTGGTGTGTGTGTGTGTGTGTGTGTGTGTGTGTGTGTGTGTGTGTGTGTGTGTGTGTGTGTGTGTGTGTGTGTGTGTGTGTGTGTGCACGCGCAGGTTTTGCACTGAAGGTAAGAAAACCTTCAGCAGCAGAACGATGTTGGAGAGGCACCTTCAGCTGAGGCACAGCACAGAAACTGCAAGCCAGAAAACCACAATGGTAAGCCAGCAGTAATCCGATCACACAAGAAGTCAAACAGTAAGTATTTTTTACTAAAGTTTGTATCTTGATATCTCAGAGTGGTGAAGATGAAGCTGACAGTTCATCGGAACAGGACAGCAGTTTGGGGGCTCGCAAGAGACGGAGAGGAGCCGTGAAGGTGGAGCAGAATGAAGAGTCCACAGACAGAGTTAGTCCGGGGAAGAAGCTACGGTCCTCTTCCTCCTCAGCTCTCGCTCCGTCCTCTCTTCCCGAGTCTGGGTTTCGGTGTGCCGTCTGCGGCTTCACCTCAGAGGAGAAGGTGGCGTTCCTGGAGCACATCAGCCAGCACAGGCGCGGAGGCATGGACGACGGTGGCCTGCAGTGTCTCCAGTGTGGCGCCTGCTTCGCATCCACCTTCTCACTGTCACGCCATCGCTTCATCACCCACAAAGTGAGAGATGTGGTCAATGACAACCAACAAGCACCCAGTGTGCACCTGTCACCCTCCGTTGGAAATAGTAGGCATCACGAGGAAAAGAGTTCTCTGAATGGCTCTGCACCAGCATCACCCTCCACTCAGCCCTCCACAGGAGAGGGGAAAGAGGAGGAGGGAGCACTGGCCTGTAAGGTGTGTGGTAAACACTTTGACAAGGTCACAGATCTGAATACACACTTCAGAACTCACGGTATGGCTTTTATCAATGCGAGGAACGCAGGAAAAACGATCTGAGATGGCAAACATGAAGAATATGTCATGATTAAGAGTACTCACAAGTGCCTTTCTGTTACCGAGTACCGGTTAAAGTGCGAGTTCTGCTCTGATTTTACCAAAGATTACCAATATAGTCTGAAAACGTGAAATGTTCAGATGCGATTCTCATTGTTCCAGACGAGCTTTTGTGACACTCAGGATCTGATGCTGTGCTTCTGTGTTTAGTTAATGTAATGAAATTAGAGTTTAGTCTGTTTCCCTCACAATCATGTGCCTGCAGAGGCCGGTGAACACTGTTCTAACCGTGCTGTGATAACGATGGCCGTTGAATGAATATGCTTTTTTTTTTTTTCCTATTTTTTTTTTTTTAAAGCAAACTGTTGCAGTGATTTTGATGCGTTTCTTTGAATTTATTGCCAGTCATTTTTCAAAGCATGCTGTCTCTTTCAGTTCATTCCCAGCTTAAACTGCAGCCGCTGGCTTCTCTACATTTTAGTTTCAATTTACAGATACTTAAATTTCGCTTTTCTTGACTATTTTCACTGACTATTTCTGCACTGAGCTGAAATGGAAAAGTACACGTTTGTACTTTTAGAAGATTCCCCCTGAATTTTGCTTTGAGTCACACTGCTGAAAGTTTTTCATTAGCTTTCGCTTAACTTTGCAATATATGCTTGCATATAGTGGAATCATGGTGGTGTCATCCCTGAATGAAAGCAGCAATAATTAAGGCCACCAATACTTTACTGCATATGTGCAATAAAGCATTGGTGCTTTGGGATTAGTTTTGAGAAAAAAAAAAACTTAACTTAAAATAATGTACACTTAAAGGCCACATATTACCGTTATTGATATTATCCTTGAAGTCTTTACACATTTAGATGCTGAAATAAATGCGGACCAAAAATTTCTGGAAATTTTTCTAAGAACTTTTGACTATGCTTTGGAAAATGTTAAGCAATAATCTGACTCGCAGACACACTATTTGTAGGGGTGCAACTTTCTGATGCATTGAAATCAACGTTTAATTCCTTATAAATTGAATGTATTTATATCAGATTGAGTAATTTATTCAGTGAGCAAGAGGTGGAAAGTGAAATTGTTTTTTGTTTTTTGGTATGCGGGCCATATGTTTACCTAAATCTTGCTTTATGGAATTACTGTAAATGGAAGATTGTTATATATGCATTTTGTCTAAAGTCCTTGGAACGGCTAAAAGATTAAAACTATTGTTCCCCATAACCGACTACACGTTCTCTCGTGGTTCTTTCACCTATAGGTGTCAACGTAGCTTCCTCATCAGTTCAGAGAAACTGCAAAATCGGCATGTTTAACACAAGTGTTCTAAAAAAATCTGAAAGGAGGAATAAGTGCCAGTTTGATCGAGACGCCTGGTTATCTTGTTTAGAGGATGTTTATTCAGTACAGATGTAATGCAGATTTATTAATTTGGTAGCTCAACAAATGTTGCACCTCCTCAGGTTTTGTCACTACTGAAGAATACTCCCAATAAATTTAATCCTACCTTAATCAAATAGAGTTCACAGCTGAGGTTTGTAGGGTGGATTTATGAACTTTCATGTATTAAAACCATAAACCATAGATGGATGTTTGTATTTTCTGTCCTGATGTTTTGGTTGGATTTCATTTTTGTTTTGTTTTTAAAGGAGCTGCTATACTTTTTCAGCTGACCACTCTCTTGTTGAGGCTGGCAGCTCACAAAGATCAAACACTTGCTTTTAACTGCAGACTATTTTGCATATTTACATTTGCAAAGGTATTTTTATTTCTAAAACATGGGTATTTTTTTGTTTTAGGTTTTTCTTTTTTTTTTTTCTTTTTTTCCATTTTCTCGAAAAAATACAAATAACTGAATTTAATTGGTTTTGGAAAGGTTGAAGCCAAGATGTTCAGCCATAAAACAAGATTGTCTTCAAATTAGAAAGGCTGAATGAACGTCTACATGTGGGTGATTTCATAATGTGATCCTCAGTTGTAACTTTGCATTAACGTTCAGACAGGCTGCAAGTTCTGAGCTATTTCTCACCACCATCCATGAATAATATCAATAGACAGCTAACAGTTTTTAAAAAAAAAAAACTGTCAAAGTTAGCTCTCCCCTGTGCGTGTTTAGCATTGATAAAACAATTTCAAACCAATCATTTCAGAGAAAGAGAGAAAAAAAGTCACTTGTAACTTGGTCATTTCTTTCAACAAACTTCACTGTTGGCTGCTGGCGTAACAATAACGTTTATTAAGTTGAATCATTCTTCGGTTTTTGTCAGTAAATATCAACTTTTCAAAAAACAGTCTCATACCGAGAACATCTGAAAATTAAACATGAAATATTTCTCTGCAATTAATAAAATATATTTTCTTATTAACACATAACACAGTAAAGGAACTCTAACACATCTCAGAAGGTCATCTAATCGTGTGAGCTACAGTCACAAACATGTATAGATTATCATAAAACATCAATCTGTGCAAACGTCTTCAACACTAAATAAACCTGAAGAATTGCTGAACTGTTGTTTATTTTTATTTTATTTTATTATTAATATAGGTCTGTAATTAGCTTAAGCAGATGGATGTGATGACTCACAGCAGGAGAAACCCAATGAGAAGCAAGAGAAGGGGCTTCATGAAGGCTGAGAGCCCCTCTGCACCCAGCGATGGAGCTCCTGGACATAGCAGTGAAATATAAAGATTTCTCAGTGATAATATTCAAAGGTCATTAAAACTAAAGTCTAATATTTACATATTGATATATAAATATATCATAATAATTGTTATTATATTGTTAATAAACAATTTAAGTCATATTTATGTTGAAAACACTCTGAAATTAGGTTTTTCAGAATAAGCCAAGCCTACATGGCAGCGTTTAATGGCAGGATGAAATTTAACTTGTTCCAAATACTTCAAAATATTTAGATGACGAAGAACGTGGGAATTAAATGCTGTGCAAATTTGTGTTTTTACCTGATTGAACAGCTCTTTGTGCCTGGTTACGAAAACCAGTTAGAGCCGTTTCAACTGTGTCAAGTTGATCATTATTCAACAGATTTCGCTGTTCAGTGGTCACCATTGCTGCATTGTCAGGCCCAAGGGCCTCCAGCTGAGCAGCAGAGAGTACCTGCAGGGAAAACAGGCATACAACATTTAATAAAATAAAAGTCCTGCATTTAAAATTTGTACTGACATATATTCACACACGTAGAACAAGCGAACTTTAATTTCAATGTTATTAGTGATGCATTTATCCTCTTCATAATGACAATATTTGTTGTCTTTCACTGTACCCTGTGAAAACCTTTATCTGCCTTATTGTAACTAATTACATTTTTATGATCTGCTTTGAAATGGAGTGAGCCTAATAAAAGTAAAACATAGTATACATTTGAGCTCAGTCCACCTGAGCTCAAATTTTCTCTTATAAAATATTGGTAAAAATATCAATTAAGGGTTTTTGTATGTAGGCCTATTTCGGCACGGCCCAACACTCGAGTGAATGTATTTGTTAAATCTGGCCTCTAGGTTTGGCTTCTAGCTTAAAAACAATAGTAGGAAATAAAAAGCTGCTTACAGCAAAATTGTTTGGAGGGATGAGTGGGATACACGTCCTGCTGACAAATGGAAAGACAGATGGGTCCAAAGAAGCCAGCTCCGATGCATCCAGCCCAGCTTAGGGACACAGATGAAAACATTACCAAAAGTGAAAGCTAATTTCTCTCCCAGGTGACACTTTACAGGTATTTCTATGAAATATTCCAATGGGGGTTTTTTTTGTTTGCAGATATTATCTTACCAAGTATGTTGCCCAAGTCTGCAACCTGTGGTTCTGTCCAGGTGCTGGGTTTCCCAAATGCAGCCACAGCTAGAGTTTTTAATTGCTGTAAAATCTGAAAGGAGCACTTAATACCATCCATCGAGCCCACAGCCCTCCTGTGACAAACACAAACTTTCACACATCGTGCAATTGTGACTCTGTATCATTGTGCAGCTCTTTAAAGTTAAAATAATCTTAGCATCACTACCTGTGAACGAGTCTACTCTAAAAAAAGGTTTGTTTATGCACCTGACCAGAAAGAAAGTATTTATGAACTATTTATGATCACTGCTTCAGAAATAAGAAGACATCACAGCTAAAAATTAAAAAAAAAGAAACTTTTAAAAAGTCTTGAATGAGTGGCAGAGGTTAAGATTTCTTTTATCTGCATATGACAGGATATCACTTGAATTTTCACTTCTCAAAAGTACTTTCACTACTGTTGCAGAGGTGGGAGGAGATGGGCTGTGGGCAGTCACGGATCATTAGATTAACAAAAAATAATCTGTGAAAATAAGAGCCTGGAAAAATGGGTGACTTAAATAAAATGAAAAGTGAGATGTGCGGTGGACAAACTTGAAGGCGCTGATGTTGAGCTGTTTGATCTCGCTGGAGCTCAGGCCACAGATGAGCCGGTTCAGTGATACCATCTCTGCAGCTCCCAGCTGCTGCGCTTTCAGATTGTTATATTTGGCAATTCCCCTCCACAACGACTCCATCTATTGGCACATGAGTCATGTCATGTGTGTAATCGATATAGCGGTGAGCATGCAATGCTGTTTCTATGCTTCACCTGTGATTGAGTCCACCCACAGCGGGAAATTCCCTCTACAATATCCATTGGCAAGGGGAGATTCTCCAGGTCAGAATTAGAAAAACCCTGATTTATACATTCAAGCTGTATGACCACGCCCTCGTTCATCTGTGACACGGGGCCAAAAGCCTAAAGAAATATACAGAAATATTCACACTAACACAAAATAACTAAATATAGGATTTCTACATACAGACCAGCAAATGCAACCTTAAGAAGTTACAGATTGCGTTTTAATTTTGACACCAGAAGAGTGCAGCGTTTTATTTGTTTGGATATTTACACAGACGTTATTCCTCTCTAACTTCCATTAAGCTGCGGAGCAAATTATACCTAGGTCAGTTTATCAGTTAAGACAAACAGGGATAATAACTGCTCAATTGGATCTTGGTTCAATAATATTAAAATATTGATATTCAAAATGTACACCTTAACTTTCATTAGTGAAGCTGTATTAATTATTATTAATTGTGGGAAAGTGGAAAAAAACTTTTATGTTCCACCTTGATTTACAATAACTTTTTATTACTGTGGCAATCTCACTGTGAGTGCCCGAATCAAAGCCAACTGTTCAAACTAGAAATGCTGGAAAGAAAAAACAGACTGGCGAATGAACGAAACCAAGATGACTGTGTCTCACTGTACCTCAGTAGCTTTTTTGCTGAGCACAGCCAGTTGATCTGCACTGTAGTTCGGGATTTCTCCAAGTATTTCTACAGTGGCCAGGAAAGTGCTGTTTGACATCTTATCCAGCTCTCCTGCTGACCAGTACACATTATCCATTCCCAGTTCTTGAATCAAATTCTCAGTGGGTTCTCTCAGGATCTCTACAGGTATAGACAATATAATCATAAGGCTTTTTAAAAACCACTTTAAATAAAATGTATTTTAATTCAAACTAAAAACTAAACTGTGGCAGAGATTCAAATAAAAAGTTACGCTGCTATTACCATGATCAGTGTTGCTCTTGCTGTTAGAGACACAAGAACTACAAAAAACAGAAATATAAAACTGAATTGTTGCAAAACAGATAAAGCACGCCTCCTTCTCACCCCTCTTTTTACGTGTTGCATTTGATCTAGTGGTGGTAAGAGCAAAGATTTTCTTTTTCAGGGCATCTGAAGGATCAGAGGACAGTGACTTTATGTAGCGAAGAACATCCTTCATCCAAGGCTAACGGAGATACAGAGAGGGACAACATCAAGAAAAACTGAAAATATATATCCATTTTTAATCACAAGCAGGAGAGTCACTTCTGAGTTCTGAGTGACTTAATAATGAACATGACAAAAACAAACACAAGATGAGCTGCATGTAATGGACAAGGCAGATACGCACTTTGTTGGGTAGAGCAGACGTGGCAACCTTATCACAAAGAAGAAGGGGACCGACTGATTCCACAGTGTCCTCGGTCCAATCAGAAGAATTTCTACAGATGTTTTAAAAAAGTACACAAGACTACTACTTTAGCTTTTTTGTTTGGCTCTATACAAAACATGTATGTATGTATGTATGTATGTATGTATGTAAGCTGGATGTCACACACACAAAGCACACTGGCTTTGTTCCCCTTATTCACTCAAAAAGAAAGCATATATATATATATATATATATATATATATATATATATATATATATATATATATATATATATATATATATATATATATATATAACTTCATGTTATATTCAGTAAGAACCATAACTTTTCTGGAAGCTTTGTGCATCTTTTATATACAGTCTATGGTCCTTCTTTGTATTAACTTTAATGCTCATTAGGAGGGTGTCCTACCCAAAGGTCTGGTGAACCATCTTAATGATATCTGCCCTGTATTGTTGAGGAATATGTTTGCAGGAAGCCATCTCCTGGAAAGCGGAGTTGAGGACATCAGGGTTCATTAGACGCAGCTGGGAAGGCTGCAGCTCACATACGAGGGGCCCTAGCTTGGGCAGATCACCACCGGTGAGGCTGGATAAATCTGTCCCCTACAAAAACACAGCAGACATCTCTAACTGCTGTTGAACAAGCGGATCAATTTATCAGATAATACTTATTGTTACTATGTGTATCCTTGAGTGTACATTGGTTAGGCAGAACAGGGCTTTCTTGGTGAGTGCAGGACGAGACGGGGAATTAAGAGGCAAAGAGCTGATGTTGGCTTCTTCCATCTTGTCAAGGAAAATAGGACAGACAGAACTAGGCAAATCGTCCACATCTGAAGGGCTACGATAAAAGGAATGAGAAAACAGATTTCAACACAAACTTAAAAAAATCTAAACAAACTTTAAACTAGTAAATACACCATTTGCTTACAGCAGGTGAAGAAGCAAAGCTGAAGGAATCTTATCCAGTTCCTGTTCAGTGATGGTTTTGAAATAGTCTGCTCTCTTTTTCACCAAAGTTGCAAAAAGTTTTTTGGCAGCACATCCTGCCTAGAAACATGTTTGTTATAATAGTTATTCTGTGCGGACTGCACACACTATGTAAAGACAAGATGTTTATGTGTGAGTAAATACCTACCTGAACTTTGGAGAGCCACTCTGGAGACTCTGCCATGGCCAAAGCCATTTCCATTACACCGCTGTCAGGAGCTTCATTAATCATCTTACAGGTTATGCCCTGAAGGACCGAACGCATCTTCCTGTGTTAGACAACAATGTTTCAGATGAAGGAGCAACAAACACAGTAACAAGAACATGACAATAACTTAAGCACCAAAGAAAATTGTAAACCTGCATTAAAGGCTTTGGTAAAGATCACACGATAATCTTAAAGAGCTTCACAGAAACAACTAAATGAATAAAATTAAGTAGTAAGGAAATTTATGGTGCAGTGAATTAGATTTTATAGTAGTCTGCAGAAAAAAAAACATATCAGTACTGGGGGCTCTTGGTCTTAATGTGGTTGTACTTTGCATTCACACAGGTGCTCCTAGATATGATCAAATAAGTCACAAATGTAAGTGAAACACTTGCGTTTACATGGCAGAAAGTGAGGGCCAAAGAGCTGTAGACTAATGCGTTAACGAGCTAACTGTGCCAACACACTGATGCCGTGCAGCCCCACGCACAGGGCGATCCGCAATAACTCGTTAATGGAGATTTGCCGCAATAATGCAGTTATTTTAACAAGATTAACGCTGACAGCACTAATATGTATATATATATATCTATATATATATATATAGATATATATAGATATATATATATATATGCATGTATATTCTATGAACCGTTTCTGTGTACAAATATTTGTCAGACTTTGCATAAACATAAAAACTTGGGTCTATTCTTATATTTGCAGTGACAATCTCAGCAGCATATTTGTACTATTTATAAGCTCTGCAATCTGTTCACGTGCATTACGCATTCAATGAAAAGCAATAACATTGACAGGTTGCTCTAAGGCAGTAATGTATTCTCTCTGTACTTGTAATCCTTCAAAAAGGTCAAAGGACTGCCAATAAAAATGATCCATGAGGGTGGCAGTGAGTCAATAGGCCAATTCAGGTGCTTCAGCAAGAACCTATATGGACAAGTTTAGACAGAGAGCTCTAAATCTTAAATGAATACAATGTTTTCTGTTACAGTTAAGTCATGTTACCACTTGTGGCAAATATCCAGGTATAGAGAAATATTTCTGAGATTTGCTGATGAATCAAGTAATAAAGTCAAGTGCTTTAAGCAAAAACTGTAGAAACGATTAGGTGAATAAATTCTTTGGATGCACTTTCTGTTTTTCTATTAGAAGGATTTTTTTTTTGCCAAAAAGAGTTTCAGATATTTTGTCAGCAGCATACTTCTCTCACCTAAATTGAAGCTGTTTTAGGTCAGCCATCTTCTTTGCCAGGTATGCTGCCTGAGTAAGAACACACCACAAGTGGCACCATTTTTTGAGTAAAAAGAGAAAATCACAAAATCAGTCATATACTTACTACAGCAATGCATGGATGGTAACAGTAAATAAATTAGAAAACTCAACAAAATAATACAAAGAAGCTGCCTAAGGCATACTTAGCATCACTACCTGTGACCGAGTCCAAGTTTTGTTTGTCACTTGGTCCAAAGAGGTGACATTTGCATCGGCCAAAATGTTAATAGAAACGACGTTAAGTAACTGGGAAGACAACTTTGGCACCAGCGCAGGAGGATGCATTTCCTTAAGCATCTACAGGAAAACATTTAATTCTTTTAAGAATATGTTTAGAAATTAAATCAAAGAAAGAATACATACTTTTTGTTTAAGACACAATGTATTTGGTGTGATGAAATGAAGAAACATGAAGAACTCACCCCTACCAGCATGGCCATTAGCTGTCCCCTGCTCAGTCGTTTGGAGATGTTCTTTAGGCCCTCTGGCTCATTCAGGACCTCTACAGCTTTTACCTGTTTCAGTATACAGTTTGGCAAACCTTCTGCAACGGGCTGAAGTTTCATCAGCTCCATCCCGGATATCTGTTTACACTGAGGCGGAACAGAATGAGGTAAGTATCAAGCAATGAGGACAGCTATCTGACACAAGCCGTCAGCTGAATCCACCCACTTTCTTTTCACCCAAATGTTTCTCGATAAGAGCATGCAGCTGGCTCCTTGTCCATCGGATGTTGGGTCCCAGATTTTTGAGAGCCTGTGTGAGACTGGTGGCAGGGATTGCAGCAATTTCTTTGGCAGACAATGCAGTAACAGTACTGCTTAAGTCTCGTATTATTTGAGCAGGGCTTGACAGTGACCTCAGAGAACTGAGAAGCCGTGTCTTCAGCTTGTGTTTTGGGAAGGATAAAAGAGAGAACGAGTAATTATGACACTATTGAGATTCAAGAAACAATTCAAATCTTTGATCAAAGAAGATAAATGTGAAAGTTTGGGTAAGCGTAAGTGAAAAATACCCCTTTGATTTGGGAGCTGTCACACTGGTCCAGTTGAGAGAGGAGTTTCCCACTGAAGTTAGCATTCAACTCTGGGGGATCATAATAGCAAGCCAGTGGGCCAAGTCTGTGGAGATTCAAATACCAGACAACGTAGTGATTATTTCAAATCCTTCACACATTTTTGTGTGAAACCTTGTGTTTCTTTCTGTCCCTATAAGATCTAAGATCAGAAACCTCAGTGATGTTGTGTTATTTTGGTATGTAGCGGGTAAAGTAAAACCACTCGGCAGTCTTTTAAAAAATGACATGACATGTTATGTACAACTAGATCCTTTTCCTGAAATGCTTCTTATCACTTCTTTCACAGCAGACATGTTAGAGCAAAAAAGAAGAAGACTCTGGGCTTTCCCCATAGTGACAAATCAATATTTTTACTGTTAACACCTGCACCTGCTAATGTACATCAATAATGTATACACACTTTTCCACATGTTCTGGAAACTCCTGTGAACTGAAGCACTCTTGGATTCTATGGAGCAACTTCTTACTCAGAGTGGGGTTCATCGTGGTTTTGAACTTAGCTGAAGAGAAAAACTTGCATAGCTAGAAGACAAAGCAAAGCAGACCAACCAGGAAAAAATTATAACCTTGTTGTTTTTTTCTCTTCCATGTCTTATTTCTTCTTTATCCTTCTCTTACCTCTACTTTAGAAGAATAATTAACATCACTTGGTGGTAAATAGGACAGGTAGGGTCCCAAAATAGTCAGTGCTTCCAAATTCAGCCATTCCAGTGAAGGGGAGCAGATATCCACATGCTCTATTAATAAATCAAGGTTTTACAATGCACATTTATACTTATCAGAAGCGCAACGAGAGAAATGAGGTAGAAAACAAGGCATCTTAATTGCCTCTTAAAATGTATTTGCGAGACTGTGGTGTGTTGGTGGATCTGTCTGTATGGTCATTTAAATTTTACTAAATTGAAACAGAAATTGTTCAAATGGGATAAAACTACAAATTAAGGTTTAACATAGATCAGAGTCAGGGTTTTGCAGGTTCTGGGTATAATGGAAGTCCCAACGTAAGTAACATGAGTCAATTTACAGTTTTTCTCACATAAAAAATGCCATCAAACTGTAATAGCCTCTGAAGTTATGCTAACAGAACTGTATGTGTGTACATAGATTTTATCAATTGATTTCTGACTTTTCTTACTTAATGTTGCGTAAACCCATGGCTTTATTGAACAGTTGAAGTAGTTTTGGGTGATCTGATCTTTCGCCCATTCAGCCACACGAGTCCTTTGACCAGGAGGTATGCGATCATACATACTCTTCAACATGTCCATCCTGGAAACAACACCAGGTTTATTTATAGGAAAGGTTATGAAAAAGCCAGATAATATTATTCCATAAAAGCATACTCACATGTTTTTTAGCTTTGGGATATCTACGTTCATCAGAAGTTTTGTTTTTAGGAAGGGCATAAGCCCCGCCATGGGTGTAACAGCCCACATCAGTTTTCTGTAGTCATTTGAGTCCATGCTGTTTTTATCCTGTGTGGTCAAAGTTGCCCAGGAAAGAGGGGCTGCAAACGCTTGCATATAACATCCAGAATCCTCCTAGGAGAAAAGGATAGATGGCAGACATGATAAGACTGTTAAAAAACAGTAACAATTTATCCATTGCATTTATTTTTTGGGGGGAGGGTTTCCCTTGCCTTTGATATGCCACCAGAATAGTTTCTCATCACCTCAATCATGCCTGGAAGATTGCTGCAATTCCACATCTGGTTAGTCTATTAACAGACAGACAGAAAAAACATTAACGGTCAGAACTGCACAACAAAAAATTCATACTGACTATTAATAAGACAATAAGCGCTGCTTTAAATAATCAGTGACTTTAATGACTAACCTGGTACTCATAAAAAAATGAATTACATGTTTCAGTTAATACAGAGTGCATCAAAAAGAATCATCCGATTTCAAAAGGCTATATTTTTTAAGGAAATGGAGATAGATTATACAGTATGTGTGATTATGGGTGTATGGATGTTTATATTTTCAAACCATTTTTTGTGAAATATCCACGGGGAGTTGACCAAATGACTTCATGTTTGTTCCTGTAGTGACTGAGGTCAGGAGATGACGAAAAGTGGAAAGGAGGGCGTTCGACTGGTTAGCATCTCTGTTCTGCACAGAACCACTAAGGCTAATGAGAGAGCAAATAAAAGCTGATGAGAATAAATGTTTTCACATATGAAATATACCAAATATCCTTTGATTAACTAGACACATTTGACCAGGCAAAACCATATTCTTAAGATGGAGTTAAATACCAATGTCATAGCTTATCAATAAGTTATTTACTAACATTTTGCAGCAAAAAGCAAAAGCAAATCTTTTCTTTACACTTATTTATGAAAATACTGGCAACCACCAGTGTTACCCCTCAGCCTCCTCGTAGACACATGTATGGTACCAATTTTAAAATCTTATGTCACCTTGTTCTGAAGTTCACTAGCTGGGACCGAATCCTCATTTTTAGGTTTAACGGCAGATAAGCGTTGAAGGAGTATGTCTCCAAGTTTTAGACTAGTTGGTTAGTTACATTTCTTTTCCTTGTTTATGCACAAAATTGATAAAGAATAACTTGAGGGACAAAAAAGACAAGAGAACTAAATTATTCCCAATTATCACGTTCAAAAGACTTACAGAAAACTTACTCTGACCTCGGGGTCGAGATCACTCAGATTCAAACTTGTCCAAGATTTATAGTAGATGCACCTATGGTATCAGTTTAAAAATCCCACATTGCCTCGTTCTTGAGTTATTGCATTCACAACATTTTCAGAAAACTTGACCTCTGGCCTTTGACCTTTAAGTCGAGGTCACTGAGATTTGAGCTTGTCCGCAATTTTTAGTAGATGCATCTATGGTATCAATTTGAAAATCTACGGTGACTTTTTTCTTGAGTTATGGAAATCACAAAGAGTTTCAGTGGGGTGACGACAAAAAGTGGATAAGCATAAAGAAAAATATTACACAACAGTCCAAATAAGTGTGATAACTGAAGTGACCACTTGATTCTTCAGGACAGCAACAAAATACAAAAACAAATTACCTGGAGTTGAAGACACTGTTGACCTGCATCAAATTAGGCTCTGGGTATCCTGTAAAATCAAACCATTTGCCACATATCAGTTGTGGCTCATATTACAGAATGTGGTCAGGGTACTCACACTCTCACACTGACGCCAATTCAGCATGGTGACTGGAGTTACATTACAATTACTCCAACAAAACATTTTAAGGTTCAGCTTCAGTACACCCTGTGTCAGTTCCAAGATTTTATACATGTTAATTTTTTAATGAAGCTATTCATTTTGCAGAGGAATTCACTCCTGGGACTGGCAACTATGTTGAACGTACAGTGGTCCCTCGCTATAATGCGGTTCACTTTTCGCGGATCTTTTTTTGGCATGATTTTTTTGTTGTTTACAGCGCTTTGTGTTCTGCGTCCTGGTCGGCTGTAGACCATTGTCAATCAATCTCCTCCGTGCCGTGTCCCCTGTACAGTACAGAATGTGTTCAGCTTGTCAAATTTATATAAATCTTCTATCTCTAGCAGTGTGACTGTGAAGTGCTGTACTGTATGTTTGTAAGTTTTCTCCCTCACAAACACAACAATGCCGACGAAACGTTTTTTTCACTATCAAAGGTACCCGCGCTAGCACCCAAAAGGCAGAGGACGATGCTAACCATCGCACAAAAGGTTAGCCTTCTAGACATGCTAAAGGAAGGTGGAAGTTAGCGTATTTTTCAGACCATAAGGCACCACAGTATGAGACGCATTAAGCAACAAAATAGTCAGATCAGTCAAACTTTACTCAACTCATTCTTCTTTCTTCCTCAACGTCCATATCATTGATTTGTTAACCTTGAATTCTCTCACTGAGGCTCTATTCCCATGTTCTGGACCTGAAAACAGGGTTTGATCTTTGGTTTCATTATATAATACTGGACTTATTTTTCTACGAAGGCTTAAACTGTGAGGGTCTTTAAACAAGAGAGAAAAGTGTGAAAATCTTCGAGCCTGTCTGAGAAAACTGTATAAAGTGTGTAGTGAGGGGTTTTAATGTAAAAAATAAAGTTGGGATTTCACAGATCGCGGGTTATTTTTAGAACGTACATCTCACGATAAACGAGGGACCACTGTATTACACTTGTGAACAATGTTTTTCACAGAAGAATGATCGGTTTGCTGGTTCGATTCCAGTCGGAGACACGAATCCCTTTTTGGGGGTTGCGTCAGTAAGGGCAGCTGAAGCACCAGGCTGGTAGGACTTATCCTCTTAATTCCTATGGAAGCAGTAAGGGTGTACTTTTGTAATTAATGTGTCATGCGTTGCTGTACATATGAGGTTGTGTTTGCCTAACTTAAAGACTCTTTAATGAACAGATTATTTTTATTACGCAGTGATGTATAAAAATGTGAAAGAGGGTGTACTTTACACACATACACATTCTTCTCTTTAAAAAGTGTATTGAAAGTTTTCTTACCTCTATAGTAGCACTTCTTCATCTGATGAAGAAAAAAAATAAAATAAAATCACTGGCCCCAAACTGAATATGAACACATTTTATTCGTTTTGATGCTTTGTTTAATGCATGACTCTATGATTCAATTGTCACTATGTAAATGCCAGTGTTTCACCCGCTCCATTAAAGGCTTTACTGGGGAAAAGCTGATGGGAGGTTGACGAAACCTCAGCCCTCAGAATGTTGATATACGCACTTTTCTTAATGCTCTTTTCTTTAAAGGCTTACAGACACACAAGCACTCATTTATTAGCACACTAAAAAATACATGCAAAAAGAAAAAATACGCATGAAGCCTCCTACTAATGTAAGAAAGATCTCTAAGAAGACAGCGTAAAGGCTCTTTCACTTTTTTTTAATCTTAGTTTTGGCTGCATTTATACCTTATTTTTTTTACCGTGATTATTTATTTATTTTGGGATTTAAGAAAATGTTTTCTTTATAAAAAATATTCAATATCGGATTACTCGATAAACTGATGAGAATACTTAATTATTTAATAACTGACAGCTCCAGCCCTACTCTTAAGCCTGAAAAATAAATTTCTACTGACGTGAAATTCAGAAAACACCTTACCAGTTTTTCAGTCAATTTTTCTAACTCAGCTTTTTCTTGAGGCCCCATATGTGGAAGTTGAGCTAGGCAGACACGTAAAGGTGTGTATTAATGAACACACACTTTTAATAGCATTCATACATGTATGTTTATGTGCCTATGAGAACACATATTTACATTAACAAACATATAGTATAAAAAAGGGGTAAAACGGGTATACTGAGTGTGATGTTTTTGGAGCTTACCGAAAACTGCAGAGGCCAAGATGAGCAGAACCAAACAGGCTCCTCCCTTCGGAGCCATGTGGATAGGCTGTGCGTCTGTTCGACAGGATGGTATTACATAATGTGTTAACATGAACACAAATGACATGTTTGGCACAGATCTTCTTTCTTGGGCTTTAATTTCACTTCTAGTTGCATGCAGTTAATCCTCATTGGTCTTCACTTGTTGTTGAAACTGTCTCTATGTGAGCCACCTCCAGTTTTGTGATATACTTCCTCCAGTGAGGATTTATGATCACACTTTCCTAGTAACCGTGTGAGCTATTCATCCTTTGGGAATCTCTGAGGACTTTGGAGGATAACTTGCAGTGAAAAACAGGTTTGGTAATGCACGCAATGTACTGTGGAACAATATTTTAGCACCACGTTGTTGTCTTCTCTTCTTTTGTCCTATCATTTTTACCTTTTTTTAATGTATTTGGTTCACATTCATTAGGATTTCCCTTCACCAACATTTGTATACTGTTATGTTGAATTCACTGTTTACTTTACAGAGATTTTTCTTCTCATTTAAATATTTCAGCAGATTATGAATAATAAAGAATGAAAAGAGTATTAGAACAAAAATGAGTGTTTTAACCACGCAGTCTCAACAGTGTGTATGTAAGAGCAGGATTTAGAGCATATCTTTTCTTTACTATTATATCATCTATTAGCGAGAAAAACAAAACATTAAAATATAAATGTTCATCTGTGCCAGATCTGTAAAGGTTTACAGTTAAATTTAAATAATAGTATTACAAGAACTGAGAAAGAAAAAAAATAATAACTTTTGCAACTTATGAATATATAAATTAGTTGTTACTTACAGATTACCAGTCTTCTCCTTGGTAGATCTGAGAAAAAACAGGATGCATAAGCATAAGAGTGTTCGTCCTCTGTGCCTGTACTTCGTGACTAATGTGATCTGGGAGGATGTCCACCTGTAACTGACACAGTCAAAGCAGGGGGACGGCATTAATACAGCACTGTGTGTGTGTGTGTGTGTGTGTGTGTGTGTGTGTGTGTGTGTGTGTGTGTGTGTGTGTGTGTGTGTGTGTGTGAGTATTTGCTTTTTTTAACAATCAAAATAAGTTTCACGTTGAATTCACAAAATTTCTGATTCTTCAGGCAAAACCTCAGTAATAAGTCAAAACAGTTTTGTCTTTACTCATTGCTAACACCGCTGAGTATTCATTATTACATTCATGTAACTCAGATTTTTCCAATCAATCATGTGTGTATTGCAGTTCTAGAAAAAATAAGAAAACATTAAGCAAAATTAGAACTGTCACCCCACAGTTACTACCTCCTAACTATTTTACAACGTGCTACGGCGTGTCTGGTGCGATTAAGCTCTTAAGTTCCTCCAATCACACAAGAAAAAGAAACATCAACTTTCACATTTTATATATACACAGTATATCTCATAATTAAATCCTATATCACAGCAAAGCATCTAATAGACATGCTGGTCCACCATGTCCATTTCACGCTTTGCCTATTCTAAGTGTGAAATGGACACACATGCAGAAATTGCAGTACCAGCAGGGGGAGATACTATATTCAAAGCCAAGAAGTCGCTGGCGAGCAAGGAAGGTATGAATCTAGGGTCCTTGAACAATTAAGCTAGGCTACTAGTATGTATTTACATGTAACTGTTGGTAATGTCTATTTAAACACTTTTCTGTGATATTTTCATGTTCAAAATAAAATATCTCTCTCTGCTGGTACTGCAGCTTACTGAAACTTACTACAACTTTTGCATGTGTGTCTATTATTGTTTACTTTGCCATTATATTGAGTTGCATAGTTATTATCAAGTATGAATCAAACAAACATCGTGCTACAGAAGAAAAACCTTGAAAGAGGACACTTCAATGGGTAAATTGTGAAGTGACATATAAATCTGGTCTTATAAAATTCTGTTATTTGTTTGCATAAACTATATAGAAAACCGTATGTGGACAAAATCAAGCATTTAAACACTCTGCTTTAACAAACATTTGTTTAAGAATGGGTAATTAAAAAGAGCTCATTGAATTTGTGTGTGGCATTATAATACAATGCCAACATTACAACAAGTTTGCGAAATTTTCTCTCTCCTAGATACTCCTCGATTAACGATATGTGAAATTGCAAAGTGGAAGCATTTAGGAACCACAGTAGCTCAACCATAAAGAAGCAAAGTTGCTGCTGAGGTGGCTTAAAGTTTCAGAGCAGGGCTAACAAGTGCGTGCCTATTGCCTAACTGCAGACCTCCAAACCTCCTCTGGAATAAGTCTAATGTGTGAGTGGTCCAGGAGCTTTGATCATATCATGTATGGGCATGTATGTATATCATGTAATTCTCATCTGCTGTGCACGTATACTAGTTAAATTACATTAGTAGCAAGTGTCAACAAAAATTAAGTGCTGTAATTGCGTATAAGGTCTGGTGAAGACAACATTAATTCACCTAAAAGTTATGAATAAAATCATTCACAAATCATTAATAAAAGTAATAATTGGTAACTCTGAAGCTGTTATTCTAATAAATTCAGTGAAGCACAATGTTTATTTAGAGTTTATGTCATGATAATATCTCAGTTAAATTGTATTTAAGATAAACATACCAGTATACCAAGTATTATTCATATAAAAGTGTGAAGTCAAAACAAAAAAAGACTATTTACATTTTCCAGGGCGAAAGCACATAAATATGAAACAACTGCCACTGGTGGGTAAGGCTACTATTAAAAAAACAGTAAATAGCTCACCCATCGTACTATTAAGTAATTAAAATATCTGACAGGACACTAGAGCAATAATATTTTTTAAGATTGATCATAATATCTAGAGCACTGAGCACTGTGCAGTTGCCTCACTAGTTCCTAACAAGCAGTATTCAAAGAAGTCCATGTAGCTGAGCTTAAATAGCTCAAATGGGATTAAAGCAAATCACACATGGGGCACAATTAAATCCTTGTCTCTTTACAATAATACATCAGATGGACATCCTTTTCTCGTTAAAATATAATTACACTATTACCTAACTGTTATGTTAAAATCAATAAAGAAATTAAATTGAATTCCTTCTTAACTCTTCTTCAAATTAGACCAAACTAGAAACGGAAATAGACATCAAAATAAAAACACACCCCAACCAAGTAATCGCACTCATGTCAGTTTAAGTCTGGTCAAGTGTTAAGCTCAAATTTTTTAATTTAACATTTACTAATATTAAATACTTACTTACTAATATTTCCAAACATAACATAAGCTAAATGAGCTAATAGTTACGGGTTAGCAAATGTTTACTCATTAGCCTACTATTACCATTAGCCGTTTTCCACATACACCTAAAAAGACTGAAATGGTTACAAGAACAATAAAGAACTTATACGGATGTTTTTATTTCATGTGTATTCAGCTCACATTGATCCATTTACCTTCACTATTTCTGTGCCACCAGCTCCTTGCCCTATGTTAAAACAAATTTCTGTTAACTTAGCTAAGTAAGCTAACGAGCTATCTTTTACTTATTAGCCTATTGTTACACATCAAAAAATGCCTGTAAAGATTATAGGAAGGTGAAAAAAGTTAATAATGCAAATATTCTTGCTTAATGTCTTTTACCTTCAGCTGTCCAACTTTTTTCTGCTTATGGCTGCCGAATTAATTCTTTACTTTGCTTGTTTTTTTTAAGTTAGCTAATATTACCTTTATTTATTAGCTTACTGTTACTGGCAGTACCATTCAAACAATAGAAAATCTGTCTATAAAGATTTAAATAATCACAGAGAATAGTTGCCAAAAAGAAAAGAAGCACCAGATAAATGCAGTAAGTTGGCCTATACTTTTTTACCTTCTGTAATTTTTTGGTTTAGCCAAGTCGATCCTATTTTCACTGTAAAAGGATTATCATAAACTGGCCCGCCTACCTGGAAAGAGTTTCTGTCCACCTCCAATGCACATGGAACTTACACTGTGAAGGAGGAAAAAGTGATTCTTTAAATTTAAAAATGGTTTAGGTGTCTGTGTTTGATTCCTAATATCCACGACCCCTTGCTTAACCAAAGGTTTACATTAATTATATTAGTGGTATTAGTGCTTTCTTTCTGCTTTCTAGTCTAATAAACAACCAAATAACTAAAATTAAACTAATTTAAACTTATGCTACAGCTGTAAAATTTAGTTAGTTAGGCATCTAAAGATACTTGTATTTAAACACTTATTTTTTGAAAATTTTTATTATGTTATTGTTAGGCAGGTTGTGCTAGATCTGTGTATTCTGCTAACAACTATATGACAAGCTTATCTTAAATTGTCTTCAAGGGTTAGACTGATAAATAATTCCTGTATATCAGCCAGGTTAACCAATAATTTGCATTTTCTTGTCAGTATGGCTTTCTAGAGTGTGGATCGTGGCTTTAAAAAACATTTTATTGTGTAATTTATATAAATACTTGTGGTGACGTGACAAAATATTTAATACCACTCAAGGTATATCAAGGTAATTATACATTTAAGGATTTTGATTAATAAATAAGCATAAAACCCTTTAGGACCCTTGTCCACAAACTGGACAATGGAGCAACTGAAGCAGCATCATTGTTCCAAAAAACATAGTCCATAAATTTTTTTTATCAATATAGAGAAAACATAGGTGAAGTTGTTGGAAGTGTTTTAGTTTGTCTCGCTGTTTCCTTCCATTTTGGGGAGAATAGTTTCTTCAAGGTTTGGGTTTGAGAAGTGATCTGAAAAAGTCCAACAAAAGAGAGAAATTGTAAAAAAAAACGTGGCAGACTTTAAATATGTATTTATATTTATTCACTAACTAAACACTGGGCAAAAGGATGAATGTGAAAATAAATAATAGTGACCAACTGGCCATTTTTGGTGTTGATGCACACTGCACACAACTCACCTGCAGCAAACTCACGGATGTCAGCTGGCTGTTTGTGAAGCACATCCCTGTGAGGAGAGGTGGCAAATGACAAATTATTGCTCAAGTAGACTTGAGTGATGGTGCTTTAAGCTTTGGGCTGTTTGGAGGCCTTTTAAAATTATTCTTTGGACTTGGGCTCATTGTCAGTCCATCAAAAGAATGGTTATTTTAAGTTTGTTTGTTTGTTTATTTGTTAGTTGCAAAAGGCAGACAATATCTAAAGTAGAGCTCTGGGATGTCCTAAAGAAGCCTCGAAAAACTATTCCTGAATACTACTTAACAAAATTACAAGAAAACTTTTGTAAAATCGTTTGTACTTTGCTCCATACTGTATCCACATGCATGTTTAAATAAATCACTGCACATATTTCCCATTTATTGCTCGGATATTAGATTAATTATTCCAGAATTATTGAATTATTTTTTTATTTTTTTGAGGCTGTTAAAACCTTTTTTGGCAGCTCCAAAATCAATTTAAGCAGGGAAAACTCAGATTTTAATACTGAGGTTGTAACATGTGTTAAAAATATGATACAGAGACTAAGCTTGAATAGCAGAAACCATATTGCAGTACATATATTGGTGTAAATCCTTTTCAGGGTATACATATATTGTATTATTATATTGTAAAATACATTGTAATCTTTCATACATTTCTTTGAAAGGGTAGCTGGTTCCACTGAATGTACAGAGGTTATTAATATAATATTTTATACACAGTGAAAATAAAATGAAAGTTTGCATATTACCCTAGAAATGTAACATTTGCTGTAAGATAAATAAATACAAACAAAATTAAACTTAAAGCAGACAGTGTTAAGTTCAACAATAAAACATCACAAACATTTTTCCCCATTCAGCATGTATTTTTGTGATATTAATGTGAACTTGAGCAGACCTTAGAAAGTCGCCTATGAGTACGTCTACTTCGGGATGCGACCTCAAATACCTCTCGTTGTCGATTCTCGTCTTGATCTGGGTCAATGCGAAAAGCATTTCAGGACATAGCTTACAAATAAAGGTGGTATTTTAGCGTTGAGAAATGCAACACGTTACCTTAAACTGTCGCAGTTTCTCTTGCTGCTCAGCGTTTAGTACAGAGACGTCTAGCTTGGTCACACCGCCTGTCTCAGCCATCATTTCTCTAAGAAAATGCTATATTTCTGTCAAAGTGCGAACCCTGCAGTGTTCACTGACTGCAAATCTACAGCGAACCCTGAAGTCACGATAAGCACGAGTCAACCGTTGCTAACACAGTGGTTTGGCAGTAACGGTTGCTATGGAAACGAAGTACCGTACACAATGAACGGCAGTGTCCGCGAGGTGGCGGCATACGTCAATACCACGTTTGAGCCGTTGCTGTGCAAAAAAGTGATTGACTACTAAATAACGATTTAATTCTCTCTCTCGCTTTTGAAATCTGTGATCTATTTGCTTAAATAGGCTGCAGTAAACATGATCTACAAAGGGGTTATATATTAAACGAAGAAATATCCTGCTTTGAAACCATCTTTATTACAATCCATCCAGCCCTTTTTGGCCACGTTACAGAACAGTGACACTATGTATGTATACCTTGCAATTTCTGTTGCCTTCTTGGCCAGATTTCTCTTGAAAAATACTTTTTTTTAAATGTCAGTGACACTTTTTATTTGGAACCCCCTGGAAAACCGATTACATCTTCTATCTTGTGACGACTATTTTTTTCTCCGAGTTAGTATCATTCTTGACAGATCGATATGCTTGACATATTATATACCCATCATTTGGATATGAAGTCACCAAAACTGCCCCACTGCTCCTTGGCCATCTCATTCTCACAATTACGCCTTCACAACATCTTCTGACAGGCAACCGTTTTCATCAACTGTTTATACATTTGTTAAGCACTGTATATGTTGGCATTGCCTACATATTACATATATATATGTAAATATTTATATCTCTTGGCATGTTACTGGGGTTACAGAACCAAATATATGTGGTAAAATGTAAATAAGGATTTGTGGTTGAACAGGATAAAAAACAAAAACGAATCCACACATGTCCTCCTCCTCCTCACTTTATATAAATGTCACACTATTAAGCATTAGTAAGGTATTAGCAAGTGCCTGATTTATCATTTATACATCATTACTCCCCCTTAGTATGTCATTTAGACTTGCTATTAATTAAAAAGTGCTACTAATGTTATTTATTCTTATGTTTTATTGTTGTTTTTGTACTATTTTAACATGTTTAAAAATCTATCTATCTATGCTGGTCTAGAAACATACAGCTTATTCAAAAGTAGCTCACATTTGTTTATTTGAAAGGTTCCCTTGCATTCTTATAACAGCAGGTGAACCATTTAAAGTCCACCATGTCACTGAAAAACTATACAAAATAAGTTGTTGTTTTTTCACTGTGCAATAACTACAAAAATCAAAAGCATGTTGGGGACTATGACTGTCCCAGTCTAAAATCCCAGGCAAACAGATGAAGTATTTACAAGACCTCAACCACTACTTCTGCAAACCCTGCATACATTATGAACACCCTGAAAGGAAACAATGTGATATATTTGATAACCTTTAGCAATATATACAAAATTCAGACAGGTCAGGTTGCTCAAAAATTGTAAATTATTTGACCTGCATAACACATATTTTAGTTGCTCTGATGCAGGACAGTAAACTCTACATAGCTTCAAACCTGGGACCTTCTTGATACGAGGTGATGGTGCTAACCATCAGACCACCATGCTGTGTGTGTGTTCTCTGACATGCATGGCAGGCTAGGTGGTGATTCTAAATTGGCCGTAGGTGTCAATGGTTGTCTGTCTCTCTGTGTTAGCTCTGAGACACAATGACCACCTGTGCAAGGTGTAGCCTGCCTCTTGGTTGGATGGATGATGTAGGATAGAGAAGGTAAAGGGCAACTCTTTGGACCAGTCACACAAAAAAAGTGTTTAAGAGGTATTTTAGGTATGAGATAAAGTTAGATAGATAAAGACAGATAGAAGCAAAGTCAGAAAGCTGCTTCTGACTTTGCTTCTTAAAGTTCAGTGGAGAACATCGTGCCATCTATAAAACTGGCACGGAACTGGAAAACAGTCCAACAGTATAAGTTGCCACATTTTCTGCCTATAATTCTTCTTTCTGCACAGCTCTCATTCCCTCTGGAGGAAGAAATAACTTGTGTTGTTGAAGTGCCTGGCGTCTGTCATCTCTCTCAAAGGCTTTTGTTCCTCATTTTCTTCACTTTCGTTTTCATCACTTGGTGGGTGCTCTTTGTTGCTCTTTGTAGGGACAAAGGTCACCAAAGCTACTCCTTCTGGGGCAACCGGGACAGAGGGCGAAGGTTGAGATGAGTCATCACAGAGGGTGGTGAAATAAAGACTGTGCAGTTTAGAGATAAATCTGTCCTTGTGCCTGAATGACAATTTAAAAAAAGAAAAAGAAATATGAAAATGAAGGAGCTGACCGTACATCACATCTTAGAAATGACTAATGTTATGTCATAAATCTGCCCTTTTTTGAAGAGATGCATTGAAAGTGCCAATGTCAGTACCCGAAAGTGTAGATGGCCAAAATGACAGACAAGATAGCGAATAAACCAAATATCCACAGCAAATGATGTGGCCACTCTTTAGGTTTTGGTGGAGGTTTTGTGGGATCTGTGGTAAAAAAGAAGGGTAGACTGTGATAAATCTTAACTGAGCAAGACAGCATCCATCTAAATACATCTGAGTGCAACTGAACGTCTGTGTTTGCGTGTAGGTGTGAGGAACCATAACTCCTGAGGCCTGTTTTTGTTGCAAGCCTGAGTTGTTATGATGACATGGTTTCCTGTTAAAACCCAGGGGGCAGAGGGGATTTTCAGCACTAACAACATTTAAGAGTTCCCTCTCGTCTTTTGGCTCTCTCGCGCACACACACACACACACACACACACACACACACACACACACACACACACACACACACACACACACACACACACACACACACACACACACACACACACGCATAAGTAACTGTAATATTTCACAGTTTGCATGCCAACTCACCATCATCTGGATATTGATCACCTGAACCTGAACCTGAACCTACGGGGTAAATAATATATTTTAAAAACATATTAGTAGGATAATAATAAATGATAAACCTGAGATAACAAGGCAAAGTTGTATAAGGCAATTTTAAAAAAGACTGAAATTGTCCATTTCCTAAAGAACTATGTCAGACTGCAATAAGACATAGTTTAAGTGGTCCCAATAAGCAGACAAGGAGATGTTACAGCAGGGAGGAATAACTCCTGGGGGAAAATTATTCTAAACTGAATTCTGCAAACTTTTCAGGTGTTTATAGCTATGTTAGTTCAGAGTTGCCAAGCAGCAAGACTTGCTTCTTTGGTTGTAAGAAGTTTTGGGTAATTTAGCAGACAAATTCTTTACCAATTAAAAGTCAATATGGCCTAACACTTGCTTTCAAAATAAAAAAGACTATAAATAATCCAACATGATAGTGCCTAATCCAGCAGAATCTTGTTTCTCTCTTTCTCTCTCTCTTTTTTTGGAGGGCTGTTTCTTCCTTATTTTAAAAACAGGCTGAAAGAAGTGACCATTAAAGAGAACAGAGAGTTGGACTGATGTTTAAAAAGAAAGGGTTTTTTCACCACAACGAGGGGAAGTGCACTAATGGTACACGGTCAATATCTTGAACCCCTAAGCCACTGAGAAACTTCTTAATAATAATAATAATGGATTGGATTTATATAGCGCTTTTCAAGGCACCCAAAGCGCTTGAAAAGCTATTCATTCACTATTCATTCACTCTCGCATTCACACACTGGTGGTGTAGCCACAGCTGCCCTGGGGCAGACTGACAGAAGCGCCCCTTAAACATCTGTCACAGGATTTAAAGTTTAATTTCATTCAGCACAAATAAAGTCCACTCAGCTACTTCTGTGAAAACTTACACTCTTGTACTGTGCTTTAATTGAGCATATAGAATACTTACTGATAAACTTAAATATACTTATTTATTTTATTTTTTAGAGGTGTGTGTGCGTATTTATTTACCCGTTGGGGGGCTCACAGGATAAGGTCTACTCCACTCACTCCACTGACCATCATGTTCTGCCTTATACCTCAGCTGTATCAGGAAGTCAACGTCAGGTGTAGGAGTCACTACGATGGTGTAGGAGCCCTCTCCTTCAAACTGCTGTACCAAGATGGACATATACAGGCAAACGTCTCCATTTACTGACACAACAGAGTGTTCAACTTTTCACAACTAAGTAAAACCTTGTCTACTTACGTTTTCGCTGTGAAAGGAGAGGTTTGTTTCCCCGTATTTGATCTCACAGATGAGTCTAAAATTGTGTGGCTCCTCGAAGTTTGTCGGTAAACTCCAGCACACTGTCATCATCGTCGTCATATCCTGTCTTTCCTCCAACGTCGCTGACACGATTGACGGAGGCTGAGGCTTCTCTGAGGGATCAGGGACGAACATGTAAAGGTCTTGTATGTGGAATAATATGACTAGTTTAAAAGATGACGAATTTGTCTGTAATTTACTTGAATATGAAATATTAGTCAGATACATTTCACAATTAAACGTTTTGCAATTAGGAGCATTACAACTTATCCAAAGGTACAATAATAAGTCTTTAAATCATTACTAATGTGTTTAATATAAACCAGAAGACTTTCCTAAAAATGAAAATATGCTTATTTGTTTTCTTCTTGGGAAATTAGCTAGTATTCCTCTTTCATGTCTGTAGAACAATTGTGAAAATCAATCAGAAGGCATCTTAACTTACAGACGGGCAAGATTAACCGATAAAAACAGAACAAAACAAAACATAGACCACAAAGTGGTTTCACTTTCATGTCTAAACTTCGACTTTAAAGGGAATTTGAAGTATTTAATCTGGGAAGGTGCAACAGGACACTGTTACTCATAAACTTTTTCAACCACTTCATCAACTGGTATCCTGAATGCTGAGCCAATCTGCACATATTCAAGTCATTCATAGAGGAAGAAAAATTGGAGGCTGTATAAATGTACATGAGAGGATGTTTAAGCAAAGTTTTTCATGAGAAAGTCTAATCATATGGCACAGAAACAGAAATACTACCTCGTCATGACTCTGTGTCTAGGATGGATCATTTTTCTGATTTTTTTTTCTTGGGTTTGTGTAAATTTACCTGTCCAGCTCTTAGCATAGGTGGATGGACTCCATTCACTCCATTGTCCATCAAATTCCTCTTTAGCTCTGACTTGTATCAGGTACTCAACACCAGGCATTATATCAGTGATGGTTGCTTGCCGCTGGCCATTAACTGGCAGTACCTGAATACATACATATAAGACAAAAATCTCTGAAACAAAACTGCGTTTTCTGTTTCATGCCAGCGTAATGAACATTGAAAAAAAAAAAAAAATACACACTTAATAGTTTGACAACAGGTGTCTCAGCACTGACCTGTTCGTTGCCAATTGACGGTTTGACAGGGTTGTATTTAACTTCATAGATCAATTTATAGAAGTTATCTTGCACCTTCCAGGATGTCGGTAAATTCCAGGAGACCGTCAGCCTGTTCTTCTTTCCTTTCTCCTGTCGGACTGACACATTTGACGGAGGGTCTGGTTTTACTGAGGAGTGGGAACAAACACAGTGAGCACAACTTTAAAGCACTTCAGAAGGCCAATACTCAGTCCTGTCATGGACACATGTACTTTGACTTGAGCACTTACAAATTTTTAATGGTGTAAAGTACTTAAGGGGGCTGGTGACATTGCCTGTGATGCTTGTCACACACATGTAGACCAGGTGAGGGGTTCTCCGATCATCCTCAATGTGGTCCAGAGCACACCAACAGCGAGAGAGCCGAGATGAGTATGAGCATGACACTCGCTTGAATTTCTCTCTTGGACTGAGAGAAGGAAAGGAAAAGAACAGTCAGTCACACAAAGATGGACATAAAGGAAAAGAGAAAGTGGCCTACAACAACATTTCTACTACATTAGGCCCATTTACAACTTTCACACTTTTTTCTTTTTCATTTTTGATCTCAAGTAGTTTACTGGAAATAGTATTTATTTATGTAACAGCAATGTTAGCATTTTGACTGCACAAGATTACAGAAGTTTTGCAACATACACCAATATTGATCGAGAACAACCACAGTATGCACATTTTTTTATCCATGGCTTGCACACATCAGTTTTCCTGTATGTATGTAAATACAGGAGCAAAATATTACTTGATGATCCTTTTAAAACACAACACAAAGCACTCATGGGGGACTTCAAGTGCAATGAACGTACTTTTTACTCAGCAAGAGGTAACAACTAGGCTGCTTTATGGCGGCTTTCTGAGGCATTCCTTCACAGCGGATTTTACTACTGGGCGACTTTTTGTAGCAGAACAGACTGGGAGGCTCAGGAGAATCTAAGAGATAAAGAAGACATGTAAACACACTGTTCACCCATCCATTTTTAAAAATCAATTATCTAAATAGGGTCCTCTCAGGCTCTACAGCCCTCAGGTAGTTTGTTATATTGTTGGCCTTCATGACAGCACGATTAGAAAAAGACTGAACTATGTGTTGTTTTAATGGCTGCCAGGAGAAAGCTTCTACTCTCTTAAAAAGATCATGGCAGCATGACTTAGATTTGCAAAGTGGCATGTAAACAAACCAGAAGAATTTGGGAACAATGAACTTTGGACAGACGATAGTCACAACACCACGTTTGGTGATGCATATCAGCAACAGTCTGGCACAACAGTGGAGTGATGATCTGGGCTTGTTATTTAGCCACAGGACCTGGGTGCCTTACAGATATTGAGTCAACCGTGAATACTTCTATGTAAAAAAAAAAGTATTCTAGAGGCAAATGTGAGGCCTTCTGTTTTACAGCCAAATGTTGACCCATACTGGCTCATGCAACAGGACGACGAGCAAGCACAGCAGCAAAGCTATAACATATCTGAAAAAGAAAAGAATGGATGTGTTACAATGGCCCAGTCAAAGTCCCGACCTCAGCCTGACTGGTATGCTGTGATGGGGCTTCAGGAGAGCTGTGCATTAGCAGTTCAGTTCAAATCAATTTTATTTATATAGCACCAAATCACGGCAACAGTTGCCTCAAGGCAAGCTTTACATCGCAAGGTAAAGACCCTAAAACTGCTAAACTGCAAAATATTTTTGGTGTCACTATTTAAAATTTGAAATTTGCCCAAAAACATTTAAAGTCACAGTTCACCCGCTGGTTTGTTTACTGATTGTCTATCAGTGAGTCGTGTGTACAACATCAATCCTGACCCAATGATATACAAGTTCTGAGCTGGATTTAAAAGATGGATTTTAAATGGTAAAATGGTAAATGGCCTGTATTTGTATAGCGCTTTTCTAGTCCCTAAGGACCCCAAAGCGCTTTACACAACCTGTCATCCACCCATTCACACACACATTCACACACTGGTGATGGCAAGCTACATTGTAGCCACAGCCGCCCTGGGGCGCACTGACAGAGGCGAGGCTGCCGAACACTGGCGCCACCGGGCCCTCTGACCACCACCAGTAGGCAACGGGTGAAGTGTCTTGCCCAAGGACACAACGACCGAGACTGTCCGAGCCGGGGCTCGAACCGGCAACCTGTTTAAAGCCATTTGCCTTCCACCTATAGGCTTTTTATTTGAAAATGAAAGCATGGATGGAATTATATAACCTTCCTCCTCCATCACAAAGTCCTCACTATGAGAACTCACCTGCAACGATCACCTTTAAGCTAAACTTTTCTTTGCCTTTGTGATGACAACTGTATTTTCCAGAGTCTTCCATTCTCAGTGAGGCGAGAGTTAGCGTTGTCCCACTCCTCCCAAATTTAATTTCACCCCAGTCCCTGTCTTCTGTCCCCACTGTCATCGTGTTCCACTTCCACTCAGGCATCACTTTTATCCCCCTTGTTACCCGGTTCACTCCTTCCCCCACTTCATCCTCTTCATCCTCCTCATAGTCATCCTCAACATCTGTTTCTCCAGTGGTCCAATGAGATTCGTCCTTCAGCGATCGAGTGGCCCTGGTTGGCTGGACGATGTGAGGAGAAGTTGTGTACCCTGCATCTGAATATATGAGGCTTCTGTTTCCTCCTGCCTCCGTGAAATGAGGGCTGTAGCCCTCACTTACATTCTTCAGAGAACTGTCATCACTTTTGACTGAAACTGCACTGTTTTGTATATCATTTGGAGCGGCTGGTGTCCCGTTCGAAGAACCATCCCTTTTGTTGATGTTTAAGCTGCTTCCCTTCAGACTGATCTTTACACCATCCACCCTCACATGACCGCCACAGGTCAGAAACAGCTTACAGCCCGGCGATAAGACCAACACACCTGGAGGAGGGTCTGCAGAAAAACACACAAACACAGAATCTGTAGAACTAATAAGAACCAGAATCATTTTTGATGTACGTGTGTGTGTGTGTGTGTGTGTGTGTGTGTGTGTGTGTGTGTGTGTGTGTGTGTGTGTGTGTGTGTGTGTGTGTGTGTGTGTGTGTGTGTGTGTGTGTGGAATGTTTGTGATTTGATTGTTCATACAGTGTTTTGTACAAAATGTTAGCTTCTCATTATTTTCAGTACTGGTTGTATTTGACTAGGCACAACACAGAGCGACACATTGCATAACCTCCACCCCAACTTCCTCTTTTAACGTGTCTCTCATCTTCATCATTTCTTTTCAGTCTTGTATTATTTCTAACATTCCCCGTAATGTTTCAGATTTTCTGCTCAGACCTCACACAGTCACTTATAACCTGACATGTTTTGGTTTAGTATGACTTGCCTGAACTTGACTGGGTTGAAGTCATAGTTTCATTCCCCTTAGTCTTTAGTAAAACAAATCTTTTTGCTCTTGCCCAGTTAACCGTTGTGTCTTTTTAAACATCTGATAAGACTTTATCTGATAAATCTGATAAAATGGAGACTGAAGCTGAAGCTGATAAGGGCCTGATGTAGAATCAACAGCCACTATGTTATATGCTGGTACTGGGTTAGTCCTTCTCTGTTCATACTGACATGATAGCATCACACAGTCGCTATAGAAAGTTATGCTTAATTCAAACTAACTTAAAAATAAAAATAAAACTCGATGTGAAAAAAATAGTTACTAATAAAAGTAGACTTTGAAGAAATTGAAATGAGCTTAAATGATTTTGTAAACTTGGAAAACTAACTAAAATAAAGTAAAATTGGAGAGAAAATATCCTTTTAACATTTGTTAGTTTTGTAAAATTTGTTGTCACAAGTTTCCTAATGAGGCTTTGACTGACTTTTTTTTTTTTAAACTTGTTACTTGTTACTTTTAAAAAGCTCTCTCTGTCTCTGGTATATGGTTTCCAGACAACAGTCAATAAAGAAACTAAAACTGACATTGAAACTAATAAAAAAATAAAATTAAAACAAAACATTTTCAGTAAACTGAATTAAAAACAAGAGGTCAAAATAAGATCCACATAAAAACTAAGCTTTCATGCTGTTTATGTCTGATCCTACCATCCACATGTGCAGCAGAAATTGACACATCACAGCAGCCAATATTTTCTGTCCAGTTTTAATGAGCCCTGTCAATTATAGCTTCGCTTTCCTCTTTTTAGCTGACAGATGTGCTGCTGCTATAGCCTATATATTTCAACGTTCAATGTGTTGTGCATTCAGAGACCTATACACCTTCATGCTTCTGTTGTAACTAGTGAATATTTGAGTTGCTGTTTCCTTCCAATCAACCTGAAGCAGTCTGGTCATCCTCCTCTGACCTCCGGCATCAACCAGACATGTTCACCCAGAGAACTGTCGCTCACCTGATAGCTTCTCTTATTTGAACCATTCTCTGTTTACCCTATAGACAGATGTGTGGGAAAATCCAGGCAGATTCTGAGATACTCAAATTAACCTTTCAAGAATCACGCCACATTCAAAGTCAGCTACATCATCATCTCACATTCGGATGCTCAGTTTGAACTTCGGCAGATCGTCTTGACCACGTCTACACGCGTAAATCCGCTCAGCTGATAAGACCGGCATACTTGAACAGGTGTACCTAATGAAGTGGCCGATTAATTTTTGTTTGTTTGTTTTTATATGAATTTTCCTGACTCTGTGCCTATAATATTTATAAAATGTAAAGTTTACAACAAAATAAAAAAAAGCTTGTAAAATTAGCTGCCACAACGCGTCATAACATTTCCCAACAGGATAAAAACGCATTTTCCCCGAAAGAACAAAAGCGGAAAGAGCAAGAAAAAAAAGCTTACTTTATATATTATCCTGTAATAATACAGTCAACTTCGATGAAGTAAATATTTTTAAACGCTGTGATTTTCAGTTAACTCCAAAACTAGACTCCAAAAAATCCTAAATTACAATAACTTAGCCTAAATTAGCCTAAGTTTTTGTTATTCTTAATAACAAAGAAAACAGATGAAGAAAAAAAATTACATTTAGACAATATGAGAGGAGAGGTTACCTTTTCTGGGACATGTTCCTTCAAAAACTCCGCTGACCGGAGCGAAGAACAGCAAAAGGAGAAAAATCCCCATTTTTACCCAGAGATCCTCCTTCCAGCGGCGGGTCCTCACACCATCGCCGACGGCAGCAACTGTACACTGACCCCACTCAAACGTTTTACACCGTGAAAACAAGACCGAGCTATTTACACCACGAAAACCGCTCATGCAACACCAAAACCCCCTGTGCAGACAGCAAAGTTAAAGGCGGCTCTCTCTGGTTGGCTCAGTCTGCTGTCCATGAGACCCGTTATTGTGAAATCCCTGCGCTCTTCCCCTTGTTCAGCGCCGTTACACAGAGGAAATCCTCCTCAGCATCAAAATAAGCCCCCCCAACCCAGCGAAAGCTGAATATAGCTCTGCTATATTAATATTCATTTATGAAAAATCTCTTAACTTAGAAAGTTCCTTAAAAATATTTTCACATATCCTGTTTTCTTACTGTAGTGTTTTTAGTACATACACCATGGCGCACGAAAGGAAAATGGCAAATGTGGCAATACAGACTGAAGCTTTTAATATTTCATATATATATATATACTGGGAGTCATTTCCACCTGAAACTTCGTTTGATGAGTAAATCATTTGCACAGACGCAGCATGTTTCCCTCATGTGAAAGACAAATCAGATTTTTATTCAATATCATTCACATCCACACTTCCACAGAGACCTGCCTCCTGCTAAAACTGTACAGTACATTCATTTAGACCAGATTTTGCAGATCACGTGAGCTGTGTTTCAACTGCCTGTTGCTGACCGTAGTACAGAGAGATGTCCAAGAGCAGGTCAGTGTTCCTTTGGTTACCCTATTTAATGATTATCCAAGTCTGAGGTGCATCAACACTTGGATTAGTGGAGGGGTGGAAAAAATAAAAGAAAAAAGGGGGCGATATCTTGGCTTTGTTAAGGCATGATTGTCCACAAACAACTTCCTTTCTTTAATTCATGAACAAAAATGAATATAAAGCACTTTACTGGAGTATATGGTACAGTACGGATAAGCACTACTGTTCACAATGACAACAATCATGATTAGGAATTTAACAAATCACTTTTTTTTTTTTTAATTTATTTTTCTTCTACCTTTTCTTTTCTGCAGAACTGGCCTAAAGTGAAGTCTTTCCATTCTGTTCTTACGTCTGCGTTACATCAGAGGCACATTAACATGATCTGGCCTTTGTTAGACCAAAAAAAAGGCCTAGCTTTAAATCACACATAAACACATCAATGTGATGCAAAAAAAGCAAATGTGGGAAGAGTTACAGTATAACAAGTAAGAACTAAACAAAACAGACCTTTGGGAGAATACTTTAAATTAAAATACCATTCTCATTGAGAACCTTTGCAGATAATACAGCTTGCACTTCACTGGTTAAAACTGTTATGATTCTGCTTGCTCATTCGTCTCATTACTGAGAGGCGCTGAGTGGCTTAGTTGTGAGTGAGGCTTGTGAAATAAGCAGAAACAATCTTTCAAAGGCTACTTTGACATTTGCTTCTGCACCTGCTTCTGTCCCTCAGTTATGTACTGTAAATCTCAAGCATTCATTAACATAACCACCACACACTGTGCGCTCAAATATCTCACCAGTAAATCTTAATTTATGGCTGAGAAAGTTCATGTCATAAGACGATATGTCGCTTCCTGCAGAGATCCGGATGTAACTGATGCATTTTGAGACACTGTGCGGGTAAAGTTTTTTTTATTTAAATAACAGTCTTTGTGTTCTCTCCAGAAAAGCACACAGTGTGTACAGTTTGTGTGTCTGGTACACGCAGTAAATATAGAATTCATCCATCAGATGTTTACGTTTCACTTAATCTGGTTGTTTTCCTTGGCAATAGAGGTTGGGCCCGGACTGTTGGATGAACTGGCACGAGATGCAATAACCTTCCAACCAAACAGAGCTTCCTGTTGGACAAAGAAAGAAAGGTTATGTTTTAGCTTGGTGTTAGAAGAGTTGCATCACACAGATATAAAAGTGCTAGTGTGTATTGTTGCATTTGTTATATAACTGTTGTGTTACTGCTACATCATAAAACCTCAAATGACCTGCACAGTCCCCAGAGAAAGGGTCCAGCCTCCAGGTGAGTCTCCCCCCTGGGACTTTGCTGCTGTGGGGGTTAAAACGCCAGAACTGGTGGCCTGAGCTGAAACTTGAGACGCAGGAGCTTCTGCATCTGGTGCCAAAGCTGGTAAGGTTTGTGTGACTGAAGCAGGGATCATCTGTGTGTTCTGAGCTGGTGCCGCAACCGTTTCCTCTTCGATCGGTGTTTCTTGAGAGCCGCCCAGAATAGACGAAGAGTTTGAAAGTGGTGGAACCGACACAGAGATGAAACTGGGTGCTGGGCTGCACTCCCCTGAGGTGCTGGGGGGAGTGTGAGTATGCTTCTTCCTGCGGAGCGTGTCAATCCAGCTGGAGCTATGTCTGGAGGCAAAGGATGCCAGGGCCAGAGACGAGAGCCTCATATTTTTCCCTGATGTGATTAGCTCTCCAAAGCCTTCCTGATGGGCGAAGGCATAGCCGGATCTCCTTGAACCACCACGGGCCCCCAGACGGCCCTCTGACACACTGCCGGTACCACGCCAAGCGCTTCCAGTGTTACGACCTGGCGGCTTTCGTCTCTTCTGCCGCACCAGCTGAGTGTAACGAACCTGGAGAACGATGAGACAGGAAATGGGACATCGTTTCAGCTTATAGGAACACGGCTAGTTCACCATAGCCGCACAAATAAGATCATCCAAAAATAAAAATAAAAACCAAAACAAAAAAAATTCCCCCAAAACAAAACAAAAACTCAAACTAATATTTACGCCATTTGACAACAAAATAAAAACTGAAAGTTTCAGTGAAACTTTCAGTTTTAGGACTTCTAAACCATCACATTTTTTCAAACTTTTATGCATCCTGCCTTATTTTTAGTCTTTGTAGTCTTTGCATCTATCCAGCAGTTCATCAAACTATTTCTGCTGCTTTTAAACTCATGTTTTAGGTCATCGAAACCCAGAACATTTTGCACTTAACTCAAAATTAACCTCATCATAAAAAAAATCTGTAATAGTGACTGTTGAGAAACTACATGCAAATCAAAGCAGGAACTTCTTCACAACATCTTGACATCGGCTTCGGTTGGATGCACGGCTAAGCTCAAGACATAACGTCTGATAAAGCCACACACTTATGTTGGATGAATTTACTGAAAGCAAGTCATGACATTAGGGGAAACTGATTAGGTCAATATTTGCAGGGTATTAAAGTGCACTGTGACGGTTAGCAATTAGTCCCGACCACCCCACACAAAGACACACAAAGATAAAATGTTTTTACACATGCAGTTAATCATTGCACAGAGTTCAAACTGACGTTCTAGAAAGACTGTAAAGCATGTTGCAAGGAAGAAGATGGAGACATCAGTGTTAGAAACGCTGTGTTTTTGTGTGTTTTCTCACCGTGTCTGAGAGCTGAGGTTTGAGGTCCAGCTTGAGGAAGCGGAACGCCAAAACTGGAACTATGCATATTGCTGTTGCCAGTGCAATCGTTAACCACACGACTGGCTGCAATAATGTGCTCTGGGCACTACCTGCACTTACAAACAGACAGAGAACAGACAAATGTGTTTTAGACATGTCTTGCTTTTCACTGTGTACACATGATTATTATTATTATCTCCAACAGTAATGCATTTGGTGCAATGAAGTGATATCAGATTATACAAAATCAATCTATTCTCAGTACTGAAACTTACTTGTGTTTAGTTTTTAGACTCACAAAATAGATTTTCATTACAAAAAAGTATGTAAATTATGGATGAAAACAAATCGGTGTTGGCAGAATGATATCGGCTAAGAAGAATTGCAGTATTTGATTTGCTGGTACACATGTGGCTGAGAAATGGGAGCAGGGACGAACCTACAAAGTGGAACTGATTAGGAAAGATCCTGAAGAGGGTCTGACTGTGCAGAGCAAACATGATGATGAAATAGGAGCCCAGAGAGCCCCACACAAACACATGGTTGAACACTGTCCAGAAGCCGGTATCGAGAACAATCTACAAACACAGACATGCAAACAAAACAAAAAGAATAAACCCCCAGAAAACAGCAGATGCTCACAGTTAATATGCCACTCCTGAACAATTAATTGTTATACAACGCTGAGCTTGCCACTTCCCTGCATTTCTTTATATTTTGCTAGTAAAATGGGAAACAGGTGCAGCGGTTTATTGAAATCTGTGCAAATATACATGGAAATACAGGATATAAGCATTAATACACAATTCTAATGAGTTTGAAAATTAATATTGTGTATGACCATCTTTAATCTTCATCTCAGCCTGAGCTCTCTTAGACAAGCTTTCTTGTAATTTCTTTAAGTAGTCTTCAGGAATATTTCTCCAGGATTCTTTAAGTAGAGCCTCAAAGCTCTACTTTGGATCTTGGCTTCCTTTTGTTCTGTTCTCTGTCGACATGATCCCACAATCCTTCAGTAATGTTGAGATCTGAGCTCTGGGGAGGCCAGTCTTTTTAGGTGCACCTTTACTGCATTCCCAGTGTCTTTGGGATCACTGTCATGCTGAAAAATGAAGCTGTTGCCAATCAGATGCTTTCCCGATGATACTGCATGGCGGGTCAAAATCTGATGGGACTTTTCTGTGTTTCACCAATTTTGACAAGTTCTCCAACACCACTGGCTGAAATGCTGCTATAAACCATGACAGAGTCTCCACCGTGTTTTATAGATGACTCACTGTTCTCCGTACGTATTGATGATGATTTCAAACAAAAATTTCACATTTGGATTCATCCTTCCATAAAGCCTGATGCCACTGATTATTTTAGTTCAGTTCATGTGTAATTTGGCACACTTCTTCTTAAGGAAGAGAGAGTTTCTCATCCACTGAGACCACCTTTGATGAACAGTAGATGGCTAAACTGCAGCGCCAGATGCATCTCTATTTCTTCACGATGTTATTTTCAATACAAATGAAAAATAAAAACCTTCTCTGAAAGTGATTAAGTACAAAGACTAGATGAGAAGAAACTGGGAATGTAATTTAAAGAAAAACCTTGGAAGACCAGAAATGACAGAACGTCTGGCTCCTTTGAAGTAAAATATAAAGAAATGAGGGGTGGCTCAACACTTTTGCACAGCACTCTGTGAGGCAGTCGCCTGCTTAAAGCACTCTACAGTTCCTCACCTGTACACTGACCACAATAACCAGGGCTGTCGCTGTGGTGACTGCAAAGGTCTGGTAGTCAGCGAGGGGTACTCCGTTGCTCTGAGTGGCATTGGACAGGACAGCATATGGAACAAAAAACAGCACCACTGATGTGTAGATGCCCTGGGCAATGCAGATGAAGAACTCTCTCTTGTTGAAGAGGAGGTTGAGCTGCCCGGGCTCATACAACTTTGGATATTCCAAACTTCTGTGATCAGGAACATCCTGCATTCATAGAGGAAGTGAGATGCTGCATTTACTAAAATAACATTATATAGAAACTACAGCCAAAACTTGTGGCTTGGTGTTCTGAGCAAAATGCTAACATCAGCATGTGAAAACAGTTCCATATTTCATGCTAATCCTGAGTACTGTCACCTCAGTTAAAAGGATGTGGTGTTGAACTTGATTGTCTGGGACCTTTTTGTGTCTGTTCTGGTTTTCTCCCACAATGTGTGCAGTATTTTTAGCCACGGTCCAACAGACTCTGGCCAAAAACGTGTCTTATATGCATTTTTTTAAAATTCACGAGACAGATTTCAAATGCAAAAGAAAATTATTTTCTGATTCATGAAACTTCATGGAGTTTTATAAAAAACGAAATGTAAAATAAAATCTTATGAGAGCTCAATACAAAGGAATAAATGTGAAAGACCTGGTCAAATATCCCCATGGCCAGCACAGGGAGGGAGGTGTAGACAATGTTGAAGAGTGTGATGAAGTACTGATCGTATACGGTCTACAAAAAAAACACACACAAACAGAGTTATAATCATGACTGTAACCCTTTACAGTATGCTTTAATCATAACCTCTACTCTCTGACCTGGGCAGAGAAACCACAGAAGAAGCCAAACCAGAAGTGCACCATGGTGAAGGCAAAGTTCTTGTAGAAGAAGTAGCAGAGGAAACGGCACATACGCAGGTATGACCAGCGGCCGTGGACCAGCAGGAGGCGCTGTAGAAAGCGGAACTGGGAAAAGGAGTAGTCACTGGCTAGCACAGCCTGGATGCCCTCCTGACCTGAGATACCAACTCCAATATGAGCACCTGGAAGCGTGCAGATGAAATGAAAAGACAAATTCAAGAGATTTTTTCCCCCCCAGTTTTCTATACAGACAGTGCTGGGAAAAAGGATTTGACCCCTTCCTGATGTCTTAGTTTTTATACATATTTGTCACACTTACACGTTTCAGACGATCAAAGAAATTTTACTTTTACTAGACAACTCTAAATCTTTCATTTTTTTGTGTGTTTTTTGAGCCACTCAGAGGTGGACTTGCTGTGTGTTAATTGTCCTGGTGCATAACCCAAGTGAGCCTGAGCTTCAGGGCACGAACTGATGGCTGGAGGTTCTTCTTCAGTAGAGAGCAGAATTTATGCTTCCATGAATTATAGCAAGTCGTCCTGAAGCAGCAAATCAACCCCAGATCACAGTACAACCACCATGTATGATTATTGGTATGATGTCCTTTTTATGAAAAGCTGTGTTCGTTTTATGCCAAAGGCACTCAAACCTTTAAAAAAGTTCAACTTTTGTCTCACCAGTCCACAGAATATTTTCACAAACATCAAGATGTTTTTGATAATTGATGTTTGTGAAACAAGCCTTTGTGTTCTTTTTGGTCACTAGTGGTTTTTTAACTTTTGAATTCACCCATTGATGCCATTTTTGTTGAATCTCTTTCTTATTGCTGAATCACAAACTCTGATCTTAACTGAAGCAAATGAGGCCTGCAGTCTCATATTGAAATTTCTTTGATCCTCTGAAACATGATGAGTGTGACAAATATGCAAAGAACTAAGAAACCAGAATGGGGCAAACACTTATTTGCCCCAGTGTAGACAATGGTAAAAGGTCCACACTGTTTTTTTCTCAGATGTGTATGATATCAATGAGAGGGGAAAACCAAAATGGTGCACTCATCTTTGACACCTCACACGCCTACTGTTCAAACCTTCTGTTTATCAAGGGCAGACAGTCAGAAGAAAGACTGAAATAAAACAACTGTTGCATAAAGGACCAGAGCATAATAATAAATAAATAGGATTATTATAAACTGTGAATAATATAAAGCTACTTGCAGAGTCCAAGAGTAAAGAAATAGAGTACATGGACATATGGACACAACAGGTTACCTTTAGGCCCTGCTGTCTGTATTTTACACAATCTAATAAGTGAAAACTGTGGCAAAAGCTAACTCTAGCTAATAAAACTTTATCATTTTCTAACGGAGAACCTTTCCTCTCGGTTATGAGCTATAGTTAATGCCATGTTGAATAACTTAGCAACGTTAGCATGCTCATTACCTTCCTGTCGAGAAGACTAATGCCACATAACATTATGTGGAGGAAGAAAGCGGTAGCCAGAAAATGTTTTCACAACTTGGGAACCCAAGGTTCCCACAAACTTCCCACAAACTTCCCACTAACTGCTGGTAACTGATTGGGAAACCAGCATTACCATCAGCAAAACCATAATTCTCAGTTTAACTTGAGTATGTGTTCCATTTTCAATAGCTGGACAAAAAGAGCACAGAAGGGGGAAAAACATTTGATTGTTTCGAGATTTTTAAATCAGAAATTACAGGAAGTGAACCAATCCTTCTCCTCACTGCTGCACTGATTGCATTTCTGTTTTACACTTGCATGCAGATATGTAGACATGATGTACATCCACAGACAAACACACACAGGCTGATGCACTTACAACACACTGATTACAAGACATGCAGAGAAACAGAGCACTGAGGTATTAATAGTTTTCTCTTTTAGTTTGCCTTTAAGCTTAGAAATAAATATTATGAAGCAATGATTGACAGTATAGTTCAGTCTTAGTACAATTATTTGTACAGTGAACAGTTCAAACACAAGCCTCCTTTCTATTAAACACAAATACGTTTTCTTCTAAACATCTTTTCAAAGCTTAACAGGACATATTTGGTGTTTTGGGATTTTAGGAGTGACACTAAAATTAAATGTGACTTCTGTCGATTTGTTTTGTTTGTCGGCGTCACATCCATCTATAAGCAGTGAACAAATAATTTGTAAATAAGGCCTAAAAGAACACTGACAACCAAACCTTTACCTCAGGAGGACTCCTGCAACACAGATTTCCACATGACCTACATCACTACTAGGAACAGCGTGCAGATAAACAACTTCTACAGCCGCACTTCTGCTTAGGATTTCCATTGCTTAAAAGTAGACAAGCCACCCAAATGGCTAAACCCAACTTCTCTCTTCTTTTCTGAAAACAATATTTCAGTTACACTTTTGCACAACTCACTTTTGATCATGCTGATGTCATTAGCACCGTCTCCTATAGCCAGTGTGACGGCCTTCTTGCGCTTCTTGATGAGCTCCACCACCTGAGCTTTTTGCAGTGGCGTGACTCTGCAGCAGATGACCGCTTTGCACGCGCACGCTGTCGACACAAACTCTGCCTCCATGTCTGCTTCGAGAGCGTGGGCCTACCACAAGACAACGGAGAGAGGTTTTAGACGTTCAGGCGGTAAAAGGAGTCCAAGTTGCTGCTTTGAAGAAAAGTACTTAATGAGAAAGAATTGTTTTTATGTAACTAAGCTTAAATTTCCGTGACAGATATCATGCAGGAGTGTTATTCATACCAGACTGTGACCGTTGATTACGAGGGCAAACTCTCCTGAGATGTTGTCCATTAAGTTAGAGAGAGGCAGAGGAGGAGGAAGGGGAGAGCCATGCAGCTGCTTCCCCACTCCTCCTCCACTTCCACCTGCCGTATCACCTCCTTCTTGTCCTTCTTTGAATCCATTTCCATTGAAACATGGCTCCCTCCATCCCTGCATTCCCTCCTCTTTAACTCCATCTCTGGTACGTGACAGCTCAATCATCCTTTCCCTCGCTCTTCTAGAGAGGAAGACAAACAAAGCCCACATCAACAGTGTCTATCTGCATCACAGAGACATAATTACATGACAACATGATCATGCACAGCAAAAAAAAAAAAAGAGATCTGAGTGTGGGATAAGGAATATAGACTCACAAAAGCAAGTACATAGGGGATAGTTGGAAAAGTAACATGGATGTGAAGAAGATTAGTGATAATGGCAGGTTTTATCCTGAGCCTGATATTCCAATATAGGCTCTTTATAACTTGAATAATTGCACTTTCCAAGTGAATTTGAACATTGCACAAAGAACATCAAAAATACCAGTTTAGAGTTCTTCTGTCTTTGAAAGATAATTTTATTCTTTTGCACCATTACACTGGATTTGCTCACTTTCTAAACTGACTTCATAGTTAAGGGGTATGTTGCAATGCTGCTCATATTTAACCTTGTGAGTTCTCAGCCATAATCAGTGATGACTGGAACTCTAACCCTTTGCTATCAGTTCATGTCATGATGATCACTGAAGTCTGGGAAAAATCTCTTTCAATTATTCCTTTTTGCTTTTATCTAAAATGTCAGGGTCATGAATCAGTCCTCACAGGGTGACCTGGATGATTTGACTAGAAATGAGTCAAGAAGCTCTGGTCACTGTCGAGTGATTCTCACAGAGTAGTTGGAACATTTTGCTACCACACCTACCGACTTCAATCATGCATACATTTCTTAGTTTCTGCCCGCCCGTCATCTGGAGTTTGGCATTTATTCTCGATCCCACAGTGTACAGTCTAGTACAGTGTGCACATAACCAGACTGACCTGAGTTCTTGCCGTACGCTCTGGACGGTGTGGCCACTGATGATGAAAACCTCGGTCATATCATCTGTCAGCATCTTGCAGGAGTAGCCTATGTTTACAGCCGTTTCTGTGTGAAGGAATGGGAGAGGATCTAACAAATACAAGTGCTGTTTCAGTTAAAAGCTATTTGCTAATGTACTGCTCGTCGTTTCGGCTACTTCTCCCTTTGCAGGCATGCCTCTGGCCTTAAACTATAATAGCTGCTGCAGGCACGTCAGTCAACATGTCCCTTTATTTTTCATTCACTGCACTCATTCCTACAGCGTACGGTCCTTTGGTGATGACAGAATACATGATACATTTCCAGAAATTAATTTTTCCAGTGCTAGCCCAGTAAATAGGTTCAGACTACAAAAGCAAGAGGGGTGTAGCAGTACTGTATGTTTACATGAATGACAATACACCCACATAGTCAAGGTGCAAATAGATGCACCGATGCTTAAAGTTTTCAGTTTCAACAACCTCCTCATCACAAGGATGCTGCTCTATAATTAGTTTAAATTTTGCAGATTCTTTTGCGTTTTAAACCCTTGTCTAAATGGTTTAAATGTTTTAAACATGCACACTAAGTTCTGAAAGCTGGTGCAAAACTGTGTGCATCTCACCCTGTTTATCTCCAGTAAGAACCCAGATTTTAATGTTAGCCAGAGAGAGGACAGCAATGGTCTCTGGAACGCCTTCCTGCAGCTTGTCCTCTATAGCAGTGGCACCCAGAAGCTAGAAACACAGGCCGAGAGAGAGAGAAACACAAACAAATAAATTGCATATTTAAGGAAATTTAAGACGGGCTTAAATGCAGTTGTTGTGTTAACACTATGAGTAGAAAACCCAAACTCAAAAGCATACGTGTGCTCCAAATATAGAAAGTAAAAGAAAGGAATTTCCCTCGAACTGCTTAAGTTTCAGTGATCCCAACAAGTTCCCCTTGCTCATTGCAACATTTTTACTTTATTTGAACTTTTTACATGAAGGGCAAACGGGCCTACACACACACACACGCACGCACGCACGCACGCACGCACGCACGCACGCACGCACGCACGCACGCACACACACACACACACACACACACACACACACACACACACACACACACACTTGCAATAAATAAGACACATTATCTTGATACAGATTCATACATTATCTGAAAATAAACTCACTGACCATCATATTTTGTTCTACTTCCTCATAAGCTGCTGCCAGTCTATCCTCCCTGCAGTCTGTGGCCTTATCAGCAAAGCGGTGGCTCTCTGACCAGGCCTCCCATTCATCCTCTGACAGGTCCCTGTAGGCCAGAGCCAGGGTCCGTAACCCATCTGCTGCATACTCCTAGCACCAAAAATATACACATAAACATGTAGAAAAACAAAAATATACAGCAGGGACATTAAGAATCACATGACTAAGCATTAAGTAGTGTTGTTTGATGATTTTTAACTTATACTTAATCTAAGAAATGTGTCATGCCATGATGAGGTTGACTGTCTCATTAGGAGAAGGTAAATAAAAATGAAGTGCTGTTAAAAGTTGTTTTAAAGTGTGGAGACTCTAGATGGCAGTGCAGCTCAAGCCATCCGTCCAAGAGCTGACTTACATTGAGGTGGTCTGAAGTAATACTCATTACTTCCTGGTTACAAGGGTGGAGTCTTTCCAACAGAACAGTGTCAGCTCCTTTACAGTAGAGCCGAATCCTGCCCTCTGGGTTACGTACTGAAAATAAAAAAGAGAGAAATGAAGAAAAAATAAATCTCAGCAATTCAGACAATTTTTCCATCACCTTTACAATAACGGAAGAACTCTTCAACAAAGGCCACCGGTAGTCTTTATAATTATGGGTGTATGTGTGTGTCCTCAGAGCCTGGCAGCAGAGGTAAAAGTAATTTATGACCAGAGGTCAAATTTACAGCATATTCATCCATCCATCCATTCATAGCATATTTCAGCTGTAAGGGGTCTAGAGGTGAGATACACCCTACACAGGTCACCAGGTTATTGCAGGGCTGCCACAGAGAGAAGGACAATCATACACGTTCACGGGCAGTCCAGAATCACCAGTTAACCTAACATGCACGTCTTTGGACTGTGGGAGGAAGCCAGAGTAACCCACTTCACACAGAAAGACCAAAAAAAACCCCGAAAACAAAGGTTAAAACCCAGAACTTTTATGCAACAATGTGGCAACAAAGATAAAGATTGCACCACAATGCCATCCTGTACAACAGCACTGTACAGCCATACCAGTTTCTGCTATGGCAAGCTGTTAAGTGATTGTCTTGTGACATTGCACAGATACACGTGGCCCTGAAAGGTCAAATGCACTGCAACTTACGAAAACACAAATAGAAAAATGCTGCAAAAGCGCACAATGCACAATGAAAGTTAAAAAACCCAAATCTCACAAAACAAGACAATAATGTGACGTAAGTGACAGAAACCAAAATATGTGGAGGATTGCACTGAGACACGCTTGAAAGAAGCCAATGATTTATAAGTGTTGTTTTTGCATATTTGTTTCCTTTTCCATTGTGTGCTTTTGTAGAATTTTTCTATTTACTGGTGTTTTATTATGTTGCTGTGCATTTGACCTCTCGGGGCCACCATACACAGGTTTTTTGTAGTTAAATCAGAAGAAAAAGCACGGATTGCTGCATACCTATAACAGACATTCGCTTGCGTATGTTGTTGAAGTCCAGTATGGCGAGCAGCGAGTAGGTGACGGTGCGTCCCATTTCTGTGGTGGTTATCGTCCCAGGTGTTCGGGAGCGAAACACAAAGCCAAAGTTTCGAGCCGCCGTCACTAAAGCGCCCTCGTCTGGAGACTGAGCCTTATAAACCAGCTCTCCTGTGCAGGCAGGTAAAACAGTCGTTAAATATTATACGATAACGAATGAGCAGATGTTGAGTTTTGATGTCATTATTTGCTGTTTTGCAGTTTCTCTCTTTTTTTAAGCTCACCCTCACTTTTCTCCTCACTCATAACGGTGTGACAGAGGGAGAGCAAGCGGAAAAACTCATGAGTGCACGAGTCTCCCACTTTCACTGATTCCAGCAGCTTGTCATCATAGAAGCAGAAGTCTGGGTCCGCCAGCGGGTTGAAGGGACTGAAGTCCAGCCTCTGAAGACAAATGAGTGATAAATAAAATCACAGGTGATAACAGACATGCATGTGATCTATGATTGATCAAAAAATACTCATACGCACCTTTGGCTGAGTTTCCAGTGGGTCTGTTAGATCACCTGACAAACACATCGGCACCACATGTATGAGCTCTGATATACACGTACATACGGTCTCGGCTACATGCACATGTATTGTGTGTGTCCTTACCGTAACTCTGTCCATTGATGGAGCACTTATTGAACGTCATGATGTTCTGAGTGAGCGTTCCAGTCTTGTCACTGAAGATGTATTCAACCTAGGATCATTTTAGGAGTATATAACTACTCAAAGCAAAGCACGATGGATGGATTTGCAGAGTAGAGTGAGTCTGGACACTTACTTGTCCCAGTTCCTCGTTCAGAGTGGTGGTCCTGGCCTCAGCTGCTGTGTTACATTGTGAGCAGAACATCTGTTGGTCCCAGTTAATGAAGTAGCTGTGACCGAGCCTGATCACCTCCACACTGAAGCAGGTGAGGAAAGGGAGAGGTTACAAACTCCGAGCCGTTCACAGTTTAAAATAAATGTAACTAAGTAAGTAACAGAACAAGTAAGCACAGAACAATACAAAGATTTTCTGGCCAAATACATTTGGCATGCAGTCAGTGCAGTTCACTGACTTACTGATTACCAAGGACCAGATCTCTTTGCACACACAGTAAGATTGTGTGCATGTAAATACAGAAAAGCATGTAGCGATTTTTGAAAATTATGTTTATACAGCTGTGTGCATGTTCCTCTTTTCTAAATCTCAGTCATTATGAAATTTAAGCATGTGCACAACTCTCATTTCCACTTCTCTGACTGGATATAGACACCAATACTTTCAATACTTGCACTCCTATTTGCACCTGAAGCTGTCTGGAAAACAAAAGACCACAACTGGCTTGACCAGAGGAATGAAGAGAACAAGAAAAAAGAAATGTGGGTTTTGTTTGCCTCACTTCTGGAGACACAAACAGAAGAAAAACTCTTGTAAATGAAAAATAATTGGGGCCATTGTACCACTAGGCACCAGCTTTTTACAGCACTAATATTACCAATGAATGACTGTGATAAGAGGACTGATAAAACCAAGTACACGATAAATTTTCAATGATGTTTGCAAATGGCAAACACTATCTCCAACTGCCGCTTTATATTAATCGCTGTCTAACTAATCTTTATCTCTACTTCCGAGTATTGTGGTTGACTTTCTATGTAAAGTTGGGAACACGCATGGTCACAAGTCCAGTATTATGCAAATTGTTGTGCAACCCATCATTTCTTGATATTTTGAAGTACAGCAATCTATTGACACACAGATTGCAAGATATAAGGAAGAAGTAAAGCTTATAAATGTTTATATGTGTGTGTGTGTGTGTGTGTGTGTTTAAATCCAGGTATGCTTTAACTGCTTTGGCAGTGTGTTTGGGATCAAGACAGAGCCTCGACTATGTTTTACAGATGGCTGTAGACGCTGTTGTATCTCTCTCTTTACCTCCTGTGAACATCTTGATTTCAACGGTCACTAAACACAAATGTGAAAATTTCATATTTGGATTCATCACTCCATCAGACTTGTTGCCAGTTCTTAAAAATGGCTTCTTAACAGCTGCACTACTATTGAGGCCATTTCTGATGAAGCTTCAGAGAACAGAGAACTGCCTCAGGTCTTTGCTTTGTCTTTTCCAATTCCATAATGACTTTCAGATGCTATTTATCTGTTGTAGATAGTTCGTTTTAGTTGTTGAGGTGTTAGGTTTTGAGTTAGTCTTCATTTTTATGTTTTAATGATTAACAAACACACAAAAACAAGCAGTCCTACGAACATTGTCAGGTACACGGACTGGACTGAAAATGAGTGAAAAAGAAGCTAATGTCCAAAGAAACACTATAAATGATTTTCAGAAAGTCTGGAGCACTTTTGCTCAAGACAATTAAAAAAAGTATGAAGTAAGCCTGAAGTAAGCAAAATATGAGGAAATGAGGGTTGGCTTAAGACTTTTGCACAGTATTCTATCCATGAGGTCCATACATTCTTTCTTTATAAACACCAGTTTATATGTGGGAAGGGCAAACACAGGGTTTTTGTCTGTAAGCATCATTTATATATTCTTATAGAACTATTGCTTTCTTCCTACCTGACATATAGAGAGATAGGCACGACGGTATTAAGAATGATGACGTAGGACCAAAAGGAGAGGAAGGCCGAGAACAGGAAGTTATTCACAGGAGTGTCCCAAGCCAGGTAGCTCTGGAACAAGGACCCCACCTCTTTCTCCCACCCTGCATTACCCACAGCCAGGATCATACCCATGCACACCAGGAAGCCAAATATCTGACAGAAAATGGACACAGGCAAAAAAGTAGAGATTAAATAAATGATTTTTACAGTTAGATCTATAGTCATTTAAGCCTAAGTTAGAACAGAATACATCAGTAGTGTAGATATATGAAACTAAATTCAAGCCAGTGAGATCATGTCCTGAAATAGTTATGAGCTATGAAAATGAGAAGTGTGGGATGTCCTACCCAGAGGACCAGTGTGTTCATCAATCGATCGATACTCGTACGCTTAAACTTGGTGCGACCGCTGTTCTGCATTAGCTTGGTGTCTGGGCCTGGCAAACAGAAACAGGGTAAGACTTGCAACATACAGCAAATGCATTATTTTTCTGTGCAAACATGCACACACCTACCTGCAAAGATGACCAGGCCATAGCAAGCCTCTGTGTTGCGGAGCACGCATCCTCGGAGGAGCATGTTCTGATTGGTCAGGCTGTATTTCTTCTCTCTCCAGTACAGAGTCCCGGAAAAACGATCCAGCTTGTTGTTGGGAGGCTCACACACCACCTCTCCTTCAAACAAAGAAGAGTGTGGACAAGCAAACACACAAATGTAAATTAGATGCTCATTCATAGTCATCTGAATCCAGTCACTGCTATGTTTTTAGAATTGAATTAATCACCCGGATGACATCACGCTGTTGTCGTGCACCTGAACACGTGCACAGAGGGAGGATCACACACCTTTTGTAAGCTGATGTGAGGCAAAACGTGAGCAGATTTGCTGCAGTAATGCATTTTCCCGAGCAGGTGAGGAGTGTGTGGGTGTGATGTGCTGACACAGTGATGCGGTGGCTGTGTGATAGGCTGCCATTCACTGGTGGTGGAGCCGTACAGAAAGTGTGTGTCTCTGTTTGTGTGTATGTGTGAATTTTAGTGTGAAATGTGCATTAGCATGATTGAGAAAACATTTGATTCAAGCTTCCTGGTGCATGCTGAAGACCGTTAATCCTTATTCTGCAATGCAAAAAGACAAAACAAGTTTCTCCTCCTAACTCACCGTCAAATGAAGCCAAGTTGTTCGGGTCTCCAAGTTCAGATGTCACTGACACAGACTGACGCACCTTCATATTGGTCTCTCTGCAAGATAAAACCACACACAGCAGTTTAGATGTAGTGTTGCGTTCCTTCTGCAGATTTTAGGTTTTTTTTGGTCACGCGAACAGATGTTGAGGTGCAGCGTGTTTTCTGACCCGTCTAGCTCGGCTGTCTCGATGTAACAGAGACCATGAGGTTCAGTGCTAGACAACAGGAGCAGGTCAGCCTGAAAATGGATACAACAGCTGAGATTAGCATCAGCACGGTCAACATGGACTGAACTAGAAAAGCGCTGATGACACAGCAACGACTGTTTGCATCTATTACAGCTACAAGAAAAGGCAGAATAATTGCAACTGAAAGCATGTTAGTGATTAAATGTAGCACTTCTAATGAGGCACATAATGCATTACAATCCATTTAGCATCAGAGCTTGTGGTCTACTGAAAGCTATTATGATCAAACAGAGGTCTAAAAACACGAGAAGATGCTGGTGCTGAACACTAAGCTGGTGTAATGGTGGATAAATGGGCCTTTTTGGACTACTGATCACTATGTTTTCTTTTGTTTCTGTGCTGGGTGCACACTTACTGCCACAAACTGGTTGTTTTCCAGTTTAATAATATCACCCACTCGAACATTCATCCACTTTTCATTTTGAAGCCTGGAAGAGCAAAACGAAGAGAAACAGTAAAAAAAAAAAAAAAGTAAGTAACGGATGCTGCTCTATTTTAAGAAACCTCTTAAATCAAGAGATGGGTAAAATCTGAACAGGTAAGTTGTCAGATGTAATGACTCACGAGCCACGGATGAGGACCTGAGACTGACGATTGTTCACTTGGTTGTCGCTCTTGTGACGAAACTGGAGATGACAAAAGGTAACGTGTAGTAGAAATACAGACTCGTATCTGTGCCTGTGGTGCATGAAAACATACTCACGTAGTCATCCGTGGCATCCTTTACTGCAGTGATGCTCAGCACCAGAGCTAAAGGCACGATGGTGGTGAACCAGGAGAGGGAGGAGATCTGAGGTATCAACTAAACACAGGGAGACAAAGCTTATTATGCAAATTACTTTTAAAATGGAACACAAAGGCAGTGTAAGATAAAGAGATAGCTACGTCTAACCCCAGCCACATCAAAGACAGCTTGTTATGATGGTGAGTGTACCTGATGGTACAAAATTGTGGTGAGACAGTACCAAGGAGGCAAAAACAACAAAGCTACAGTACACTGGTTTGTTTGGGTAGTTTTAAAATAAGCATTTGTTCAATAATAGACCCCTAACTTTACCAGAGTGTTAGGAACCAAACCTTGCTTTTAGTTGAACTATAACATAATATAACATTTTGGGGCTTTGAAATGAGTTTAAAGGAGCTGAGGGGGTATGATTTCATTTTATATAGCAAGGTTTAAGATTGCAACTAACTCAATATCTCTAGCCTAATGAACAGGAGAACTTACAGTGGCTTCTAAAAATGCAAAAACATAAAAGAATTAACAGCAGCTCTGTTAGCCTGGACTTAAAATCAGCATCCTCACTGCCCCACAGTCACGTGCTAATGATGTGCAGGTTTCCCTGCATATCATTTGATTGCACACTCATTTACTATTATTTAAAATATTGATAATTGATAACATGCCATCACTACAATCATACAGTACAGTACCAAAGTATTGCACGTAATGAAATTTTGCTGCTGGTGTGCAGAAAAAGTTCCAAGGATCAGCCTCTGGCACGTGTGTTTTTCTGGCTTTATTGTGACAGGAAAGCTAGAGGAGAGAACAGGGGGAAGTGGCCTTGGGCCTCTGGTCTGGCCTTACAGCATATAGTTTGCCTCATTCACACAATGAGCTAACTGTGTGTATGAATTTTCATGTTACTCCATCCACTAGACATTATGACATAATCAAGAGGCATTTGTTGCCAGTGAAATGTGTTTGAAATGATTTGTTATGAAATAACTGATCTCATATTCCGCATTGATGTTTTTTTTTCATCATATTCTCAAGTGCAGGAAACTGTGAGGCTCACTACTTCCCTGAAAGTCTTTTATTAATATCTTATTTTCCATTTCTACAACAGATTAGATCAGCCATTTGGAATTTGAATGTACCAATATTCATCTAATTTTGTACCACCAAACTTTAACTAACAGTTACTGATCACGGTCCTTTAAGGGCGTTAACTAGAAAATCATGTGCCCCTTATGCCTCCTGTCTGTCTTTGATTTCTCACCTGTAGTATGAGCAGGAAAAGAAAGTAGGTGTTGGCTACTTCCTGGAACTGCTCAAACAGATTGACGGGCAGAAACGTGATGATGTTGTACTTGGATGTCATGATGCAGTTACTCTGGAGGATTAGGAGAGAAGAAAATACCTCTCAGTTAAATTGCTTTACGAGTATAAATATTTTGAATATGTACAATAGAAAACAGCAAACTCTCTTACGGCATACTGAAACTTTTCGTTGTACTCTCTGTCATTGGCTCTGACCCTTCTCTCCTCCTCTGCGGAAACACAGCACACAAGATGAGTCATTAAGGCATCAAAACAAACACATGCAGTAAGTCTGCATAAGGACGAATTTTTAGCATGTTTGGCAAACTGCAGAGTTTAAAAATGTCGGCACTATTCACAGCTTCCTAAAACCTGGAAACAAAAGAGAGGGAATCAAGCAGTGAAATCCAGACGTTTATTGTCATATACACCCCAAAACACAGTGGTTACACTGAGCAATGATTGTTTTACTTTGTGAGTTGCCCTCACAGTAAAATAAATAACTACACTAAAAGAAAAGAAAAGAGTAATAAGCATAGAAAAACAAATAAGATGAATGAAGTAGTATGAACAGAAGGTTTGATTGTGGTTAGAATATAAAGTACAAGATACTTATGGATGCTATCTTACTTACTAATGGTAATGGACATTCAGAATGTATGAGTGTTATTATATAATACTGTATTATATTGTGTGCAATTGCAGTTGTACAGGTCAGTATGGAAGAAAATAGCCGGCAGTGTTGAAGCATGTATTCATACATCAGTGACTGTGCTGTGCATTGGTTGAGTGTAATAGATACAGAGTGTCAGGCAGGAGGCATGCAAAACCAATAAGCAGGCCAATCATCGCTGATGTTTCGTTAGCTGCTACTACTCTTTGTTATTAACCAGATGTGCAGTTGTGGCCAGATACACGCAACCAAACATGAGTGTGCGTGCAAAAGTTTAGGCACCGATAAAGGCAGATCATAGTATAGTCTCCAAGTTTCAGAGAGTAAAATTAAGACCGTTTCTTTTTCCTGTGCTCAATCTCTTGTGCACCCCTCCTCCTGACCTTGCACTTTATCCTATTGCTGTTTTTAGGTTTCTGTTATGCTGATGCAAAGTAGTTTGGGAGTTCCCCTCCTCATCTTCCTCCAACACCAGTCGCTTCTCTTCTAATATTAATGATGTGGCTTTTAAAATGAAATGACTGGTCATTTTGAACAGGGCTGCACACACACACACACACACACACACACACACACACACACACACACACACACACACACACACACACACACACACACACACACACACACACACACACACACACCAAAGTAATAATATCCAAGACCAAGCGCATGTTTTGTGCACGAAAGCACAGTCCTTAGCATACTTTTGACAGATTTGTGAAAGGCAGTGAGGTGCCACAGGAAGGGACATCACACAACAGAAACCGATAGGCTATAATCAAATGCCGGCACATAAACAAAGACGCTGTGGTTTCCTGTGTTTCTGCAGCACAGTGAAGCTTTCGCACTGCTCATAACCTACATCTTTGTCCCTGCTGTATTCAGCTTCACCAAAAGAGACAGAGGCCACTTAAAGTGATCCCATTAGAGCTGCACTTTACCGTCAGATTATAAGACAGATCTGATGTGACAGATTAGCTCTGGTTGGCTTTAGACCAGTCAGGGTGGTTTTAGTCAATTTAGAAAAACACGTTACGTCCACTTATTGCTGATGGTGTTGAGTGAGACTGACAATGAGAGGGACACTAGCAGAAATGATTACATCATTGTTTGTTATGTTGATAAAATATTGGCATATTTAAATGTATTTTGCTCCGGTTTATTAAAAAGAGGTCAGTTCACAACTACGGTCACCTCATGGTGCTTTACACTGTAAAGCAAAGACCATACAACATTATAGAAATAACCCCAACAATGCAATAATTTCCGGTAAAGTGCTTGTTAGGCTGGCAACTCCCTGTTACCACATAGAGACCTCAAGCAGAACCACGCTCAGTGAAGAGTAACTATCTGCCAGGACCGGAAAAAGAAGGCCGAGAAAACAAAAGCATGGTCAAAATTTGTTGCACAGTGCCCTGAAAAAGTATTTGCCCCTTCCCGATTTCTTTTTTAATATATTTGTCTATCTAACATTCAACAATTTGGGGGTTCAGTATCTCACTCAAAAAGTGCAGGATTGAACCACTGCCCTTCTGATTAATAGACAACCTGCACTACCTCCTGAGCCAAAGCCACAAAACCAGATTGAGATACTTTTGCGTGACTTGTAAAAGATTGCACATGCTGGAAAACCATCCAGTGCGACTAAATTAAAACAATTCTACGAAGAAGAGTGGACCAAAATTCCTCCACAGTGATGTTAACGCAAGTAAATACAAAACTGTAGTCGTTAACTTTGTTCATTATTAAAATTAGTTTGTATGATCCAAAGCATGTAAGTGTGACAAAGCCCCCAGGAAGAGGCAAATTGTTTTTCATTGTTTCCAAAAGCAAGTGAGTTACTTTTGTTTTTAATATTCCTATCTGTCATTGTGGCTGTTGTTGAGTAGCACGATTTATTAGAAAAAAATCTAAATAGTTACATAAGAAAAATTGTTTTAGGCATCAACTTCTCTTTCTTGGAGTTTCTATCTGACAGACGTGAGATTTCTGGGTGCATGCAAAAAGCTGTGAATGTGATTGTGCACAATCCACAAACTTTTCCAATCCCTCTGGCATTTCTCCTCTTAAGACGAAGGTCATCGTGCTGTTTTCTGAGACAAATGTCCACCAGAGAGATCTGTCTGACGTGCAGTGCCAAGCCTGGTGGGAAAAGCCAAGATCCTTGTGCCAGCTAAGCACCAATGTGAAGTCAGGACCAGCCTGTGTCTGTCCCAGCCACTGCTGTGCAAGCTGAACACCTCAGCCTAAATGCATGAGCATCTTTAACAAACTGCTCAGTAAGTGTTTAATGTCTCTGACAACTTCAAGGGCATTAGAAGCCCTGACGCAAGCTGCATACCATACAGTAAACCTGCGTGAATCTATAAAGCTCCATTACGGAGAAACTTTCAGTGGCAGCCTTACTCCCAGCATAAGGTTTCCATAAAGGGCTGAGACACAAACGAGTTAATATATATTGATTTAAACTAAAATAACTAATGTCATATAGAAAGAGTAACTGTAACCTAATACAAAAGCACTAATTTTGTTTCATCTACCTTCCTGTCTCTTTAACACTGTCTCTGCTCATGGCTAGACATGTGAGGACACAATCTCCTTACGTCTCCACAAGCGACACACTCGCACAACAGATTTAGTGCAGATTGAATTCGGAACAATAACGACCACAGTCATTCAATGTGAATTGCAGTACGGGAAGCACTAATGTCCCTGCCACGACTAAAACTAAGTCAGGGTCAGATCAGACTGCAGAGAAGTGAGCATCACTCACAGTGGCTGATCTAATTAGGTGAAAAGGGGATAGCGGAGTCGTGTGCAGCCCAGCAAGCGCATACGGTGATCTAATTTGCTGGAAAAAAATGCTAGTGACACAGTCAGAGAATGATGGAGTGGAGGTCAAATGAAGGTGCACATCCAGGGTGATTTGAGATAGTTAACCTAAGGAATAAGAATACAGATGGAGCAGTGCAGAGGAGGGCTGGCACCTGAAAGATTGATCAGGGACTCACGCAGCAGAGACACGAACATCAGCCACATATTTAGACCGGATCCAAGCAAAACTCTGGTGTTTGGCATGATTCACTGTCAGCACGAAACACCGGAAAACAGCTGAGATTAAGCAACTAGTTTAAGGCTGTTGGGGTCAACTCCAAAAGATACAGACTGAAGTGTGAAATCAGAAGAACAACAGATATCTCTCTGTTATTAAATCTTAGGAGAATGCTGATGTGTAAAAACCTGAACAGTCATTGATGACACAAAGTGCTACAGTGCAAAAAACCCCAAACAAACCAACTAGGTCTGTGATGCAGAGATGTAATATGACACATATGCAAAAGAGAGTGAGAGAGAGATGAAGCAGCAGGAATGAGACTTGGACTCAGATGGGATGAAGATGAGAGATGATATTTATTAGGAAACAAATAAATAGTTTGCACGATGAACAGCCTCCTGGCGGTGAAGATAGTAAAGACTTCTTCCCAACTTCAGCCTTAATTTTCCCCGCACAGACTCGTACCTGTCCGCCTCTTTTTCGATTTTCTTCCATCCAGTCCTCTCTTTTTCTTTCCTTGCAGGGGGAAAAGAACGACTGGAAACCATTTCTCCGGGATGTCTTTGAGCACTGTCATCTTAAATTTCTTTAAGTCACAGTGTGATGATTTTTTTTTCCTTAAATCGCTGGCTATGCGCTGTTTCAGTAACAAGTCACAGCCACATCTGACCGTCACGTCTCCGCAAGGACGCGCGCACGAAGCTCCGGCCCCAGCTCAGTCAAGTTAGATTAGAGACTCAGTCCCAGTCCCAGCCTCTGCTGCTTATTGCTCCATCCCCTCCCCCAAAATATACACACGTGCACGCGATGTCCACCCCTTGCTGATTCGTCTTCCTCCTTCCGCGGGATCAGTGATGTCATCTTTTTTTCTAATTAGGAAAATAAAGCGCAGGGCTCGGACCTGTATTTTCTGTGAACATCGTGCTTTATGTCAGCCTCATTCGAAACATAAACACTGATGATGTGTAGGCATTACGCAATCTCAAAGGCGAGAGGCGTTACCATGGAAGCCGCATCACCACGGGTCCTACAGCCGAAACTGGTCGCCATTTTGGATCTAAAGTCGTTTTTTCGTGTGTGGAGTCCAATTGTCGTTTGGAGCCAAAATGTCCGGTGCAGGAGTTCAGTGTCCTGCGTGATCCTAACGTTAGAAGGTGTGCCGCAGTGGGAAGGGCCAGACAGGTGCCCGGGCACGTGCTGAGCGGCGATCCTCGTGTTGAGGCTGAGGCTCTCCCTGATCTATATGTGAAGCATGAGCCTAAGAAACCAAAACAAAGCACTGCGGGGGGCGAACAGGCAACTTCCTCTACAAACAGCAGGTTGTTTTGGCACATGAAGAGTTAGTTTACACCTATCAGAACTGATTTGACGGGGCAGGAATTATGGATGGGGACTGATGACGGCAAGGTACAACAATGACATTATGGCAGTCTCTTTAATGACCTGCAATGCATCACTGATGAAACCACTTCACTTTGTATTCAGAGATCACGAGCTCTGATTTGACTTTTTCTTTTCAGAGATGAGCGCACACAGATCGTGTGAAGGCTTAGGGAAAGATAGATAAAAGCACGGCTAATACTTCTGTATGACTCTGAGTGTGATTGGGGGAATGAGACTGCAGTAGAAAGTGATTTGAGAGCTCAAATTGAATAGAAAGGCAGTATATAAATACCATAGTCCACTTACCACCTAATCAATGATGGCAATTCATTAATTAATTTATTCATTCAACATTAGTCAGGTTTTTACCGTGCGTAAACCTCGTGTTTCACCTGTACCTAATCTCTATTCTTTTCTTGTATTCTAATAATTAGCATTTTCTGCTTACACCAGTGCCTCTTCTCCAAACGAGCATCAACTGCAGTCAAAACACACGCTTTACGAAACCGTCAGACTGTGAGAACAGAGAACTTTTCTCATTTCTCACTTTCTATAATCTGTCCCTCCTAGTCTCCCCTTTCCTCTGTCGTCTTGCTTCTGGCCCTGAAATCCATGTCAGTGCACCTCACTGAAGGACGTCTCAGCTCCTAAAATGCATCTGGAGGACTGAGGAGAGAGGAGGCTTGCCAGGAAAGATGTATCCTTTGCAGGAGCGCTTTATAAAAGCGGTGTCACACAGCTGGAATATATGCAACAAACTCTACAGTCCTTTCAGTCCATACGCCGTTCAGTTATTTAACTGTGTGATCAAACTTTCAGGCCTTCACAGTTTGTGTGGGTTTGATTAAAAATCTTTTCACATTGGGTTACGGCTCCAGAATGTCTCATTTTGTTAAAGTGCTCTCTCTCCCTTGCCTCCTCTGTTCATCTTTCTGATGGGAAGGACCAAGATGAGAGGAAATGAGAATGCAGGAAATGAGAAATGAGAAAAGGGGACAATATGACTTGTTTGGAGATCCTTTGTTAGTGTTCACTAGCTTGAACTAGTACTCTGGTTCTGTGCGGACTTAGCACATACCTGAGACACTTGGCCTTTTCCCAATTACTTTTTTGAGGTCTGAAAAGTGACTTCTCATGGCTAAAATGCCTCTCGGTGCTTGGAGCCTGAGTCAGGCATTACCATACATCTACATCAATGCCACACACACAAAAGTCAGGTTTAAGAATGTTATTCCCAAGTGTTTGTTTTTTTTAACATCTATCCAGTTCAGGGTCGAGAGGCTGGGAGCCTATTCCAGCTGATGCAGGGCAAGGTATATCCTGGACAGGTTGCCAGTCTATTGCAGGGCTAACAACCATTCACACCTACAGCCATATTTATAACCCCACAGTAACCAAACTAGAACATTACTACTATATAGATAGATTCTTTATTGTCATTGTGCAGCTTGTACAATGAAAGTCTTTTCGATGGCAGTCTTTCTCACAGCAGCGTATAGAACAAATAAAATTACTAGACAACAAGACAATAAATACCAGGAGAGAGTCCGTACTGGTACAGCGATAACATGCGAAGTCCACACACAAAGCAACCAATGTGCTGCCCCACCGGGTTTAAGAGCAATCAGTAAGCTATAAATAACTTATATAGTTAATTTAGTAATAATTTGGAAACCTCCTTTGTTTTATTAACCACAGAAGCATTCAATGATACTGTCAAACGATGTAAAACAAGTTGTGGCAGATGGATCCCCCAATCTGAGCCTGGTTCTGCTGCAGGTTTCTTCCTGTTTAAAGGGAGTTTTTCCTTCCCACTCTCTCCAAGTACTTACTCAGAAGGGGTTGTCTGACTGTTGGGATTTCTCTCTATTATTTTAGGGTCTTTACCTTACAATATAAAGTCATTTGAGTCAACTGTTATTGTGATTTGGTGAAATATAAACAAAATTGAATTGAACTGAAGGCTAAAGCTGTGTTCGGCCAGTGTTTGTAAAAACTTCTATCTTTCAGTCATTTCCATCTGGTTGTTTTAGAGCCCCCACCCTCCCCTCCAGAGAACTGGTGTCATAATACATTGTCTGTCTGGGAATCTGCAGATGAGCTTCAGTAATAAGTGCTGTTTAATACATTATGATAGTCTGAAATGTATTGAATGTTTGTTTTCCGGCATATTGTTTCTGCCTGTAGATAAATATGTGAATGCATTCTTGCTATCGAGCAGCATGCATCACACCTTCCATGTCTACGTTGTCATTTGGTTAACTGCATTTCTCATTGTCAAGCCACACTGGATGAAACTAGTTTAACTGCAGATGTGATTAATGTACTGACCTGGGGGAGGCCTCTTTCTGAACATCTCCACTCTGCTGGCGTCCTTCTGCTCTGGCCCATGGGACTGTCTGCCAAGGGAAAGAAGGGAGGTGGGTGAGACTGAGGAGGATACAGGGGAGACTACAGAGCTGACCGTCTACAGAGCACGAGCAGGAAAAAAAAGTGAAATGGGAGCCATAAAAATGTGATTGTGCGTGGAAGGGAAATAGCTTTTTCAGTTTCAAGCCAAACCACGGCCAGGTGATGCAACCTACTTACTGTAATGTTTCTTTTTTTTTTCTTTTCACAGCTTTGCCCTCCCATTTAGACAGTGAAAATCAGTCGAGCATTAAAACCACTGCACAGCACGACACACACACACACACACACACACACACACACACACACACACACACACACACACACACACACACACACACACACACACATCAGGCTCTCTCTGGTCTCTTTTGAGCCATAACGAGGATGTGACATTCAACAGAGAGCTGCATCTGTCTCTGTAGCACACTGTCTCTGGTGGCTGGGGCCAGATCCACTGTCAGCCTCTCCCTATAGTGGATCAAAGAGAGTAATGGAGCAGCATTTTTTGCATGCATAGCACAGTTAAGCATCTTCTCTTCTCTCCTGTCATCATTTATGCTGACCTATTAATATCACACACCTCACTGCTTTTATTCACTCTTTTGCCACAGCTAAGTACATAGGCTAAAAGGCATGACAGGTGAGGCATTATAATCTTTGCCTTGCCTTTGTTGTGGATACTACAAGATACACACAATATGACAGTCAGGGGTAGCTGACTTGGAGCCAGGATCTAATCAATACTCCTGAGAAAGAGCTGCTTTGTTTTTCTCCATGTGAGCTGAGCTGATCAGTTTTCAGCTAGAGTTCCCAACATTATCTCTCAGCCTGACGTACAGTCCCCTTTTTCCATGTCCTCTGCTCACTTTCCACCCTATATATACCACCCATTTATAATTCTAACAGGTACTAATGAGTGAGAGTGTTTGCCATGTTCTTGCACATCTCTCCACAAACATGCACACACACACACTCTCCATCTGTGAGTGGCATCTTCTATAACCCACAGGACCCAAGAAATGCCATTATGAAATAACGCTGGCAGCCAGGGGAGTGAGGGCACAGTAAATATCCAAACACCTTTCTTGGCCTCTGAGCAGAATTCCTTTCTTTGCTCCTGCTGGATTTAGGCTGATGTATTAGAGGATTTGAAGCTCGGAAATTCATTATTACGCTATTTTACAGTGTTGTTAATCACCTAAAAAGCTAAAACTTGAGATACAGCAGGATAATAACTCAGCCTGCTGGGATGTAATTAGGGAAATGGTCAGAAGGGACCTGCTAGGTTCAATTTGATCCATGCTATAGAACAGATTTTACAGTTCTTTTCAATAATGTATTGCAATCACTTATTTTTCTATAGCTGCATGCAAGCCTGCTGAAATAAATCTCAAGATCACCACTTTCACGTCACAACTTTCGTAAGGAAGCCCAGAACATGAAACCGAAACAGCAAAAGATTAAAAGATAACTAACAAAGTTAGGTTATTATGCAATGAGCCTGCTAACAGACCAGGCTATATATTTCCTGAGGCAAAATTAAATGACTTGGTTTTTCCTCGTGTCTTGTAGGCGGTGCATCGCTTTGAAATGATCTGCTCCCAGTATGTGCTATAGTCCCCGTGCCTCCTCTACACATGGTCACATCAAAGCATTCTGCAGGCAAAGCACTGGCACCGCTATAGCACACCTTACGCACATGAAATCTGCATTATGTTCTATCACAGTAATGTTACAAACACCACAAAGCTGCCTTTTATTAACAATGTCATCAGGAAGCCAACAAAGTGGAACACTTTCAGAGTTAAACCAGCATACACTTGATGTTCTGATAACAGGCTGTGCAGGCTGTAACCTTCTTTTACACAATGCCTGTCTGATTCAACACCATTATAAGACTAATCTGTTTGATACCATAATAAATACTAACTTGCTAATAACATGTTGCGCTGTCTACTGACAATGCAATCTGTTCAAAGAAAAAGCAACAACACTGCTGTATGCCACTGAGGCAACTTCCAGAAGGAATAAAAAGCACAGCATTGGTTTAATATCCTCCACTGTATGCTTATGCACTCAGGACATTATCTGTGTGCTTTAGGATATTTGCTCCTCTCCACAAGTATGTAAATAAACACTGATGTAGCTTTAAGTATAGCTGCACAGCATCCCATTAAAAATAATGCTATCATAGGTAAAAGCCATCAGGCTCTGCCTTGGATGTAGTCGTTTATTAAGTAAGCTTAGTGTACCACAAAGCTCACGGCCCTGGTTTAAGTAACCTTAAGAGCGAATGCTTTCAGTCTAGTGATGCTCGCCACAGTGGCGGGACTGAGTTTCACTTTGAGTTTGGAAATGTTATTATGACTAATACCGACATACAGGAACTCTACTGCAGAGGTGTGAGGGTGAAACTAGCCGTACCTACTGTACAGGATGAGCCTGGTCACACTGGAGCAGCAATGAGAGCTGAACGCTTCACAAGAAAAGCGAGACTCGCGTCAATATTTGCAGAGGATAAAGAGACTGCATAGCAAATCCTCATGACCATGTTAGAAGAAGAAGATGATGATAGGGAGCAGCTACCCAAAGCTAAGAGAGACCAGCATAGGGATCTTACCTTGGCAACTTTGCGTTATAAACAGGGTTTTGGAGACGTCCTCGCTGCTCCTGTCGCTGAGGTCATGATGAGGTCTGGGGGATGAAGAGGCGACGCTATGTGATATATGATAAAGGCCAGTGAGGTGGGAGGGGGGAGACAGGCACCGTGCAGAGGTAAGGGAGGGTTTGGCTTCAGCTGCCGGAGAGGAGAAGAAGGAGCAGGAGGAGGGGTTGCACCTCCTTCACTTTCTCCTCTCTCTGAACTTCCTGCAATCAGGAAGCCAACATCACACCGGACAACCCATAGGTGTTTTACTTCTGTATTTAATGTGGCAGCACAGTCTTGCGGCATTTCACTCATGCTGTTTGCACGTGCTGACGGCACGCTACCCGTTTTTAACACTTTAAACTTGATAAACAGTCGCTCCTTCCCTCAGCAGCCTGAACACACCTCATCGCCTTTCAAGCGTTTTATTTGGTCTCTGTGTTATATCGCCCTCTACAGGTCTGTCAGCGCCATCTCCTCCAACATCTTTGTAAGCCTCCACTCATTCATACTACCAGGTGTGGGAAGTCGGATTTTCTGATGAATTATTTATAGTGAAGATTTGTGGCTGCTTTGCTACAAGTTGCTCCAACTTATTTTGGAAAACTCTGGTCAACATTACTGAGACTTTGCCTCGGGTTTAATCATTTAAGGGTTCAGCCTAAAAGTGGTGCATTACATTGAAACGTATAACTATTCATTCTGAATTATTCTTGGACACTTTTGAAGTTAACATTGTAATGTGTGCCCGACTCAGTTGAGCTTCACAAAGGCGAAAAGAACAGCATATTCCATTAATATCATTGCAAGGCGTGAAATATTACAGAACAAAGTCTGCAGAGGTGTGAGGCTGTTTGATCCCAGAATCCCTCTCTGCTGATCACAGAACAGCTTTACCCTTTGCCCGAGTCCTCTTTAAATGAGCTTTGGCCCAAAGAACATGCTGGATCACGTTCAGACAGCTTCTTTGCAGTTATTGAGCTGTAACCTGCACTTGTGGACAGGAGGTTGAACTGTGTTCACAGACAGCGATTTTTGGAAGTGTTCCTGAGACCCTGCAGGGATTGTCATGACAAAAAAATATCACACCCAAAAGGGCCTGAAGATTACAGTCATCTAGTACTGAGCTTCACACTGTCACGATCCTGCGTCTCTGACCCAGCGTGTTCAGTTTGAGTTCTTAAGTTATCCCTTTATATGTTGAGTAAATCTGATTATCTTTTGGTTGCCTTTAGTTTATGTTTCACTTAGGTCTTCTGCGTTAGTCTGTCATGTTTCTTGTCTTCTTGTCCATGTTGTGAAATTGTATTGTCATGTCTGCTTTCCATTCTGTTTGCTTTATTTTGAAGGTCTGCATCCTATGTCAGTGTAGCCAGCTTTGCTTCCTTTGTGTTATGTCAGACTAGTGTCAGCTGTTTCCCCATGTGTTTCCACTTCCCCTAATCACTCTTGTGTGTATTTAGTCTTTGTGTTTCTCTTCATTCTTTGTCAGGTTGTTTGTCCTTTGTGCCACATTGTGTTTCATGCTCCAGATTCCAGGTATCTTTGTATCCACATCAGGTTTTATGTTTTGTTTTTAATGTTTTTTTTTTTTTTTAGTTTCCCCAGTTTATTTTTTAGCTTCATCGCCACCTTTTGTTTCGTGTAGTTTTCACCAGCCTTAATAAACGGCTCACTTTCTGTTAACATTCAAGTTTTGTCCACGTTCCTTGATGTCTGCATTTTGGGTCCTCTTCGCAAATTTGTACAGTGTGCTGCCGCATACTGTGACACACTCTCAGGCAGAGGTTTCTCTGGATTTTTTGATATTACAAATAAAAACCTGAAGTGGAGCATTATTCTGAAATTGTTCCACAAATTAATTTTTTTGCAGGTTGGTAAATCTCTGACCAACTTTGCTCCTAAGAAATTCTCCAAGATGCTCTTTTTATATATCACTCAAGTTACTGACCTCTTTCCATTTAAACCAATTAGTTACATGAGGTCGTAAGCATTATTGTGAGTCCACTGAACTAAATTAAAACCAAATTATTTTAAAAGTGACATTTACTTCAAATAAACGCCCGCAAAAACAAACAAACCATCTACTCCGATGAGATCCCGCCCCCCAGAAAAGAAAAAACAAAACAAAAACGACACCCTCCAAAATAAGTTAAAACATCCCACCGCACTGCTGCCAGTAGTCAGTTTAATTCATTCACCTGTGGGTACATACACTGCAAGCAAGTTGGGTCTCAGTCCTGCCAAGAATTAAAGATATGAGTCACCTGTAGCAGATTTAGGGAAAGACAAGTGTCAGAGAAAAAAGTTGATTTGTCTTCACAATTAGCAATCCAAGTTTTTTGTAGTACAACTCAAAAAAGAAAGAAAATTAAAAAGACAAGTCACTTCAATGAGCGCCCCAAAACATGTTTGAAAAAAAAACACTTGAAACGGACGTTAGTTTAATTTTTTAAATCTTAACAAACAACCAAACCCTTAATCTCACCACCCAAATGCCCAAAGACACATGTTAAAAAATAAATAAACACTTGTCATCATTTGATCCAGCTCTAAAAGTCCTTTACTGTAGCACAAACTCACTCATGCCAGAGCGAGTCCATCGTCTCGGAGCTTCCACAGATGAGAGCTGCCTTGCCCTCCTCAGTGTGCTTTCAAGACTTCTCTGCCAATCACACGACAGAGAGCAGCAAACTTCCAGGTGGCACTCATTACAAGATTTACAAATCATTGCACTCTATTCATTTTGCACAGAATCCCAACATGTCTTGGGAGTGAGGGTTGTTTTTAATGCCATCAGCAAAAAACACTGAGGTAGCATAATTAATACACAACAGAACAAAGTGAAATGGAGAAGCAACGCAGACCTTGAAGGTCATGCTTTTTCCTCTAATGTCCTCCTAGATCCCTCAGTAGTTTGAAATGAGAATAATTTGTTCAATTTACATAAAATAATGTATATATATGTTTATTCTCTCTCTCTCTCTCTCTATAGATAGATATCTCCTTTATGAGAGCACAGAAACCTAAAAACACTGAAAAAAACTTATCTACAGTGTCCCTCAAATACTACATGCATCTTTTGACAGACTAATGTATAAAATTCATAATTATCATCAAGGGGAAACAAGACACGGGTTAAACAAAAAAAAACAAAAAAAAAACAAAAACATAAAACAGGGGAATAAAACATAACGGAAAAAAAATAAAAGTAAAACCTTTTCACAAATATTAAGTCATAGCTAAGTATGAATTTTTGGTGTTGTTTTCTATAAAAGTGAAATATTTGCAGGCTGAAATGCCAGAATGTGAATGCGTTAAAACAGCAGAGGGGAGTACAATAGACCAGCCAGTGGACTAAGATGGATTTCACTGTTTAAATCTACACAGTCCTCTATATCTGATTTACAACGAGATGAACATGCTAGCAGTTTTCCCAGCTACAAAGTCAAAAAAGGACACACAGTGATTATTATACTAAACACACATTTCATTGTAAACAAACAGCTTTATCTTATGACTGACACACACCTCTGCTGGCTGTGTTTAAGGAGCAAACAGCTACATCATTTGAAAGAAGATATTCCTTTTTGTTTTTTCTAACAGTAGAAAAGTAGTTTCAGCGTTAAACTTTAAAAATTCACAGCCTTTAACTCATCTCCTTTTTTGCAAGTTTTTCACTGATGGTGGAAATCCTCTCAAGTTGGTCTGGGTCAGGCAGCTGCCAGTCGATAAAGATGAGATACATCAAACTACCGAAAACGCCTCCAACAAGCGGAGCCACCAATGGTACCCAGAACCAGTAGTTGTAACACCTGCAGAACAAAGAGCAGCAGGACATCACGGTTAAAGAGTGCAGATTCATTATTTTTAACAGGTTTTACTTCGATAGAAGAATTTATCACAGTGAAAACCCCCAGAGAGTAGCATATTAAATATTTAAATATCAAACTTCACTCAGAGCTCTTTAGTCTAAGATCAGCAGTTTTTGTTTTGTAGGTCGACACCTTCCATCAAGATCATTTCCATAGAAAACCAGGTCCGATTAATCTGTCTGCAGCCATCAGCAGTGTTGTTCAAGTTACTTGAAAAAGTAATTAGGGATTACTTCTCCAAAAAAGTAATCCCGTTACTTTAATGATTACTTATTTTCAGAATTAATTAGTTACTTTTTAAAAAACATGATAAGGAACCTGAAAAAGTAATAAAGCAATAGGCCTTTCAGCCCAATTCTAGTTTTTTCTGCAGACTCCATCATATAAAATGTAATCAAATGAAAGTCTCTTTATAAAAATTGTTTTAATCTTTTAACTTTATGCACATTGCATCTAGCAAAAAAAAATTATATGCAACAGTCTTTGACTTGAAGAAATTTGTTTAACATTTAAACCTATTTTCTGCATATTCCAACATATAAATAAAACTATTTTTTGTGTTTACACTCACTCTTTCAAAGAGATGCAAGTAAAACATAGCAGAAAATAAATAAAATCAAAGACTACGTCGTCCTGTTGCTCTTAAATCTATTTAAACCTGTTTAGCAGGAGCGGAGCAGGCGGGGGTTTGCCCGGTGGCGTAGCGGTCATGCCAGTGGGAGGATCCGGGGGTTTCTCTGTGAATTTCACATTCCCGTGGCAGCGTGCTAGGGTACTTGCTCAGAAGTTTAGGGAGTTTTTTTCGCTGTAAAAAGAAGTTTTCTTCCCACGCATCATACAGCGTATGCTAATGTTTTTGTCACTTTTTACATAATCAAACTCAAAGTAATGTCAGTGCTTCCACCCTCTATATATTATCCATGGTTGATCATTGATCTGCACACGTCCGTTACCACGAACATCGCACGCGCTTACATCATTGTCATGAGACACTCTCGGAAAAAAAAATAAATCACGGTCTAGTAACGCAGCGTGCTTATGGGAAAGTAACAGTAATCTAATTCCTTTTTTGCAATAGTAATCCCTTCCTTTACTCGTTACTTGAAAGGGTAATCGCGTTACTGCGATCAGTAACAAAAACAATCTGTTATTTCGAATACAGCTGAACAATAAGCTGAAAGGCCTGATAATAATTAATCAAGAAGCTATAAACTCAACTCAGATGAGATGAATTCCTCTTTGTCTATTTAATAAAAGCCTTACATGTTGATCTTGTGTTAAATTTGTGTTTCTCTTGGCCTGTTTTGCTGTTTTTCTGCCCATAGTGTTATAACGCAGCTTTAAGTGTTTAAGACACTGTGCACTGAGCATTTGTGGAACCACACGTCTCAGATGATCATAAGATTATAAAGAGAAAACAGCTTTTTCATGGAAAAACCCTCAGGATAACTCTTCCATTGTCCAACAATCTTTGACATACTTTTGTGAAATTAAGACATAAACAAAGTTTCAATAAAACCAATAACTTAAGCAGATAAGATACTTACGTGAAGACCTCAGTCCCCCAGCCTGCAGCTAGGGTAAAGAGGCGAGGCCCCAGGTCCCGAGCAGGATTTATGGCAGCACCACAGTTAGCCGACATTGAAATGGAGATCCCCAGAACGACAGCTGCCACTACAACAGGAACCAGCTCAGAGGGAGCCGGGGTGTTCCTCTTTTCCTCCAAACCCAGGATACACAACAGCAACATGCCGGTGCCCACTACCTAATGAAATGTCAACTCATTACGTTGGGTACGGGAGCAGCTGCTAAAAGATCCAATCCTGTTAATAATTATACTCACTTGGTCAAAGAAACTTCTGCCCACAGAAAGGTAGTCAGAGGGGTATGTGGCAAATATTGAGGCAGTCTCATTCCTGCCGTACACAGTCAACACTCCTCCACTAAAAGTCATTAAGGCATCTGCGACCGAAACAGAGGTGTTGCAGGAAACAAAACAAACTAATTTTTTTATTTATATGTCACAAAAATTAAAAAGACAAACCATAGTAGACGAGATAGACAACCCCCGACGCCACGAAAGCCCCCACCACCTGGGAGAGGGAATAGGGCACGAGCCTCGACCAGGACACCTTCCCCAAAACACAGAAACTCAGGGTCACCGCTGGGTTCAGATGGGCACCTGCAGGGATGTAGGGTACATATTTGGAGAAGGATACAGGAAGGTGAAAGTTAAAAATGAAGGTAATTAGACACACTGGCAGGTGATCGTGTCTCTGATTATCTGTGTTATCATATAACAGTGGATTGTCATAGGTATGAGCCAAAGCAAACACTTTGCAAAAGAAAGTAGATAATTTATTATTATCTATTATCTTATTTGTAAAGAGCTCTGGTGATAAATTTTGTGTACTCATTTAATAACTGCAATAAAAGTCATAATTACCTGAGGGATTTTAGACTGTGCAGAGCATATTGTAATGAGTTTAAATGTAATACTATGTAAAAAAAAAAAAAAAGGAAATGTTAGTGCCCATTATGGATATCTTTTAATTTTTACCTGAGATGCCCTTGGTGAGATACATGGCTGACATAACTCCCACAGAGAAGGCCATGTTGCCAGATAGAAACTGGCCTTTAGTCTCATTGCTGGTTTTTACTTGTGCAGCAGCAGCACAGCCAAAGAGCTTTGTTGCAGATAAAGAGGACAGAGAAGGTGGAAGGTGCATGAGAAGTCAGAAGTTACTGCAAAACTCAGGTGAACAAAGAAACGAGATTTTCCACAGCTAAAAATCCCGACATCAAAACTAACTTAAATAGACGTAGAGGAAAGCACATGAGCAAATTTCAGTATATCTTTCTTGACTAACTAATTGATAAACAGAGACAAATTTGTTCTTGTTAAAGTGTAATTTAATGCCCTCCTCTTTAGACTTTGTAATGACCCGTGTTATCTGAATGACCATGTAAGGGACAGTATGGCTGTTACATTGTGATCTCACCACAGATGAGAAGATTTATGTAGAAAATTACGTAAGCTGCAAATATAACTTCTTTTTAATATTTTTTTGATCTTTTTCTTCATTTTAATCTTTTTAATATTTGATATACAAGCATAAATTATTGTAATCTGTTCTAACTCCAAGCAAAGTTCCCAATAAAATCTCAGTAGAGATTCTGCAGTCAGGTGAAAACTGTTTTAGACATGTGGCACAATTAAGGGTTTCAATTTCAACTCATATGGATTGTGCTTTCTTTAAATGCATTACATCAATTTATGTATCTAACTTCATACGCCTGCATTTTTCAGATTAGTTCATTTATGTCTTGCAGAGCTGACTTTGATTCCTACAGAAAACAAACATGCTTGAGAGAGATAAGACTGAGAACACCTTATAAATCCCATTCTAGGAAGCAATTTTTTATTTTATTTTTAAGAAAATTACCTTCACCTGGCTTCAGCCTTAGTTTTAGTGATAGATGTAAAGTCATGTGACAAGTTTTCACAAAACAGGTTCTGCAGTACTGTTTAAAACTGAAAGCTCCCAGTCTTTCAGTAGCTTGTGAGCCAGCTTTATCAGCAATAACTTGAAGTAATAATTTTCCATGACTATTAGTCATCAGTTTATGAGTCTCCCACATCATTGTGGAGGATTTTTTCCCCCAGCCTTTAAAATATTGCTTCAGCTCATTGTGGGTATTTTTTTATGCACAGCTCTCTTAAGGTCTCGCAACAGCTTGAGGTCTGCACTTTGACTTGAAATTGCAGCATGTTGATCATTTTGATTTTCAGTCATTCTGCTGTAGATTTGCTGCTGTGCTGGGATCATTGCCCTTTTGCTTGAACTGTTGAGCAGGTGGCCTCACATTTGACTCTAGAATACTTTGGTATACACAGGACCTTGTGATCTACTCAATGACTGTAGGTGTTCAGGTCCTGTGCCTGCAAAATAACCCAAATCATCCGATACAGTGGGAAAAACAATTTTAATCTGATGCTATTATGTAGTTTCATTTTTTTTTCGAGAGCTGTTTGATTCCGTAAACATTCAGTCAATGTGAGGGTATAAAATCAAACTCAAGCTACTTACACGTTTTATGCATAAATTTAGAAAATTAAAAAATAATAAACCTGAAAAATTAAAGGATAATTGTCCAGGGTTTGGGATATGCATATACACATTTCAACTCCTCTTTCTCTAAACTGTTTTCCAGCTTTGATTTTTTTTTTTTTTTTTAAAACCCGTTTGATTGATTTTGAAAATTACAATCCAACTCAAAGTCACTCACCATTAAGACGAAAGTTCCCAAAAATTCGGCCATGCACTCTCGCACGAGGGGACACCTCACCCTCATTGCGCGTAGCTTCAACATAGCCGGAGTGAAATGAAAGGCCTCCACTTATCTCACTCCGCTGAGCACAGTGGCAACTGAGTGCTTCTGTCACTGTATCCCACCGCCCCCCTACCCTCTACCTACTGCTCTCTATTCACAGCTGGACAAACACTACTCGTTTACTCGGTTGTCTCACCTCACGATTGGCCAGCGCAGTGAGCGTGATTGGCCCAGCTAAAGACTGATACATAAACAGACACCATAAAGCCAAGAGATATTACTTAATACAGATACCTGTTGACTACTCGGAAGAAGCCGCCGAGATAGTTTTATGACAAAGTGTGTGTGTGAGAATAGTGTTTTACGCATTTCCCTAACAAAGGAAAGCTCCTCGAGGCTCGACTCTTCGCTTAATTTGGTCGCTGTATTCAGGTTGAATAAAGCTGCCCGCTGTGGCGACTCCACGTGAATAAGGGAGCAGATAAAAGTCGCTTCTGTGCAGGTGTACTGAAGCACTGCTTTAATTTGGCTTTTAACCTTTAGAAATACCATACAAATCAAAAACAAACAAAAAATATAAATATGCTTTGTGCACGAACGTAAAGTAATGAGGAATATTCTTTTGGAGAAGAAAGCTTCGTGTTTACATGCAGCTAAAGCAAGTTTCTAAGTGTGTTGATATACAAGAAAACCAAGTATCGTTAAAGGGAACATTATCAGTTAGCATGAAATGACGGCTAAATATTTTTTATTTATTTATTTGTTTTGAAAAATCGGTCTCCAAAATATGTCAAATGGTTATTTAGCAGGATTGGGAATGGATTGTCAAATCTATTAAATTAGTCTATCACGGATTTCCACAATAAAAGCACAAATTGCTGACGATAGAAGCCCCTCTCATCATCGCTGCGATGCATGTCACTGTAACCTGTGTCACTGAACTCTGGACTCTCAGAAGATTATGTAAGCTAAATATTTGCTGTATTACTGCTGATAATATCCAGAGTGATCAAGGCAGTAACATGGGATGAGGATTTGATACGATATAAAACATATAACTGCCATGAGAGATTATTGTGTTAACTTTTTCTTATCAAATTATCTGAGAAATCTCTCCAAAACAGAAACCTTGACTTTGTGATGGAAGGCTGTAAAAGTCACATAGGGATTAGGTATTATCATGTGTTCACTTTTATTAATGTTTAAAAGGAAAGAAACTTTTAACCCCGATCTAAATGAAGACGAATTACTCCCTCTGCTGGTTGTAATAATAACAAACATCAATTTGTTAGCTTTTATTAAAAACAAATATAAAGTCTCAATGGAAAAGTTATTAACTATTAACAGTATAGTACAACATAGTTTTTCACTTACAGGTACCAAATGATCTGTTTTGAACTGATCAATCTATCTGTTACAAATGTTGGTTGATTTGATGCATGTAGGAGCCACAATTACTCAATGATTCGGCTGATAAAAAGGTTTGCCAGGCCTTGAGGTAGATGTAATCCTGTTAAAAAAGAGCATGTAAGAAAAATATACACCCTTGACCTGGTCTCCAAGCTTATTTTTCTTTTTCTTTAGGATATTATAGTTATTATACTGCCTGTACATAAACGCATTTTTAACTATATCATGTCCAGATTTCAAGTTCTTGCCCACTGAAGGAGATACAGCCTCTCATAGATAGCGTTTATGTTTTTGGTCCATCCCTTTAATCTTACAAGGAGTAAACTGCTTCCTTAATCTTCATGTTTCTGGATGCTTATGGGAGCGACGTAGCACCACATCCACAGGCCCAGGAGGAAGTGCTCTGATCAAAGTCCAGGCTTCTAAGCGCCTCATCCCCACCACGCTTGTCCCTTGGACTTCTAGGACCTCATCACCGGGATATACCATGTCAACAGGACCTCCTGAGGGTGGAAAGAGGGAAAACAAGTAATCAATAATGGTTTCTCTGAATGGGAACATTCTCCCTCCCATCATCCCCAACCAGGCAGATATCTGCCTCTCCCTGACACCTGTTCTGCTGGAGGTTTCTTCCTGTTAAAAGGAAGTTTTTCTTTCCGGCTGTCCCCAAGTACTTGCTCATAGAAGGTTGTCTGCTATCTGTTTCTCTGTATTATTGTAAAATGTTTAACTTACAATGTATAACAAGGATCTTAAGATGAGTGTTATTGTGATTTGGCCGTATATAAATAAAAACGAATTGAATTAAATAAATAGCCGAAAATCTACATTAATGTCAAATTTTAACTTTATGCTGCCATAAAAGTTCATATAGTAAACATATAATATTTAGGACTGAATCTTAGATGGTTCTTTATGATGCTGTTTTCTTTAGTTATGAAGAAATAATGCTCCACATCAGATCACCAAGAGTGACTCAAGACTCAAGTGGCTCAAGAGTTGGGTGTTCGCCTTGTAATCGGAAGGTTGCCGGTTTGAGCCCGGCTTGGACAGTCTCGGTCGTTGTGTCCTTGGGCAAGACACTTCACCCATTGTAGGTGGTCAGAGGGCCCGGCGGCGCCAGTGTCCGGCAGCCTCGCCTCTGTCAGTGCGCCCCAGGGCAGCTGTGGCTACAATGTAGCTTGCCATCACCAGTGTGTGAATGGGTGAATGACTGGATGTGTAAAGCGCTTTAGGGTCCTTAGGGACTAGTAAAGCGCTATATAAATACAGGCCATTTACTGTATAATTTTAAGGTATTTCTGTATTGTTTTCATTTGTTGTATTTATTCTACAACTCATGTCAAGAGGAAATACTGCATTTCTTACACTAATGTAAAAATAAAATATTATTTTGACTTTAAATACAAAATACATGACAATTCAGTAAATGAGTTAGTTAATTCTAATATGAACAGCCAAAGTTTTAACAGTCAAATTGTGTAACAATATAACCCTATATATGGTCATGCTCTATTGCGAGTGCTTTTCTTCTGCTGGAGTTGGACCTTCTCCCTCCTGTCACAAGGCAAGAGATGGGGTAGACCCTGCACAGGTTGCCAGTCAGTCTAACACACAGTGATAACTATCATTACCTATGATCAATTTTTGAAGGCCAATAACCCTAACATGCATGACTTGGGGCAGAGTTTCATGCATGACTTTGGGCAGAAGTTTGGTTTTTACCTTGGAAGATTTTCTGGACGGTGAGTGGTCTGTTCCCCAGACTTGAGCCTTCACCTCCCTCCAGACTGAAGCCCAGATCCCGGCTGTTTTTCTGCAGTTGCACAGACACTGTTTGACCTAAGAGGAGGGGAAAACACAAATAAAGTATCTCATTTTCAGTTCAAGATTAGGAACGTCATTATCAGATCTTTGTTAGAGCATTACCTCTAATACTGACCTGTCTCATACTGTTCCGGTGTTTGTCCCCGACTATTTCCCTCTTCTCCTTTCTTAGAGCTGTCTATGATGTCCCCCCTCCTCACCACCACAACTACCATATCCTTTGCCTTTGCCCTTCTTAAAACCCTCAAGGCTTCCCAGTGGGCACTCCCAGATAGTGCTGTGCCATTGATGGATAAAACCTGGTCACCTTCCCTTATAGAGCCTTGCTTGGCTGCAACACCTGAGTGAAATACTTTGTGAACCTGAGCAGAGGACAAAAGAAAAGACGAAGAAAAAAACATAAAAATACTGCAGACACACATTTGAATATTTGCCAAGTCGAAGCAGGAAGTAGAATTTTCTCACAGTGATGGGCTTGTTTTGGTCCACGCCTCCTGCCAAACTGAAGCCTAGTCCAACTCCCACATCTTTATGGAGAACCACTACCTGCACATCATCATAGTCCTGAGGGAAACAAAAGGATGTCAAAATACACAAAATGTTCAGGTGCTCAGAGTTGAACATTTTTTGTCCTTTTTTAAACTCAATTCAGTCGGTACATGACCTGGTCAGCTGCAACAGCTGTAGCAATATTAACATTACATGTAAAGTGCCTAGGGAAAGCCTTATCTAGATGGAGGTTACTGGACCAGTGAACTGACCACCGCAACCACAGCCGCAAAAATATCAAACAACTGATCATTAAAACCATTCGAAAGGTTTTAACTTCATGCTGTTTTTACCTGCAGGGCATCGTCCCCCAGGTTCCTCACTTCCTCTACAAGCTTGTCGAGCTCCTCAGCGGGCATCACAGACACACAGGAAAACGCTGACATATCTGAGCTCATTGAAGCGGTACGCCGGTTTGTTGACTGCCAGTCATCGCTGTCATTCTCTGAATCGTAGTCAGCTCCAGCAAAGTTACACAGGTCCGAAAGACTACAAGAAGGAAAATAAAATGTTTTAGGGGTAAAACTAATTATCTGCTTCAATGAGCAACTCCATTAAACCAGAAATAAACAAGCACGGTACGCACGTGACAGAGAAGCTCCTGCGATCTGACTGACTCATATTGCTGGTGATGGTAACTGAGGACTCCCCTGAGTCTGAATCATAGTTTGAATCATCATCTTTTTGGGTGCTTTCATCATCATCAACATCCTCATCATCACTAAAGACTTTCAAATCTGGGTTCAAACCAGCTATCCAAGCATTCAGGTCCAATAACCGTTTCTTGCCTTTCTGGGGTGTTGTTTGGATGTCTGGGGAGATGACATCTTGAAGGTTGTTGTTAGAAGATGTGGGAAGGGCACGAGGAGAAGAGTCTGGATCTTTTGCTGGACATGTGAAGACGGGAGGGCTTTTGTTGTCACTGTCGGCAGTGGGAGTGACATCCCCCAGCTGTGCCACAGGTGAAGTAGTCAGTAAATAGCTAGGGCTGTTTGTTGGAGTCTGTTCATCATCACTAACTGGTGAAGTAATATCAGAGTGTGACCTTTCCTTGTGTGAAGGGTCACAGGGTGGTAGTGGGGTTGGTGTACTGCTGCCTGTCACGTCTCTCTCACTTGCCTCTTCAGGGCTTGAGGCTTTGGAGAAATCTATCTCATCTGTGCCAAGCTTTCCACTTACAGCTCTGTCACTTTCGTGAGGCATTTCTTGGGTAGTCTTGAGTCTGGAAAATTTTAAATCGTCAGTAGAGTCTATTTTTCTTTTCTGATCCAAGTCATTTAGTCCTGTCTGTTCCTTCTTTATTCTTAGTCCAATTTCATCCACTGATAAATTTCTGTCAGGCCAAACCTTGTTTACTGTTCCCATCATTTTGTCTTCACTTTTATCTTGTGCCTCCCCTTCTTCTTGGAGTCCTGCCCACTTTTTCCTTAGCTCATTTATTTCCTTTGCAGACCCGCTCTTCTTCACTCCTTCATGTCCCCTGCTGGCTTGTGCTGGTACAGAAAAGGTACGTCTGGGTATTTGGACTTGGCCTTTTGCAAAACTCTGAGTTCGCTGTGTCAGAGCCTCAAACTGGTTGATCTTCTTTCTAACACTGGCTGCTGAGGAGACAGACAGAGCCTTCTTTCTCTCTGCTGTTTTCACATTGGTTTTCTGTGGATTCGTCTCAAATACATCCTCATAAGCATTGCCACCCTTCAATTCCGTTATTTGATCTGGTCCATCAACACTTCTAGTCGTGTCTCTCAACATCCCACTTATTACATTAGTTTTTCTGTTTTCCTCTCCGTTGTTTGCAGAGCTATCGTCTTTGCTTTTGTCTCTGAATTCAGATGACTCTCTGAAAGAATCTGGTGTCTCTTCTAACAAAGTTTTTGGCTGTGCGTTTGCCCTTGCAGATCTAATCTGTGCAGCTATACTGGACCTACTCCTGGCTCTATCCAGGGACCTTGTACCTGTTTCCATAAAACCCTTGCCCCAATTAACTCCACTTTCCTCTGAATACCTTCCCTGCATCCACCCTCCTGGTGAGCTATCTCTTATGCTTGCCCCAGATGAAAATGAAGTCTCAAACCCTGAGGCATTGGCATCTTTTTGTGTCCAGAGTGAAAGTCCACTTTTCACTGCACTATTGCTGTCCTTCGAGAAGAAACTCATAGGGAAGGTGCCCCCTGCTGTCTTCTCATGAGGCTTTTGCTGCTGTGAAATGAGGGATTCTGTTGATGATTCAGAGTTATTAGAGGAATCCCTATTTTTGTAGTCATCCGTTTTACCAAAACCAGTAGGTCCAAAGAGTTTCTCTATCCGCTCCATTATACTTTGGCCACTTTTGGGCCCCAATGAAGCAGATGTCTCTGTGTAACTATAGTTAGATCCAGACAGGGATCTTAACCTGGTAGGGAGAGTCTTACCCCTACTGCCCCTTTCCAAAAGCTCGCTTCTCTCTTGAAGATTACTTACACCTACAGAATTAAAGGCCGGTAGTGATGAAATCCTGTCCATGACGCTGCCTTCAATTTGTGTCCTCCTTCCCTCCAAAGCTCCAGCATATTTACTGGTGTCCCCCTTATTGTTGTTGGACAGCTGAGAAAAGTCAGCTATGGTATTGGGATCAGGTTTTCTAGCGCCTGTTTTGAAATCTAAACTCTTACTTCTGCTTGTAAGGTTGGATCCCCTCCACGCCGATCTTCCCTGGCTTTCAAATGCAGGGTTTTCTCTTCTGTCAGTGCCAAACTCTGGGATCGTTCTGTTTGTGCTGACACTGCTGCCACTCCTAGTCCTGGTTTCACATCCAGTGACTGTGTCGTCATCCTTATTTGTACCGTTTGTGTTGGTGTGTTTCCTATATCGTTCTCTTTCTGCAACTTCTCCTATGCTCTCCCGTTTCCTGACACCTGAGCTGCGAGAGAGACTGTATGTGGGAGAGTTAGCTGAGCGGACGGTGAATTTCACCCCTGTCCTCTGCTTGCCATACTCATTCTGTGAAGCGGGCAGCAGAGACGAGTCCATTGTCTGAGAGTAAACAAAGTTAATGACCTCCTGTCAAATGCCAGATCCCAAAAAAAGAGCGGAAGAGTGAACTAGATATTTTCTGGGAGTCCAAGCGACTGTCTTTTAGATTGCACTCTGGAAGCGGTTCATCTAGGAGGCTCGCGTTTTGGGCGTGTAAAAAACAAATAGTGTCACAGTTACAATCCTCTCATTAGATTCTTCCACAGACAGACATCCTCAGTGCAGTAGTTTGATATTCCTAATTGTGCTCTGGAAGTGGTGACTCCACTGGCTCTTCTTCTTGTTTTGACCACAGGAGACTCCAGTTCCCCAACTCGACCTCACTGAACAGCTCCCATTGCCTGCCAAGCATAAAAATGCACAAAATTTTATTCTCAGAATGGATTGGACTGGAATGTAGAGATGTGGATTGTGGTCACTTTGGCCACTTGGAATGGTCAACAATATCTCACAGTGTTAGAGGACAGGAAACATAAAATGTGGAGACTGATTCGGGTAGAAAGCATTAACAAATGTTAAGAAATTAGATCAAAACTAAACAACAACTCACTTAAAAACCTCTGCCACCAAGCTCACTTTGCAACATGTTCTTGCTGTCCTCTCCCTGACTCACCGAACAGTATGACTCAGATAGTGTTCTCTGCTGTACACACGTATGAGACACCATGTTTACATAGGCAACATACTTGAAGTTACCTGTCAGCATCAGCTAAACCTGAACCAAAAACTGGTAAAACTCACCTAACAGCAATCCACTCAGCAAAAGCAATGTATCAAGTGCCAATCTCTGCAGCACGTATCAGTCTCGTGGTCAAAGAGAGACAGCAGCTTGTTCAAATCAAACGGTCATAAGAGCACAGATTTACTTTGATTTAAATACAGCCTGCAGATAACATCACTGAGGGGTAATGACTCATCATGGTTATCTGTGTGTACAGCCAATGAAAACAATGATAACCATCTTTAATCGCTAATCAAGTCTGAATGAAGATCTAATCATTTATAATGTCATTAAGGATAAATTCTGCAAGCTGATGGTTTCCTGTAATTATATATCATAAGAGTAGATTTACAGTATGCAGTGCTTTGTTTAGTTTAGGCTAAAGCATGGCACTTCCAGACAGTCACTGGAGGTGCTTTCCAGTGCAGATGAGCCTGAGAGTCAGTTTACAGAAACACCTGTTATATTTTGCCCCATCTGCGTAAGCAGGGCAACACATAGTCATTCACTTTAAACTCCCCTTTGAATCGCAAGAAGGAAACAATTGCACCCTCACATCAAATGAAAATACACACATTTACTCAATTACACAGTTACAAATTAGCCAACTAAAAGTCCGCTCCTATATTCACAAAAAAGGTATCTTACCTCCTTTAAGTGTGTTTTCTGTACTCGTCCTGGGTCATTGTGTTAACTCGGATTCGTAATGAAGACATTGCCATGTAATGACATCAGCTCCTCGCTCCTGACTGCCCTTCTCTCACTCTTTGTCTGCTTCTCTTTACATCAGCTTTGCATGATAGAGTGTGTACAGTGACGCAAACCTGCCACACTGGTTTGTCCTCTCTCCTTTTCTTCCTCCCTGTGTCTCTCTGTCTTTCTCTCTCCTCCCCCTCCTATTGTTGTTCTCTCCCTCTTTTCCTTACTCTCACAGGGTAACATTCCTGACTGAGGTTCAATGTGTCACCCTTCAAACGCCTCGATAGGGAATGCACACACACACGTTTACCCACGTTTAAACACACACCCCACTAATCATTTGATATGAACATCTTTTATAGCTTCAGGGAGATAAGATACAATTTCGATATTGTGTGAAACGGTACAAGCATGACATTTCCTAAAACAAGTCCCGTAATGTCACCCCACCTCAGGCAAACCCGGGTCCAATCATCTGGGCTGAGTATCAAAATACATAATAACAGAGCACCTTTAATTGGGTCCAGAGATTACAAAGAGCCAGGAATACTAGCAGGGATAAATATTGCCATAAGAACACATCTCATATGTCATCTGTTCAACAAAACAGAGCTTCACTCCACACACACACACTTGGTGAGAGTCAGTGGGTTTGTAATGCTGACTAAAGGGAAAAATATCTGCGATTGCTGATCATTTTTGTTCTCACTGAACAAGCTGTTTGTGGGAACAAAAAGCCTTTTTATTACAAATTTTAAAACAAAGGGAAGCACACATAAATGGATAAAATAATTTTTAAAAATGCAGCTACTTACAGTTTTGTTTTTCATGAAGAGGCTATCTACTTACTGCCGCCTTTTTGCATGCACCTGTGACTGTTACTTGTCTTCCGTTGAGACAGAGGAAACTGTGGTTACCACGCTAGCTTGCTGCACAACTAAATAAGAGAAGTCTTGATGTTTATGTGTGCCTGCTGAAATAAATAACTTACATACACAGACCCTGGGATAAGAATTAGGACCATAATGATCCAATCAATTACCAGCCTTCCGGACAGAGGGCTGGTAGTTTGCATAGTGCCTCTCAGGACAAAGATAAGTGTGTGAGTAGGGGTAAATAGCCCCATGCAACTCCACAGACACCCACCCTTGTTCCAGACAGAAGAATAGCACCCACTGTCTCTGCAGGATGGATGCAAATAACAGTTCAGCTCACACAGGCACACACTAGTGCTTGAAATTCATTCTTTAGGGTGTAGGACTGACAGACTGTGTGTTGCAGAAGCATTGTGGGAAAGGACAGTGTATTTTAAGTAGGGCATATGACGTTTAGAGTCAGGGAAGATAGAAATGTAATATGAAGAAGGAGAAAAATCTAGAAGCTGAAAGCTGGAGATGGAGATGACTTGAATTGACAAAGCATTTCAGTTTTTATTTTTATTTTTATGATTTGTCTGATATTGAGTTCCTTTCAAAAGAGTAAATTTTAGTGAAGAAATAATGAAGGTAACAAAGAAGAGGGTATTTTTTCAAACAGGAGAGGACAGAGAAAAAGGGGAGAAGATGAAAATAAAGACTTTAAATATCCAGTCTTATAAGTTTTTGTTTTTGAGGAAGAAAAATAGAAACACATTGCTGAACCTCCTTTATTATAAAACAAGAACTTGGGCGGTTTTTTCTCCTATTTACATGTGTGAAGCAATGACTCTGTTATACGGTCATTGCAGTAAAGTAGCATCCGTAAATATATAGTTAAAATAAATAAATACATGCACACAGGGGCAGCGTCAGACCTGACGTCACCCCTGTCCGTACCGGTCACGTGACTACCGCGGAAGTCAACAAATCAGGCAGCGAAATGTAGCAACAAGCACTTTAGTCCGCTCAACTTCCCCGTTTTTGTCTTTTGTTCCTTTAATGTTGGCTGCTTGCGGTTTGAAAACGCCTTCTTAAATGAGACACGTACCGGGCACAGGACGCACTTTGAATCGACATTTATCCAGTTAGTTCAGTTAAAATAACAACAAAGTAAAAAGAAAACCGGCAGATCTTCAAAATGTTTAACGACTCGCTTCCTTCGAGAATTAACGTGGTGCTTGTGATGGCCTATGGCAGTCTGGTGAGTTTGTTTAACGTTGTTTGTGCTGGTTTAATCCAAACCGAAACAATGAACACAGTCCCGGGTTACAGAGGTAATCGCGATGCTTGGACAGGTGCCTCATTCCTCATCAGAGGCTTGTAGTGGTTGATACTTTATCCAAAGACTCATTTCTACTTGATAATCTGCTATTAAACGCAAATAAAGCTGTTATTACAAGTTTGAACACCTGGATCCCTCAACTATGGTGTACTCCACTGAAAGGTACTAATAGTGTGTAAAATCTGTTTAATAAATATCACTGCAGCCCAATTTCTCCTCTGGTGCCTGTAGTTGGGCGATTAATCATAATAACATTCATAATTATTGTAATGTTTACAAAATGTCGACACTACACTGTGTGATTTAAGGATTTAGAGTGATGAATGACAACATTTACCCTTTGGAGGTGTCACAACCTGGCTCAGGGACTGTGGCAAAGAAATGAAGACAACAAAAAACAAACAAAACAATTTATTTATAAAACCACAATTAACCAATGGAGCATACTGCAGGGCCCAGGCATGACTCATGTTGATGGAATTTAATTTATATAGCATGTTTAAGTTAAACATAAAAACATATGTCGGTTTAAGATGTCTTAAGGCAGTGAAAACAGCAAAATAAACGTTTACAATGAAGTAAAATACAAGTTAATGTACATGTGCATGCACACACTCACACACACAACAGACACAAAAAGATTTTGTGTCTGTTGTTGACTGTATGCACGGATGTCATTCACCTCAGATCAGCAGGCAGCTTGTTCCAAAGAACAGCGTGGTAGTAACTGAAAGTACCCTCATGTTCTCAGCACACTTAGATCTAATTCTGGGGACATTTAAAAGATATGCACCTGATGACCTGAGAGGTCTTTTTTTTTTTAACCGATTTTATTTGAAAAGGCACCATGTACAATATTAACATACATGTTACCATGTGATGCATTGTTCCAGAAATATCTTAAAGCTAATCTGCATCAGCTGTCCCTTCAGTGGTTTAGTGACTGTTTCCCAAGCTTGTTTCTAACATATAGTTTAACATATGACAAAGAATCATGGCATGCATGAAGGTCTTACCAGCTTCTACTGAGAGGCAGACTCTAATGTCCCTCAGGCTTTATCAGATTATATGTAATAGTTTTGATCAATTGCTTTATATTAGACTTAAAACTGAAATTTAAATCATACCCAGATATTCAAACTCACTCACAATTTCAATCTTCTAACCCTTAGTGAAAGTTTCTGGTCTGAAAAGACCTTCCTTTATTCTTACTTGTATTAAGAGTAAGACAGGACTTGTCAAACCCCTCCATGAGCATTGCAATTGTCAATTTACTCGCCAAAAGCTTTGCAGTTTTTGCATGTGTATATGTGACAGTATCATCTGCATACATTTGCATATTACTGACATGAGCCACTTGTAGAAGGTCACTGATGTAGAGGTTAAGATAAAAACCAGTACAAACCATATCCACGCTGCAGACTGTGTCATTATTGTCCTCTTCAAACACATGAAATGAAATCACCTGATTGCAGCACAAGTGCAAGTGGAACCGGTAAGAGGGAGTGATAGGCAGGCAGACTAACAATTTCAAGGAGTTGGACTACTGGGTCATTAATCGAGAACGGGTTATTGTAGAAAACTGGTTCTTGATATTGATATTCTCGATATTGGTCCAAACCAAATATTTCGGTCTCATTTCTGTTTAGTTCTAAAGAATATGCTGCCATTTACCCTCATTTTAGCCGCTACACAACAAAACAATGAAACAAAGACACATTTAACCCTAGGACTTGCATTTATTTACACTATATGGACAAAAAAACAGTGCCACCTACAGGAGCTGCTTGGCCATGGAAATAATGTTTTTAAAAAAAAAGGGAAACTCAGACATCCATCTAGCATTTAACTTTCTTTCAGATTTTTGTCTTGCTGTTCATCTTTGTCAAAAGACAAATTATGCGACTTGCCATGAAGTCTCGAAGAGGACCACATGTACTCCTTGGCCACAACGCACCAAAGGTTAAACGCACACTATTATAATGCAAGTGTGTTCTGATGTTTTTTGTGTTTGTGCTGAAGAATTGTGTCTTTGTTCCAGGAGCTGAGACAAGAAATTGATGCCAAGCTGAACCTGGTCCAGAAAATCCACTTTGAGCCTCGTCTGCTGTCTCCAGATGATGACCGGTTAATGCAGAGAGAACAGTCTGGTAAGAGGAGCAAACAAACACACACATAACACGCACCACTCCTGAAGCTATTCATATAAATAGTTTCCATGCCCGTGCACTAAGTAGTCTGTGTGTGTGCACATGTTCCAGGTTCCTGTGACTATTTGTATAGAATGAAAGCACTTGATGCCATCAGAGATGCCGGTAAGCTTTTCTGTTACAGTTTGTTTTGTTTTGCCATGAATCCAGATTAAATCCTCCTGACTGCTACAGCAACATCTTCAACTGTTTGTCATTAGATTTTCCTTTTCGTGAACTTGGAGGAACGTCCACCGCTGTTACTGGAAAAAGATTTCGGACCTGGCTTCTGCAGCTACGAAATTCCCACTGCATATTCAGAGAAAACCAGAGCTCTGTCATCGACACGGTGCTAGATGGCTACAATAAAGCTCGTCATGGGGCAGAGGTCAGCATTTTCTCAGACGGTCCACAGCTCAGTCCTCTCTTATTTACTCACTGACTCAAGTACCAGGTTGGACCCCCTTTGTCTTCAGAACTGCATCATTAGTTCTTTATGGCTCAGATTCAACAAGGTGCTGGAAACATTCCTCAGAGACTTTGGTCCAGTTTGACACAATAGCATCACAGAGTTGCTGCAGATTTGTTGGCTGCACATCTGTTACAGCACGTTCTAACCCTGCTATTCAAATGTCACAGGACAAACAGAGACTTAGCAGACCAGGCAACATTTCATGTTCTGTTTTCCGATATTAATGAGCATGTGGGAGTTGTAGTCTCAGTTTCCTATTCTTAGCTGACAGCAGGGAGACCCAATCCGGTTTTCTGCTTGACAGTTCAACGTGTTTTGCTTTCAGAGATGCTTCTCTGCATACTTTGGCTTGTAACAACAGCTTATTTGAGTTCTCCTCTGACATAATTTGCTCAGAGAACTGCCGCTCTCTAGATATTTTCTCTTTTTCAGACGATTCTCTGTAAAACCTACAGATAGTCATGTGGGTACATAATTAGAGTTTCTGCCATGTAATTTGATGATGAGAGTTGTGTTGACATGTAGCTGAATGGATGTACCCAATAAACTGCCTGGTGAGTGTATATCATCATCATCATCATCATCATCATCATCATCATCATCATCATCATCATCATCATCATCACATGAACAAACAGTTCCATATTGACCTTCCAGTGGGCTCCCAGTTTGTGTTGTAGTTCCGATGCACTTGATGTCATTTTGTTTGCTAATTCTTGTGCTTTTTCTGAAATAAAAAATGTATGGGGTCTTTAATAGTAGTGCTTTTTGTAACATACTGTGTAGCCCAAGGTATAAAGCTATATTATCCATATGATTTAAGTTTTCTCCGTATTGCCCAGCACGGCAGTAAAAATTTGACAAATCTTTAGGGCACTTAAAGATTTTATTCTGGTTTCAGTAACAAATCACTGATCTTGATGTTTTCCTGCTTTTATCTTCAGGCTTTTGGTGAAGCAGAATTCTTGAAGTACCAGGAAGCCCTAACAAAACTGGCCTCCATGTAAGAAAACACAGCCAATCCTCACGCTGCTCCCTTACAGCTTTTCCTTTAATCCCAGCATGGAATGTTAATAAGGCAGCGGGAACAATTGGTTCTCCTTGTATTGTTTCAGAGTGAAGTCTCAGAGCAGCAGCACTTTAAATCAGCACCATCAGTCTGCAGCCAGAGACCTGACCGGCACCACAGAACCTGCAAGCACCTCCTCTCCCTCTCCGACCCAACCCACCTACCTCTCATCTACAATGCAGCAGCGCAGCAAGAGGTCCAGACACTTCCTGGAGCTGAAGAACTTCAAAGACAACTACAACACTTTAGACAGTACACTCTGAAAATGAGCCCGTCCAACAGAAAGTCAAGGACAAGGCAGCGCTGCCAGTGATTACGGAGCCTGAAGTCTCAGAGTGAAAAGACAAAAACACTGCCTTCATACTCTAACATGTATTGCCTTGTTTACACTGTAGTGCATATCAGATTACTGTTACAGTGCCCTTTACCTAAGTGTAGCTTATGCATATTATTGCATGTATGCGTGCTATATGCGTGGGTAGAATGACTCTAACCGACTATAGTAAGTAGGTTTGATTTGACCAAAACAAATCCAGAGCTATTAGGCTATGCAACAGCATAAGACAATCAGTATTTATTGCACAATGTAAACACCTATGCAGACTTGCTGAAAATAACCAACTGTTTTAAAATGTTAATAGTTACATTTTCAGAGAAAACAAGCATTAATTGTTGCTTAGTGAGAAAGAAATCTGCTGTTGATGTCACTTATGTTTACACGTACATCTTTGCTGTCTTTTGTTGCAGTGAATTTGACAACTTGTTTTGTTGATTTGTTTTTTTTAAGTCTTGATCATTTTTTTTACAGAAGCCATAGTGCTACTTGTTTTCAGGAACTGTGATTAATAAGTGCATTTTTAAAAAAATCAGTTATCTCAGTGCAATGTGAATTAACAGTATTTCAGTGTATTGATGTATTTTAAATGTGGGGTATTGCATTATGGGAACTCTGTTCCTTGACTCTTAATGGTATACTGATATGAGAGCTGCGTTTCATTTTCATCTGCTTTTATGGTTTCCCAGGGAGGCATTTTAATGCCTGAATAATTTATTTTATGTGGTGCCTACTATACAATTTACCATCCAAATAAAACTGTGACATACAGTTGATTCTTGAGTCATTGGGAATTTTCTTTGACAAGAAAAACTGCAAAATCAAACTTGCAAACCTACCCACTGTGGCGACCCCTTGTGGCAAAGAGGGCAGCTGAAACTAGCTGTATTAGGCACACCGTGATAGTACTGTGTTAGACCCTCTTTCCCCTTCTGCTGCCTTTAAAGTCTTCGTGGCATAAATTCCACAAGGTGCTGGCGTCCATATTGACATGATAGTATCACACAATTGCTGCAGATTTGTTGGCTGCACACACAAAACTAATAGTTATGCTGTCGTGAATAAACAATTGGATTTCATCAGGTTATATTGACCATGCATTCACATGCCTAGATGTACTGCATTGCTAAATTATTTAAATTAAATGTATGCATTAATGAGTAGTTGATGTACCTAATAAAGTGTATCATTATATCATTTTGTAATGCAACTAGCGTCCAGCAGAAGGAGCCCGCGTCACCTTATTTCACTTGTGCTCTCTGCGTAAGAACTGAAAGGAAACTCATTGATTTTCAGTTATTTTATTCTAAAACAAACACAGATAGCAGATTAACAGGTACTTCGTACAAAAGCTTCTCTATTAAACAATGTCTCTAGGCATTTCATTTAACATTAATAAATATAGAGGAAAAAGCTGTTAGGTAGAAATCAAAACATCAAAATCACATTGATATGTACAACAAGAAGGTGACTGTCTGCGCAGTGACTGAAATGCTTTACAAGAAATATTAAGAAAAAGGACGCCTCTCACGTGTCTGACTTCCCAAACATCTTCATTTTTCTTTCCTCCTCACAGTTTCATAAAGTGCCATACTTTTCGTTGGAGGCTTGACAACCATATATTTACTTACAAACAGCTCAGAGAAAAAAAATAAATAGCCCATAAAAATAATCACAGGGTGTCGCCCTTATAGAGGCTACAGTCAGTATTTACACTCTAAAGCATTACACCGCTCACACAGAAAGGGAGCGGAGTCACGGAGGAGTCAGCAACGAAGACAAAGACACAATTCAGATAAACGTGTTAATGATTCTTCACATCGTGTGTCCTGACGGTGGCGTTAGCTACAGTTTATTGGCTCTGCATTGCTGTATGTGAATTTTATAATGTTGTTAGGAATTATTACCCCCTGCTCTTTGAGTTAATCATCATTAGAAACTTAAAGCAGGGCAAGCAAAAACACTTGCATACAGTTTGCAGTACTACACGTAAACTTAGACACACATCGCTCTCTCTAATGCAGCTACATTAAAGCGGACATTCTTTATGCATATGCGCAGACACGCAAGTGTGTGTGTGTGTGTTTGTATGTGTGCTGATAAACCCCTCCCACCCCCTTTTTTCCTTCAATATTGTTTGGTTTGGTAGTTGTGGTCTCTGATGTTCAGCACGCACATCGGAACCGTTCACTTCAGTCGACATCGAACAGGCAGTTGGTGCTTCTGAGCCCTTCTCAGCAGTAACTGATTAATTCATCTGCCCAGCTGGTTCATGACTTGATCTCGATGACTTTGATGAAAGGAAGCGGTTTGTTGGATGAGGTGGACAGCTTGATTGGTTTGCTGTAGTGATGAGAGGAGGATAAATTATTTTTTAGGTGGAAAACAGCATTTAACGCACCTAAATGTGTTGTTTATAGGTAATATATTGGAAGAGCGCTGGCAAAATAAGTCACCTGTAGACAATCTGGGCGTTGCGTTCTGATGAAAGGTAGGAATTTGACCTTTGTCCTCCCAGAAAGTAGTCCACCTGGTCGTGCATTTCTCGGTTCTGCAAACACAGGGAGATTTCAAAGGGTGCAAATTATAATCACAGAACAGACACTGGCTTCAGCTTTTCTCCTTTCGTCTTCTCTCTAATTGCAGAGGCTGGTCTACGTTTTACCCTGACCCTTCAATTTAAATTCCTCAGACATATTTTCTTACAGAAGAAGCTGTCCTCACCTCAGCCTCCAAAAATGCCACTTTCTCCTCCAGCTCTTTGATCACGCGGTCCCGCTCCTGGATCACCATGCGAGAGTTCTGGAGCTAAAGACGAGCAAACATGGAGACAGACAGTGAGCGATCCCTACGCAAAGAAGACGGAGACAATGTATTTGCTTTATAGAGCCACACATGCTCATCCCACCTGCTCGATCATGTGTCTGACTTTCCTCTGTTGGCTTTTCAGCATGTCATCCAGATGGTGGATCTTTTCTTTGAGTATGGCCAGCTCCTTCTCCAACTGCTCAGTCCTAAAAACACACACAGTATGTTACAGCACGCTATTGAACACGCTATTGACAGATAATTGATAAGTGGAGAGTTTAACACTTATATGTGTGTGTGTGTGCTTATTAGCTGACCTTTCCGCCCCTTTGTGGCCCTCCTCTCTGATCTTTCGCAGTTCCCGCAGTTCATCTTCACGGTTGCGGATGGCCTCCCGCAACGTGGCGCTCTCCTGCTCCATTCCTCCCAGCAGCCTCTGAAGCTCATCGATGCGCTGGTCTTTCTTCTCATTGGCTTCTTCTGTACTCCTCAGCTTCTCCTCCTGGTCACTCAGATGCTCTCTAAGCCTGCTGCCTTCAGCCTGGATTGGTCAAAAAGTTTTGTTCTAAATATCGCTTTCATGCAAATTATATAAATATGTATGTGTTTACTTTTTATGTAATATGCACGATGAATGCAAAGCCAGTGTAGGTTACCTGCAGTCTCTCTTTCTCCTCCAGGTGTTTCTTTTCTGCTTCCTGCATCTGTGCATACAAGCGCTTACTGACTTCTCTCAGCTTGCTTCTCTCTGCTTCGTCATCCATGTCCTAACAGAAAATAAAGCGCTGGATTACCCTAATAGTACTCAGATGTTTTTAGAATGATGTAATCAATACAATGATGGCCGAGTCTCGTAAGAGCTCTGTGGGTGTTGCCGCTATAAAGAAAACAGGCGTGTCCACGTGCGTCAGTGGTGCAGCTGGAACATGACCTGCGTTTCCCTCCTATTTGTGCCTCCCACACTTAGAGTGAGTAAGGTGTCATGTGAGTCACAAATGTTGCTATAAGTGGCGCAAAAACAGTAAAAACCAAACACAACAGTGTCAGCTTCTTTGTTGTGTGTGTCTGCAAAACACTGCTGACACGCACAACAAGAGGATGCGACAAATGTCTGGCTTAGAGTCAGCGAGGATGAAGCATGCGTGGAATGAAGGGGGCCTGAAAACAATAACACACGCAGGCAGCGGTACATAGTGTGCCGGAACAGCTCTTCCGCGCATTTTCTTACACCCTGGGGTGCTGTAAACGTAGCTGCTTTTTGTCTGCCATTTTAATCCTCTTTTTCCCCCCATGATGACACCACATTCTATCTGTGAGCCTCCGGGAGGTGATCGCTTTACAGGAATCTTATAGAAAACGCAAACTGACGCAGATAGCCCGTGGAAAAAAAAAACAACAAGACACCACAGGACTGAAGCTATGATGTGCATACGTGTGTTTGCTCACCTGCCCGTCATCTTTAGCTCCTGGTTTAGTGGATGAAGTGCTCTTTCTGAAGGGGATTCCAACCTTCCACCCATTTGTGTGCGGCTGGACAGATAAAAGGAGGAAGTGCAGATGGAAAATGTTAAAGACAGTGAGGGGAGAGCTAAAGGAAATGCCATCAAGAGCTCAGGATGCAAGGCTAACAATGGCTTACCTTGTTTTTGGCTGCCATCTGCTCCCTCAGAGTCTTCAGGCAGTATCTCACCTGTGTGACACAAACACACAAAAAAGATATTGTTATAAATTAAGATATTATCTGAACATGTATGTTTTCTACTTGAGCAAATAACCAACACAGGAAAGTCGGGAGCTGAAGGGAATCACGAGAGAAAAGAGGCGTATGAGTGAGGATGATTTTACAAGATGCAAATTCTTACATAAGTTATAAAACAGGGACGACAGACTGTAGAGTTACTGTGTGCATTTGTGTGTTAGTGAAACAGCCAGATAGATGCTGTCCAGACACTGACCTCCTGTATCTGTGAAACTTCATCTGACAGCATCTTCAGGCTCTCTTGGTGTTTCTGCTGCTCTTTTTTGCGGGCCTCTAGATACACCTGAAACAAGGACATACATGAATGTATATACTGGTTTAAAACCAACAGAAGAAAAAAAACAAAAAAAAAAAAACACAAACAAAGAAAATACAAAGAAGCCTACCTTGATGATTTCTACCTGCTCCTCTGTGGATTTGACTGGTTCAGAGGTCAAAGCAGTCCTCTCGTTGGCTGGCTGCACCAGTGCAAAAGCTCGTCCGATTGGCTGGAGATTAGCAGACATAAGAGGAGTTCACAATTGGGTTTTTGCGTGAATAGATGGGTGTGATAAATTTCTAAATAAAATGTCAAACTAAATGCAGATGATCCAGAAAGGGTTTGGTCATATTTACAATCAATGCTGCAACACAGGATTCGTGAGAACTGGCAGGAATGAATCTGACTGATAATTAATACAAAGCTTTTTGCCAGGACCGTCTGCATGCTTGGTCAAATCAAACTGTTAACAGGCAAAAATGAAAAATTTCTTCCTGCGTGGGTGTGAAAGACCGAGAGCCTCTGCAATCAGGAGCCAGACTTTGAGCACTAATTACTATGGAGACTAACCCATAAACATCTGGCCAAAACGCAGAGAGGGAGTGAGAGAGCGAGGGGGGGGGGCATGCAGATAAAGGTGGAGACACGTTATGCAACTGTGCTGGTGGTCCCACTGGTATTGGTATAACAATGGTTGTTTTGAGACACTGAGTGTGGGAACCCCACTAATGAAAAGCTGATGGCATCTTCTTACGCGGCTGGTGTCTTTTCTTTTTCCTTTTTTGAAAGCGCAGCTGTTCTGAGCTAATTACTGAGGATCGTAGAGAAGATTAAGCAACTGTCTGAACCTTCAGATCCAAAAATGGGGTGAACAAACCTTCAGCACTTCTTTTCTCATCCGTTAACATTTTAAAACATTTTAAAATGTTATTCAAATATCAAAGACTCGTATTTTAAAACTCTAAACTCCAAACACGCTCCATCTGCTGCTGATCTAATGCCCAGGATCTGCTCTGTTCTCCCTTCTGGTGGTCAGAAGTTATCAGGTACAGGACGTGCTTACCTTGTCCCTGTGCTGCTCTGTGCTCCGAGCCGCCGCCTGGTTCTGGTCGTGAAGTGTGAGCCGCAGCCGCCTACACCCCTCCTAAAAAAGGCAGCGAAAGTAAGAGGTTGATGAAGTGAAGCCACAAAGAGACGGTTATGTGATGGAGAGGCTGATTGGGGACTATTTTGAGGAGGAGAGGGGGAAAAAAAAAAAAGAGGAGGAGGAGAGACTGAGTCATACTCAAAGAGTGAAACAGAGAAGGAGGGACAGTGGGGTGGGGGAGTATCCAGTAAGAAAGTGTGCTATAGGAGCATCAGAACGAAAGAAAAAGTTTTCTCCCTGCTGCACAGGGACAGATTGTTTGATTTAAACCAATTGCTACAGACGTCAGAGGGACTTAGGCGGAAACCCTCCAGATGCTCGCAGCCAACTGGAGACAGTGGCTGGATTTCTGGGAAAGTACTCAGCAAATGTAATGTCAAGCAAGACGGAATATTTCCATGGCAACATAACCTCACAGTAGCCATAAACTGTCTGGCACACTAACAATACAAGAGGGCGGAGTAAGATGGAGGCAAAACAATGCACAGAATCAACGCTCGAGCAAAACGCACAGATATTTTCTTTCAGTCACAGGATAAAAGTCCCAAGGACGGGACTCCGTGTGTGTCTTCCAGTACACGGCGGCCTCTAATAAACAGTGACCAGTCAGCGTCTGTGCTAATGCAAGTATGCGGATGTTTGGGAGGAGGTCGGAGACATTATATAACTCGTTCCAGCCAACACAACTTGTTCTGTTCATTTTCCCGTGGGTATTCACTGTGTCCTCCTCAAGTCACCGCCAAACAACTCTAAACAGAAACTAATGTATGAACGAGTAATACTTCCAATCAGATTAACTGGTGATATATTACATGTAATCAGATAATTGGTTAAATCGTAAACAAAATGAACATATCTGTGTGTGCCTGCTCTCTGGTGCGTTTGAGTGGGAGCGTCTGGTCATGTTTAGCCACTTGTACGTTAATAGTTTATTCCTTTGTGTTCTTTCGGTGCTCATCATGCACCACAACAGCCCTACCTACATTTTGTTACCTTGCTTTTCCTTTCATAGACACTGCTTTAGGCGGTGTCACAGCAATCTCGCCTAAATGTCAGTTTAATTGGCGTTACAGAACAGCGATCAAGTCGCACGATCTTCATCTGCGGATGGACTTCGCCCTGCTGTCAGTTATAGATGCATGTTGTTCTCTGAGCCTTTAATACAACTCGGTGAAAGTGCGGCTAGAATGAACATTCGTGTGCGATTTCCTTTATCAACAGCTGTTTCTGTTTTGGTCAACAACTAGAAGAGAACCCAGTGAGCCCATCCTCCACTAAGGTCAATGCCAGTTTTTAAGGCATTTTGTCTGGATTGACACTTTAATGGGTCTTTCCCTCCCAACAAGCTTCATGATCTTCAGCTTGGTAGTTTCAGCCAAAACCTTCCCTGTTCTCCCCCGTAATTATAAGGAAGTGTAGATAAATGAAATGCAAAATCACCTGTCTTCAAGTGATTTTTGAATGTAGATGAAATGCCACTTACCAAGCAACTCATTTAAAAAAAAAAAATGTATCAATGATGGATAATAAAAACAAACAAATAACCAATTCTAATCTTTCTAATCTCAGCTTCTGTCCAGAGACTCTGTCTCATGTGCAGAGTGCGTCTCGATTCTGACCAGACGAGGGGAAATGAACTCGCTCGTGTTGCGTAATGCCACCATAAAAAGCTGCTGTAAAAGAAAAGCTTTGTGTTTAGAGAAGGTCTAGGGCTAGATTAGCTGGTTATCTTTTCAGGATGCAGTGAAAGGGAAAAGGCAGACAGCGAGACGTGTGGGACTGATATTCAGGAGACATAATAATAGAAAATGAATGTAAAAAAGGAAATAGAGTAATAGTCTTGGTGGAGGTCCAACCACAATGAAGAAAACTCCCCTTTCTTTCTTCATGTTCTCCTCTCAGATTGCAAATGTCTGTAAGCTCTAACAGGGTGCATGACTGGGGGAGGACGAAAGGGGAACAGTGGGATAGTTGTTAAGAAGGAATCCATCATTACACGACTTTTCTGGACTTCCACAGACAGCCAAACAAAGAGTCCACTAATCCCAGCTCTGAGCTATTCAGTCTCTCTGCTGGTTTGCTCTTTTATGTCCGTGGACACACAAAAATGCGGTCCTTTCCACCTTCAGCAACAACCTGTAATACTACACTTCCCGGGAACACGGACAAAAGGACCAGTTGGATGAGCTTATAGACAGTGACCCACGCATGGCCACTGACACGCAGAAAAACACACATACGAGGTTAAGTGCACACTGCCTTTATAATGGCAGAAACATGACAATGAGCTTTACGCACAGAGTCCACACAGCTGGGTGCACGACAATGGACACAAAAGATCACGGGGTACCTGCAGGCAGAAAGGCTGAAAGGATACGAGGATGCTTTTCATCTCAGACTTTGGCATCAGGAGGCTGTAACTGAGGGTTGACTAGCAGTTTAGGAATGTTGCTGTTAAACATGCAGAGTTTCTGGATTTGTCCCTTAGAAATCGATCCCGCTTAAAGAGGAAAGAGTTTATATTTCCGAACAGAGGTAGGAGCAGGTATCGCGCCCTTTAATAGTAAAGCATCCCCTTGTCTCTACAAGTGTACTTCCTGCATTCCCCAAAAAGAAACATCCTCTAATGTGTGTGTGTTTGAACAAACGTCTTTGAATTAAATGACATTCCTCCTCTCTTGCACTGCTTTCCCACACGCTGCACAGGTGTCACTTTATCTTTTGTCCAATTGCATCGTAAACCTCGGCCTTTAAAACGACAGGTGCAATCCGAGCATGGCCGCCAGTGCTTCCTGTGTGCTTTCAGGTAGTTTAGTAACAATGTTCACACTGTTATTGAGTTTCAGTGTCTTTCTTGCATAAAGGAAACGGGAATATAAACACATTTGTATAGAAAACCTTTATTTCAATAGGCGTAACCCAATACACCTCTTACTGCATCACATGCTCTCTTGACACAACTGATTGTCTGAACAGCAAACACTAACACAGGGAACTATGTGATCAAAGATTAGGTAAACAAAACTACGGCTCGAAGCTTCAACACCAACTTATCGGTAATAGAAACTGGATTTTATGACCACTTTTATATTCTGCTCCACCCAGCTTTGGCAAGCACAGGGAGTTTTACACAAAACCACAGAGATGAATCAAAGTTAATCAAAATAGGACTGATGCACAGTTAAACTGGTAACTTATTTATCGTTTCAGGGTTTCTTCATGTGACTAACCTGGTGCTTGCAAACCTCCAGAGAGGCTGCTTTTCTTTGTCACATAAGAGAATAAATTAAACACCCACTTTTGGATTTTGGACTGTGCTGAGAAGCTATGATGATTGTTATTCAATTAATCATTTAATCTTAGACCATTACTGGACGATTAGGTGATAATTATAGTGCTGAGCCCTAGTTTATGCATCTGTAGCTCCTGCGGCAGTGAAAAGGTGTCACTGTCCCACTGACTCAGCAGGCTGCGCCAATTAATGGGTTAAATTAGGTTAAGTCCATTTTAAAGAGGACAGAGGAGCTGATTGTTGCGTGAAATGCCATCATGTGAGAACCTGAACAGGTGATGATAAACAAGCAGTCCAGGATCAGAGTTCACAGTGACAGAGGACACTAGAATCCCTATAATCAGTCATTTTTCTGCTCTGTGTGGCAGGTAAAAAAGGTGTTTCCGGGCATATTGCAATCATGTCGCAACACAAATGTGCCAATAAGTCATGTCTGGCCCATTCCCAGCTGGTGATGTCAGACTCTCCTGACTAAGATGACTGATGATGAGAAGAGACGCTGGGAATGTGTTCAACAACATGCAATTGTGACATCACTTCTAAACATTGCCCGAGCTGAAAATAATACCTTGATAAATCCTGCTGTGCAGGAAAGAGAAAGCGCTACAGTTTCAAACAATAGATTAAAAAACCCTGGGATTTCTGGTCACTAGTACTAACCTTAGAGCACTCTTTGTTTCAGAGTCAGTGCTTCTTGTTCCTTCTATTTTATTTTTATCACATGATCCCAGTTCCCGAAAACATACTTAACAAATGAGCTGCTGAAGGCCTCTCTGTGCTACATCAGGCACATTCCTCCTCCTCTTGTATCCTTACAGACGTGTCACTGATAACTGTGTCATTAACTAATCTGTCAGCACCCTGCAGTCGTTACAGTACGCCGAGGTGAAAGTTCCTCGGCTGCTTTTTTAACTAGGAACAGCCATATCAGATGCAAATACTGCAGGTGGGTGACTATTTGACTGCTGAATTTGACTTTGTTAAAGATAAATTTATGTTCTCTGTGAAGCTGATGCAAATGTGCTATCAGCCTCATGTTCAAATGTCATGTATGATTAGATAAAACAAAGACTGGACAAACAAAGTTTCGTATATTGCCCCATAACACATTCCTGAGAGCTGTTAAGCAGTTGTGTGTAAGTGGCCTTTGTACACGTTGACGTTTATGTCTGCTTTGTAGTTACACAACAGAAGATCTAGATCAGTGGGTCCCCAAATGGTGCGGGACTTTGTGCCAACCATATATTTTCATCACAAATGGACAAAAAATAATGAATTTAATAGAACTTTAATACATTCATACACATCAAAGGGTCTGATTCATTGTAAGTAAAATAATTTGCCTTCCCGTCGAGCTCAGTCAGACAATATCTAATTAAATTAAGAATTTAGACGACCTTCGGGTTATTTTTAAACAAATATGAACGTGTGTGTCTTGAAAGTTTTACACGTTTCTGTAATATGATTTGATATGAGCTCAGCAGGGGAGCGCTGAGGTGGAAGGTGGAGGGTATCATGTTGCCCCGCAACCTCATAAACCACAGCGCAGGTCAACAGTTTGTTTTTTCAGGTGAGGTAAATGATTAATGCTTTTGCTGTCACGCAAGCAAATAAAGCCCATTCAAGGGATGTAAAGTATAGCTTAGAACTACTTTCTTTACAGGTTTGCAGCAAAGCACACACATAGTGAGCTGATTATTCCTGGTGATCAAACCTTCACATGGGCAGGTGGCACACATACTGCACAAGCACAGCCTTTAGTTCCTGAGCTGCCTTCACTCTCTGTAACTGTAAGCCTTTAAATGATGTGTCCAGAAAGTACTTGTGACAGACACAGATGTTATTTGGATTAATACTGAGCTGCCACCTTGTCTCTGTGGGTAAGAGGGGTTAATACCTCAAAGCCAGGGACAGTAAATGCACCATTTAAAGCAGGTGAAGCCACATAATCAGAGGGCAGAGTACAGACAAAAAATGAAAAATTGAAGAAATAGTAAATAACGTAAATAAATTAATTACAATAAATGAACAGGAAATTATCCACCGTGATTTATTTCTGGTTGGGTCATCCATTGATTAGACCTTCTTCAGTTAAGTACAGCAAACGCACAAAGACACAGAAATCCACGTAAGCTAATGTATAAGTAACTTACCCCATATTCTTGACTTCTGATGTCCTCAAAGGTGCACAGACTTCTCGTCACTCCGTTCATCTCTCACAGAAATAAATACTCCACACACACAATAAATAAAGAATTCAAAGCTTCGTCACGGTGTCTCTCTGCTGACCGCACACAGCAGCTCAGTCACTTTATCAGTCCTCGGCCCGGTAAGTGTGTGAGGAGCTACTTCTCTCTGCACGTCACAGTGGGAGTGAGCCACAAAAGCATGCGACCCGCCCACAAGGAGACCGAAACGGCCAAATAGGGAACTAGGGGAATCGGGAATAGCTGAGAGGGGAGGGTCAGCACCGGTATGACAACTTCTGGCACAGTGACTTCTAGAAATGTTACATCCCGATTATCACACGATGTTCAGAGAGCCATGAAAAAGTAGTAAACAGAGGAATGTGATGGCCCCTTGCTGAGCAGCGGAAGGCAACACCTACTGACTGCTGTCCAGTCAGCACACTGCTCAATGAATTATTGAGCGAGCTTGAACTCCTGACCGAGCCTGTTTAAGAAGACTCTCTCCTAAGATTACAAAGCAATGGAAACCAAAAGACTGAGTTCAGTGATTTGAGGCATTTATGCTTATTATTATTGATGTTGTTGTTGAACTTTTCTCACCAAATTCGACATGTAACTGCAAACACAATTGTTAATATAATACGTCTGCCCTATGTTAACAAATCCCAGATACTGTAGAAACCCATCCAGCCACAACAGGTTGCTCTGCAAACATATCAAGGTGGAAGCAGGCTAATTAATCTTCTGCAATGCATACACACTGTTACTATGGTGATGGCCATATTCAGAATATACATGTAATACCTGTGGCCTACAGCACACTGGCCCCACCCACCTGCCATTCAAAGCTTCTGTTTACAAAGGGCAGCCAATCAGAAGGGACGAAACTTAAAGCAAGGTATTGGCCTTAAAGGGGAGTACGTATAAAAAAATAACGAAGCAGATTATCTCAATTAAACGGACAAAAAATGCGGTAATATGGGGAAAAATAGGTACTCAGTAAGTAAAAATCTGCAATACTACAAGTTGCTATGTAAAAAGCAAAAATACAAGGCAGTAAGATTGCTCTAAAAGTAAAACAATCAAATAAAGCTAAAGAAAACAGAGTGTAATTAAAAGGAGAAAAGAAGCTGTTACAGTGAACATGTGTTACTTATTTATGTCAAAGCTACTTATTTAATGTGTTGCCATCGCCTGAATGTTTTAGTAATTGTGTTAATGTGTTTTTGACTCCATGCATGAATCTGAAGAATTGGTTTTACTGTTTTGATGTTTAATATCCTTTATAGTTATGCTTTTCGGTTGCCAGTCATATCCTTCACAGGCCGCATCCATGGCTTTCCCTTATTGTCTGTAAATGACATCAGCGTGCCAGGGACTGGGGGTGAAAATGAACGTATATGGCCAAATATAAACCCATTCCTGTGAGGTCAGCAAAGCACAGCTCATTCACGATATCACTCAACTGCAATACCAAGCTAAGCTTGTTTTCACTACCAGGTAAATGGCTGATTTACTTTAACTGAATTGTGAAATTGTTTATTCTTTGACAGCAAAGCATAACCACATGTCCTCACATAACAGTTAACAGTTCAGTTCAAAGCCTAAAAATGATTTACAGCATTTCAAAACAGAACACATGAAATATTAAAATGTTCCCTTTAATCCCTTTAATGTTGACTTTACATAAAACAGCACAATAAGCTGTCCTCCAGTCACAAAACAAATCAGTCGCGTCCAAAAGCTTGACAAAAAGGTTACTTCTTTATTTTCTTTATGTGTTTATTAATTTGTTGGTGCCAGGCAGATTTTTTCAGCAGTAATGTAAAACTCCAAAGCTTACAAAACATTTATTGTTCCTGCAGAATTCCTACTGTTGCACGACCTGGGCTGCATATTTCTACAGGCCACCCCGAAGGCACAAAGGTGACAGAACAAATGAGTAACAGAGTGAGCGTTCCTCTGCTGGCATGTAGCTGATGCAGCAGCAGCTGATCCAGCTCTGCACAGACCTCAAATTGGATAACGACTTTAGCGGCGTTTAGGAGCAAACAACAGCTCAGAGTGACACACAAAAGGATGAAGTTAAGTGAATTCGAACCAGGAGCAAAAACCAGGAGCACAAAAGCAGGAAAAGCCTAACCAGGCATTAGCGAAATTGTCTACATGACCTGCATTTTTAATAAGTAATCACTTCAAGGTAACCAGTCACTAACCAAGAATGTAACCTTTATATCAGAGTGGTTGCTTTCACTAATGGTTGATTTATCACTGGGAATGAAGTTCCTCCACAAACTAGAAGACCAGCACGTGTACACCTAATGCACACACCAAGCAACAATCCTAGTCCTGATTATGAGTTTACATCATGCCATTGGTCGCATGCAGACGCACTGATCCAGAGATCAGACAGCAGACTGTTATGAGAGTCTATGTTTTCATGCATGCACGCATTAGTGTTTTCAGATCCTCAAGAATCTGACAAGCCTGTCTGGACTAAAGTCTTTGTAGACGACTAAATGGAAATGTCTCATTGGCTACCTTAAAAGGGCTAACACAAGTGAGTCAGGAAAAGTGCTGCTCTGTGAACGTGTCCCTGCTGAAGCCCAAACATAACCAGATAACAGTTTCAACAAACGCTGTGACAGAAAAAAGGTAAATGCAAATATAACAAAAGACCATAAAACAACCTTCATTTTATACTTACTGGATGTACTTGGTGAGGGAGAAGGAAAATCACACTCAAATAAAATACAGTATTTATCTTTCACATACTTGATGTCAAATCTGGAACCACTCTGTGTTCATGTGTGTGTTTCTTAACTTAGATACTTCTAGCTTATTGGGATTTGTTCATCTCACTCCCGGTGAGCCAGTGTGCACGTCTGATATGGTTCAACAGAAATTCCACCAATACTGTAGGATTTTTTTTAACTTTATGCACTCATCCTTTAACTCTTTCCCACTTATAGACAACATTTGATAAACCTCTTTTGCACCTTGGTATATATCCATAAAGATGTGGTTTGCAGCTTTTTCCAAGGGTAGCTGCACAGGCACAGATCACACTCACTACTGATGCACATCCAGTTGTTTTGAAGGTTATTCCCAGTCGGCTTTCAAGGTGTAAAGAGTTAAAAATAAGTCGACATTTTACGCATTTCTTGAGTTGTACACATTGTTCTGGGGCATTTAAAAAATGAGTTTAAGCCAAAATTCAAATATAAAAGACTGCATTAAGTTTTTCCTAAATTGAGACTTTAAAATATTGATATCTAACCATGTGACCTGAACAAGAACACAACATTGTCTGACCTGCTATAACTGGGTTAAAAGTGCACTTCTGTGTAATGCAGAGAGGAGCTGACAAACTGATGAAAATAATAATGACGCTATAAGTGTGGTCACATACTTTAGATTATCAAAGTGAAGCTTACAGAAAACAATGGCTCATTTCCTGTCTTGAGGGCTGCGGTTACCACTGAGGATGCACAGGTCATGTCCTTACACACAGATAAAAAGGATGAGTCCCTCTGGAGTGACTCTTTTTTATTATGTTTACTTCTAGGGAGCAAAATCACGAGCTAATCATCTACTAAATTATAACAAGCAGAAATACGGGAGGTGGGTTTGAGCAGTTAGTTAGAAAAGTTGAATTTGGGCGCTGTTGTCAGTTTCCTTGTAAAAAAAGAAAACTTACATAACACGCTTTAGTGGAATCATGATATCAGAATCTGGACACAGCCCTCATTTAGCGTTGAACACAAGAAAAGTTATTTTTAAAGCACTGCATGATGACAGTCTTTGCTCCACTCCTTATCTTTTTTATTAATTGTGCACTGCAATTACAACAGAACAACTGAAAACATTAGTCACAGTGTGTGGGTAATTTCACTGCTTCTGTTTTTATTGTGTTTCTACATGTGAAACCCCTGAAGGCAGACAGAAATATTTTCACACCTTCGGCAGGGCAGTTTCTCAACAACAGGAGCCATACGTAACGACAAACACACCACGATTTCTAAAGCCAACACACCCAGCTCTTTGGCAAATCAGCTCTCAGGTTTAATGCTGTGTGCTGGAAAACAGGAATCATATGGAAACCCAATCCCACCCACGGAAAGTATGTTCTAGTCTAGCAAAACAGGTATTGTACAAACATTAAAGGTGTGACTTCATGCCAATAAGTTTGTTCCAAGAAAATATTTACAAGTTCAACTCCCAGTGAGAAGGAAAGGAAAGGCACATTTTACCTCTTTTGTAGATCAATCGCACAATAGCTCCATGGGAGGTAAAATAACTTTGTTAAAAAATCAGCAAGACTTAAAGTCTGTGTGTGCCGATGTGCCAAAAAGGATGTAAACACATAAATAACCCAGGGAGTTGGTGAAGTGTTCCCTCCAGGGTGCTGACTTTGATATCTTTTTTAAAAATGCAGCAAAAAAACCCCTAAAGTCATAAAATGTTGTGTCTTAAAGAGCAAAAGCCACAGATTTGTTCCCAGTATAGTGAGGAGAGTTTGCTGATTGTCTCCTTTCATTATTTCACTCATTTGCACTTCTGTAGAAGCTTCCTTGAACTTGTTTTCACGTTGACTCGGTACATTCCTGGAACGCTTCACCCAGTTGTGCTTCTGACACCAACAAACCATCCACCACTGGGCATCACTGGGAGATTCACGGTGCCGGCTCAAACACACTGGGCTATTTGTAGTAACATGCATTGCACGCCCTAATCCTATTTGCACAGAGCTTCGACAAACAGATGTTTTTAATTCGTCTTAAGTCTGTCAGGGTGTTGCACAGGTTGGTTTCGGGATTTTCATGCTCTTTGCTGTGTGAATGTCCACTTTTAACAGTGTAATGTTTAATTATGATGATGATAATAATCGTGCAACTGTTTCTTTAAAAAAAATGATTCCAGTCACACAATAAACAAAGTTAGAGGCAGATTTGGCTTAGAGCGTTACGGTCATGTTTGTTCCAGAAATGTAAAAACATGATGATAACAGTGTACTGAGAGCGCGGGAGCCCAACGCACGGTTGATTTCTGCTCTTCTTCTGATGTCGCTTTGTGAAATGTCAGATTTAACTGAGAAAAGTGTCTTCCAGTTTAATGTTACTAAGTCTTGTTTGCTTGTTGCCTCATCCTTTGTTCTCTAACTGGCCTCATCAATGTGCCAGCATGTCAGTTTGTTCTGGGGTGTTGGAGAATGTATGAGCTGAGTCAGAAAGCTGAAATCTAACAGACAAGAAAGCAAAATATTCATCCAGATTTGACTGACCCCTGTAATCACATGGATGTGTGCCTGTGTTGATAAAATCTTTTATCAGCACAGCAGCTGTGGTTGATTCTGCTCTGCTTGATGGATATCACAGGCGTGATGAGCAGAAACAGTTATGCAACAGGAGACACCCGGAGTCAAAACAACACTCATTTGTGGCCTCTACAACAAGCAAAATGTGCAGTTTTAAAACAATTTATAGCTTGTTGTTCTATTCTGCCACAGAGCAGAACATCAGGGGTGTACTTTGGATCTCGCCCCATGACAGCTCAGACAGACTCCAGCCTCCTGACAACTCTGAACTGGATAAGTGGCAGAAGATGGATGCTGTTCTTTTTGTTATTGAATCTACAAAGTGCCAACCTAAAATCTGTGTAATTCTGCTGTCATTCTCTCAAGTGTTCATGCAGGATGTATAGGCTACTTCACTCACTTAAGGAAAGACGGACATTTAAGGACTCAGTACACTTGAAACTGTGTGATGAAAAAAAAAAAAGACAGCCACAGAAGACTTTTTACCACAGAATAAAAGTACAGCTATGTTAAAAACATTTATGAATGAAGTGTAAGTCATGCCTCTGTGTTAGAGCCTTGGGGCAGGTAAACTGAAATAAACAGAAACTGTGTTATCAGAGTTATTAATTACACCTGTGGTTTTCTGTGCACACTGGCAACATGTCATTAAAAAAAAACATTCCTCCAAAAGAGCTGGAAGCAGACTGGAATAAAACTGCTTAGAAATCATAGCCAGATCCAAATACGCACTTATCAAACAGTAATAGGAAACAGACTTCAGTGGAACTCACCTTTAATTCCTGAGAAGTTTGGTGCTGCTGCCAAAACAAACATGAGCAATCTTTGCGATATTGTATCTTTGGAAGTGATACTATACAGACAGCATTTATCAACTGCAGGTTTAGATTAGAAGTGACAAATGTTAGTTTGTAGATTTCTGTGTTATATGTGGCAGCTGAGGGTTAATGTCTAGGTGTCTGTGAAGGCTCTGTCATCCAGGTCATGGTAATGTAAGGAGCTTGGAAAGACAAGCGACTCGACGTCTTTAAGTTATTTTCAAGAAACGTAAAAATTCGTCCAGTTGCTTTTCTTTCCAAGCTCCTTAGGCTAATGTCTGCGGTTACAAATTCCTTCCTTGTATCAACAGTTTAGGCTGCTGCTGGTGTAATGGTGTGGGGGATATTTTTTGGAACACTTTGAGCGCTTGGTACCAACTGAGCATCATTTAGAGCGTATCTGAATATTGTTCTTCATCATGTACGTACTTTTATTTTTTATTTTTATTTTTTTTTTAATTTTATTTTATTTTCACTTACTGAATATGGGACAGACTTGACTGGGGGAAAGAAGGGGAGAAAGAAAGAGGGAAAGAGAAACAGCTGAGAAGAGGGACGGGGGAGAAGGGCAAAAACCAAAAACCAACAGAATGAGCAGAAAAAGAAAAAAAAGAAGAAAAAAAAGAAAAAAAAAAAAGCATATATCAATCACCTGGATCACCTGCTGAGAAAGAAAAAAGAAAACAAGCAGAAGAGAACAAGAGTAATAGAATAAACAACATCATAATGATATATGGGAATATGACAGTAAATACTAAATATTAAACATTATTGTGCAGCACATAAGATCAACAGAACACAGTGTGCTTTGAGGTAGGAGCCAAAAAGGGTGTAGTTTGTGGGTGTGATCACCCGTGTGTACACCTGTGAGCATGGACGCGTTTGTTTTTTGTTTTTTTAAAAGGTTCCTTCATGTAATGATCTGCTAGAGGGTGTGGGGGGGCCACAGCCCTGTCTTCCAGGGCATGAAGCAGGTATGGTGGAGATCAAAACTCCAGACATCCAGAGGCCCCCAGAATACAAGAGACCAAGGAAGACCAACAGAGGGGCAGCCGCGCCACTGTCCCAGAAAGAGCTGAGGAGAGTCCCAGATGAGGGCTCACTCAGCAGCCGCGGAGCAGAAGCCAGGGGGAGTTGCAGTGACGCGCCCGTGAGCTCCGCCGGCAGCCAGCCGTGCCTGAGTGACCGAGCCCCAGGCCGAGAGGCCGGGGGCTCGTACGTACTTTTATGACCACACTGTGCTCTTCTGATGGCTGCTTCCAGCAGGATAACGTATCATGTCACAAAACTCAAATCATTTCAAACTGTTTTCTTGAACATGAGTTCACTGTATTCAAATAGCATCCACTGTCACCAGATCTCAATCCAAACCAACAGAGCGCCTTTGGGATGTGGTGGAACGGGAGAATCTCTTCATGGCTGTGCAGCAACACTATGATGCCATCATGACAATATGGACCCTGCTGTCTCAGTCAATGAGAGACACACAGAAAGAGAGGCAGGCTAGGGTACAAAATCCTATCAAGTAAAAACTTTCACTGTGAAGTAGGGCTGTTGTCCTCTTTAAATTAATAGATTTAATGTGGCTTAATTATTGCAATACAAAAAAAACAAACAAACTTAATTACAGACAGCTTTAAATGTTTCCAGCCAACAATGACAGCGTACCAGCATCTTTTGATTCAACATGTTTATCTGCATTTAATAAATCATATTCATTACTATTTTCCAGTTTCTCTGAAAACAGTTTTACACTACGGAAAAAAGTGATTTTAACTTCAACTGATTTTTCAAAAATGTTTACAAAATTAAAAAAAAAAAAAAAAAAAAAAAACATTCACAAAACTCATTGTCAAGTGAATTACAGATGATTCTTTAACAACTTCAAGGCATTATAATTACATACAAAGTAGATACAGCATAAGTTTAACTGGTTTGATATAAGGGAATGCACAGGAGCTGCGCAGCTTTAATCTTCTGACTAATTGAAAATTTTGGCCACTACTTTTGCTCTAAAAGTGAAAACGCTTTTTCATTTCATATTCAGAACAGTTGTTAAGTGAAAAGACTGTTTCCTGTCAGGATGGACCACAAAACCAAAACACTGGAAATCCTGGAAAACCAGGAATCCTGTTCAGATGCAGAAAAGACTCACCAGGTAAGTCTAACCTGAACTTTCACACATTCTTCCCATTTCTCCCATCACACCACAAACAGAATTTATGTCTCTCCCTAAAACAATAAATATAAGATGGCAATTTTGTTATAATTGTACAATTCAGCTTCCCTGTGTATTATTTGACATTGAATTCTGTCATTGAATGTCTCAAATGTATCGGACATATTCCATAGCTAAAAATTTAAACCAAAACTAAATATTTTTGTTTTCAGTGAAAAAAAATCACTTTTTATTCAGAAACAACAAAATGCAATCCACATAAGGTTGTGTTAGTAATTTAACTTTCAGAAAATGTAAGATTTTTTTATGTGAGGTTGTTTGTATCTACAATTAATGCTCGCAGTGTCAACATTTGGTCCACGTTTGTTAGAAAATCTACGTCATTTCTTTGCATTGTGTAGAACAACAGCAGAGGAAAAAAGTCCAACATGTAAATAAGGAAATGATGAGGATTTCGCTCAAGGCAAGACGATCAGCTTTAAGTGCTTGACCAGAGGCTTCATCCCTGAAAAAGACATGATGAACTTGTACCAAAAACAAACAAAAAAAAGAAAATCATAACCTGCCTGTTTTTTGTTTTGTTTCAGATTGTATTTCTTCTCATGCAGTTAACATACAGACTTGGTTAGTGATACGTTTTTGTATGCTGGAGGCTTTTGACTAGTCCCCAGTGTCTGCTGGTGTACAATGTGCATCAAATGGAGGGATTTCAACTGTACCCTGGAGGACACCTGCATATATTGAATGCTGAAGGAAATTCCCTCAAATGTTGAGGATGTTTTGTTTCCTTCAATTCATACTGGTATGGAAAAAAAAAAAAAAAAAAAAAAGTCATTACCTCCCCAGGTTCCCCTGCCTCATTGTCTGTAGTGCCTTTTGGCCTTACTCCAAGCCTATAAACTGCACACTCTCCTCCATAGTCTTGGCAGAGTTTTATTTTCCCACCTTCGACCTGCTCTCAGAGCGTTGCTTTAACAGGAGCTGGTCTGAAGGTTGCTCTCTGTGAGGATGGAGGTGATGGTGGAGGAATCGTAAAGACTGTCGTCATCGTCTGAGCTGAGAGCTGATGAATCCAAAGCTGGGCGTATTGCTGCCTGAGTTTTCCTCCTGTGAGACATAATAATCACTATCAGTAACCACATTCACAAAATCAGATGCCGTCAGGTTTGATAAGGGAAAAAAGACTGTCTACACAGCTACAGTCATGGCAGGAAGTTTACATACACTCATCAGGAATCCACACAGCCTTTAGGCATAGTGTAAAAATCTTTCAATACGGTTCAGGTCAGGGTTTTGGGAATGCCATTCCAGAAGCTTAATGTTTGTCTTTTTTATCCATTTCAAAAAACTATTTTGATTTATGTTTGGGATCATTGTCCTGTTAAAACAAACAACTGTGTCCAAGTTTAAACCATCTAGGTGTTTACATGCTTGACAGCTTGTACAGTGTTTTTACGTTGGAAAGCTTCACCTTTAATCATCCAAACATACCTCATGTCATTGTGGTTAAATAACAAAATCTTTGTGTCATCTGAGGTAAACCGTTTGGGTCTTCTTGGAAAACTGGTGACAGAGCTGAATAACTTGTGCTTACATTATGATTGGTTGAAATCATGACCTTGGAATCTGCAATTGTTTAGAAATGGCTCCAAGAGACCTAAATCCATAATTCTCATTCTTAGATTTTCACTGAGATCTGTCAAAAAATTATTTTTATGCCAGCAAAGAGAAACTATCAACTGTAGTTAACCACGATCACTAATGAGTGTTAATAGGCCTTGGCCTTACCAAATACCAAAGTCAATTTAAACCTAATTCTTGTTTTTTATTAGTCATTGAAGATGCTTGCTGTACAATCAATCCACCATTGAAGACAGAACAATTCAAAGAAATCTTTAAAAGCCCAAAATGTCCATGTCCATGATGAGTGTACATCAACATCTGAGCACGAGTCTGATCATCCTTAAAGTGGTTGGATACCCCGCCCTCTGCTGGTAAAACCAAAGAACTACATGCAATTCATTGGAACTCGTTAGAGGATGTTTGTAATTTAATTTCCCCTGTGGTATATGAGTAATGTACCGTTTTAGTTTAATGAAATCGCCGATCCACATGTGGCTGATTGCTGGAATGTTTTACACACATCAGACTGTGTAATGCTGCACCTCAGGGAGGCTGTGTGAATCTTAACCATGTGTCTGTATCAATGTGTCACAGCTAAACAATGTGAGTTCACTTATCATTACATCATGTGAATGCAGTTTTTTTCATTCTGTGACGCAAGTAGGAGGAGATGGTGTCTCTCTCAATTAAACACACACACACACACACACACACACACACACACACACACACACACACACACACACACACACACACACACACACACACACACACACACACACACACACACACCTGTGATAATCTGGCTGCCAAGAAGAGCCTTGCATAATCGTTACCAGAAGCTCACATTGAGTAACAAATTGGAAGAGAAAAGAGGAATGGGACAGGAAAAGGAAGCGCTTACTTAAGCTCAGTCTCCAGTGCTGTGACTCTGGTCTGCAGAGCCTCTTTCAGCTCCATTTGTTCCTCCAGGTCTCTCTGAGCTTTTCTTCTCATTCCGTCTAACCTTTCCAGCTCTGTCTCTCCTTCATCCACCTGCCTCTTCAGAGCCTTCACTCTCAGAGCAAGCTGCAACACCAGTTGACATTTAAGCATGGTTTGCCAGTATGTGTTTCAACTTTTCCACTTTCTGTGAGTGGATTTCTGTATTTACATTCAGCACATGGTAAATATTTATACCTGGTCTCTCTGTTCAGTGTGTGTTTGTCTTTCCTCATCCAGTGTCATGTTGAGGTCTTTTAGCTTCCTCTCCAAACGACGTTGTGTTGCCAACACAGTGTTCTTCTCTCTTGAAGTCAGAAAAAGAAAGCAAGACTTCTCAGCTACTGAGCAAAACCGCTTACCAACTCACTGCTGTTACATGTTACAACTAGAAACAGTGACTCAATCACTTGACAGAAAAACGAGCACGACCTAGAAAACCTACAAAACCAATTTAATGAAACGTTTAATTTACTAGATTTTAGGATTGTCCTGAACAACAACTCATGATCGTCATCAATTAATACCTGTGATGCCATCTGGAACAAAACAGTAGCATACTCTATTTGGACAAAAGCCACATGTCCTAATCGTTTAAATCAGATGTTCTCGGTCACAGGTGTAATTTCAAGCACCTAACCATACAGTCTGCCTTTACAAACATTTGTGAACAAATGAGTTGTTCAAATGAGCTCACTGAAACTGAGTGTGGTACTGTAATGGTCTGTGACATTTCATCATTTCTGCAAAGTGGAAGCATCTAGGAACCACAGGAATGAAGTGGCAGACTACATAAAATTATAGAGCAGGGTCGCTGAATGCTGAAGCACATTAAGCATAAACGTCAGTGCTCTGGTGGCTCACTAATAACAATGCATAATAATCACTTTTGTGAGTAAGAGGAATGTCAGACTCATTCTTTACATTTCTATACAAAAATCTACAAAAACATTCTCAAACACAGCAATAAATAAATAGTTTCACTATATAGATCAACATGAGTGCAGTAGTTGCTGTTTTCACTGCACCTCTCTTCGCTCCGCAGACGGTCTTCCAGCTCCTGGATTTTGCTTTCCAGCTGGGAGACTCCTACAGAGGAACGCGACTGACCCTCCATGTCAACCACACGACTCCTCAGCTCCTTCAGCTGCAAAGACAGACATGAGCAAATATGACGTTAAAAAGTATAGACATGTTGGATGCAAACCCAAAGGCTTTATTTGTAATTAAATCGATAATACATGAGAGTTAAACAATACTTTGGTTAACTTAGCAAACACAAATTTGGTGCATGTGCACATACATGTCTCTCCATTGCATTCTTGTCCAGCTCCAGGTCCTGCTTCGAGGATCTCTCCTGCATGAGCTCAGAGCGGAGCTGATCGATCTGGTCTCTGCTGCGAGCCACACGATCAGTCAGCATATCCACACTGCTTCTCTCCTCCTCCACCTCCACCTCCAAACGCTTTAGTTTGTCCTGATAGAAACAAGAAGAGATCAGTTTAATAAGCTGCTCAGAGGAGACACCGCTGGAAAAACCACACTAATAAATAAATCACACTACTTGTGTTTATTAAAATAATCAGCATTTATCATATTTTGATAGCTATGCTACCCTTGATTTATAAATGTAATAGATGTGCAGACTGTCACAGAGTCAGTGCATGCAGAGCACAAGTATTAAAAGCTGTGAGCACAGTATCCATGGGTTACACTCCCAAATGACTCATTCTCCCAAACCAGGAGAGGAGCAGATGAGCCGCTTACCTCCAGGATGCGAATCTCTCGGGTTTTCTCATTGTGGCTGTTTTTGCTGGCCTCCAGCTCTCCCTCCAGGTGGCGCAGCCTGTTGGCGAGCAGCTCTTTATCCAGCTGGTGGTTGTCTCTCTCCTCACATGCAAGAAGCAGCTCCTTCTTCTGCCGTGATATCTAGTTAGAGCGATCAGATTTTTTTTAGAAATGTCATGCATGTGCTAGAGGAAGTAGAATTAAACCCTTGATTATTATTCAGACAGGATATAGTGCCATAACAGTTTGGGTTGATTCCCTTTGAAATGAAGGATCATTTTACACCATGCAGGGCCTTAATCAGACAGTTTTTTTTCCTTGTTACCTGTCTATACATGAATACAATGAAAAAAAAAAAAAAAGAAACTCAGTCAAAAGGTTAAAAACACAAGTCCTTAAACCACAGGCACACACCTCTTCCTCCAGTTTCCGTTTATTCATCTGGCTTTTTTCCAGCTCAGAGTGAGCATCATTTTCGTGGCGCTGCACCTCCTGCACTTCCTTGCGTGCTCGCTCTTTCTGTTCTTCCAGTTGAACCCTGAGAGCCTGCGTTTCTTCTCTTAAGGATACGTTTAGAGAGTCATACTGACAGAAGGACGGAGGCAGGCAGGACAAAACAAAAACAGAATGAATTGTGCTGTGTATCCTCCAGTGAGCAGAGAGGACAAGATATAGACTTTTTTTCATTTGCACAGGTATAAAAATGATCCATCCTTCTTACGTCTTTGTTGAGTTTCTCTAGAGCTCTCTCCTGCTGTTGTTTAGTGTCCTCGAGCTGGCTGATGGTCTGTTTGAGGGCCTCCTTGTCCTTTTCTGTATCCTCCAAACGCTGGCTGAGTTCACGGTGCTCCTGGCTCAGCCTGGAGGCTTTCCTCTTAGCCTCATCGAGCTCAGATCTCAGGCCTCTAACCTCAGTGTGGAGTGCGAGCTCTGCCTCTGAGCTCTCTGTAGCATTGCTTTGCAGCTGAGCCTGAGGAAACCACAGAGGACATCCAAATAAGCCTTAATGTGAACAGTTTCCCAGGGATCACTAAGCTGGGTGGTGCTGTAAGGGATGCAACCTTACCTCTAATCTTGAGATTTTCTCTTTTAGACGAGCAGTCGCCTCCTCCTGCTCCTGCTGGGCATCATGGAGCGAGTTAATGTCCAGGTGAGCTCTGCTTAGCTGTGCCTTACTGGTGTCTAGTTCCTCTTCAGTCAATGAGAGCTTCTTTTTGAGCTGGGCAACTTCACCTTGGGCCTCATTAAGCTTCTGCTCTAGCTCTGAGATGGTTGCTGGGTCTGGCAGCTACAGGCAGGAAGACAAAAGATAAACCAGAGGATAAACCACAGTCATTTAAACAGATGCTTTTAATACCAAAACTACCACATTCAGAGAAATGTGTCGACCAAACTGGCTAGTTTTTATGATTAAAACAGGAGTTTAAATTATTATTTTTTTTGCTGGGAGATTAAACCTACCCGTTTATTTTTCTCTTGTGCTTTAGCAAAGTCCTCCTTGGCCTTCTGTAACTGGCCCTTCAACCTGTCAATCTCATACTTCAGTTCAGCCTCTTGGTTCTGGTGAGATTTTTTCAAAGAGATGACCTCCATGACCTTCTTGTCAAACTCCACCCTCATTTTCTCTACCTCAGACTTGCCCTTCTGCAAATCAGCTTTGCACTGCTGGAGCTCCTAAACAAAAATGTAACATCTTGTTAAACAGATCATTCAGCAAAGCCTCTGTGATCAGATGAAGTATAGCGTTTGTCTACTGCACCTGGCTGAGAGTCTGTGTGTGGCTGGGGTCTGGTGTCTGTTGTTTCATGGAAGTCATTTTGTCTTGGAGTTCCTTTAATTCTTCCTCAAATTCCTCCTTCTCCAGACGGGTTTGCAGGAGTCTAAGAAATGTGCACGTGCATCTGATCTTAACCAATCAATCCATATATAATTGTTTTAAATAATGTTTTATTATCTGATCAAGAGCAGTTTGATTGTATTCGTTAATCATTCTGATGTATCAGAATTTGCTTTGGTGTTTTCATGGAGGTAAAAGATTATTTTTAAGTGACACAATAAATTGATTTCCAGCTACCACATAGCAGTCAAATAAATTCACAAGAAAAAAAAGTCTATATTATAGTTTTTGCTAAACACACACAAATAAGGCCATCCACACCACACTTCAGCATCTTAAAATGGACAGTTTATGCCAAAATCTAATTTACACATTTTTCCTCTGTAGTGCTTTTTTTTTTTTAATAAATAAAGATTGTGCACGTGAAAAGTGAAAATATTTATTATGGATTGCATTTATATAGTGCTTTTCGAGACCCTCAAGCGCTTTACAATTCCACTATTCATTCACTTTCACATTCACACACTGGTGGAGGCAGCTACAGTTGTAGCCACAGCTGCCCTGGGGCAGACTGACAGAAGCGAGGCTGCCATATCGCGCCATCGGCCCCTCTGGCCAACACCAGTAGGCGGTAGGTGAAGTGTCTTGCCCAAGGACACAACGACCGAGACTGTCCGAGCCGGGGCTCGAACTGGCAGCCTTCCGATTACAAGACGAACTGCCAACTCTTGAGCCACGATCGCCCCAGTTCTTAGATTAAACTGCTGACTGAGTTTAAAAAAAGTTTTATGGTTATGATTTCTCCATAGACATTAGCAAATAAAATAGATGGATATATACTCTATTTTACTAGGTACACCCGTTTAACTACTCATTAACACAAATATCCAGTCACATGGCTGCAACTCAATGCATTTAGGCTCACAGCTTTAGACATGGTCAAAACTGAAGGTGAAACAGCATCAGAATGGGGAAGAAAGATGATTTAAGTTACTTTGAATGTAGCATGGTTATTCGTGCCTAATGGACTGGTCTGAGTATTTCACAAACTGCTGATCTATTAGGATTTTCCGTACTCTGTGTCTCTATGGTTTACAGAGAATGGTCTAAAAAAGACAAAATATCCAGTGAGCGGCTGTTCTCTGGGGAAAATGCCCTGCTGATGCCAGCGGTTAGAGGAGAATAGCCAGAATTCCTTAGGTTGGTGGGAAGGGGGCAGTAACTCAGATAATCTCGTATTACAACTGAGATGAGCCTCTAACACACAAAATATTGATCCTTAAAGTAGACGGGCTATTGTATAAAGAAGACCACACCTGGCGCCTCTGCTGCCAGCGAAGAACAGAAAACTGAAGCTAAAATTCACACTGGCTCACTAAAAATGGACAACAGAAGAGGATGCCTGGTCTGAGAAGTGTCGATTTCTGCTGTGACATTCAAATGTTGGGGTCCAACACGAAAAGCATGGATCCAGCTTGCCTTGTATCAAAGGCTTAGGTTGCTGGTGTAATAGTGTGGCCTCCACTGCTACAAGAACTCAATTCAACAGAGCACCTTTGGAATGTGGAGAACAGGAGATTCACATCACGGATGGACAGCTGACAAATCTGCAGCAACTGTGCGATGCTATCATGTCGACATGGACCAAAATGTCTGAGGAATGTTTCAGCGCTTTGATCAATCTGTGCTACAAAGGATTCAAAAGTGCTAATTTGTTATTAGCAAGGTGTATCTAATGGACATGGACAAAAGATGTAAATTTGATTTTGGAGTTAACTGTCCGTTTAAAGCTTTATGCTTAGACACTGTTTTACAGTAACTCAGCCCACTATATCAACACAACGAAGAACAGGAAAATAGAATTTTTTAAGGTTCAAATTGTGACTAGACAACTAGACACATTAAAAGTAGAACTAGAACAAATATGATCCATATTTGATTGTTGGTTTTAGACACAAACACTTTGATTTGGCTAAAAATAAAATCATGAAATACGTTTATTGAGAGCGAATGGCCTTGACACTATAGACAGTTGTTAGCACAGTTCAGCACATCTACAGCTCAGTAAAGCTAAACAAACACTGTTTAGTTTGCGACTCTCACTGTGTTTCAGGGTGGCTGGGTGTCTCTCTGACAGAGAGGGTAAGAAACATTTACCAGGTAGAATGAGAGAGAAAGAATGGAAACACATTAGTAAAGAGAGTGCAAAGGAAAACATGACAAGATGATGACAAAAATCCATGTCCACGTGAACACTGGAAATGTCAAAGTCAGGTCAGCAATGATGACTAAACACTGCGAATGATACGACTGTTACATCAGAATGTATTAAGACTCACTCTTGTTTAGTTGTTCGAAGTTCGTCTCTGGTCGAATGAAACTGCTCCATCCAGTGGCTGCTCTCATCTCGACAGTCCTCCAGCTGCTGCTGCAGGGAGCGAACTGACGCATTTACACGCAGGCGCTCTGCTTCAATCCCTGCATGAGACTTAAGTAGGAGACAGAAAAACTGATCACCTGTTGTGTCATTTCTCTTTCGTAGTGTGTGTTAAATCACTCTTTTTGCATTTGAATGGCTTTTCCTTTCAAATATTCAAGTAAAACTCAACAAATGCTGCACTTTCACAAACACACAGAAAAGCTTTCATCTCAGTCCTTGGAAAGGCTATCGAAATTAAATCATTTTCTGTTGTATGAACCATTTTCAGTATTAAAATCCTTCAACTTGTTTTAGAAATATAAAGAAGCAGCAGTATGGCTTCATACTGAGAAAGAGCTCTACAGATGTGATGTTTGCTTTCAAAGTGTTGGTGAAGAAGTATAGAGAAGGTCAGAAGGAGCTGTGTCTTATGGATCGAGAGCGAGCATATGATAGTAGCAAAGAGTCAGGAGTAGCAGAGAAGCATGTGAGGCTTGTGCAGGACATGTATGAGGACAGCGAGACAGTGGTGAACGGCTGGAGTGACAGATGGGTTTACATCAGGGATCAGCATTGAGCCCATTCTTGTTTGCGATGTGGACAGGTTAACAGATGAGGTCAGCCAGAAATCACTGTGGACTGTGATGTTTGCAGTCGACACTGATCTGTAGTAAGAGTAGCGAGCAGGTGGAGGTATGCTCTGGAGAGAAGAGGAATGAAGGCTCGCGGAATCAAGACAAAGTACATGTGTGTGAATGAGAAAGAGGCAGGTATAACAGCGAATATGCGAGGAGTAAATATAGTGAAGGCAGACGAGTTTAAATACCTGGGGTCAAAGCAGCAGACAGTGCACAAGAGAGGAAAAAGAGTGCTGGAAAGGTGGAGCGGATAGCAGTAAGAGTGAAAGGAAAAGGTTACAAGATAGTGAGATCTGTTTTAATGTATGGTTTGGAGACGATGGCACTGACATTGAGATTTTCATTAGGAGTGACCAGAATGGACAAAATTAGAAACGAGTACATTAATGGAAGCGCTCGGGTCAAGCAGACAAAGAGAGGCTACGCTGAGATGGTTTGCATATGTGCAGAGGAGGAATATAGTGGTACAAAGGATGCTGAAGATGGAGCTACCAGGCAGGAGGAGGAAGGAGAAGACCACAGAAAAGGTTCGTGGATGTAGTGAAGGAGGACACGCGGAAGGTTGGTGTGATAGAAAAGGAGGCAGATGATCTAATGTGGTGACCCCTAAACCAAGCAGCTGAAAGAATGAGACAACCTCCTTGCTGCTGTTTCTTAAGAATTACAGGCTGTTTGACCAATTTCAGTTTTTTAACTTATTTTTCTTCTTTATTTTTAACATGGCTGTACATATAAAATGTTTTGTACCTACATAACTTTTATTCTTTATCCCGCTGCATTAGCGTGGCAGGATAATGATGACAGAATAGAATTTCCTGGATCAATAAAGTATTTATCCATCTTTCTACATGCCAACTGTAAGTGATGCTCAGTTTGCTACTGTGAGTGCACACCTGAGACACCTGCTCCATGCTGCTACGGAGCTTGTCCATATCCGCACTGTACTGCTCTCGCAGCGCCTCAATTTCTTTGTCATGTGATGCCACCTCTTCCTTCAGAGCGCCCTTCAAAGCTGTAAGCTCCCTCTCTCTCTGTCGCAGTGTCTCCTCCAGCTTCTTTTTTAGTTGCAAAACTTCCATCAGCTGCGCCTGACAAGAAACCAGATCCTGCACATGCAAGGGAAATACAGCATTAACCTGATAACTCTGACCACTCGCTCATAAAAATGTCTTAAATGAACATCAACTTCCTGTTTCAGAGTAAAGGATTTTTCAAACGAGTGTAAAAAATAGAAGCTACACAGCAGTTTATTTAAAAAGTGGGGTGAGATAAACGATCCCGGTGCATCAGTGTTTGTGTGTGTGTGTGTGTGAGAGGCCAAATGTCTGAGATACCGTCTTGTTGCTGCTCTCTCTTCTCAGCTCATCTTGAAACTCAGCCATCTGGTCCTCCATATCTCTGACCCGCTTCTCAGCGTTTTCTCGATCCATACGCAAATGAGTCAGCCTTCAAGGAAATGAGAATAAAAACACGCCTGTGAGGGATTCTTTGAATATAACCGGCACATTTGTTTTGTGAATAAGCTACAGTAGCTGCTTGTGTCATCCAACTGTCTAGCATGTAGCAGTACCATGCCCTTTGCTGCTTTCCCTTGTAAATGTGTTTGCGTGTGTGCATGCCATTATGGTCTTACTCCGATTGTGTTTCGTTTAATTCATTTTTCTTCCGGTCCAGCATCTCCTGGAGTTGCAGATTTTCATCCAGACAACTCTCCAGCTCTGCTTTCAGAGCAGGATCAGAATTGCTAACAGAGTCCTACACACAGACAGACATGATGAATAAATGAGGGCAGTGAAACATAACACCGTCTGCTCTGCTGGCATAAACAATGGGCTTTTAGGAAATGTTGAAGCAGGGTTGCATTTGTGCACCAATCAATATGTGTAAGAGATTTAAGTTATAAAGAGCTATTAGAGATTAAGACCTGCCCAGCTTCCTTAAGACAACATATAATGGGTAATTATTTAGATTAGTGTGTGTGTGTGTGTGTGTGTGTGTGTGTGTGTGTGTGTGTGTGTGTGTGTGTGTGTGTGTGTGTGCTGCTGACCCGACCAGAGAGCTTAAGGGATTAATCTGAGGATTAATCTGAAGCACACTCCAAGCTAAGGAACCCCCCAGTCCTCCTGGTAAGATTTGTTAAAAAGGCACAAAAACTCAGAGGACAGTTTCTGAGTCGATTTGGTTGGTGGAGTAGCTGCTCTCATTCCAAGAAGAGTGGCTTGAGTGTTTATGTGAAGCACTAGATGTGATCCGTGTAATCAGACACGAGTTACTCTGGTAGGGTACTCTGAATGTTAACACCTTCTTGAGGCTGATTTGAGGAAAAACTAGTCAGGTCCCACAAGACACCGAAACTACAGGAACCGTCTTAAAATCTAGTGCACAGTTTCCACTGAAACTGAAGATAATGTGACTACAGATATGGTTCAAAGTTCACATTATGGCTCAATTTGTCCTACTCATTATTATTATCATAATGTGTCACTTTAACACTGCTGAAGTTTTAGTTTAGTGTAAATTTACTTACTCAGTGCCAGTTTACTGAAACAGTCAGCTCAAGGTATTTATATTGAACTGCAAAGGATCGTTGGGACCACCCCAACAATCAGATGATAAAGCACGTAGCAACGTTTGGGAGAAAGAACTCCCTTTTAACACAAAGAAAACTCGACCGATTGGAGGGTGAGGGGACCAAAAAGAGAGCAAAGAGGAGCACAGTGACACCAAAAAACAGTAAATAGGACAAAATACAAACTACAAGAAAGACACGAAAGTATAGATATCAATATCTCTGTCTTACTTCTTTTTCTATGCTCCACTTACCTTCCTTTCTTCCAGCAGTGCAGTTTGTAGTGCAACCACCTTTTCCTCAAGCTTTCTTTTCTCACTCATCCACTCCTCCCTCATGCTTTGTTTGGGCTGTCAACATAGTGGACATAGATGAAAACGGTCTCTTCAGTGGACAGCAAAAGAAAAACTTATAGAATTTGACACTTTCAAAACAAGCAAACCTTAAGGTGCTGAATGTTCTGGAAGATGAGCTTTACTTTGTGCCTCACGATGACATCGGTTTCACTACTCCTGTGAAAATGAGAAACTGGTCAAATGACGAATTTACAAACACGTAACTATTTGCTTTTCTACCATTTTATTTAATTAGCTGAATGCGAGCAGAGCTAATAACATGAAAGCACGTACCCTTGTCTCAGGATGTTGTATATGGTCTTCATGGCCTGCTCCTCCTCACTGCTCAGCTCTGCACTCTGACCCTGGTCCAGCAAAAGGTCAGGGGTCACCTTAAGATATAGATCAGAAAACTACTCTTGCAATAGTGCACGGTTTACGGTGGTCAAAGCTCACTGAAAATCTACTTTATTGTGCAACCACAAATAAAACCAATTCTTACTTGTGCCTCAGTCAGATTTGGTCGTTGTGGCTCCAGTGAGGCCCACTGATTCGCTGGCTGTCCAGGAATTTTGGTGACATTGCCCTGGCTGCGCCTCAAGCTGCTGTGAGTTGGCGATGGGGGTGAGGTGTAGGGATTGGCGGTGGTGAGAGGAGATGTAGCTCCTGGACGTTGCTGGGCAGGGGGCAGTCCTCTCTGCTGGCCTCCAGCATTAGCACTATCAAACCTGTTTATTAGCTTGTTGACAGACGTCTGTCTCTTGTTAGAGTGTAGCTCGTTTGGCTGAGGAGGGGGCTCGGGACTGTCCCTCACTGACCCCAGTGACCTGTTAAGCCCTGCCTGATAAGAACCGTGCCAGATATTTCTTTCAGTGCCCCTCTCTCTATCACTGACATGCCACCCCTGCTCTCTATCTCCCCTTACTCCAATTCCTCCATCCAGATTCCCATAACTACCAGACTTTCCATCTCCTGGTGGTCTAGATAACTGATACTCCTCGTTACTCGGCCCTCCATCCCTGTCGAGAAGCGACCCATGAGACTGAGCCCGGCGTAGTAGCCCTCCCTGCTCTCCTCCTCCTATGTAACCTCCCTCTGTTCCTGGCTCTGCCTTCCCTCTGTTCCGAGGAAGGCTATTATAGCCAGAGGAGTACTCGGTCTTGAGCTGAACCCCATACGAATCTCCTTTTTGTCCATCCTTCAGAACCACATATGGTTGGCCAGCAATTCCCTGCACTCTGACTGCTACACCATATTTAGATGTGGTCTGAGTCTTGGTCTTGGGCTGGGGTGCAGGCTGCCCTCCACCATTCTGATAGTCATTGATGAAGCGGATCTGGACACCATAGTCCACCGGGGTCATCTGACCTGAAGATGGTGTGGTCATACTGGCAATAGTAGAATAAGAAGAAGTTAGATATATTTTTGTAATTTAAAAAAAAAAAAATTCTGGCTTGAGACTAACAGTACTGTGCCAAGTATTAAGCGCGCCCTCATTTCTTTATATTTTTCTTCCAGTGAGCCAGACATTCTTGTGTTTTCTTAACATGGCCTTGAACAATAGCGCTCCAGGCTTGCTGAAGGTCTTTCAAATTTTGTCTTTGAGCACCAACTACTTTTTCACTCAAGTCCTTGACATTTTCTTTTCTTTTGCCAAGCAGCAGCCCCCCCCCAAAAAACAATCATGGGCAGCTGAACAGTATCTGAAATTCATGTCCTTAAGAAAGGAAGAAATGTGTCAGCAAAGACTTGATACAGAACATAAAAGATGCATCTGACCCCTTCAGTTGATCCATCTACTGCTTTCCAAAGCCTCGTCAGACTGATGAGGCTTCATGCAATACCATCTAGAATTACTCTGACTGGCAGCAGCTTTATTTTTCAGCTTGAAACACACTGCCAATGTAGTAAAAGCATACCTGGATGGAAAACCCCCCCCACATTGGAACACTATTGGTTATGGATTGACCTCCCAGAGCCTAGACCTCAACATTATTGAAGCAATGTGGAATCATCTTAACAGAGAAAAGAACAAAAGAGCTTTGAATGTCTGTTAAGAAGCCTGGAGAACTATTCTTAAAGACTACTTCAAGACATTGCAAAAAAGCTCACCTAAGAGAGTTAAAGCTATGAATGAAGATGTTCATGATTTTCAACATGTAAACTCTGTTTCTGATATTTTGATTTCTATATGCTGTATTTCCATTAATGTTTTACCTGTAATATTAAATGTCTGCACCAAATTTTCTTCAATCAAATCACATTTTAGGTAAAACCCCCTCATGACACACAGATCTTTTGTTTCATTTGATTTTTTTGGCTCAGTTTTTTTTTTGCCAGTTTCTCTCTTGTATGTTTTTATATTTCATCTATATGATTTAAAAGTGCAGGTACAACAATATATACCTTATATGAATGTTTTAGATTTTTTTTAAAAAAGGGAAATGATCAAAGATATTTCTACTTTGCTTTCCATGAGGACATTGACTTCTGGACCACCAATAATGGACAACCTGCTTTGTTACAACCACCCTCTAGATAAAATTCTGTGACTCTACCAAAGTATGACTACATAACAATGTTGCACATCAAGCTTTTATTCTGATAAGATGGTTACTTCTATCAGCTGTATTACTGTATTGAAGCAGGGAGGGAAAAACTTAGAGGAATTTGTGCATGTGTCAGATTTTTCCCAGAATAGAAAGATTTAGCTGAGGTATGTGTGTGCAAGTGTTTCCACACCTCAAATAGAAAATGAGTAATACTGAAAAATATATGGTGAGAGCCACACCTCAAACATCAGCTGATAATAACTTTGAGTAAATAGCAGTCTTTGATGTCATTAAGATACTGTGACTCATCGTTCATCCACCTGACCTGCACACATGAGATTATTTTTCACTGTAAACTGTAAGGCCATTTTTTAGTGTCAAAAAAAAAATCTCATGGTTCTATAACAAGACTGATTGTTTATTAAAAACAGATCTTCATATAGTTATTTGCTGTTTGTCAAGTATAATATTAGTGTCAGCTTTAAAATTCCTCAAATTGTGAAAACAAATGTATAGACAGTAGACTTTAATTAACAGGTAATTCTGAAAAGTAAAAAATAAGAGACACAGACTTCCTTTTAAAATACGTGTTCTGAGATTTATAGGCGCTTTCTAGCTCTTTACTGCTTATGTGGACTTTAACCTCAGTGCGCTCCATTAGTCATTAACCTGAGAGCACACACCCACATATCACTTTCCCCTGTGAGGACCAACTAAGCCTTCTGAAGCTCTTCGAAGTTTCCAAATCTAATTCCCTCAACTGAACTTTGACACCTTGAACACAGACAGCTACTACAGCAACTAGTCAAGTGTCACTACTGCTTTCATTAACTATATCTGAAATTTCTCAATTCATCTTTTTCTTGACTGCCTAATCCTAACTTTTTACACTTCCTGAATACACAAAATGAGGATTTCTAAAATAATGTTTCCATTCATTGCACTTGTTTAAGCTTAGTCACTGCCAGCCTTTTTCATCACTACTGATAATAACTTGTTTTAGGTCACCCAGTAAACCCCATCCCCCAGGACAGCACAATAGTATGGTTCATTCAACTCTCTCCCAAACTATTACAAAACTACCCCCCACCTCTGCGCTCTGCACCTTCCATTTCCTGTCTGCAGCCTTTGGAGGTGACAGACAGAAAGTGGGCTGGGAAACAGAGAGGGAGGGTGAAGTGAGAGAGAAAGAGAGAGAGAAACACTCCACTTTTCTCTTCTTATCAGTGCTGAGTGTGATAAAATCCAAAGTCAAGCTGTTCCTCCGAAACAACCCTCCCTCTCCTCCAGTCCTTACAAAGGACTGGCTACAAAAGTAGCCATCGAATAGATAACTATTTCCACAGACACATACTTCCATAAATTATTGCAACACTTTTTAAAAATTTCTATACTAACTTTTTAATCTGTATGACAAGACAAACCAGCCAAGCTCCTCTGAGATAGAAGTGAGACAAGCAGGAGTGGTAACTATGAAAAGGGGTTTTATATATGAAACAGTTTCGGAGCAAGATAAGAAGGTAATGACTGGCCCAGCAATGAATGGAGTGACGTCACTGAGAATGACCTTCGAAAGTATCTGTGTGCAGCTGGTCGATTTTTTTCACCCTTTGGGAACCACAGAAGAAGCGCCGTGTGTCACAACAAGTTTGTGAAGCTGAGCATAAAGTTTTCAGCCCACTCTTGTAAACCAAGGTCAACCAAAAGTGTGGTCCACTGACGACTGCAGCACAGACACGCAAGATAGTGCACTAACTAGTAATCTTTGATTTAATGGGACATACTCATCTAAACTGGTGTGACCCGTAAAGCAACAAGTAAGCCAAACTGATGTAAAGAAACCAAACTGTAAAGCAGAAACATGTCTGTCTGAGAATATCTGTTTATTTGTCACAGAGGAGGAAGGCACTTCCAGCTCCGACAGCGGGACGAGGTTGAAGGAGAACTCATCCCATTGTCCAGCTGATGTGGGGCGGAAAATGAGGGCAGCAATTCTGGAATGCTATAACTACCCCTGCTGCTCCTGCCCCTTTCTCTTCTGTCACACTGTCCATCTGATTAAAAGAAGTCATTTTCAATACTTAAATTTTGCTTTTAGGCTTCACTCCAAAGTTTTTTTTCTCCACAGCACTCTAAATAAACATGCTTTCTATACTGAGAGTAGGATGGCAAACAAGCTCTCCTTTGATCTTAAACTCGTGATGTGAAACTAACATGTCACACCTAAGGTGATTGTTTCAGGTCTGTAAAACACAGAAATTATTATTTTTTTAAATACAGAAAGCAATCCATTACCCAATAAGCGACTAAACAGTGTTCACTCTGGAGATCCAGAATCTTAACTATCAGTATTGCAACTTTAATAACAGACCAGCTTTGCTTGCACAGCTATATCTGGAGCTTTTGTAATTTCATGAGAGTCGTGCTACCCTGCAGCTATGCAGACGAGCCTGCGGCCTCAAACTCAATTCTCAAAAAGTAAATTGAATTGAAGCTGCTTTCATTTTAAGACCTAAGGTGGAAAGGAAAAGAAAAAAAGAATTAGGACATCAGAATGGGTGAGGAGAAAAATTAAACAACGGCAACGTGTGAAATCACATGCCTCTGCTGACTCAGAATCCACATGGCTAATGTGATAGCATCATCTCTAGACTGGCCCAAAAATGACACAGCTGGAGATGGCAGACAAGGGTGATGGCAACATGTGCCAAAAACATATCCTTAGGGTGTAAAAACAACCCTTCATGTCAAAACGTAAGCACTACAAATACGTAAGCACGTGCTATGCTTTTAAGTAAAGCCAGTCTTCTCTCGTTCTCGTACGAGAACAGCTTTGCATGAGTCACAGTTCAAAACAAACCTTGTTTATCCTATACTGGTCTTTGGTTTCACTCCTCAATTAATAAACACCTGAAACAATTCATTTAGCTGCTCTCCCTTTAAACTTTCTTTTTATTGGCTACCAAAAGCAAACAGAAGGTTTGAAGAGCAAGTGGGCGGAGCTTCTGTCCTCATAAAGCCACAAAACTGGACTTGGCAGAAAAAGTTTTTCTAATTACACATCTTAAGCAGAAAAATAATAATGCGCTTTACTACTTCCGTAAAAAATAAAAATAAAATAAAAAAAATAAAGCAATAATTAAGATTTTTGCTTCCAAAACAGAATTTTGATTAAAGAACTTTTAAAGAACAGAAACATAAAAATGATTTTGGTTACCGATACTGTCAATTTAGGGCAGATGTGCCATAAACCCTACAATGCACGGGGGTCTAATAAATTTGGTAAGCATTGTATAAACGTCTTAAGAATGAAAATGTAAACGTCTGTGTGCTGAATGAGGTTGAAAGCGATGGAAAACAGCCAGACACTAAACAAGGAAGAATCAAAACACCACATCTGAAAATATTTGCCTTTAAAAAAAACCCAAACAAAACAAATCAATTCAAACTGTCATCAACTCATTGCTAGTTGGACTATTTGAGAGCTAGTTTACAGCATGCTATAAAGCTGGCATATGGATGCTGTAAAAACACATTTAATCCTCCTTTTCTTCCAAGTGAATCATAAAGTTTTACAGGACTGTCCTGCAAATCACAAATGTGATCATGTAAGCAACAGAGATACAAGTGCTGTACTCTCTCTTCTGCTTTTAAAGGACAGTCAGGTACTCAGTCCTCAGAGTATACTCCCTCTCCATTACATTCTTGACATAACACCAAGCCCTCATCCTCTTTCACCCTCAAACAAACACCCATTTATTCCTCTTCTCAGGCCAAAGGAGTTCATTGGCATAACAATGTACAAAAAATGACACAAAAGTAGGAGCACATAAATACACCCCTCCTTTTTCCAAATTCCTGACACTGGTCTCTCTGTCCTTTACACATACAGGGCGGAAAGTGTGTCAGTGTGGGAGACTCACTTTATGGCGTTTTATCTGCACACTTGAGTGTATCAGCTGCTTGTACGTGTAACACGGCACAGGTCTTTATCTGTTAGTCCAATGTGAGGCATTCCCACCACATTACGAGTTCTGAAACTGTACCCGAAGCTTTGCAGGCTCAATGCTATAATTAGTGAAATTCATGACCCAATCCATGAGCCTTTCCCCACCTCAAAACTATAATCTGCTATTCCTTCTTGCCCGTGTCATCAGTTTCACATGAGCTGTGAAGAGAACAAAAGCAGGTGTACTCTAAATGCATGTTTATCCATTGTTTACCCGGGTTCAATCCTTTAATGGTTTCCCTACAGTTGCATTTATCCCTTTGAGCTATGTGCTAAAAACCTTCCTCCTGTACCGTTGTTCCAGTGACAGATCGCCTGGTCCCACAGGTGTACACAGAAACACCTGGCTCATTTCTAAACAACTTAATGGTTTTAAAAGTTAAACCTCTGACATTAAGCCTACCTTCGCTATTCTTACATTTGTCTTAAAGAGACGTATTATTCTGTTTTATTTGTCATTTGGTTCCCCTCATTAACGGGCAAATCCAAAAGTTATCTTGGAGTAACGTTAGCTGGTAGCGCTGTTTCTCTCGAACCATCGTTAGCTGCTCAGCTACACTGGCTCACAGTGACACACTACCAAATAAACTATTAGATAACTGCCATAAATCAAAAATAAGTGCCGTTTGGCAGCACCAGAAACCCACAAAGCGTCAAAGTAACTGTCTGAGGAGCGGCGCCTGTCTGGTTTAGCTGTCTGGCTATGAGAAGTCCCAAACCCAGCGTGAACTTACCTCTTTTTTCTGAACTTAATCTTCTGCTCCTCTCGTATCCTGTCGCCTCCTGTATGCCGATAATAATTCAGATATATTGACTGACATCCATTAAAGCCCACACGGAAACCTGAACAGAAATACCTAACTCCTACGGAAATTATCACAGCAATAAGTTCATTATGCTGCTGCTGGGAATGCAACCTGTTACCTTTTTGTCAGGGATGTAAACGTTCCGCCCAGCCCCGCCAAGCACGGCGCTGCGATTGGACCGTTTCGCTGGCTTGGGCGGGGCTATTGATATTGTCTAGGTTTGTAATTGGTGAAACCTCCATGCCAATCATTCCTTGTTTCTGTACCATTTTTTTCACCTTTTTTGCTGAAAAATGGAACTTGTATTTTTTTTTTTCCAAATAATGACCCGCGTAACCTAGATAAACAAGACTCTTCAAGGACTACTGATTGATGCAGGTGCCTCAAAACGTTTATTTCTCCTCTTGACCAGTAGATGGCGCAGCCGTACACCAGCTGGTTCTCAAGGGTGGCAGTTTGCTAGATAGCGTGTGTGAAAAACACACCTATATATTTAGACTATGTCTGTTCAGAAGATGGTCGCTTAGGTTTAAGTTGCTATTTGAAAAAAAATTATAATTCATAGTTTCTTTCTTTCTTTTTATACTAAGTTAGTATTAATAGTATCGATACCAACGCTGGTATTTGTATCAGATTGATATTAGTGCAAAGGACTCACACATTTTGATTTGTTTCTATCCTGTAAGTTCAGTGTGTAGCCCACGAAATTTTGTTAAACACTTTTTCTTAAATGTTTGTTAAAATATTTTTTCAACTTACACTGGGCTGTAGCACTTTGCTATCATAGCAACAAGATTGTAGATGGCATCGGTTGGTGTCTTCCAACCAAAATTGTGATTTTTTTTCCTTCCCACTGTCACCAAGTGCTTGCTCATAAGGGGTCATGTGATTCTTGGGATTTTTCTTACTAATACTGTTGAGTCTTTATATAAATATAAATCACATTGAGTTAATTATTGTTGAGAATTGACACTATATAACAAAATTAAATTGAAAATTGAGAGCTTGAAAAGAAGGCAACAAGACTTCTTTAGATTTATGAGCATGTTTCGCCTCTCATCGAAAGGGCAGAACTGAAGAAGCCTCGTGCACGAGAGGGGAAACATCTTCATGAACCTAATGAAGTCCAGTCTACTATGACCTGGATAACTGAGAACCTACAGACATATTTAAACTTCACTTTTCTTTTCCATTTTAAGCACAATTTTTGACATTGTAATAGGTTACCCGTGTAACTTTCCATTTAAGAAATCATGGGAACATCCCTGAGTGTAAAAAACATATAAATAAATATAACTTTTATGTCCTTTGTTATCTTTTTCTGTTGCAATGTTATGTGTGTAGAGCTGAGTTGAACACAGTTACTAAAGAATAATAATAATAATAAAAAGGTTTTAGAGGTTGGGTTCTGGAAATAAAAAGTTTTCATGAGATTTACAATCTTCCTTGTTGAGTAAAACTGCCACTCCGCCCTGTGCGCGCAGCTCCTCCCCAGAAACCAGCGACATCCCCCAGTCTGCTCACTCCAACTTTCCTCTCCTTTCACTCCTCTCATCACTTCGCCTGGTCGACAGACTGGACGCACCATCTCACGCTCCGGGAATGGGATCTTTACTGGGTTCAAAGAAAAACTTCCAATTCTTTCGAGTTTATGCTCTGCAAAAGTTACTTTTCAAATTGCAGGGATAGTTGTTACTGCAGGTGCAGGGTGACAGCAACACAGAGCAGCTGGCTAATGATCTCCAAGACGCACCAGAAGTTGTGAGAGAGTCGCAGGAGCTAGGAATCAGCATAGAATCATAAAGTGGGCTCTGCTTAAAGTGATTAGTCAGATACCCTTGCATACCAAAGTTACTTCAGTCGAAGTGTGAACAAAGTGAGTGTGCGTAAAGTTGGAGCTGTTGAGAACGGCTAAAAGTAACTTTTAGGGGGAGGCTAATGCAAGGAGGTGGGGAAAAATCCAGTAACTTTTAGTAAGGTTTAAAATCAGTAAGAAGTGTCATCAACTTAACAACCATGGCAAAATGGTTCAGAGATTTCCCCATCAACCTGAAGAACGGAAATGAAAGAGTGCGCTCAGCCTCCGAATCTGGTCCACAAACTCGACCCAAACCTTCATTTTCACGAGACAGTTTGAAAGGAAATCAGCGCAGAGATGGGGGAGTGGGGGGTTTGTTGGCAGGGAGAAATAGAAAGAATTCGGCTACAGAACTGGGTCGTAACAATGCTGGTTCTGGTGGAACAGTCTGGGACAGTCTCACGGCTGGAAAAGGTCGCAAGAACGCCAAGAGCGACACCGGGTCATCGGATGAGAACCGCCAGGTCAGGACCTCTAGTGTGGCTCAAGCGTACATCAGCAGGATGATCAAAGTGGACAAACAAGAAAAGACCCCCAAACTCAATGGGATGTGTCAACAGAAGCTACCCGAGAACGAGAAAGGACGATCTGACATTAAAACAACGGTGAGTAACTTATAGAAATTATATAACATGCACATATAACATGTCTTCATATTTCAGCAGCTATTTATTTATGAATTAGTTAATGAAAACATCATTATAGTACAGGGCTTAAGGTCAGTGCTTTCCTTTGTGTTTTCCGTCCATGTCTCAGATCATAACACTGTATTCAGTTTCCATCGTTGTCAAAAGAATACAATACAGTTTCACTTCATTGTTTCAGATCACACAGGCAAACACAATGCGCTGACCTCCTTGCACAAGTATTTCCGCTTGTCCCTCCATTACTTGTCACTCAGTCATGGACACCACACACATACACACACGCACACACACACACACACTGCTTGTTGTCTCTGTGACTTTTGAATAGGTAGCAGGCCGGCATTGTGCTTTTCCCTTTTCAACAGCTGATTATCCTGGAGGACTATGCAGATCCTTTTGATGCGGAGAAAACCAAGGAGCAGAGAGAAGCCGAGAGAGCAGGAGTGAATGATGGGTACATGGAGCCTTATGACGCCCAGGTCATCATCACAGGTGAGGTCAGGGTCACATGATCTCGTATCTCAGCAGCCAAATTTTTATTATGAAGGTGCTTCTTGGCTTTCCAGAGATTTGGACTGTTTTCTCAGCAGTTGAGCAAATGTGAACGACATATTTTTGTGAATTTCGCAGAAGAATTCAGTCGTGAACTTAGGCCTACAGCACATCTTTAAACAGAATGGCAGAGTCGCTTACAGAAACACAACAATAACACTAGCAATGTCCGTTCCTACACCTTCACCTTGTATTTTTTTCTTTTATTTGACCATCTTTTGTTTTTCTGAGAACTTAATTCCACTTTTTTAACATTTTGCCTCACTTTGTATATCATGCTTGATAAGCCAAATGTATTCTGAGCACATAAAGGAACACTAATTATACATCTTATTTAAGTTTCTCAGCACTTAGACCACATCACATTCTTGTTAACTTATCATTTTAAAGGGACTGAGAGCCGAGCTAGATCCTCAGTCTCTCTACTGACTTCCCTCCCCGCTGGCGGTGGCTATAGTAACAGTGTTGTGCAGGGACAATGGGTGCAGCTTCCTCTTCCAGCTTCCTGTCTCCTGCCTCTGTTTCCTTTGCCCCATTCTCTCGATAGGACATTGGCCCTAATGCCCTCCTGCCTCCCCTTCCACACATACACAAACACACAGAGACAGACACCAGCTACTCTATGGTCCCCTGCATGTGACAAGAATCGAAAGCCCCCCTCTCACCCCTCCCTAAAAACCTACAGGTTTCCCCCCCGGTCTCACCCAATCACTTCCCAACAGTCAGGAAGCGGTCCGGTTAGTCAGCCAATCAACGGCTGTGTTGACCTTTTCTTCCTGTAAATCCATTGTTTGGTCACACAATAGTGTAGACACACAGGCTACCTGCCGGGCACCAAATGAAAAAAAGAAAAAGGAACATAACAATTAAAATTCCCCGAAAATGTTAAAAAAAGACAATATTCAAACAATACTTGATTTATTTAAAAGAAACGAGCAAATGAAGGACACAACAGTGGAGTCTATATATGTAATCGGCACAATGTTGCTTTATAGACTGTGTGATGTAAACTCCTAATTTGTGCACTTGAGTGAAAGCTGGTAATAAACTAAGGATATTTCTAAACTTCAGTTTTGTTGTTTATTTTGTCCAAAATATCTGATTTGGACTATAGTGGTTATGTTTGAAATGGCACGTAAATTATTTCAGTAAAAGTACATTTGTAATTTTTTTTCTACTGTAATTTAGTTGTTTTTCTGTGCCTTTAGCTGATCAAATCTTATATACAGTTAGCTAATCACATATCCATTCTGCTGCAGAGGTTCGTAGACGGGGCTCCAAAGACCTCCTGAAAGTGTGTGTCCTGTTGGATCGAGGCCAGAGCGAGGGGAAGGCAGAAGAGGGAATGCCTGCACCCCCAAACATCTATGACATACCCTACGAAGGAGGACTGGAAGGCGACAGTGAGGGCGTGTGGATCCCTGTCACACGACCGGAGTCTGATGTCCGTCCAGCTGGAGAGTACGAGCTGCCGTGGGAGTGGAGAAAGGAGGACATTGTTAGAGCACTGTCAGGTAGAGAAAAGGAGGGAGGGATCACGGGAAGGGTGGGGGTTTAGTGTTTAGGGTGTGGAGGAATAACGTGGATTTTGTTTGTACAGCACACACATAACAGCAATTTTGTGTTTACTTTATTGAGGAAACAAAACAATCCTTCTGAATTAATTTCCAGAGATATGTTTACTTTGGTATCACTGGCATGCTTTGATAGAACTTTTTATGAAAGGTTGATATTGTCTCTCCTGCTTCTTTTAGCTCAGTTTGAAGCGGTGGATTGTTCTCTCAGTAAAGAGAACAATTCGACCCCTGGTCGCCAGCAGCAGCAGCAGCAGCAACAGCAACAGCAACAGCAGCAGCAGCAGCAGCAGCAGCAGCAGCAGCAGCAGCAGCAGCACCTGAGGCAGAGGAACTGGAGCCATAAAACACTTGTCTCCTCTTCTCTTTCATCTTCCTCCTCCTCTTCCTTTCCATCTTCTCCTATTCTTAAACTCGCCCCTCTTACACAGCCATCTTCCTCCTTTCCCACCCTCAAGCTCTCACCCTCGTCCAGCCCTACCAAACTTTCCCCTCCATCTCCTACCTCTCCCATTCCCCCACTGGATGGGGAGGCGAACAAAATGGACCCCAGCGTGCCCCTGGAGAAGCAGAGGTAAGGAAGGGGGGAAAAGGCATATTTGTGTCCATAAGTAAGGACTGAAACAAGTAAAGTTTTGAGTAACAAATGACAAATACGATGACCGCAAGCCACCAGATTTATTACATGGCGGTGTTGTCATGTTCAAAAATAGTACGTGCATTAACAGAGACATTTAAGACAGGTTTTCGAAACACAAAATATACTAAAAAGAATTACATTGAATAAAAAGTCAAATAAACAAATCTGCAGTACTTTAAAAAGATTACATAACTGTATAAAATTTATTAGACCTTCATCTCCAGAAGGAAATTCCCTGTAAAATATACATATACAGTGATATAGATAACTTATTTGTCAGCTAGCATGGTGTTATGTGAATATGTTCAGGGTTTAAATCCAACCTGTTAAGCCTAAAATATTCCCCAGGGAAGAGTCTTTTCTTTTTATGTATCATTTCTTTAAAAGACCTGTGACCTACCTCTCACCTCTGCATGCTGAAATCAAATTTAGCACCCACTACAACATCCCTGAACAGATTTAGTGGTTGAAAGGGATTAAACAAATGAGACGACAGGTTAAGAAATCTGCTCACCTTTATCTCAGATCTGTGCATTGTAGGTCTTAATTTAAATTAATCACATTTCCCAAAGCATCATCAGGGTAAAGTGCACCTCATATTTGCTTGCTCTGTAGCTCCACGCTGCATTTTTAAATTTATTTATGATAAGCCTACAATTTTTAGAAGAGCCCTCCCTTCCCACCTCCATCTACCCAACTGTTTGCCTGAAAATCAGTTTGACTTTGTAAAGGTTAAAAGAAAACAAGGAAATTTCCATCATGAAGAGCCGCAAAGCCAGATACAGTACAGTATAAATACAGGGATACATAATATATTACACATGGAAGTGCAGATAATTCTTAGTGAAACTAAGCTTTTGATACCAGACGGGTAAGTCAGCAACAAACCTCCCGATGAGACGCTGAGCATAAATGTTGGATGAGAGGTGCAACCTTAAGGTGAGACAGAGAAGTCTCACTGTAACTCTAAACTTTCCTTCCCCGTAATATTAAAGCATGGCGTTTCTTTTTTGATGGGACTTAGCATTTGTTCTTCTCATGTTGTGGTTGAATGTCAGTGTGTTTTGGCTCCTGGCATCCTGTTTATGTATGGTTCCTGCCCGTGGCCACTGTCAACACCACCTTGTGTCCTAATAGGCCTTTCTGGACACCCTACAGAGTCCCATACACGTTCATTTTATTTACCTTGGCGTCTCCAGTTTACCTTTGACTTTGTTGACTCATTCCTTCTGCAGTACATACCTGTCAGTCTAATTTGCACTGACTGTAATTTATTGTCAGCGAGTTTTTTTTCCTCCTGTCAATCTGTCTCTTTTTTCCTCTTTCAGTGATATCATGAACTTGGCATCTCTCTTAACTCCATATGTCACAATGCTATATGTCACTGATCTGTTGTGTTTCTCTCCGCACCCTGATCCCCGCTATCTCCCTCCTCCATCGCCTCAATGCCAAGCTGGTACCATGGCAGTGTGAGTCGGCAGCAGGCTGAGGCTCAGCTGCAGCGCTGCAGGGAAGCCAGCTTCTTGGTGAGAGACAGCGAATCAGGAACCAGCAAATACTCTATTGCTCTGAAGTGAGTGCACGCTGTCATACAGCATTGTCATGAATGCGCATAGATTTCATAATCAAATCCGTCTTTCTGATTTCCTTCCTTTGATTGTACGCAAAAAATTGTAAAAATTGACACAGCACATTTATCCTCTGCTGTCACATGTATTTTACAGCTTAAAATTGTATGCTCTCATTTGCCATTAAATACATTTAGGCGTTGTTTCTCACTGACATTTTACCCAGGTCCGATTAAGCCAGATTTTAGCTTTTTTTTTGAGGCGCTGCTGAGGAGCTACAATAGCTGCCATTGTAGTGGAAACCTCTAAGGTGTTAATGCATGAGAATGTGTGTCATTTGTAGAGTAGACGCTTCCAACAAGCGTGCCAGGAACAGGTTCTCCAGGATAAAGACTGAAATCCTGTGGTGCCATTGTGTGTGGGAGTGTGTGCGTGCGTGTGCTCATGTGCCTCAGTGCACATTTGTTGTACGCTGCTCATTCATTTGAGAGTCCACATCATTAACCCCATTTAAACATCCACTGAACTCAGAGAATGCACAGCCTCGTTTGGAGAGAGATAATATTTCCATTTTTTTTCATCTCCTCCGGTTGTGTCATCTGTGTGCAGGACTGTCTCTTCGGAGAAAACTGATGATAAATACACATTTTAAAATGCATCTTTCTCTCTGTCTCGTTCCACTAGGACCAGCCAAAGCTGCGTGCACATCATTGTGGCCCAGACTAAGAGCAGTAAGGGCTTGTGCTACACGCTGGATCAAAGCAGCTGCGTTTTCTCCAATATCCCTGAGCTGGTCTACCACTACTGCACACACAGACTGCCTTTCACTGGAGCAGAGCACATGACCCTGCAGCATCCTGTGCCCAGGCCACACTGAAGATACACAAAGAAAGACACACTCAGACACAAACACACATACTCGCACACATGCGCAGACATTTAGACACAACTCTGCACAGGCACGTACATAAATATGTTGATATATGTGCACACACACACTCAAAGACATGGCTTTGGATTCTCTTTTCCGCCCTTATAGTTTATAGTTTTTATCACCAACATGCGCTACCTAGTGGTCGAAATCAGACACTACAAGTAAAGACCTGAATATTTTACCATTTAAACCAACAAGGCTTTGATTCCTGAAATCACCACCTGAAATGATATGTGTATCTATAAATGAAATTTCAGGTGGACTCCCCTTTGCCTTCAAATCAGCCTTAATTCTTCATGGCATAGATTCAACAAGGTGCCTGTAACATTCCTCAGAGATTTTGGTCCATACTGACTTGATTGCAGTACAGAGTTGCAACAGAGTTGTCATTTCTAGTGATTTGAACAATGCTCAGTTAGTACTACGTGGGCCAAAGCGTGCCCTTAAATACCATTACACCAACACCACCAGCCTCAACTGTTGATATAAGGCAGGATAGATGCATTCTTTATCCCACTGTTTTGCTATTTTCTGACACTACCATCAGAAATTGAGACTAATCAGACCAGGCAACATTATTCAACCTGTTGTCCAGTTGTGGTGAGCCTCTGCAAACTGTAGCTTCAGGTTCCTGTTGTTAGCTGACAGGAACACTAGGACCAGCCCATCAAGCACCAATATTTGAGCCACAACCAAAGTCACCTTCTTAAGTCACCTATTTCTCCGATTCTGATGCTCAGTTTGAACTTCAGCAGCTTGTGTTGACTATGTGTACAAGCCTAAATGCATTTGGCCGGTGCTACGCAATTGGATGATTAGATACATTAACAAGCAGTTGGACCGGTGTGCCTAATAAAATGGCCGACTTTTGTTAGTCTCTCAGTGTGGTCGATACACCCAATTGGAATACATTCACTCATCCATCTGACATGTCAATCAGCCTATTGATCTATTCTTAAAACTGGGCACATTTGCCGACGACTCCTAATGTCAAGAGAAAGAGCTTTATTGATTGGATGATTAGACCTGGTGTAGCGAGAGGAGTCTTATCACATTAAAGTGCCCTGTCAGCAAAAATGGTTTTAGTATGTATAAGTGTTCTCTACTGCAAATATGTGAATATCAGCCTTTATTTACCTTCCTTCACAATCAATTAAATACTGTATGAAGCCTTTACGACTTAAAATCTGTCTTCCTTTGCTGTGAATGATCTGCACCTGTGCATAAACACTACATGTATGGAGCGATTGTTGGCTATCCACTGTTTTTTTTTCATCCCTGTTGCAATGTTGTGATCTGTATATTAATGCTGTAAAACATTTATTCGGTAAATAAAGTACAATTCATTTTGAGTGAAGAAAAACAGTGTTATTCATAGACACAGAGATTGCCAGGAGCAAAAAGTCAAAGGAGGGGGGGTTCAAGGAAAAAGGCAATATGACAGAGATGAGAAGCTAACCAGAGTAAATCTGCTGGCTGTTCTTCTGTAGCTAGAAAACCCATTGACCTGAGTTTGAAATCAAAACAACACACACACGCATGCATGCATGCACATATTTGTCATAAACAAATTACTGACAAACATGAGCACACATACACCCAGAATGCATATGTAACTAGTGCACACATAAATAGCATTTACTCACACAACCCCAAAGGTGCCATATTTAAATCCTTGCCAACACACGCGAAGCTACTCACAAAACAGGAAAAAGCTTTACCCTCGCAGTGACGCATGGAAGCGTGTGTTTGTGCTAAGATATGTCTTACCAGCAAACACCAGTGTGCTGAGTTGTATGAGCATCTCTTACAGAATGTGTGTGCATGACTGCATGTGCAAGCATGAGCGTGTGCACCCATGTGTACACACAGTTCCGCTCTGTCACTGTGTGTGCGTATTTGCGTCTGTGTGTGAGAGAGACATTTTTCTGTTCAGGGATTACCATGTTGCCATGGTGATTAGTTAGAGTGAGGTAGTGCTGTCCCTACAGGGAATGATGAGAGGGAGGAGAGAGGAAGAGGGAGGAGAGACAGGCTGCAATATATATAAGAAAGCTATGAATAATTGTAGCCATAGTAGCATCAAAGGTCCCCCACAGAACAGACTGCCTGGTTTGTGAATGGAAAGCTGCAACATGTAACGTCGCAGAAGTTAAAAACTAATTAACTCCATTTACTGCTAGCTCATAAATAAAATTTATTGATTGTGTGACGCCTCCTTAACTGGCCAAAGTCTGTGGTCTGGTCTAAAACAAAACATCTAGCACTCGCTGATACTTCAGCAACTCAGATGCTCAGTTTTGCACAGGCTTTATTTAACCTAGACATTCCGGTTCAAGGGCTGTCCCTAATCTTGGCTATCCTGCTACCCAGTGTGTCACAAATGGCAATGTTACACAACAGACAGCCCTAACTATTTTGCCCTTCCTGCCATCCATGTGATCTGTCGTGGTTAGTCCTGTATGTCCTCTTAATTAAATCACAGAGCGGGTCAAAATATACAAGAGGCCTGGGGTGCTGGATGCAGGATTCTGGGGAGTCTGTTTTGGGGAAAGTTGTTTCTGGTATTCATCCAGCTTAACATCTTAGATGCTTGTTTGCCTTTTGTTGGCCTTTAATATCATTGGTACCCAGTGAAAAGCATATGTGCATCTGTGATAATAGGCATGTTTTATCGTGCACTGCTCAGTTTAAGATCTTTGCTGTTTGCATATAAGATGTCTTCTTTAGCAGTGGTGGAAATTAAATGTGCAAAATAAACAGGTATGTGATTATTTTACAGTGCAGTCTTTATTCTGGACACCCAAGATTTTCTCTGAGTGAAGGTCTTGAGCCACACCTCTGTATATTTGGCTAAAAAATGGGAAATATGTGGAGTGATTTATTGAAACATGTGCAAACACAGTATATTAGGAGTATATAAAGTTTGGGATCATTCTCATGCTAGAAAATGACACTGTTGCCCATCAAATGCTTTCTAGATAGTAGTGCAAAGTGGATCAAAACCTTATGGTACTTTTTTACCTTCATGATTTCATACATTTTTACAAGATCTCCAACACCACTGGCTGAAATGCAGGTCCAAACCATGACAGAGCCTCCGCCGTGTATTACAGATTGCTGTAGTTGTACCTGTTGTACCTCTCTGCTGACCTCCTCCATAGATACTGATGACTTGAACCAAATATTTCCAATTTATGATTCATCACTTCCATAAGCATTGTGGTGCCGTGGTTAGCACTGTTGCCTCAGAGCATTTCTGTGTGGAGTTTGCATATATGTAACTTAACCCCACAGCCCACAGGGGTACCCCTCCTCTAGTATCCTCTTAAGTATTGTGCTATTCATAATTTCTAAATTATACAGAATTTAATTCCTCTCGTGGCTAATGACAGAATTATCTTGTGTTTGTAGTGATAATAATACATTTCCCAAATCCTCCCGGAAAAAATAAATATCAACTCAAATAGTATCTATCCATCATCTACCCATTGCTCTTACCTACTTTTCTAGTTTGGGGTAGCAAGGGGCTCAAACACATCTCAGCTGTCACAGGGAAAGAAGCAGGGCACACTTTGGACTGGTTGCCAGTCCATCACACGGCCAACACAAAGAGAGGCAGATAACCATTCATGCTCACATTCACACCAATTAGCCTAACAAGCATGCCTTCGGACTGTGGGAGGAAGCCAGGGTACCAGGGGAGAACCCACAGGCACAGGGAGAACATTCAAACTCAAACAGAAGGGCCACAGCTGGCCGGTGGTTTCTATAACCATGAACCCTCTAATTTACTACAGAATATTGTAAGCAAAAAAAGATTTTGAGTGAATTAACCATATTTATTTCTACTTGTTAAATTTCTCAGTGTGAAAGAAAATGACAAGAACCGGCTTATGTCAATGACAAGACCTGATACATAAATTTAGAAAGTAAATTAAATGCAGGAGGAGATTTTTGGTTTATAAAACTCAGACACTTAGTGAGATACAACAGTTTAGTAAGAGTACAATAAACTTATAGCAAAGAAAAATAATATTAATTAGAAATACTATAGGTTTTTATAAACGCAGTCACATTTCCCCACTGTAATTTCTTAGACTTTGTTGAGTCTTGTTCCGGTAATCACTGTGTGATTCATAGTTCTGATTTGTGTTTCCCAGACATGACAGAAGCACAGGAAGTAACTGCAGCCACTAGAAGACGGAATGACAGCAGGAGAGGAAGGGACAGAGAAAAGAAGCGAGAGAGAGGGAGCGTGAGGTGGTGTTAGGGGAAGACAAGCACTCGTGGGGGTCCCAGCTTTTAAATAATTCAGAGAGAGACTCACAGCACTCAGTAAGGGGAGGAGCACTGTCAGGTCAGCTCATTTCGCTGCAGAGCATAGGTGGGGGGGGGACGGAGACAACTGTACAGCAGAGGGAGGGAGGAAGAGTGTATAAAGATAGCATGAGAGAGAAAGACATGCAGAGGACTGTGGAAGAGTTTGCTATTGTGTGCATTTATGCATGAGTGTGTGTTTTGTGCACGCGTGTTCACCTGTGTGTATGTGTGCTTCAGTGACGAAAATAGACAAAACGAAGGAGAAACAGGTCGCTTCCTCCTGGAGCTTTCTGGTTTCTCTGAGTCACTATGGCAACCGCCTCCTCCCTCCAACCCATACTTCTGTTTACTTGGCTTTTTTGTTCTCCCACGCACTTTTGACTTCCTTCCTATACCCCTCCTATTTTTTTATTTTTATTTGCTGGAGTCCCATTGCCCTTCATCGCCCCATTCAGTTATCATCAGATTGTGAGTCTCAGCTCTTTCTCAATACCTGGACACATTTGTTTCTTAACTTCCATTTCCAACTTCATTCTGTGCAGCTCAAACATGTATCAGAGGTCACTTTAGTGGCCTAAAGGGTAGAGGAGAAGGACACACAGAAGCTTCAACTTTCAGACTACAGACCATCCTGGGGAGCCTGTGTGAGGATAGGGATAGATGTGGGGTGTGGCAGATACCAGAGCATCAAATTAACACACACACACACACACACACACACACACACACACACACACACACACACACACACACACACACACACACCAGCCAGATTTCTTATGATTTACATTTACAGTTAATATTTTTTAATATAAGCAAAGCCAATGTAATCACATTTATAGCTTATGTTTAATTATCACAGCTACCACCTCCACAAATATTTGACCTGGAACTTTAACTAAACATAAAAATCCCATTAAGTTTGACAAGGTTACTATAAAGTCAGACTGAGCAGCACTCACACCCTAGGAGTGCTTATTATTACATTATGGTGATGTGTGACTTTGTGCGGGGAACACACTGGCATCTCTAACTGAGATACGGAGTCTCAGAGGTATGCCACATCCTCTCCTCCCGTCTCCCCCACCCTGCTCCTCTGTGCGCCCCCCCCCCCCCCCCCCCTCACCCGCCCCCGCCTTTCCAGCGCGTCGCATCGCTGAGCAACGTTCAGCACGGACAGCCAACACAACTCAACCGAGCGCAGAGCTTACCTGGCTCCGCCGAGATATTTATATTTTCCCCTGAAAAGGAAGGAGTGTGGACCGCCGGAAAGCCCTGACGTCACCATGACAGGTAGACAGTAAAGAAAGGTTTGAGTCGTGAGGAGGAGAGGGAGTTAACACTGCGGGCGTGCTTGAGGTGGCCTCTCCATCCCGGTGAACACCTTTCCGGGCTCGGAGCGCGCTCGGACGCACGTTTGACGATGGACGGCTGGCCGCCGCTGCTGCTGCTGGCTCTCCTCGCCATTGCGGGAGGTGAGTAGCCTACCTTGTCCACATAATGGCTCCATCGAAGCTCTTGTGCGTCACCCTCATAGGGCAATAAAACACCGCGCGTCTGTGCATTAAGGGAATCCGAAAAGGTTTCTTCCAAGTAATGAAGAAGTGAATGCAATAAAAAAAAAAGGACTGGTTAGACGCTAGGGAGAGGCAGAGGTGGAGAAAGCGACTCTTTCACTGCTGTGTCACCATCTTTCTTTAAAACAGCAGCGAGCGCGACGGAATGATGTAGTGGAGAAATACCCACTCCATAGAGCACAATGAAAATACATTAGCAAGTGTAAAGGGGGAAAACACTTGCATCGTAAGCATATAAAATACAAGATATATTTAACCTGAGATTCTGTTGGGGTTAATATAATGCGTTTAGGGACGTGTGTGATGTTCTTCTATGGAATTACTGCTATTTCAGTGTTGAGTGTGCGGGAGTTAGTCACATTTTGGTAGATCAGATGAAAATGATACGTATTAAAAGACTTAAATCAAACTTATAATCTTTTCTACTGAAAATAAAACATGTGATAAACATACATGAGAAATTTACCAGCCTACTGCAACAGCTAAACCACTGTGGCATCAGTTAGCATATTCCTTCTAATTAATTGAGAGAGAAATAAATTATCTTATCACTCACTCGCCTCTCTCTCCTTCTCTCTCATTAACACTGAGGTCTTGCATTGAGTGGGCAGGTTAATAAGAGGCATGTTGGGCTAAAACAACTTCTTCTTCCTGTCATCAAAGGGCAAATGATGTGTCATCAGGGTGCACAGGGAAAGCCTTCTGTTTTTGCACAACAGCTTAGATGGATAAACTTATTGTTATGGGGCGCATGCATTGGGTGGTTATCTTATTTATGGCTCTCGCAGCACATTTAAAGTAAATACTGTAAGCTCTTAGGTTGTTTGGACATATTTTACCTCTGTAAGTTGGCTTTATTTTGGTGTCGCTCCAACACATCCGCTCAGTGGCTGAATTATGACTGCCTTAAGATTTTGTAACCTATCTACAGCAGAGGATAGAGCAGAGGCCAGCTCAGCAGCTCAGAGCAAAAGACTGCCTGTGCAGCAACACACACAGCACACACCTCTGTCCACTCGTGCGCATGCACACGCTTGGCCATCTGCCTTGCACTGACTAACCGTTCATCATCACCAAGGGCGAAAACATGCTGCTTTGACTCCTCTTTTACACCCTCCCCCCAAAAAAGACAGCTTTACACCCATAGTTCATCACACTGCATCCAGAGGAAATGACGAAGACAGATAGTACGAGATAAAGTGCTTCAACTAACATTAACCTGCCACTTATCACATCAAGCACCGGTTGCAGACGTTCTCACCGCACAGCTTTGGTAAAAATAGCAGCTGTATACTAGTTAAAGCATCCGTTTAAGATTTATATGGAAACAACATTTAATGCTCGATTTTGTTAGCAAAAATACAAAATCTAAAGTCTTTAGAGACATACAATAAAATGAAGATAACTAAAGAACATGAAAATAATCAAAAAATATCAGGAGTAACATTCATTTAATAACAGACTTTGTTTTACAGTGAAAATAATGAGTTCCAGTGAAAATCTAATAAGCTAAATGCCAATAAAAGCCTGAATAGAGCTAATTGTTAAAATGTCAAATGTCAAAGGACACGCTTTTTTGTATGAAGCTGGTGTAAATTTGCACAATATTCAATTCTTGCCCTATATTCGGTTCAAACAGAGGTGTTTGCACTAAAAATGCCAACATGAGATATCACTTTAAGGAGCCTCATAAGCTGTGGAGTACTAATGAGTCATCTTCCCTTAAGGGAGAAAATCTGATTAGCATCATCCTCAGAGACTATAAACTCTGTCCACACACAAGCACATGCAAACACATGTTTGAAGAAAAATGCACACTGGGCACATATAAACACACACACACACACACACACACACACACACACACACACACACACACACACACACACACACACACACACACACACACACACACACACACACACACACACCTGGAGCTTATAAGGCGTTTAAGAAGTTTCCTACAAGCGAGCAAGCAAAAACACACAAATGTTAAATACTTAGGAAACACAACCTTTGCCTAGTTTGAGGCTTACGTGTTGATTTCGGTGTTCTTATTTAGTCATGTTTGTCCTTTATTGTAATGTTCACGTCATATAAGAGGCGAAGAAGGCAAGAGACATGTGAGAGAATCCATGCATTTCCCACAACAAAAATAGCCGGCATAAAAAAAAGGTGGTGATCGAATGAAGAGGAGAAAAGTCATAGGTTTACACCTCCAGAGCCACGGCATCATTTACTTACATAAGCATCCACACACACACACACACACACACACACACACAAACACACACACACGGAGGAGTCTTGTATTGAGTGGCTGTGCAAGGACGCTCAAGGACATTTCACCACCTGTCTAAGAGGCTGCCGTGAGGATTTGGCCATCTCGCTGTGTGAGGAGGATGTCTCTTGTCATTTCCCCAACAGGCCATGCATAATAAAAAGAGTCTGTGGGGCTGAGCTGACCTAATGCAGGGGTTACTGGATATGGAGCAGAGTCTGCGACACTCATCAGCCAGAGATGTCTCTGCATCTTAAAAGATATTTTAATAAGTGCATGCATACACTGGAACGGTAGTCCTCTGCTATGTGTGAATGCACATCAACAAATCATCTCTGTGCTAGCGCTACAGTCTAGAAAGTTCTGCTCCTTTACTTTAGTCTGTCATCACTTTTTGGGGTTTTTTTGGTGCACCGATTTTCCTCATCTGATCTTTGCAGAATCTCATTGTTGACATGACAGCACCCCTGCTATCGTCTCGCTCAACCTCGCTTTCTCTTTCCGCGCTTTATCTCGCTTGCTTATTTTCTCTGTCTCTATCTCGTTGGACCGACTCCCAATACACAGCAGCAACAGGATCAGATCAGCGGGTAGGGGCAGCATCTGTGATTAAAAAATGTGCAGCGGATTCACCGCACGGGCCTGCACTCGCATGTGAGAGTGTGCGTGATTCCATGTGTAAAACCCTGTGCTCTCATGTGTGATTTGTGCAAGATTGTGTGTGTGTGTTTATGTGAATGAATGTGCAGCAGTAGTAGCAAGAGCAGCAGCAGCACACAGCAGTGTGGCCCGGGAGATTAAAGGGAAGCAAAGGGAGAGCACAGAGGTTTAATAGAAACTTAAGCAGCAGAGAAGAAGAGGCAGATAAGAGACGTTTGGAAAGTTAAGAGTTTTAAATCTGACCTTGTCTAAGAATATTTAAAAAAATAAAGGTGGACTTAAGTCGAGGCAGGTGTGTGCTTACCTTGCACTGATACAGCTTTTTGTAGAAGTGCATTCAAGATGACGCACACCTTTCAATAAAATCAAGTATAAGAGACGAAAAAGACTTTCTAACTTCAACAAAATGCGACATTAAGAGTTATGTGGAATCATTTTTGCAGTCAGTCCTCTTGTTGTTATCTATTCATGGGCACATTTTTGCTGCAGGCGCTGACCTGGTGCAAGCGTGGCCTCGCGATTTATGAGTATCTAAACGACAGTGCAAATAATAGCTGCGACGAGAGGCATAATGCATTTCAAGTGATGCATTTTATTGCAGCCCCTGAAATAGGCACCGCTGTTAGAAGGCCATATCCTGTCATCCAGCAGCTGAGCTCCATGCGTTTTAATAAACAAATGAAAGCTATTACTGCTTATTTACAGTATGATTTCTGGATGAGTTAAACTGCAGCCTCTGACGGCGATGCTTTGCAGCCTTCATTATTCTAAACTATTTTAGCATATTCTCCTCAAATTTCCCTTGATGTGACTTCAAAATGAATGAAACACTTTCCACAGCAGCAATATATTCTGTTTTGTCCCAGTGATCCACTGAGCTAATATCACTCATGCACCTATATATTAGAAAAATTCAAACCTAAGATGTCATTTTAATAGCTCTAGCATATAGCTAGAATATTTATGGCATTTGTAGCAACAACAGTCTATCTATAAATCTAAATATGGACGTATATCTACGTATCCATGATACATGGACACATTTTTTTTTAAATTTGTCAACAAATTAAATAGTTGTGTTGATCTGTGCATGGTTTTCTCTTAATATTTATCCAGGTTCCAACTAATTTGTTTAAAAATATAATGTTTAAAAATGAACTCAGATTTAAAAAAAATGGTTCTTGGGTAAATAATTGAATTTATGTCAGATTATCATTTTGGCTTCCAGTGATTATAAAAACAAAATAAATGAAAGAAAACAGCTGTTATTGTGTTCCTGTTTTTGTTTTGTGACATGCACTCTTCTCTTTATTGGGCACACCTGTTCAGCTGCTTGTTATAGCTCGCATGGAGACGACCTGCTGAAGTTCAAACTGAGCATCAGAGTGAGGAAGAAAGGTGATTTGGCATGGTTGTTGGTGTCAGACAGGCTTGTCTCAGTGCTTCAGAAACAACAACAATCTGCTGGGATTTTCCCACATAACTATCTCTAGACTTTACAGAGGAAGTTCTGTGAAGAAAATATACCATGAGCTGCAGTTTTCTGCGTGAAAATGTCTTCTTGATGTCAGAGAATGACCAGACTGGTTTGAACTGATGGGAAGGCAACAGTAACTCAAATAAATACTTTTTGATTAAATTCAATTCAGTTTTATTATATATAGTGCCTCAAGCCACTTTATATTCTAATGTAAAGACCCTTAGAGTTAGCTAAAGACAAAAATCAGGTGTGATGCGTCTCAGTTTCTGCTGCAACGCTCAGATGTTCAGATGTTAAGGTCACAAACAATATGAAGACGTGTTGTTTACACCAAATCCCGCCGTGTAGTAATGGCTCGTTATAGTGGTGCATTGTTGCCCCTCCCTAAAATCCAAACACGATCGCAGCCAAGTCCTGGCAGGTTTCATTTAGCTCAAGCCAGGATCCTGCAAAGAAAGGTTTTGGTCAAATTAAATCGTCTCTAGAAACAATCTGATTTCAAGACGTCACGCTGTGAAGCAACAGCAAATACTGTGCATGGTTTGTCACTTGTTTTAAAACAGGTCTTTATTCATTACTGCATGTTTACAAAGTCAGTCACTGATCTAACCATATAACTAAGATCTAAACGCTGGTCAAAAATAAATCATGATTATGATCTTTGCCATATCCGTGGATCTATTAAATAAAAGGTTGAAAAAAAAATCCTTTAAAAAAAGCTGGTTTTTTTTTAAATTAATAACATGTGATGATCAAAGATTAAATGCATCAACTAATGTTTCAGCTCTAATAATAGAACAACATGCTGGAGTGATTTGTCAGTGCTTTCTGTAAAAAAATGAAAACCTCTGTGGTTATTAAAACACAACAAACTCGACTGACTTTACATCTTTGTGCGCAGCGTGGAAAGACAATAAAGCTTCAGGCTGCAGTTAGCCCACAGTGGAATGCCTCTGTTTTTGTGCTCTGATATTGCAACTAGATGGAGGATCAATATTAATATCTCAGTTCTATGGCCACTACAGAGCCAATTGGGTGTTGCCAGTACATCAGTGGATCTCTCCATTATTGACTTAAGAATATTTCAGCATAAAAGGTTTCAGCTGCAGCCAAAAAGCCTCTTTAGCCGTCGACAGAAAGGAGGGCAGAAAATGACCCCAGTTTCCCTCCAACCTTTTCTCATTTGAGCGAGCTGTATAAATAGAGATCATCACTGTAATAGTCTTAGTGGGATAATTCAATTTAGATCTCGCCTCGCCTTCATTTTCTCCACGTTTGTCTTTACAGCGTGTGCTCTAGTCTCTAAGCAGCATTAGAAATTATAACCAGATGCTGTCAAAAGTAAAGATTTTATAAACAAGTTGTTGGGGACACAAAAGGTCCATCAGCACGCTAAGATTAATGGCTATTTTTAAGGACGAACGGATTGAAGGGGCAGACATAGCTATAAAGCAATCTGACCTAATGGCTACCATCTTGTCTCTTCCGGTCCTCCTGTCACGGAAGCGTGTGCGTGTTTGTGTGTTTGCATATGCACGGTGATGTGTAACTTCCCTAGCTTACGGGTCTAATGGGGAGCCCTGCTGAAATATTCATAATGTCACATTAAGTTTGCAATATCTGCTCTGGAAAACAAATATAAAGCCACCTGAACTACCAACAACATTAGAGCCGTTCAGTTCAGCCTTTAGCATGTGGAGACAGAGGCACATCAGTCTGTGGTTAGTAGCATTATTTGAGTGTTGAAGATGAGCGGCCGAGTTAATGTGTTTGCACACTGAGCAGGCTCGAGTGTGTGCGTAGTTTTACATAAAAAAAAAAACGAGATAAGAAAAAATGAATCTTTCTGCCTGATTAGTTGCAGTGCTGTAAAATATTGGTGTATCCTGACCACATGCTCATTTTTGCTTAGTTATTTTAAGCTATTTCTGTAGTAAATGCTCTAGTTCACGAAGAAGTGGTAAAACATGGCGTGCTGAAAGTGTTGTGGTATCTATCTATCTAAATGAAGTACATGAGGCAAAAACAGAGTTTGTACAAATCAATATTTGATATGAATACCTTTATTCTTAAACACAGCCTGAACTCTCTTAGCCAATCTTCAGGAAAAGTTCTCCGGGCTTCTTGAAAGACCTTCAAAGCTCCTCTGCACATAGTGATGATCATTTTAGGTCAGTGTTAAGTGGCTTAATAAATGTAAAAAAACATCTTCTAAAAATGGTCAGGTATAAGGACTGGACTTAAATGAATGACAAAGCAGCCGATGTTCAAAGAGAAACTTTGAAAGATCTTCAGTAAGCCTGGAGAACTTTTGCTCATGAGTGCTTTAAAAATTACAAGAAAGTCTGTCTCTACTGAAGCAAAATACAAAGAAATGAGGGACTTAAGACTTTAAGATAATTAATTACATTTTGTCTATTTTACTACATAGTACTTTTATAGTAAGCAGAAATCTTTCATATACACGTATGAGCATGGTTGAATGAACCGTGCTCTTCCTTTTTTTCCTCTGCCAGTCTGGCTTCCTGTCTCATCCGACAGTGTTATTGCCTTGTGCTTCCGGGAATAATATACATTACTCATATGGTTCTGACACAGACAGCAATGCTTATTTCCCTGATGAATGTGTGTCCACAAAATGGCACACATGCACGCAAAGAAAAAAAAAGCCAGCTCTTGTGCACAAAAGTACAACACTCATGCTGACAGGACTTGTATTGATGATGCTGATTTAGCGAAGGAAAGGGCAATAAATGTACACTGGCTGTCAGCGACAGCGAGATGGAGATAACAAACAGGATGGGAGAAGAAACGGGCTGACTGGGATGATGAAAAAGATGGTAAAAGTGTTAAGGAAAATGTGATGACAGAGAAAGAGCAGAAGATTAAAAAATAGGGGATGTGGGAGCGAGGGATTGCATCGAGAGGTCATGGGGTATGAATAGAGTCCTTATTGATCCAGAGATAGAGGCTATCATTCCTGTTCAGTGAACACAGCAGCGCTACAGGGCAAAGAGGAAGGGGAGGGTGGAGAGCAGGGGATAAATAGAGGAGGACAGAGTGTCACAGAGGAGCCGGAAACATTCAGAAGAAGTTTGGTACGTCTTCTTTCCATTTCTGTGTTTTAATTTACCTTTTGAGCTCTCATGTTGCATTGCAAGCATCAAAATCAGACCAAATAAATATTGTTTTAAAGTTTTCTAAATACAGTTTTTGTGGTTTTTTATGTTATTTCTATTGGCAGTGACTTCCATTCATCCATAGCCCTGTATAAAACAGTTCTTTTATTTTCGCTGATTCTTGCTATGGGTAATAAACAGTGTCCTGTCTGGGAAAATGTTTATCTCTATCTGCGCTAAAGTACAATTTTTTAAAACAAAAAGACTGAAATCCTTTACGCTGTACCAACTGAACTCTAACAGTTGTTAATTAATTCAAATTTGATTTATTTTTGCGCAGATTCATGGAGAAATTGAGAGTCTAAGCTCTTTGTATACTTTTTAATATCATTGTGTTCATTAAAAAGAAATAATTTTACCTACATCAGCTTTCACGCGTTTGTTTTCCTGCAATGTTAACGGCCTTTAAAAGAGAGTATGACAACATCGGTACAGTTAGCAGCCTGTGTTTATCTTCAGGGGTGGAGCGTGAGGGTGAAAAGACGCAGCGCAGGCATGAGCAGATGCCAGAGAGACAGGGAGTGAAAAGCAGGAGGGAATGAGGAAGGAAGCAGGAGGTGCAGAACAGTTGTTTTTCTCAGTGCATCACTCTCTCAGTGAAACCCCCCCCCCCCCCCGGAAAACCCTCCCCTCCTGTGTGTGGTGTTGTGACAGCTCTGCCTAAATTCAACCACTCACACAGATAAGACTACAGTCTGCTACAGATGGAGGGATGGGAGGGGGAAGAGACAGGGGAAGGGACGCGAGGGACTGAGTGAAAATAACCCAGAGCTACAAAAGAGTGGCAGTTGGGGAGAAGTGCAGCAGGGCAGAGGAGAATACATAGAGACAGAGCAGCGGGACGAAGTGTGTGATAGAGACAGGAAGGAGAGCGATAGAGACATACAGAGTGGTTGACTCATTCTCGTGATGTCAGATCTCGTAAGATCTATGCATTGAGGTGTGCTGACGTCCTCCAGCCGCCGGTGATGAGCAATGTCGCGGCTCTCAAAAGAAGCACTTACGGCACCACAGACTTCAAGCTCCAGTATGTTTGTATTGCAAATCCAATTTGATAAAACACCTTTTAAATAAGGCCAAGTGAGACACAGATGCCTGCAACTTTGGTGCTTCCTGATAGAGCCACACGATGATGATGATGATGATGATGATGATGATGATGATGATGATGATGATGATGATGATGATGATGCGCTTTCATTACAGGCGGCCTTGGGGCAGACACAGAGGAGCGGTTGGTGGAGCATCTCCTAAACCCAGCGCATTATAACAAACTGATCCGTCCTGCGACTAACGGCTCTGAGCTGGTTACTGTGCAGCTGATGGTGTCTTTGGCCCAACTCATTAGTGTTGTGAGTATGGACACGTCTGGGATTGAATCTGTGTGCATGATTTAATGTGATTTTTAGAATTTAATTTGGATAATAGAACAAACAACATAAACACAAATGGTGATTCATTTAAATTTCTGTTTTTCCTCCTGGTAACCTAAACGCCAGAATCTTGATTTAAAACTCAAATTAAACATAATCACAGACAAACCAGCAACACTGAGCAGTATTTGAATATTGTGACGCAATGAATATTGTACTTGTACTTGTTACTCTCCACGACTGCAAACAAGCCTCAGACAAAGGGTAACGTTGCTTTTGTCTCGAGGCTGAAATTCTCTGCTCAGGTTTGTTTGTTTTTTTTATTTTTTTGTTGTAAATTTAACGGCTGCACCGCCGATGTTGCACATAAAGATGATTTATAGTGATGAGTTCTAGCCAGCATATATAAAAGCAGTTACAGGATTCCTTCTGTGGCGCGGGAGGAGCTCTCTAAAGAGAAATTAATCTTGAAGACATCATTAGGGTTATCTTTGGCCTCAGCTTGAAAACAACATTTATTTCCCCCTATTACAAAACTGGGACATGGAGTTTGAAGGATGTTTTCTGAAGCTTGACCCTGTTTAAACATACTATAAATCAGGACATCTCATCCTCACTGAGTCTTTTACATACAAATAACAATGAGCCGCTTCTGAATAAATTCATGCAATAAAACTACAGCTTTTAATGTGAATGTGTTCCATTGCAGCATGAACGAGAGCAGGTGATGACCACCAATGTCTGGCTAACACAGGTGAGAATTTTGACTCCCCATCTGATCTAATCACTGCGTACCCAACATTATGCTACATGGAAAAAGAGAAGGCAGAAAGCTTAGTGAAATGCAGAGAAAACAATGAGTAAATATTTATTTTTAGGTGTGTTTTTTTCTTAGATTTCACAGTGTCGCAGCTAGGTCAGTGGACGTGAATCACAAACCGCGAGGGACTTGGACGGTAGTCATAAATGGGACTTAGATAAACACAAACACACACATTGAAGGTTCCTCTCTCTAAAATTTACTACTGTACGTGATGAATTTCATTGGATAATCAAGTTCCTGAAGTGTTATCACACCAATATTACACGATTCACGGATGCAGTTACTGGGGTGGAAAGATGCATTTTTCTTTTCCGTGTTGTTGCTGTTTCTGGATAGCTGAGTATGACCCTGCCAGCAATCATGTAGAGCTTCAGTTCACACAAAAGTCGACAGGACTGGTGAAGGGAGACATCAAAAAAGAGAGTCATGCTCGTCCTCAAACAAAATCCAGAAGAAGAAAAATAAGAGATGGGAATTTACCAGAGAGTGAGAAATGTACAGAAAGACATTTCTGAAGCTGAACTCATGTTTCTGCGCTAATGTTGTGATTTTTGATGTTCTGTAAAGTCATATGTGACCTCTTATAGCTGAGGTATATAGCTATTTGGGCTTAATACTTATAATAATTTATTCAACAACATGAACATATTCTAGATATTCAGACAAATGACCAAAGACTGGCTTAAGCTGAGATTCACAAACCTAACAACTTTGGAAAAAAACCCCCAAAAAAACAGCAAAGATGGGTTGTAAATAAATAATAAAGAAAATCCAAGGATTTAAACTCTTTGTTTCACTACAAAATTGTAACTGTGATGAGCTGATAAGCAGCAGGACTGTAATCTATTTCTATAGCTCTAAGGATGCACATTCATTTCCCAAAAGAGTTTTAAATTTAGTTGTTTTGTTTTGTTTTTTAAGATCACAGGATATTTTTCTTTAGTCTTACTCTTCTTATCTTAAGTGAGCTCTTGTCCAGAGAAGCCATCTTTGTTTCTGGATCTTTTTTAAATATGTCTGCAGTGGAGTCAGTGCAGTGAATATTACATAATACTGTTTTTTGTCCTTGTCCCCTGAGTATAGAGATTTCCCTCAGATTCTCTGAATCTGTCATTGATTTGATCTGCTGTAGACGATGAATTCCACAAATTATTTCCAATTCTGCACAAAAATATTTTATATTGTAAAACTCTTTGGCCACATAGTCTTACTAGGAGTTGTGAACCCCTTCCCATCTTTCCTTCAGAAAGACTCAGCCACGCTAGGATGATTTTGTATACGCAATGAAATTCTTCTGTTTAGAAAACTGTATAATGTGGCCATTGTTGATGGTGTATATATTCAGAAGAAAAGGTCAAGTTTTGAATACCTGGTCAGGGCATGCAAGGCAGATAGCTAAAGCCATACGTCAGGTGTTGAAGGACAAGGACATATTGATGAGAAGTGGGCATGTGGACATGGAATATATGGGACAGCATACACTGAAAGACACAAACAAGTGGCTGGGATAGTGTGTAGGAACATCTGTTTCCCAAGTCCCGATGGGAGACACCACCAAAGGTGGGTAAAAAAACCAAAAAACCAACAGGCTAAGGTCCTGTGGGATTTCAAGTTCCAGACAGACAAGCAGCTGCTGGCTAACCAACTAGACGTAGTGCTGGTTGACAAGGAGCAGAAGACCACAGTTGTGATAGGTGCGGTGTTCCCACCGGACAGCAACATCAGAAAGAAGGAGCCAGAGAACAGAGAAGTGCCAAGGGCTGGAGGAACAACTGGAGCAGATGTGGAAGGTAAAGGCCAAAGTGGTCCCAGTTTTAATAGAAGGATTAGGAACTTCAAGCCCGAAACTGCAAGACTGGCTCCAACAAATTCCAGGCACAACAACAGAGGTCTCTGTCCAGAAGAGCGCAGACCTAGGAACAGCTAAATACTGCACACAACAACTCCCAGGTCTCCGGTGCTTAAGGAACACATGCATACCACACCGTCAGGGAGTGAGAGGGAGATTTATTTATATATATATATATATATATATATATATATATATATATATATATATATATATATATATATATATATATATATATATATATATATATATATATATATATATATAAACTTTTTCATATAAAGCAGTTCTAAGTACGGTTGTCACACACTGGCACATAGACAGACACACACATGAGCCAGATTAGGATTTATGACATGTAACGGAGCATAGAATCACCATCAGTGCTCTATGGATTCTTTGCCATCAGAAAGTAGGAGTGCCAAGGACAGCTGTCGTGAGCCGAGACAAACTGTAATGACCACAATGCATCACAGTTACAGAGGACAGTCTAGCATGAGCAATACAGCTCCAACCTGGTTATACCACACACAGAACTGTGGTAACAGGTCACAGAGGCTTCAGTGTGGCAATGTCAAAGTCTGATCCACAACATGGAAAACAAGATAATGTTTGTCTTTTACACAAAGTTGCACAGAGGACTCAGATGTCTGCTGATGCATTCACATGCACCCACACACACATACCTGGGAACAGCTGCTGCATTATAATCATGCTGAGTGGTTTGCGGCCGGGTGTGTTTTAAAGACCATTCAGGGTCAGGACAGACATGAGTGTTACTCTGGCTAATGGTAGAAGTGTGATGAAGGTGCAGGTTGGGCAGATAGCATATAACGTACCTTAGGCTTATCTTTATTGCAACATGTCATGTTGACCAGTGACTGAGTGACGAACACAAAAAGACAAACAGACACACCTTCTCCTGTCTGCTTCTCTCAAGATGTCATTTCCTGCTGTGTGGTTGGCAGATGAGTGACTAAGCGTTGTGTTTTTATTGGCCTTTAGGAGTGGCAGGACTATCGTCTGACTTGGGTCCCCGAGGAGTTTGATGGAATGCTGAAGGTCAGGCTGCCCTCCAAACACATCTGGCTGCCTGACGTGGTGCTTTACAACAAGTGAGTCACTCTCTCGTCCACCTGTCCTCACTTTGTAAAGATACAAACTGATAGTGCATACACTGCACCATGAAAGTACAGAACAAGTCACCTGCACTGCATACATCAGCAAATGAAGTGATGAGTCGGTGCACACAGTTGTTCCACAAGAATGCAAACTTCTGTCGTCTTGTCTTTTCCACTTGTAAAATATATGAAGCTTATTTGATGTGCTCGCTGAGAGTCTAGATAATTACCATTGCCTCTCTTTTAATGTGGCTCTTCTATCTTGGACCAATGGAAGGATTTGAAATTACTTCTACACTGTCATACAAATATGCAGCCATCACTTTTAATTCTGCTATTGAGAACAGATTACCTTATGAAAAGTCTTCAGGGGTGCGCATGGTTGACTTAGCCTATTATGCACCTCCAGACCAAAACTTTTCTGCTGGGAATTTAATGACTTTCAGCCTTATTCCTGTCCCTACCGTCTGTGCATAGTTCCTATCCCATCAGCTGCATTCCAGAAACCATCCAGTACTCCTGTGCTGACATACTACATCATACATTTTTATGTGTCGATTCATTTGTGGTTTGTGGTAACTAAATACAAATTTACTTAGGTCCCGAGGACCTTTAACAAGTTGGCAAGATGAGCGGTACGAATCACTCATGTGCAAATGAGTGTACTATCACATACATAGTACATAAATGATAACGTCCCAAATAAGCTTCACTGTAATGTATTACACAAAATGATTAACGTGTAAACTTCATCCGCATGTTTTGTTAATTAGAATTCTCCTGCATGTCTGAGAGAGAATGGGGATGTTGCGGACCACTGGTCTTAATGTAATGGAAACTGAGTGTCAGCATACAGTATGTAAATCAGCTCATCAGAGCACAGCGATCTGTCTGGCCTTCTCCTCTTTCCCTGCTTCAGGCCTTACTTGACTAAAGATTATAAGATCCCTGACCCAACTAACTCTGGAAAAGTGATCCCGTTAATCCCGTGTACCCCAGGTTGGGGTGTTATCCTCCATGACTCCGATGAGTCCAACTGTCAGTCCTTTAAACTGGAGGATTAACTCAGCTTATGCCACTACCACACCACTTTTTATATTATTATTTCATTTGGAGAAAAGATGAAGCGGGTCATAGTGCACTGAAAATGTGCAGCTATGTGTTCGTGCAGGTTCCTCTTTTGTATGTTAAAAATATTCTTGCTGCATGTATTTTTCTGCCATTATCGTAAGATGACATGAAATTCATACAGCTCACAGTAGCTTACATGTGCTGTTTAATCAAGCCCAGATTACCTTAAAAATGATGTCTTCTGCCTGGACTTCACATTCATTTGGTTCCTTATCCTTCCTCTGTGTGTTAATATAAGGAGTCTGTCACGCTGCTAACCAGAGAAACCTCAAAAAGTCACACCCATAACTTCAAGATTCGTTAATGTGTCGCTGAGGTCTAATGAAGCTGCTGCATAATAAGATAAAGCACTACCACATTACCCTATTCAAGAGGCCTGGAAGAAACATGGCTCCTCATGATACTCTTTTATTATTTAAATCATCACACCAGCATCTGGATTTATGTCTGACTCCTGTTTTTGTCTTTATCCTCTCTGACCTTGTCTCTTAGTGCTGATGGGGTGTACGAGGTGTCGTTCTACTCTAATGCAGTGGTGTCTTACGATGGCAGCATCTTCTGGTTGCCCCCGGCAATCTATAAATCAGCCTGTAAGATTGAGGTCAAGCACTTCCCCTTTGACCAGCAGAACTGCACGCTGCGCTTCCGCTCCTGGACCTACGACCGCACTGAAATCGATCTGGTGCTTCGCGCTGATGTAGCCAGCATGGATGACTTCACCCCCAGTGGAGAGTGGGACATCATCGCCCTGCCGGGCAGACGAAATGAAAACCCAGCTGACCCTACTTACGTGGACATCACATATGACTTCATCATTCGCAGGAAGCCTCTTTTTTATACTATCAACCTCATCATCCCGTGTGTGCTCATCACCTCGCTGGCGATCCTGGTCTTCTACCTGCCCTCTGACTGTGGCGAGAAGATGACACTCTGCATCTCAGTGCTGCTGGCTCTCACCGTGTTCCTGCTGCTAATCTCCAAGATCGTCCCACCAACTTCACTGGATGTTCCTCTGGTCGGAAAGTATCTGATGTTCACCATGGTTCTGGTCACTTTCTCTATCGTCACCAGTGTATGTGTCCTGAATGTGCACCATCGTTCTCCCACCACACACACCATGCCCCCTTGGGTTAAACTAGTGTTCCTCAACAAGCTTCCTGCCCTGCTCTTCATGCGCCAGCCGAGAAACAGCTGCGAGCGTCAGCGGCTGCGTCAAAGGAGGAGGGCGCAGGAGCAGAGCGAGGGTGGTCGAAGTGGAGAGGCAGGGGCCTTGATGGTGGGGCTCGGGCTGGGAACTGCTGGTGGGAATGGAGGGGGGACCTCCACAGTGTTTGGTAAGGAGGACAGTGACCCTTGTACGTGCTATGTGAACCGCGCGTCTGTTAAACAGTTTGGAGGGGATCTGGGAGGTGCAGGAGGGGGATCCATCGATGGTCTAAACAGAGTCAGAGAAGGTCGAGAAGGGAGCTCTGGAAACCTTCCAAGAGGGAAGCAAGCAGCTGCAGGTCCTGCTTTGACCCAGGCCCTGCTGGCTCAAGCCTGTCCAGGCTTTGAGGAAGCTGTGGAAGGAGTACGCTTCATCGCAAATCACATGAAGAGCGAGGATGATGATCAGAGTGTGAGTATTATCTGTTGCTTCATATCAGAGCCTGGAGCTGATAGTGTTGCACTAGATTTGTTTATGTTTTATAGCTGGTTAATAAACTTCACTATCATAGTAACTGCAAAAATAGCATTTGACAGCTGCTCAAAATAGATTTTTATGTTGACAACAGATTAAATAAATTAGGACCAGATTAGCTAACTGTCTGCATCAGTGCAAACGCCTCTTTTGGGACCAAAAATCTTCTCTTTGCTGCTGAAATGTGTGGACAATAGTTTTTGAGGAGCTCTTATTGTATATAAATTTATGGGAAAATTACTCAGAGTGGAAAATTGAGCTAAACATATTTCTGGTATTTCGGTATTTCAGTAATGCAAAATTCATAAAGGCTATGTTTGTGTTACAGGAAATATGTCTTTACTTTAAGATGTAATTTGCAATATTTTAGGGAATTTGGGCCACAGTGAAAACTGCAGAGGACACAAAAGCCTCTCAGCACTGTGCACACAGAGTTGTGCAACATAAAAAATAATGTGAATTAATGAATTTATTTTAAACTCTCTTTAGCATCGGCTCTATTATAGAATAAACAGACATGTCTGCCAAGCTATTCGTGGGACTCAGATTTCCCTCATATTAGAAAAATATCAGAATTTTACAAAATGCTGTTCAGGATTTTGAAGAAACATGTTTGTTGCCCACTAAACTATTTGATTCCACAGAGGGGAAAAAAGAATAAAAATTAGAGGGATTTTAAAAATAAAGATCTTAAAGAATAAACATAATAATAATGCCAATGACAACAATGTTTTGCCCAACATATGTACTTTACAGTAACATAACTGAGCAAAACACACCTGGCACCATATTTTAATTGTATATATATATATATATATATATCAAAAATAAAATTTAAATATAACATAATGCAAATATAATAAGGTGGGTGCCACTGCTGGTAGATTTGTCTTTGCTTCAATGTCTGCCTTTAAGAAAAAAAACAATTCTGTTATACTTTTAAATTATTCATGTTCTTATTAGCCCTAGCTGCTAGCTACCAACTGAGTTATTATTATTTCTTTAAATGATAACTTAACTCATGGCTAATGTAGCTATCCAATATTTGCTAGTAGTTAAAGGGCTAACATTCATGTGTTCACTGGCCAAGTTGACTTTTATAATAATTGTTTAACACTTAAGTGTTGTTGAAGCAGGAGCTTTACCAACTTCATGTTTTTCATAAAGTGTTGTTCAGATTTGTGAAAATCAATTCAGCTGCTAGTGAGGTGAGGGGCTGTATGCTAGCTGTGTAAAGTTGTGTGCCATCTGGAGGAGGCAAAGGCCGCCCTGATGGGATCAATACTTTTGCAAATGAGTATCTAATCCATCCAATCTCGTTTTTAATATCTGAGCCTATTTTTTTAACAACCTGATTGCCCACAGCTGCCGCTGAGTCAGTCTTTCCTTTGACTTTAATAAACACCTGTAGGCTTATATGTCACATAGAAAAAGCAAGAGCAGTGTGCATTTACACACATGACACAGTAACAATAACTTAAAATGTGCATCGGTCAGGACAAAAGAAAATGTTGTGTTTTCTTTGAGGAAGCTGTGGAAGGAGTCCGCTTCATCGCTAACAAACCTGTGCAAACCTGAAACCTGTCATACACAGGTTTCAGGTTTGCACACTGACCCATTTTGTAATAAAGCAGCTCTTCTCTGCATAAATCCTGCAGTCAACTTGAGCCTTGCTGTATAATGTTTGTAGATTATTCACTGACTAATCATTTCTACTCTGTTTTGAGCTGTGAATTTGCCCTCCTCCTCATAGACTGTCCTGGGCATTATTGATGTCAAAAAGCTTTTTCTTTGCTTATAAAACTGGAAAAATGTTGTTTTTAGATAGTTTAGACAGTTAGTTTTGATTACCTGATAACAGTCCACTCACATCTGTGCTGTTTTCTGTGATTGCAACACCACTAATTTATTCCTCTCAGTAAATCTGTCTTTTTTGTGTAATCACAGACTCAGAGATAGTTATTATCCCACTGTAGCTGCCCTGCTTTAAAAGACTGCGATTTTACTGTTTGTGCTGACCTTAGCACTTTAATCAGACACTTTCTTTGACTGATAGAGCCTTTTAGCAGTGAAAGAAATTTTTTTAACCTTATATTGTAAAATTATATTGTATTGTAAAATTGGTCATTGGGTTATTTTGGGGGGATGGGGCTTAAATTATCTAGTATTTGCTAACTGTCTCCTTATGAAAAGAAACACAGCTCCAAATAAATGCTTTTGTGCTGCTTGTCTACTTTATTTGTTGAGCAGCAGCTTTTAACTTAGTGCTATTCCACTAGCTTAAAAAATGTAATCCTGTAAATTTAAACAGCAATTTTGGCAAAAACAAATGACATTAAAAAAGTGTATTTGATGTGGTGCTGCAGTTTACAGCTCTGACACCATGCATGCTAATATAGCCTGTGATAATGTGAGATGAGCACCAATAGTATCGGCTGATAATACATACCTCCATATTTATTACTCAGATTCAACTGTGTATTAACATAAAAAAATTATCATGTCTCCGTGCGTGTGAAATCCTGCCATAAACAATCTTCTTTTATGCGCATATGTTACCAGCCATAAAAAGTATCCAGAGCAGCACAGATCAGTGCCATATCATGTTATAGTCAAGACCGAGCTGTGCGACTCTGCTGTTTAGTACTGCCATTTAAAATGCAAGGGTTAGTACAAAAGGCCAGAAGCAAAGGAGACAGATCTGGTGATGCAATCGTAACCCTCTGAATATTCGACACAGACATGTAATTATAGCAGCAGCGGCAGCATGACGTGTGCATAGAGAAAGAGTACAACTGGTAAAGAGCTGGAATAGAAGAAGCGAGTCAGCAGAGTGAGGGTGTTATTTTTTATGTCTTATCCTGACCGCATCTTATTGGAGCGTGCGTCTGACATGGGAATTAATAAACCGCAGTAATTCTGTCTATCACTGATATAGTTACCATCCCATCGCCTTTAAAATCCTCCCATTCCCAGCGCAGTGCATGGCTCATCATTCATTCCCCTCTCTCTTTAAGTTATCATCACAGGGGTCACAGTTTCAGAACACCCTCTGTTTCTCTCCGTCCTCCATCTCTCTCCAGTCTCTTACATCCTTCTCCTCCTCCTTGACTCGTGTCAGACCTCATCAGAGCTGTGTAGCTGAACGAGTCTCCATTCACATTAACACTTCACCTCCATTAACGTTGCGTCTAGTTAAAGGCAGACGGGTAGGTCAAATGATAATGAGCATGACTGGACTTGAGAGTGGGATTCTGCTCACCTTAATCTTTCTCTTCACCCTGTTCCACAACCACAGGTGAGCGAGGACTGGAAGTATGTTGCCATGGTGATCGACCGCCTCTTCCTGTGGATCTTTGTGTTTGTATGCGTGTTCGGCACGATGGGCATGTTCCTGCAGCCGCTCTTCCAGAACTACACAGCCAAGACCATCAACATGCCAGGTTGACCATTTTTCCCCAGCCACAATCACGCTGACAGACAGCTCCCCGACCAATCAGCACAGCAGGACATGGGCCGGAGGCGGGGGGTGGGTCTGGGTTTTAATGTGTCTATGGTACAGGAACCGGAACTGGAATAAACAACAATCACATCCATTACCTTTATAGTAACAGTTTTTGCAACAAACGATTTTTCTCCTATGAAGATAAAGAAAAACACCATCTTACTCTTACCTGCAGGTTTTTGGTTGTTGTTTTTTTTGTCCAGATGCTTAATGGTGTGACCTCTTTCTGGTGGAAAGGTCTCTCCCTGCTTCCCTCTTCAGCCAGCCAGGGAGTGAGGATTCTCCGAGTTATTCCTTGTTGAACCTTACGCCAGCTAGTTAACACTTTCCGCATTACACTGACTGCTTAAGTGACACGTGACATACCTGTCTTCAGCTACGACAGACGTTACTTATTCACTATGTTAATTGATGTCAGTATCAGAGAGGAAAGGGAAGTTTATATCAATATCAAGGTTCTTATACTCCCCCCCCCCCCCCCCCCCCAAAAAAAAAATCCACTCTGTCAGTAAACTGATTCAGTATATTTTATCATAGCATAGCTGCTTACCACAGTATAGCATTGAGTATATATTATTAAGATTTCTCTATGTTTATTAGATCATGCAAGGATATGACGCTAATAGAGAGACTATGGTGTGTTGTATGATTGTATAGATATAACCAGAATGTGATATAAACTGTAATACACAGCCTGTGATGCGCACACTAACACAATATGTGTAAAAGCAACAGATTGTGAAGGAAAAATATATAGAAGGTAGTTGTACTTCGAAAAGAGCCAGGTTGCATTATTACATAAAAGTCAAAGGGATGAAGTAATAGATTATGCATGGACGGTTTTCTGCTCAGACTGTTGTGCACAGTAAGTAGAGAACAGCCGCAGCCTGCTGTGCCAGAGTGCACAGCTGCACTGAGACGAGTCTAGCTCCTGAGAAATTGAGGAAGCTGAGCCAAGAGTGTGGATATGGGCTCCTATTTGATGGGCGGTGGAACATGGTGGATTGATGGGAGGTGTATCATGGATATTAAGTCATGTCACAACTGTTCATTTTCTGTTATCAGAGCAGGACAAAGCCTCATTCGCTCATCATTTTCTCCTCTCTCCTCTCCTCTCCTGAATATATAATTCTGCAGTGGATTTTGTTCGTGTATGTAATGTCCAGAACATATGTACACATGTACATCTGTGAGATGCAGTGTCCAGAGGAGCATAACACATGTATGTATCCCTCCCATCCTTCCACCCTTTCAATTAATCTCTGCTGTCTCTCTGTTTATCTGGTCTTCCACGGGCGCTCACTTCTGACATTTAGTCCACTTAGAACAACAGCTAACTTCCAGTCATTAGTGCCGTATTCTTTTTGTGGCAGATTTCCACAATCTTCACAGGATCCCTGACAACAAAGACGATGCAAAAGGTCTTTTCAGGCACACATGCAGTCGGGTGGGGGGAATTAAATTTTTAGTAAACAAGAGCAAAATGCCAACAGGAGCAACAATGAAGCAGTCCTGGCAAGGCAATAAGTTGTGCAAAATCACAAGCAGAAAGGGTGAATGCCGAGGAGAAAAAAAAAGCAGGATAGGCAGAGACAAAAGACTCTTGTTATTAGTGCAATGGAAAGGTACGATAAACCTCTGGAAAAAGGCCATCTCCCCAGTCACTGTCATTTGCTACAGGTTTCCTGGCTTTATGCAGTCGTGTGACCAACTCTGCAGCTCAACTCAGTTTTGGACTGGAAGGCGTCTCTTGCTGTGTCTAGGGCGGATGGGATTACCCGCGGGGGTTCCCGGGCAGATCCCGAACAAGTGTGAAAAGCCTATCAGAGACCTGTGAAAACTGTAGGCTGCATGTCTCCACACGGAGAAAGTGCTGCTGTCCACTCTCTTCTCTTTCTCTTTTTGACCTTTCCACTCTCCTTCCTTTCTCTCTCACTTCCTCTCTCATTATGCTCTCCCATCTTTCACCTTCCCCTTCCTGACTCTAAAATCTGCTCCTGTGCACACCTTAACCAGTCCAATAAAGGTTGTAGGTTCAGATTAATCAAAGTATGTCTGCGTGACATGTTTTCACATGAAAGAAGGAAACATTTCCTGGCTTTCTAACACTGATGCTGGCAACTTCCTTTTTTATATGAACAAAAATGCACACACACTCAGTCACACAGTACTTTTTTTTCTCTTAGGAAGCAGGGCTTTTAAACAATAATGTGTTTAAAGCCCTGTCAAGGTCACTCTGGGTTCTGATTATTCTACTGTGAAAACAGGACTGTAGGTAGTTCTTATCTACACATATAAACCTGACATTTTTAGTGCAGAGAACCAGTTTGAATAATTCACACCACAGCAGGAATAACTGTCTCTCATATCTTACGCTTAGCAATACTTAAAGACAGCATCTTAGAATGTGTATTTCGTAAATACCACATAGTATCTCCGGTCTGCATCCATCCACCTCTGGCACAAACTGCTGTACCCATGTGGCAATGCAAATTAGAAGTAATGCACCAAAACCGCTGGATTCAGAGGACCACTTGCTGCCACCTGGTGCTCGTTGTTTGTTCATTCTCGTTCTCTTCTGTAATAATGCATAGCCAACTTGTTTGAGTAAAGGTCACATTTATTTTTTTCGGGGAAGGGGGGCATCCCTTACTTAAATGTGTGACAAGATGCACGAAAAGAGCAGAAAGAGAGATATTCACATATTCAAGAATGACAGCTCTTGAAACACTAAAGATGTTCACTTTGCAGTAATATTACAGTTTGAATGAATTCAAGAGACATTGAAGACAAAACACAACATTTATTTCTCTATTAGAGGTTTGTTTGTGTGTGTATCTGTGTGTTTGTGAACTTGAGGTCCATGACAGGATGTCCCAAACGGGCCTTCTCTCTCTCCTTAAGTGCTTCCTCCCTGGAACATGTGGGATTTTTAAGTGGAGACTCTGGGCGAAGGGTGTGTTCACTTCTTCTCTTGCTTGTCATTGTACTCCAGGAAGAAGTCGTTACAGGCCACAGTGAGAGCTCCAACCAAAATGATGAACTCTGTAAAATCTACCTCTCCATCATTGTTGGAATCCAGGTCTCCCATAATCTTATCCACAGCTTCCTTATCCTGGGCATTCTGCACGTATCAAGATACAAAAAAAAAGCAATGTCTTTTCTGTACACATAATCTACATTTGCATCTTCTCTTCCTAAGTATGAACATGTGCTTTCTTACCCCCAGATAGCTGCCAAGCTCTTTGGTAAGCATTTCTTTGAGCTCACCCTTGCTCAGTGTATATTTGTCCCCGTCATTTCCAGAGTACTTATGGAAGGTCTGGATCATGAGCTGCATGGCATTCTCCAGGGTGGAAGCATTCTCAGAGTTAGGCAAAGACATTCTGTAGAGGAACAGAAGGGTGGGTTGAAGATACAGTAAGAACAGTTCATGTCAGTACATGTGCTCTGTCAAGCATTGGGGGAAGCATGGAAGTCTAATGCAGAAAAAAATCAGGTGAGAAAAACCTGTCTGTCGTTCTGTTTTGCACTTAAATGTGTTTGCAAATATGCATTCAAGTAAGATGAGTTTTGCACACAGTATTTGGGCAGAAACCTTATCTAGCTTAACAGTTTCTTCATCGTGTCCTGGCCCTGATAAGATTTTGCCACAGATAAAAGGATCCTGCTCTGCCAAGGTTTTTGAACCTCCGGGAGTCCGGACATAGTCAGCAGCAACCGGACATGTGAGCCAGCTGATAAGAGTGAAACTCTAAGCTGGTTAAAAAGCCCATCCACTGGAGAAGATGTATCGGGGACACACAGTGGCAACCTGATCTGGCTTTTACTTTAGCTTTACCGGATAGCAAAAAAAACACCACAAACAGGTGTAGGTCCTACCTTTGTTGAACCTGTATCACCTGTGAACTGTGAAGACTTTTCCTAATTGTCAATCACAGCTTATAGTAGTTTTCACATAGATTTTATTTCCCAAAACAAATCAGCAGGATGTAAAAATGACTAAAAATGCATTTTTGGCATGCTATGTCTTTCCGATGTCTAGTTAACCAGTGAAATTGTTTTTTATAACTTATCAGTGAATCAACTGAAAGTTCTCCCTGTCCTTAGTGCTCTACACGAAGGTACTCGACAAGTGATGAACTAACAGACATGCTCTAGCTGCATCAGCACCAGTATGCAATCATAATTGGGAAAAAAGACAACAGAGAAATGTGGAGACAGTTGAAATCTGTCCCTCTGTTTCTTACCTGAGTGGAGGATTAGTGCTGGCCTGCTGCTCAGGTGCAAAGAGAGGAGGTAAAAGCAACTGTTAAGGAGGATGAGGACTACACCGTCTTAAATACATCCCTTACTCCACCCATCCCACTTACCCCTTCCTCCTCCTTCTCTACCCCCTCCACCTGTTGCCCCTCTCCTCTCTACCTTCTCTGTTTACGCCAGAGACACCTGCTATCCGCTAATTGGACATACACAAGAGCCGGTTGCAGCTACAGAAAGACTTAAGGTAAATTGAGGTATTCACAATAAGTCTACAAGCCAAACCTGCCCTAATGTGCTCAAATGTGTTGAAATAAGAAAACTCACTAAAAAGAGAAGAAGTGCTGGAGAAAAGATCTATTTGTTTCCAAATATTCATACGTTGTCTAAACTCACTCGACCAACTGCGCGCTCCAAGCACAATGGGCTGTTGTGCAGTGACAGTGACATATTGCTTACCGTGTCACAGGTTGCTATTGAAATAGTGGATTACCCTGCTCCTCTGTTGTGCAACCGCTTTGTACTTCATGTCAAAACAAAGGAAAGGCTTGCAGGAAGTGCTTAAAATACTGCTATACCAAGGCAAAGATTAATAACTCAAAAGCACCTGGTTTCAAGCAGCAAAAAAATTGTTAGGTTAATTGTAGGGGTAGGATGTTCACTGGAGGAGGGGGGTGCGGCGGAGGCTCATGCTTGTTATATTATCCGAAGGATCAGAGTAGCACCGATGAATGGAGCCATCGCACCTGGCAGTCATGCAGAGAAATCCCCACACAAAGGAGAACATGACAATGCGAGGACACACACACACACACGAGCACTTTCACAAGCTTGTTCACACCTTTGGCTTCAAAATACACCATACATGCAAAAAAAAAAAGCACAAATAAAGACATATTTGAACAGGAACAGAAAAAATTCTTGAAATAGTTCAAGACACACCTTTAAAGCTGCACACCACCCTTGCACAAACCACGTGAAGAAAACCGAGAAGCAAGAACAGAGAACTGGAACAGAAACATACTTTAAATAGTTCATGTGAGGCATCCACCGGACTTGGAGACATCTGGATAATGGTGAGAGCGAGAGCCAAAGACCATGAAAGTAATTGCGTTTCTGAATGAATGATAGACAGGCTTGTGCTTAAAATTAAACATTAAAGCTTTTCATATGAAGAGATCATGTTTTAAAGTGCAGTGATGGTAAAGCATCTTCTCATTAATGAGTCTTTGGAGCATCATACTGTGCCAGTAAGGGGGGTAGCACGGAGTGTGTGTGCACATTCGTATACACCGAATGTATAGAGTTGCTGAGTGAAGGGTGGTGCACAATAGAAAGTGTAGACTGTATATCAGGATCAGGTTGCAATAAGTGATACATCTAAAGGGTGCTGAGTTTGACTAGTCAGGGATGTCGCAGCTATATTTAGCAAGTGCTGCTGGAAAGGAGCGGGCATGATTCAATTAGTGTCAAATCATGACAGAGAAACTACTGCACTTATAAAGTACTTCCGCACATGTAGAAAGAAAGGAAATGTATATGAGAAAGGGAGGTTCAAAGGTGAAATCTTAAAAGACTGACAAATGTGCAACAGCAGCAACCACAGACCAAAAAAAAACAATTTAATTTTAATATAAAGCTTTTATTTTGAAAACATTGGTATAAAATGTAGGATTGGTATAAAAAAGACCAGCTCAGAATCCTTCAGTGACAGTGTTACTACATAAAGGTTCATTTGGACAGACATTAAGATCTAGTATAGCCGGTTAACTATCTCAGAGAAAATCATTATGATCTGATGTATACATGGTGGCTGGAATGTTTGGAAATGAAAAAAAAAGACATTTAATAAGCTCAAAAAGAAAAAAACATGGCTGAATGCAGATCCTCTCCAAATACTGCAACTTCAAGAGCATCTACGATGAATCTGGATTGCTTTCAGTCTTGCGCTGACTCATGGAGTTAGCCAAGTAACCTATCAGGGTAAGGTATTCCTCGAAGCTGACCTTTCCATCGCTGTTTTCATCCAGTCCCCTCTGCATCTCCTTAACAGCAGAGGAGTTGCTTGCATCCTGAGTTTAAAAACAATAAAACAAATATTAAAGAGATTAGAGATTACAACTGCTTTTAAATTCATGTTCTAATATACTGGCAGCATGACGGACAACCACAAAACACTTACTTCCATGACACCACTGAGGTTTTTCTCCACCAGTTTCTGGAAAGATTTGCTGTCTAGGTTCTCCTTCCCCCTGGAAGATTTAACAAACGTGGTCACCAACGTCTTAATAGCGGACTCCATATCTGTATAAGAGAGTGAGACAAGGACAAAGCAGAAAAAAGAATTTAGGACAGATAAGGACATATCTTAGAAGACTCTCAGACTCTCAAACACTGTGCCATGAGATACTCTTCCTGTGAACTTTAATAATATCATAATGCAAAAAACTAAACAGAGCATTGAGTGGATGAGACGCTTATTTCATATTGAGCATTTCATGCTTTGTTTGGTTCTGATTGTGAAAAAGAGTAATGTCAGCTGTGAGTTTGTGGAAGGCTTGTGCACAACTATGTGACCTTTAACTCCATACAACCAAATTATAAAGCATATTATGATGTATTTAAATTGACAAACATGTCATTTATAATACCTGATGATTTTAAAAAGGCAAAACCCAGACAGAAAAAAAATCCCCCTAAGACCCTCTTGTCCTCTGTGGGAAGAACAGAAGTGAAGAGGAAATCCTGGGATTTCTTCTGACGCCACATTTGCAATAGTTTGACAAACAGATAACATGTGCTTTCTTTTCAAAATGGTGCAGCTTCCACGTTTTCTAGGGACAAGGGAACTTAAGTGATCATTCATTTATTCATATATTTTTTGCAGATAATATGATAATATTGCTAAAAATCGAATTGTTTCTTCAATGTCAGATTCTTAACTTCACATCAGTGGGATTGCAGAAATGTACAGTATTTTCTAACCCCCTAAAAACAAACCTTTTACTCAGTGTCCTTTGCAGTGGGCAGCAAGACTTACTAACTCCCATTTTTAACCATTTGTCCCATTCAGAAACCAGAGGACCAAGTGAGGCAGGAAGGACTTTACTCATACTTGTAGAAGCGAAGTCAGACTTACAGATGTCAGTGGACGAGGTGGACAAGGTTGAGAAGTTAGGGCGGGAAGGCGAGAGCTCAGAGGACATACCAGCTTCTGAGGAGCCTGAGCTGGGATTAAGTGACCCATGGTCATGACAAGCAATGTGTAATGTGGAAATTTAACAATTTATTCATTTAACAAGCAGGGGCCTCAGTAGCATACGGAAGAACCATACACAGCCACGACAGCCTGGCACCTCCTCCTCATGCTGCTCACAAACTTGGTCCAGCTTGGTCTGGGATGGCATCTCATTCTTCAACCAGCAATTGTCACAAGTCAGCCAGTGTGGTTGTGTTGGACGCTATGGCCCAAACAGCGCGCACAAGCTGATCCCACAAGTGTTTAACGGTGTTGAGGTCAGGGCTGCAGGCAGGTTCTTCCATCCTCTCCACACCCAAATTCTTCAGATAGTCGCTGATAAACCCTGCTCTGTGGGAGCGAGTGTTGTCACGTTCGAGCACAGAGGTCAGTTGCTAAACCTCATCTTGATATCTTTGTATTGCGAGTGCCTCCAACGACGACAATCCATGTTTATCCAGTGAGGGAGATGCTGCCTCACAAAATCACACCTCCTCTACCCTATTGGTGCAGCAATCAGAATGGTTGCTGCACCAGTGATGAAGGATGGTCATATCAGCCTTCCTGGCAGTTCTATGAGACCAGCGACTGGCTGTGTGCTGTCTTTTCTGGATTGTCTGGGTAGAGACCCCTCGGCCATACCGTCCTGCAAACCTTGACTGCAAATCTGTTAAAGGCTGCCTCTGGTTCCTAAGTGCTAATAGGGTGAGGAAATGATCTTCTTATGTAGTAGCCTTCTTGGGACGTCTATTTCGTGGCCTGACTCTGATATAACCTGTTAGATGGAGCTTGGCCTTCAGTTTGGAGATGGCACTGAAGAACAATCCAAATGATACTGCAAATTGGTTTTGTGCAACACCCACTTGAAGTTGTCCTATAGAACAAGCCTAATTCAGATCAGTCAAACATGGCGTGCTTGGAGTAGACACCAGTTGACCGCTGTAGCAAGGCCTGCTAATCACAGACAGTTAGACACTTGATAGCCAGAACTGGAGTACCAAAAGTTCAAAACAAGAGTCAGTAGCAGAACAAGCTATTTGGCATTAGCAGAGAAGATTTGGCAACTTTTTCATGGGCGCAACCCATGTGGTACTATTTAGGGGGAAATGAACAGACTTTAATGGTATAAGATTTCCCAAGAAGCATTGTTACAACAAATAAATAACAGACCAATCCATGACTTGGATCCGGATACACCGAGTCCTTATTATAGCTAATTTAATAAGTTGAGACATATTCTTCAAGACTGGGCAGTCCATTGACGTAACAAATGAGATTATTCTTTTTCAACATCAGAGGAGAAAATTATGTGAGATTTCTGTTAAACAGCGTGCAGGAAGGCTGCCTCAATCTGCTGAGACCAGTGAAGGTCTGTGCACTGTAGATGAGCTGATGTTTCCTTTCCCACAACTTCAGAGCCCCGCCTTGTTGTCATCTTGCTTGAGCTCAGGCTCCTTAAAAGCCTGAATGTCGTCCTCTGAGCGTTTGCCTTGCTTTTTTAATCAAAAAGTTCAACGATGTGAGGTTTTTTTTTAGTTTTTTTTTTAAAAACAATGTTTATGTGTTCAGTCGTAACTGTTTTAATGTTAAATAAAAAGAACTTTTTTAGCAGAAATGAAACCAATATCATTTCATCACATCATTCTGTCATCACGCAAGACTCCATGTTCATGACAAGGGGCAAACAATTAAACAAAGAAAAACAAAAAATTTAATGAATAACAATTTTTTTTTCTTCTTTCAACTACAACACTTAAAATACCTTTTAAAAAATCCTTGTTTGATATTTAGAGTTTTAGAAAATTATTGTTCAAGTGGATTTTGAAAGTGCATTCAAATTGGTTTATGTAAGTGTCAAAAATGTGAGACACACAATTGACGTCAGCACGGAAGGGGAAGAGGGGGAATGGGGAGCGATGAGGGGACCCAGGTTGGATGCTGGTGGAGGTAAACAGAGCAAAAGAGAGGGAGTGAGGGGAGGCTGAAGAGATGGGGAGTCTCTAAAGGTAAACACAATGGGAGCTGTGATCTCTGACGGTGGACATCTGATCCCCAAAAGCGAACAGGAGGCTGCGAGATCAGATTACTGCCTAATGCCCGACTGCAGCAGCACACACTACCGCGCACTGTAGGAACACAAGTACGCACTGAAATATGTCACCCAACTAGTGAGCCAAACACTAACAGATAACCTGAATGCCAACGTCACATCCTGCACTCACTGAGCAAACCAAAAGCAAACCATTTACAATCTCACTGGATGCCAAATCCGGTAGCTCTAATAAATAAAAAACAGCAACATCAACACAGCACACACTGGAAATATGACAGAAAGCTAAAAAACAAAACTCTACTGATCTATTTTAAGCATGCAACTAATTAATTCCATTAGTCTGTTTTTAAAAGCAGGCACAATAATAAAAACAACTATTTAAAATACTGTAATTAATGATGATAAAATAACATTTAGACACTGCAGTTACAGAGTCCCGGCTCACTGTCACACTGTCAGGGTTTTCTGAGACATTTCAACATAGCCGTGCCATTATTAGGAACACTGGTGCTTTCCCCACTGTGACAAATATCTGCTGTGAAAATGTCTGTGGTTTCATATGTGACACAGAGATGATATATATACATATATTTATATATATGCATATATATTCTCAAATGAGCTGGTGGTGCATGCTTTTTATTTAAAATGCAACGCACCAAGAAAAGGCAGGAACTGCTCCCAGCTGCAAAGGATTACAAGTAATTGTGGTAAAAAAAAAAAAAAAAAAAGAAGATCTGGGGCCACGTCAGAGCCCTGTACCTCTAACAAATAAACAACTAACAAAAAATAACATGTAAAAAACAACACAAAGAAATAACCATAGTAATTTGACTGAAGTACACAATTACTATGCAGATTAATCAGGGAGATTTTCAGTTATTTTCTGTTGCATGTGCACATTATGTTTCCAAGCACAATTTGACTAACACAGGGGTCTTTTAAGGTCACTCCCATGAAGTTTTCTCTTGTCTCAACAAAGTAGAATTCCAAGGCAATGGCTCGCAGAAAACAAAAGCCCTGAATGAAAGCTGAAGATACTTGAGCAGCATTGATAAGTATCTCAGCAGCGTGGGGGCGAGGTCTTGCTGCAGGATTTCCAGTGTGTATTGGAAACTACCACAAAGCAGCAGTGGACACTGGATGGGTAATAATCATTGGTGCCTGGAGTGATGTTGCTGAGGTAACTTTAGAAGCTGGTAAATCTCCCATCTGACACTGATGTCATGCCTCACCGCTCACACTACTCACCTACTCTGGCCCACACGAGAACACATAGACATACAGAAAGACGGAAAAGCACACACACATATGCAGAAACACACTCATCTAAAGAAGGACAATGCCAATTAGGACTTCTGTTGCATTAACCTAATTACTGGGTGAATGAGAGCAGGCACCCAAACCCTGGATTTTGTTTCATGTCTCCCTGCCATGCCAGCACACACTGACACACACACACACAACTCTTTTCAACATTCAAGTTAGCATCTGTCATCAGCCTGCTGCTCATTATTATTTAATACGTTACTATAATTGTCTTAACACCTTCCTAACATCCTCCACAAGTCAAACAGCTCGGGAGCAGGCTGTTTACAGGCCATATATCAAAATGCTCGACAGGCCACAATCCATTAGCATCTCTCCTGAATGTAACAAGATGAGCAGAAAACCAAGAAGGCTCCAGTATGAACCGGAGACATCAGGGCCACAAAAATCCAAAATGAGTAGAAAGGAACATGTGGCAGGGCCGTTTTTGTCTGATAAGGGCAGGGAGCGTGTAATGACGACAATCGTGGCTCTTGTACAAGCTCTTAGTGCATACACATTCCAACTCTGAGTGTGGAGATGGTGATTAGAGAGAAGGCAGCTAGTTGTCAAACAGAAGCAATGTGTTTTCTAGTGATTTGTCAGTTGCAAGTGTAATGATTAAATGGAAATTGAAACATCTGATACAGACATTTGAACAGGAATATACTTTTCATATTGTTGGTATGAGGGGTTTTTTTTAATGACATTTTTTTTGCATTTTACACAGAGTGGTTCAGCAGCTGCTAATGTGCTTGTGAGCATCATGGATTATTACCAGTAAGAGAAGAGAAGAGCTAGATTTTCCTGTTTTAAACATCTTTAGAAGCCTAAAGTTACAAAATCATCCAGCACTCACAAAAGAAAAAAAAAGAAGAATTCAAGTTTTAAACAATAAATATTAAATAAATTAATAATGACAGTTATTTTTTATATCACCGGTGTATTATAACATGCAGCCCATTAAGCTCCCTTAATGGGCTGCATACACACTGTAGCTACATGAACTCCTGAATTAACTGAATAACATGAATATTGAGCAGACCTAGCAAAAGAGAGGGAGGTAATGTGAGGTAATGTGAGGTAATGTGAGGTAATGAGCGCTGAAACTAGATGAGACTTGTCATGTGCAAACCAGTTTTAACCCAGTAAGTCCATCTAACCCACCCCTCACTACTCCACTAAAGAAGGCAAACTGAGAACGCGAAAACCGAGAAAGTTTGAGCATGCTTCCCATCTCAGACCAAACGGATCTCTCTCTTTTTTTTCCGTCTTCTTCTGCGATGGCAACGGACGTGAGCAACCATTGATCCTTGTGGGTGACCAGCTCCACCCTGGTCGTGTTGTTTGCACTAGGTGTGACTGACTCACTTCCCCCGTGAGCATACCTGTCATCGCCCAGGTCGCTATTTCTCCTCTGCTTCATTAACTACACCGGGTCGAAGCCATTCGAGTCTCACTACCGGAGTCTTATCATAACGTTAATAATTCACAGTGATGAGAGCCAAATCTGACTGTCGTTACAACGGTCACATTATGACTGACTAACGGGGCGATAACAGCCTCGGCGCACACGCCAAAACTAGTAAGCGCCGCGCGTAACGGAGATGTTAGGGGCTTGCCCACGTCGCACATTTACATTTAGCCCTAACTAATCCTCACAATTTGTAGAGTGACCACAGGCAGGAGTGACACACAGCAGATAAATAAGTAAACGCGACTCGAGACTCCGGTTTCTGTGTAAGTGTAAAGGGATTGGGGTTACATTACCAAGAAGATGAACCCGATCCCTGTGGCCACCAAGCTGGGTAATGACAATAGAGAGGCTGGCAAGTAATAGAAAATTGATGACACGGTGCAGAAAATAAGTTCAAGTTTTAAATTTTTTGTGTTGAGTAGAAAGGTTTGAACTCGCAATTTAAAAAAGAAACAGCTGAATTTATTAATGAAGAGAACTCGTAATGGAGAGAGAAAAAAGCACTCACCTTTGAGAGCGAGAACAAAAGCCTATATAAACTGTCTCAGCAAATGCTCTGCTTCTTTCTTTCAGATCCTCCTCGCAAGGCTTCCTCTAGATTAAGCAGCTACACATATCTTTTCCGTGATTTAACTTCTGACTCAAGCCAGTTTTTTTCACAGTTTTAGGGCGTGTGCCTGGGAGAGGAGGAATGTGGAAAGAGGCGCAGCTTGAGCAACGCAGCAATATTTTCTTAACAAAGATTTCCGTTGTTCCACAAAAGAGTCTAAAAAAGCGTTTTTGATTACAAAAAACTTGCGGCCTTTCTGCTTCTGTTTTATACTCACACCCGCATCTTTGCTATTTTTTTAAATATATACATGTATTATATTATATTGTACTTTTTTTCTGGCACAACACAGTTTCTCTCAACAAGTAGGGACAAGAGCGCGCGCATGTTTTAAGCGCGTGTGTGTTCAAAGTCTTACGAACAGACAGATGCAGTCAAGCCACACCCTGAAAGTGGTTCAAAGAGTGGAAAGATGGAGTTATGTAGCAAAAACTACCCCAAAACTACCCCCCCCCCCCCCCCCCCCCCACACACACACACACACACACACACACACACACATACAAAGTAACGAATGAAAGACTGGACAGCAGAGAACACAGAACTATCCTGTTACATTTTATTCAGATTTTTCCCTAAACACCACCTCTGTTGGCGTCCGGAGGGGAGATGATGATTTCCAGGAATTAGGAAGCCAGGAATGCGCACGCACGCACACACACGCACACACACACACGGCTGTAACACACTACATTCCTATTCTGCAGTTTCATCATAGGACTGTGAGCACGCCGGGCTTAAAGCATGTGTGTTTTCGCTGCGGGCTGGGATTTGTTCTAAAACTACCGAAACCGTGTAGTGTTATGTAAAAGTGAAGTGACTGAATCTACCTGAGAGCCTCTTGAAACATGGGAGGTGGAAATGAAACACAAAGTATTGACTAAAAACACATGACTGTGAAACTGAAACGGGCTTTAGGGTGTTTTTCATCTGGCTGAAATCCCGTTTTTTTTAACTACATGGCACACAGGCGACACAGTAACACACAGAACTGCGAAAGAAAGAGTATCCGAGGACACTCTTATTGGCTAAACCTCCCATGCTTGCTCGCAAGTTGCCCAATCAGCTGCCAGAATTCCAAGAAGTTGAGCTCTCCATCATTGTTCTTGTCCAATGAGCTCATAAGTTGGTCAATGGCAGCAGGGTCATCAGCTTTCTGCAGGAAAACAGGAAATCACATGTATCCGATATTAAAAAAGAACCGTCTCAGTCCGTGGATAATGCAAAAAATTCGGTTAACACTGGTCATGTGTATGGAGCGAGAGATCAGAGGCAAGCAGAACACACTGGCATGCAAACGAGTTTAAAAAAAAAAATCATGCTTCATCAGCAGAAGTGGTTTGGCACAGAACTCTATTGACTCTGTCCCCATCTAGTGGTCATTGCGATTATTACAACTATTCAAACAAGAAGAAGCATGTGGAATTTTCCACACTGTGGGTAAAGCAGACCTTTATCCTTCGAACATGTAGAGCACAGACAAGACAGTCTCAACAACGCAATACTTTTTTTTTGAGGGGGGGACATTTAGTGTGAAACATTAAATGGAGAGTAATATCCTGTCCCAATATGAGATGATGCAACTGCTCATTCATGGTCAAGATCACAGGCAGGAGAGCTGTTAAATGACTCAAAACTCCAGTAAGACTGCAACTGTTGATGAGAGCTCACATAGATGATGACTAACGCTTAATAACATCAGCTTCCCCCTTATGATTAATTTCGTGAGAAACAAAACTCAGTTTGAGTAAATTGAGTCTCCCTGATTATACTGTAACGATGGTTAAGTGTTACTGGACAGTGACATGTTGGTTTTCTCTGCACACTGTTGTTGTTCCTTTAAGATTCATGTTTGGTTGGGCTGCAGGAAGTAGTGAGGGTGGTGTACAGGAAGGGGTGGGGGGACCTGGTTGTTCTGTGTGTGTGCCAGGCTGAAGAGAGGTGTAGTTCGAGAGCGCTTCCCCCTGAGTTAACAACCCGCTGGCTTATGTGCCGAATAAACGGACAAACTGAGACCCCAACCGTCTGGTTCTTGTGAACGTTACATTGGTGTCAGAAGTGAAGAAAGAAAAAAGAACCCCAGAACGCCCGAGACCCTGTTGCCGGCGACGCTTGCCGTTACGAGACGAGGATGTTGCCGGGCAGGATTAAGAAGGAGACGGAGGAGAGGGAGGTTCGTCCGCGCTCGCCCGCCCATGGAGTGAGGGAAACGGCGCTGCGGCTGTCTGCAGAGGCTGGATTTTCTCCAGGTTTGACTAGGCTCGGGAACTGTTCGCACAGCGGCCGCGATTCCGGCGGGAAGGAGTCGACCTCGCTTGGCGCGCCGTCACGTGATGTAAACAAACATGGCGGCGCCCAGCAAGCTGCAGCGAATATAAAAACGCCTAAGTTCAGCGGCAAGACGCCATGGGAAGTGTTTATCGCACAGTTCGAGCTGTTAGCTGTTGCAGCTGGCTGGTCTGAGGAACATAAAGCTCTCCAATTGGCTTTGTGCCTGTGTGAGGATGCAGCTGCATGCCTGCTGCTGCTGACCGAGGAGCAGAGGGGAGATTATAATGCTCTGGTCGGAGCACTTCAGAGGCGCTTCGGGCAGTATAACCAACCAGTGCTGCTGAGGTCGGAGTTCCACAACAGACGCAGATTGCCAGGTGAGCCCCTCCGCATTTTGGCCCATGAAGTCGAGTGCCTTTGCCGGAGGGCGTATGACAGCATGCCACCATCAGTGCAGGCTAGCTCGGGACCAGTTCCTGCAGGCCCTGAGCCCTAAAGAGCTCCGCATGCAAACTCAGCTTGCTCGGCCTGCCACACTCAGTGCAGCCCTGGAGCTAGCGTTGGAGAGGGAGATGCTTGCAGGATCCTCTGGGGGCGCTGACGACGCACACGTGGTGAGGGCTGTGTCAGCACCTGTGGAACAGATGGAGACGCCAGCGGGCCTGTGCAGTTTGGTGCAGACAGCTTCGCTGCAGTCGCCTTCCCCTCGGGCTGGCCCACACCGCCGACCTCAGAGCTGCTGGGGATGTGGACAAGTCGGACACCTCATCAGGCAGTGCCCCAAGCTTGCAGCGGTTCAGGGAAACGCCCACGGGCCCGTGTAGGCGGGAGTACACGGGCCTGGGAGAACGACATCCCCACACCACCGCCACCTCCACCCGGTGCGGCCATCACTGTGGGCTGGACCCAGGTTGGCGGCTTTTGCCATGTTCCAGTGACGATTGTGGGGGTGTCCTGTACGGCCCTGCTGGACACGGGATCCAATGCAACGCTGGTCCGACCCGATATTGTCCCAACCGGAGCTGCTGTACAACCGACTAACGTGCAACTTAAGACTGTGACCGGTGATCTGGCCCCAATGAGAGGGAAGGGAGTGTTCCAGTTCAAGGTGGGGGACCTCGGTGTGTCTTATGCTGCCTGGGTGGCTGACGTGCAGGACGCCTGCATCCTTGGGCTGGATTTTTTACGAGCCATTGGTGGTGTACTGGACTTAGGCAAAGGCCTCCTCGTACTCCCTGATGGGAAGAAGGTGCCGCTTATTCCTCCCCCGGTCTGCACAGCATCTGCCGCGGCGTCCACCTCAGACCCGCCAGCAGAACAGCGAGCGGAGGAGGAGGAGGAGGAGGAGAGGCTCTCAGCAGTGAGGAGTATCTGGTCAAAGAACTGTGAGGGGCTGACTCCACAGCAGCAAGAGAGTCTATGGCAGGTACTAAAAGAGTTTAGTGACATTTTTGCCCTGAAAGAAAGTGATGTTGGCTTGACACACTTGGTAGAGCACGTCATTGAGACCGGGGATGCCCAGCCTATTAAAGTGCGCCCCCGCCGCCTGCCCCTGGCTCATCAGGAGGCTGCAGACAGGGAGCTGTGTGAAATGATGAAGGCGGGCATCATAGAACCATCTGATAGCCCGTGGGCCTCCGCGGTGGTGATGGTGCCTAAGAAAAAAAGTCCTAGGATGCGTTTCTGTGTGGACTACAGACCACTCAACAAAGTGACGAAGAAAGACTCTTACCCCCTTCCCAGGATTGATGAGTCCCTCGACTTAGTAGCCGGGTCCTCCTGGTTTTCCACCCTGGACCTGCGGAGTGGCTACTGGCAGGTGCCACTGTCCCCGGAATCCAGACCGAAGACAGCCTTCTGCACTAACAGGGGACTATGGCAGTTCAAAGTCCTGAGTTTTGGCCTTTGCAACGCTCCTGCGACCTTCGAGAGGCTCATGGACAGTGTGCTGGCTGGCGTCCCACGGCAACGGTGTCTGGTTTACCTGGATGATCTTCTAGTGCACGGGAGCTCCTTTGATGCTGCCCTGGATGCCCTGAGACAAGTGTTGGAGAGGGTGGCGGCTGCAGGCCTGAAGCTGCATCCCGACAAGTGCCACTTCATGAGGAGGGAGGTGGAGTTTCTGGGCCACAAGCTGGGTCGTGAGGGCATCAGCACTTTGGAGGAAAAAATTCACACCATTACCGAGTGGCCCACACCAGCAGACCAGAAACAGCTCAAAAGCTTCCTAGGACTGGCGTCTTATTACAGGAGGTTTGTGAAGGGCTTTTCCTCCATAGCCGCACCACTCTTCCACCTGGTGCAGAAGGACCGTGACTTCATCTGGACCCAGGACTGTCAGCAGGCGTTCGACACCCTCCGCAGATCGCTGACAGAGTCCCCAGTCCTTGCCCCCCCTGACCCCGCCCTGCCTTTTGTCCTGGACACTGACGCAAGTAATGTGGGGCTGGGAGCGGTGTTGTCGCAGGTTGGACCGGAAGGGGAGAAGGTGGTGGCGTACTTCAGCCGGGTCCTGAACAGGAGCGAGCGGCGCTACTGTGTCACACGACGAGAGCTGTTGGCTGTGGTGGCGGGGGTGAGACACTTTAAATACTACCTGTGCGGCACAGCATTTGTTGTCAGAACTGATCATGCTGCCCTTCAGTGGCTGATGTCTTTCAGGGAGCCAGAGGGACAGGTGGCTCGCTGGCTGGAGGAGCTCCAAGCCTTCAATTTCACCGTGGAGCACAGAGCAGGGACGCACCATTCTAACGCAGACGCCCTCTCTCGCCGCCCATGTGCTGCAGCTGGCTGCCGTTACTGTGAGAAGCGAGAGGAAATAGAGCGGGAACTCACGACAATAGACAGAGCAGCACAGCTCGCCTGCAGGGTTCTTCTGGTGGTGGATGCAGCGGAGTGGAGGGCACGGCAGGAACAAGACACAGACCTGCTGCCGGTCCTGCAGTGGCTGGAGAAGGGGGAGCAACCCCTTTGGGATGAGGTCACTGGGTTTTCCATCTGTACCAGGGGGCTGTGGGCCAAGTTTGCAGCTCTCAGGCTGAAGGAGGGGGTGTTGGAGCGTGCCTGGAAGGATCCTGCCACGGGGGAGGAGAGGTGGCAGGTTGTGGTGCCAAGGTCGCTGAGGTCAGCTGTGCTGGGAGCCTGCCATGGGAGCACTGGCTCTGGCCACTTTGGGGTCTCCAAGACTCTTCGCCGCCTCCGCCAGGGCTATTACTGGGGTCAACAGCGGAGGGATGTGGAGGACTTTTGCCGCAGCTGTGATGCATGTTCCTCACACAAAGGGCCACAAGACCAGTCCCGGGCTCAGCTTCAGCAGCAACCAGCAGGAGCCCCAATGGAGCGAGTAGCTGTGGACGTCATGGGCCCATTTCCTCGCACAGACAGAGGAAACCGCTATGTTCTTGTGGCCATGGACTATTTTACCAAGTGGCCGGAAGCATACGCCATCCCAGATCAGGAGGCTGAGACGGTCGCTGATGTATTAGTGGAGGGGATGTTCAGCCGCTTTGGAACAGCAGAGACCCTCCACAGTGACCAGGGGCGTAACTTTGAGTCCAAGGTATTTGCTGCCATGTGTGAACGCCTTGGGACTAAGAAAACCCGCACCACCCCACTTCACCCCCAAAGCGATGGGCTGGTGGAAAGGTTTAACAGGACGCTGGCCCAGCAGCTAGCCATCCTTACCTCAGAACACCAACGGGACTGGGATTACCATCTTCCCCTTACCCTCATGGCCTACAGGTCGGCAGTGCAGGACTCCACCCAATGTACGCCTGCCCTGCTCATGTTAGGGAGAGAGCTGAGAACTCCTGCAGAGTTGGCTTTTGGGAAACCCCCGGACGCGCCAGAGGCACCACCGGGCCGGGACTACGCAAGGAAGCTGCAGGACCGGCTGGATTCTGCACATTCCTACGCCTGAGAGCAGCTGGCGAAGGCAGGCCTGCGCCAAAAGAGGAATTACGACATCACCACTAAAGGGAGGCACTTCCGTGCTGGGGAGCTGGTGTGGGTCTACAGCCCAAAGAGGAAGAAGGGACGGTGTCCTAAACTGGATAGCAGCTGGGTGGGACCTTGCAGCGTCCTAGAGCGAGTGGGGGAGGTTGTTTACAGGGTGCAGTTGCCTCCTAGGGGGAGGATAGTAGCGCTGCACAGAGACCGGATGGCCCCCTACAGAGGACAGTCCCTCCCCTCCTTTCCAGAGGGACGTGTACAGAGCGTCCATGACCCTGCTCAGAGGGGCCCCCGACCGGGGCTGCGTTCCCCCCCCTCGGACTCTTCACCCCAAAGCCCCGAAGCTCCGCGTCCTCCTCAGGGGCTCAGGAGGTCAAGGAAGGAACGTAGGCTACCGCCCCGCCTCAGAGACTGTGTCGTTCCCTCGGGGACGAGGAACTTATTGCTGGGGGGGCAGTGTAACGATGGTTAAGTGTTACTGGACAGTGACATGTTGGTTTTCTCTGCACACTGTTGTTGTTCCTTTAAGATTCATGTTTGGTTGGGCTGCAGGAAGTAGTGAGGGTGGTGTACAGGAAGGGGTGGGGGGACCTGGTTGTTCTGTGTGTGTGCCAGGCTGAAGAGAGGTGTAGTTCGAGAGCGCTTCCCCCTGAGTTAACAACCCGCTGGCTTATGTGCCGAATAAACGGACAAACTGAGACCCCAACCGTCTGGTTCTTGTGAACGTTACAATACTTTAATAATGAAACTGCGGGTCTTCAAACTGATATCTAAGTATGGTACTTTGTGTTGCATCTGGTCTTTTTTTCAGCGTAGTCAGCGTACAATAAGTGCTAACAGTTAGTAGCCTGCAGCCTAAATCCGCATATAAACTGTCTGTAAGTACAGAACCAATAGTCAATGCAAAAAAGAAAACAGGCATCTATAGAAATAGAAAATGTAATAGATACTTAAGTAAAGCCACCAACCTGCTGTGACTATTAGATCAATGAATAAGAGGTACAAATGAAACTACTGTGCACTGATTTTACCTTGACGAAGTTAAGGAGCTCTGATGACACCAGTCTGTAAAACTCATCTCTGCTCAGCGTGTCAGAGGAACCATCCCTGCCAGCACAGGCCTTTAATGGTCGACTCTTTTAAAAGCATATACTGAAGTTCAACAGAATTCTAACATTGATTTGGAATAAAAGACAGTGGAAACTCACCAGCTGTGTGTGTGTAGGTATTTGGTGAGTACAAACGTCTTTCTTCTCCTTTTGTACCCTGCTGTTGACGGATTAAGTAGATAAATCATTGGAATTGTTAAAAGTGTAAACCATATTTCCAAAGAAACCACAAATGTTTTTCCATGACACAGCTGTGTTTTCAGATGCACACACAGCTTGTAGCCAATCTTTGAAGAAGGATGGATTACTAGATGCATCATCTCATTCAGGAAAACCACCACAAGACTGAGAAGTGAAGTTAAGCGAGGTTAACATTAACATTCTGCGCTGCCTGTGAACTATTTTTAATCATTTTTGCGGGTCATCCCAGTGCACAGACAGTTTATTTCCTTTGCTTCTTGTGAGTATGAAAATGTGGGCAGAATGCTGTGGAGAGCAAAAAGTAGAGCAGTACATCAGGTATATAATTACACTGTCTGTATATGGAAACTTTTGAATGAGGATGAGAATGAGGCACTTGGGTTTTACCTCATAAAATTTTTTTTTTAAACTCTAAAGCTCTGACAGGATGTGCACAATTGGCATATTAGGGAGGCAGTTAGCACTAACAAGCACATCGGCTTTATCATCCAAATATCCCCTCTTCTAGTTTTTGTTTCTCTGCTGTATGACGCACACACCCAGACACACACATCTTTATCCCCTTGTACTTGAAAAAGCAGTATTTAGTTCTCCTCCTTCCATTCCCTTGGCTGTCATTGGGGAAGGAGAGTGTGGCAACTAACTCAAAATAAATGGCTTAGTGAGGGGGCTGGAAATTGCTTCCCTACACACAGTCTTATAAAAGCATCGGTGCTTACAGTGGGCCAATGCTTCTAGTTGTTTTAAGATTGATATCCTGGGACTGTAGCTGCAGGTGTATCTCTGTCTGAGGACATGTCTTAAAGTTCTAAATTGCTACTTAAGTCTACAACACCAGCATTTGGCCTTGAGGCAAACATCATAGGCCTAAAGGTTTCAAGCTAAATATAAACTTAAATTACTGCCTTGGGGTTGTAGGCCATTCCCAACCAATCAATTTAGGCCCACATGTGTCCACATTTATTATTAAATGAAGTGAATTCAGTAGATTAGTGTCACCAGTTCAGTTTCTGACCAAATTTAAGTAAATACGTTCACAGCCTGTTATTTTGTAAAAGACTGTCCTGAAACATGTTCTCTAGAAAATTGACATGTGGTGAAGCCGACCTTTGACCCTTAGGACATGAAATTTCACAGCTTAATTCATTTATGCAGTAGTTATGCAGTGGTTGGCCTCACAGTAAGAAGGTCCTGTGTTTAAATCCACAGCTATTTTGGGCCCCATGCTGAGCCTGCACAGATTCTCTCCAGCTCCTCTGACTTATTCCAAACCTAGACATGGGGTGAGGGTGCTCGTGGTGGTGCATTCCAGTGTGCTCCTAGTGCCAGTCCCAAGCCAGGATAAATTGGGAGGGTTGTGTCAGGAAGGGCATTCTTTGCCAAATCAAATATCATCAAGAATGAGATTTCCATAGCAGATTGGGTGCAGCTCGGGCTACTAACGATCGCCTCTGGTGCTGTTGGCCAAGAGCATGCCACCGGAAACTATGCTACTGTTGGCTGAAGACAAAGGAAGAAATGTGTATATCAGACAAGGAGATGACTCAGCTGGATAAAGTTAAGAAAAATGGATGGATGGATGGATGGATGTACACAATAGGAAGGGACAATAGATTAAAAATATATATATATCCTAATTTCTTCTCTATTTAAGATTAACTTAAATAAGCAGGTATAAAGGCTGCTATTTGCTGAAGCAAAGTTAATGAAACAGTTGATGTACAGACAGACTACATTAGGATAAATGTTCACTAAGAAACAACTTCTTGTTCTCAACCTTGTAGAATTGTCTGTATCAGTGTGGCACAGCAACAAAGGCACCCCGAGCTCAATGCATCTAATAAGATGAGTTTGGCAATGTGGTGTGGTTTAATGGCTTGAACAAAGAGGTGGAGCAGGCTGGCACACAGCTACTAATCATGATCCCTCCTTTATAGTCTGTGTGGGCCCAGAGGAGTGACGCACGAATGAAATGCACTGAAAAGACAGTGGCGCTGCAGCTGGGGCAAAGTGTCGGAGCTGTTTGAGTCTGTAAATAGTGTAGAAAAAAAATACAGTGTGTGGCAAGAGCCCGTGGCTTATCTGTCATCACTATGGAGAACTTGTTACAGCGAGCATACACTTCAGGAAGTATTCTTAAAGACTAAACAGGTGAGTTAAAGGAAGACAGAGTCAAGTATTATTCATCACAGAGAGGAATTACATTTATTATTTTTTAATGCCAAGAACATGGGAAAACACAACTGTAATGACATTTAAAGTTCTCTGTGCTACCACACGCTGTGTGGCAACCTTTGAAGAAAAAAAACAAAACAATCTCTATGGTGCTGAAGGCCTTTAAATCTGCTACATTTCATAAGTTTATCCACACGTAAAGAGATAAAGAAAGTATTTTTGAAAACAAATGTCTTAAGTACCGTCACCAACCACAAACAAATGTTACAGTCATCACAAAGCAATAACTTAAGGACATCTGCACAAGCTCCACACCTGAACAGCAATAAACATGCTCAACATGTCAAAATCTCATGTGCCCATCAATTCTCTAGATTTCACCTATAAAATAAGTTAATTAGACATTTGTAGATTTAAGCAAGTTCCTAAACACAAGCATAATGTATGTACAAACACAAGTGTCATGACTACAGACCCTCGCTCAAGTCGTTCAGCAGTCCATGCTTAATTAACAAAATCAGCCATGATCAGCGAATAAGCAGATTTTAAAAGTGCACAGTGCCGCTTGCAGAAAATAGTGAAAGTGTGGTGTTTGAATAAGACTGTGCAGCATCTTTTAGAAATCTTATTGAGAGCAACAGTGTAAGAGAATTGTGAATAGCAATGACTTTCACACTAACGGACATTCACAGTAGCTGCAGGTGGTCGGTCCCAAATAAACAGCTGTAAGTAAATGTTCATACATTTAGTGGGACTGTTTTAGGCTAGCAATATTTGTCTGTCACCATCTAAGATGTATGATGCAGATTCTTAAAATATCAGACTCAGCACTTCACACACACGATGTACGTTCAAGCCCTTCCTATGTAACAGTGCATTAAGTGTTTGCATATGAGCACTCAAAAAAAAAACCAAAACAAACAAAACAAAAAAAACCCCACAAGTGGACAGCAGATGGAGGTAAAACACAAAAGGTCGTCCTGCAAAAAGCATGACAGGTTGATAAATGTATACTTTAAGCCTTTGTGGTCCAATAAGAAATGTTCCCTTTGAGTAAACCCTCGCTCGCTCTGACTCCTTTTAGCCACTTTTGACAGATCCATCAATTCTATCATTTCATCAGCCACGTCCTTGTCCGCTCTCCTTTCTCCAGTCCCCTTTGATTCTCTCCTCTTTCTCTCCACCTCCCCGCAATGAAAACTTTCTCATGACTTCTCTCTCAAACTCCTCCATTTCATCCTCTATAGCGCTATCTTGTTCCCCATCCTCGTCCTCTTCCACCATGTCTTCTAAAATATCGCTCAAATCTTCAACAAAATCTTGAAAGCTCATCTGATCATGAACAAAAACGCCATCCTTAAAAAACTGCGTGGCCAGCTTTTTGAGCTCCTCTCTTTTGGAATCATCGACACCTGCCTGCTCTGCCTTAGCTAGATAGGTTTGGAGGATGGCCTCAAACTCGGGTAAGTGGACAGGGAGCAGCCGCTCAGCCTTTGCACAGGACTCCAATGAGTCGCACTCCTGTGAAGGTTTAGGACTGTGCTGGAGACGCTCTCTCTGCTGGACCCAGTACTCAGGCTGCCCCATGGAGGGTTTGCGGTGTGTATGAGGCTGCTTTTGGTCTCCGTATTGATGTTCTTCCTTTTTGCCATGATTATTTTTAACCTTGTATACATCTTTGCTTTTCTGGAATTGCAATTTGTCTTTTTTCCAGTCTTCATTATGCTTCTTCTCCTTCCTCCCGTCTCTCTCTTTCGATTGCTCCCGTTTCGACTGTTCCCACTTCTTGTCCTTGCTCTTCCATTCCTTATCGTGTTTCCCATTTTGACTCTTCCGCTCATGTTCATTCCATCGCTTCCTGTCATCTTCCCTCGATCCGTCTTTGCCGTGATTTTTACTGCCTTCCCACCGTTTCCTTTCATCCTTTTCTTTCCCTACTTTACCCTGAAGTTTGTCATTTTTATCATCCCTCTCAGTGCCTCTTCTCCACTCTCTCTCTCCTTTCTCCTTCCACTCTTTATCTTCCCACTGCACTTTGCCACTTTCTTTGAAGCCATCTTTCAGCTTCTTCCATTCCTTTTGTTCTTTCTGTCTCCCCCCACGATCCTTTCCTTCCTTCCAGTGCTTGTTCTCCTCCTTACCTCCCAATTGTTTTCCCTCATTCACTTTCTCATGCTTTGGTCTTTTCCTATCGACATCTTCATTCCATTCTTTTTTCTCCCTCTTTTCTGTCCGCTCTCTTTTTCCTTCCCCATCTTTCCATGGCTTTCCTTCATCACCTCTGCTAGTCTTCTCTTTCTTCCAGTCTTTCTCCTTCCACTGTTTTTCCCCTTCACTATGCCTCTTCAGTCTACCTTCCTTATCATTCTCCCTGTCAAACATTCCTTGCTCATGTTTTTCCTTCTTCCATTCTTTTTTACTGCCATCTTTACGGCCCTTTTTCTCTCCTTCCATCCCTACAGATTTTTTTCTCTCTTTTCCCTCTTTCTGCTCGCCCAAGTCATAACGATCTCTCTTCACATCTTTCTTTTTCTGCTTTGGGTCATCCCGTGGATGCTTTGTCTGTCTCCCTGTGGATCCAGCCGTTTCCTGCTTGCTGTCCTCTGGCTGACCAGGTGGGGGCAATGTAGCGAGCTTCATGGAGGCTTGAGTTGTCTGACTGCCTGCTGGAGCAACCACAAAAAGTCAAAGTTAGAAAAAGAAAAAAAAGATACAAGTGTGCATTGCGTTTCAAAAACAGAGAGAAGAAAGCAAATCACTAAATGACTAATCTACTCCCAAGCTTTCTTATAACTCTCATCCTTCTATATCTCCTACTCTCCTCCACATCCCCTCCCTTCTTCCTCCCTTGCTCCCTTTGTACCTGAGGAGACTTTTAATTCTGTCACAGTGGATCTCAGAGTTTCTAGTTCTTTCTGTAGGGCCGGGAATGACTCCAGCTCTTTCTTCATCCTCTCATTCTCTTTCTGAAGGACAGGAAGAGAAGCCATCTCTGTCTTCAACCTACTGTTTTCCTTCTCCACTGCCTCCCACCTCAGCCGCTCCTTTGCTCCCTCTGCTGCATGTCCCTGGGCTACTTTTAGCTCCTCGTTCTGTGTCTGTTTAAAGAAGAACAGAAAAAGAGGGTCCTGTGAGAATACCACACACTCACTGACACCTTTATCCACAGACACACATGTATTTATACAAATGTGCATTACTGTACACACGCAGAGGAGACGAGGTGAGAGACAGAATGGAGTCACACCTGAAGTTGGGCTTGGAGCACAGAAATCTGCTCATTCCCTTTGGCTAGCTTGTTTAAAAGCTCTGAATTGTCAGCATCTAGTGGGGACTGAGGAGCCTCTGGGTTAAGCCACTCCTGTCAACAAACAGAATTACACATCTGCAAGATATTAGAAGTCTTCTCAAAATAACTATTGCCAGGTGGAGGAGTGGAGAAGAAAAAGGTGTTAATGGAACGGGAAAGAACAAGAACAAGTCACTGTACAGTAAAATTAATTAATTTATTTTATTTTTTTTAAATTGCCACTCATTATACAGTAAATATAGGTTAGACTAGAAGAAACAGACAGAGTAGACATTACACTGACCCGTTTTCCTGGTAGCTCTGTATCTTTCAGATCCCTTGTACTATAGTCGCTCTCTGCAACGCAAATATTAGTTTCAATGCGAGTAATAAATTAAAAATAGCATGCAAAAAACAAACAAACTATGTGCAATTACCCAGAAACAACATGCTTAAGGTTTCTGACAGTAAAATGAAATTTAGCTGAGCAGAAAAGAAGCATTCATAATACACTTCATTACAAATGCATTTGTAAATGCAATAGAGAAAAAAAAAAAAAAAAAAAGGATGGATTCCTTGGTGAAGTCCTCATGAATCCTGTTTTCACCTTTACCTCATTCTCACGCCTTTGCTTTTCAAACTGTACGTCAAAATCAGGTGACAAACTGAGCTTACAGGCTTCTAAAGCTAATATTTACTGTCGTTCTTGGTCCCTTCAAAGCAACAAGGTTGCCTTTTGATAACACCTACACCAAGTATCAGGACAAAACCCCACATTTAACAGCATAAAGAACTTTGAAAGCTTTTTTTCTGCAAAGTATTACATGCAAAGGCTTTTTCCTGCATGCATCCTCACACATGCAAACATGCTGTGGCCAACAAAGACTTAATTAAATCAGTGACCCACACATACACACAGAAAGAACCTACCCTCATCCAGATCCATGAAGATACCTGCATGTATAATACACCTCAGTCTCGGAGCATCCTTCATCTAATCCAGTGTTAGTTACTTTCTATTCTTTTAAGCTTTTACCTTTAAAATATAATTTTAAAACAGGCAAAGAGCTTCCCAAAAAAATCTAATTAGAAAGAAAGAAAGAAACGTTAACCTTTGTAACATGCCTACCTGAGAAAAAAATGGTGCCAAGGCCTAACAGAATGAGAGCACCTAGGATGCACTTGTTCACAGAAAACCCGCTGTCGTCTTCTCGCTGGGGGAGCTGAAATTCGTCCACTTCCTCTTCCTCTTCTCTTCTCCCAATCTGCTCCAGAGATGCTAAAAGGGACCTTCTCTTCCTCACCTCTGACTCTCCCTCCTCACCAGCCTTCTCGGTTCTCTCCTGACTCACTTCTGAATCTGCATGGGGGTCTGGAGGGGTGAAAGAAAACAGTATTAAGGTGTAGTTCTACCAATAATTAAGTTACAGGAACACCTCAAATATAAACTGAAAACACCACAACAATATGCAATCAGAAATTTCAACCCCCAGCAGTGTAATTATTTTAAGCACAAAGTTGCAGTACAGATATTTCTTGCTTTTATATAGCTGATATAAGATAGCACTCCAGCTAAGCAGGGTATGCTGGTTAATTTGCTCCACTTTCTTATATTTAAACTCAACAAATCAGTCTGGCTTTGAAAGAAAAGAGCAATGATATAACTGGCTCTGTAAAGACATCACTAATGCTGAACTTTACTTTTTAAACACAAATTGTAAGAAAAAAAAAAAAGTGCAGAACAGAGTAAAAGAAGACCAATCATTTGATGGTGCAGCAGTAAAAAGTGACACAAACCAAAACCACTACACTGCAAAATATTTTAAGTGGTTCCTGTCCCTCTGAAGCCAATTTACTTCTGCAGGGTGTCATGTAACTAAAGGTTTCTGTCACATCATGCTCCCCTCCACACACAGCCTCTCCAGACAACCTCCTGGCCCAGATACTGAAAAAGTCCATAACCAGGTGTTCCAGCAAATACACTTCAAACACAAATAGAACATGTGGCTTAGTCTCCAATAGCAGAAGAGAAAGGCTGCATGCCATGTATACAGTGACATACACATAATAAAGTTTTTCTAATATTAAAGTAATAATGACCCGACTTTCGCCCTGTTCATACCTGTTTCTTTTCCCAAGTCAGTTGTCTTTAGATACGCATCTGACTCCTCCCCTTCTTGTTTTAGCTCCTCCTCATTTCGCAGATGCTGCGTTCCTTCCATCTGCACACACTCTGCACCTCCAAGAGTCTCTGTGCTCAACGGTAAGAGTGGGGGCTCATCAGGGGAAGGAGCTACATGAGTGTAGGAGTCAGAGTATGAATCGGGGTCAGAGCTGCTCTGCGCCGGGCCCTCAGGTAGGCCTCCTGCCTGGCTGACTTCATCACTGCCATGGTTCAAGTTGCTGGAGACTTCCAAAGAGGAAGGAATGGGGTTATCCGTGACAGAAGTGGGCACAGAGCTGGGCTGATCTGCACTCAAGCCTCCACTTAGCTCTGCTGTTTTTTCTTTTGGTACCTGGATATAAGAATAAGGTCATTATAAAAAAAGTTTTTGCACTTCTTATAATTTGGCACTTTTGGTTAAAAGCCAAGCAATACAACTTTGGTCTTAAAGGTTTAAATGTTATTTAAACAGAAATATTGTTGTGTTATCTTTAGCATGAAGAACGCCGTCTCTAAGCTACAGCTGAAATGAGTCACTTTCCAAATCTGAGGAACAAATGAGAAGGATAACGCTGCTACTTGGAAAAAAAAAAAAAGGCAAATTCTGTCCAATTAGAATCAACCAGTCTCACTACACTATAAATAGGTTTAGTATTTATTCTTTGAGCATTCAAAAATAAGCAATCATTCAAGCCCCGGGATTATTAGAAAATTAAAACGTGGGAGAGGAGAATGCTTTCTTTGGCCAATCAAGGCTACACATTCAGCAAAGCCGCGTGACAAATGGTACTGTTACAGAACAGAACATTGCATGTATTGCTGCCTTACTAGGTAGTTCTCCACAGGGAGCCCTTCTGCAGACTTTGCACCATTTGCAGGCTGGTTGTTGTCCCCAGAACCTGGATCAAACACAGACACAGGAGGGGAGCCATTTAGGCCAGCAGTTCAACATTTTTCAATCCTGACTCTTTGAAGTGGAGCAATTCCTACTCGTGACACCAACACCTGACCCCAGTATGCACAGGCAGGGTGAAAAGCAGTGGTGATGAGGTGTATTTTTTTCTACTTTACCAGTTGTTTTCTTTGATTACAGTCGTTTCTGATTGCTTAGGTAATAACTTTGCAATAATAGCTGGAAGGCTCAAAGCTCTAATGCACTAACTGCAGAATATTACATCAAGCCAGTAAAACTATTTTTGAGACACTCTTGTAAAAATTGAATTTATACGTTAAACCCAAACCATCATTTAAAGAACCTCTACACACTGATGTAGTGAAACACACACTTTATGTTTTCTGTGTGCAAGGCAGAGCAGCTCGCATTAATCAGCTGACATGTGTGTGTAAATACCCATGTTTGCATGTATGCATCTTTGGAACCTTACTTACCTTTATTTCTGCACACAATCAACAGAAATAAAGGTTAAAAAAAAAAAAAAAATATATATATATATATATATATATATATATATATATATATATATATATATATATATATATATATATATATATATATATATATATATATATATATATATAAAATTTTGCATTTTAAATATGCAAACACTCCTCAAAAGACATTAGCGGTAGAACAAAACATTTCCAAGGAAAAATACAAGAAAGCCAGCCAAATGTCATTCTCTTTGTCAATCCAGACTCACAACTTTATCCACATCTCATGGAAAGCATCAAATGAGTGCAAAGCAATCACTTTACAAACTGCCTGTAAAGCAGAGAAAGCACATTCAGTTTGCCAAACTTGGTAAATGCACTTGCTACAAAAGTTAGTATTTTCAGGTATACTCCGATCCTAATGTGGATATGCGATTGAGAAAAGGAATGGATGTGAAGGCACCTGGTGCAGTTGTATGGCTTTCTCCATGGTACTCCGTCCCCATTATCACAGGCTTCAGGGTTTCAGCAGCAGTTTCCTAAGAAAGACAAACACCCAGTCAGAGAACAATCCAATGCTGTGCAAAATATTAAGCCACCCATCAGGGTGCAGTCATTTACTGCAATGTACAAACACACATTATATAAAACCAAAAAGCAGTCTTCTTGAAGGACATTCAAAGCTCTTCTTTGGGTGTTGGCTGCCTTTTGTTTTGTTCTCTGTCCACATGATACCACGCTGCTTTAAAAATGTTGAAGTCTGGACTCTGTGGAGGCCAATTCATAGCTGAGTGTTCCACTGTTTTTCTATGCAAATATGCCTTTACTGCACCATCAGTGTGTTTGGGATTACTGCTGTTTTGATGAGACCCATAAAATTTTACATTTGGATTTATCACTCCATAAGACTTGCTGCCATAAGTTTCAGTCCAGTTCTTGTGTAATCCAGCATATCTCGACCTTTTCTCTGCGTTTCCATCTCTTAAGAATGGCCTCTTGACAGCTACCCTTTCACTGAGGCCATTTCTGATGAGGCTTCAGTGATCAAGTGAAGAAAGAGATGCTTTCAGGTCCTGTGTCAGGATACACTGCACACCATGTCAAGATCTGCCAAATTTTTCCCCTAATAGCTCTCTGGAAATCATGTTGTTGATGCAATAATGATTAAGTGTTAAGTGGCTTAACAAATAATCAAAAAAAGAAAATCATTAAATTACAAAAACTGGACTGAAAATGAGTGAAAAAGCAGCCAGCGTCTGAAAGAGCTTCAGAAAGCTTGAAAATTTTTTAAGACCACTTGAAAATCAAAGAAACCTCACAGGTGTTTCATTTTCAACACCAATTTTGATATTTAGTGAATTAAAAATCTAATATTACAATGTATTTTTTTCTTTCAGACTTATGAAGCATAACTAAATTTCCCACAACATGTGTTATTTGTAGTTATGGACGAGTCCTTACTGAGAAAATATGGCAACATAACCCACAACTTTTAAAGATAAAACAAGATTCTTTCTTCTATCTATCTATCTATCTATCTATCTCGTTACTGGAATAATAACAACAACAATGAGTGACTGAGCATCACCCTCTTTAACAGGCTCACAAATGAGAAGATCTTATAATAGTTTGCCTTCCTGAATACTAGTCAAATCAGAAAGATCAAGACAGACTTAGTACAGAAACCAAACTTCATATTTAGGTAACCAAAAGAAAATAAACTGAGACCAGTAATTTTGTTTTTTTTAATAAAGCATTTTGCTTAAAGCCTGTGTATTCCAGTGCTCTATACAGAGCGATGATACCTCAGGAGTTAGGATGGTCCAGCTGTTATTAGCACTCCCAGTGCCAGACATGGCCCCCAAGAGACTTTGCGTGTCTCTCCTGCAACAAAGAACAACATAGAGAACAATGTGAAGAGCGTATATACGTACACCCTGAATCAAAGCCATGCATATTTTACAGTTTGACTTACAGAAGAGACAACTAACAATGTGCCACTAGCTTACAATTACAGTAACAACATGAGGACTGCAGCTTTAAGAAATTTACGCTCATTGTTTACCCGATTTGAATACAAGCCTCTACTACTCAGCCTCACCCATTTTGCCAATAAAGGTCTGACTGTAATGTGTTACTGAGGTCTTTGTGCGAGTGTGTGCATTTTGTATGTGAGCAGGAAGTCTAATTCCCTGGGAGCATTCAGTTCTTCATTAGTAGTTTATGTGTGCTATGAGCCTTTTGGCCAGCCTGGCTTTTGACTAGCTGGGAAATGTTTTGGCAGAGACATGGGTAACTAAGCCCGGCACTACAATGGGCTGTCCATTTCAAAGGTACTGGTCTCTTAAACAGAGGTCTACAAATGAGCACATTTGTGGTGTACACTATCTGCCCACTGCTTTGGAATCACTTATTTTACAGTAAAATCATTCATCTTAGCTGCCACCACAGTAGTTGAGAAAATCATCTCCCATGTAACCACTTCAGTGTCACCCCCTTGTTAGGTGGAAGTGTCAGGTATTAGATTTTTATAAAGCTTTTCCTTTCAAATTACACAAGGTAGCATAACAGCGAGACATATTTATATGCATCCAGTCTAGTTTTGTATGAATTCTGAAAGAACGAGGCACTTAAGTTAATACCACACTGTCTGGGTAATGACACACTTCACTCCCCAAATTCAATTCTCTCCCAGCTCTGCTATTTAGGTCTCCTAATCGAGTGCCTCCCAAGAGAAGCCTACTGAATCTAGCCTGGGGCCCAAGGAGCATTGTGGAGGATATAGTGGAATGGTTTAAATAGATGCCAGCTAAATATAGCTACCATGAGATTGACTAGAGACAGACAGAGGGAGCATGCAGGAGATGGCCATGGGGAATAAAATAGAGGCAGAAATGTATTCTAAGGACAGTTTTAAAAAGGATTATTTTACATGCAACACAAGGGAGGGAGAAAAAAAATAACATCCTGTTCTGATCTTATTCACTGATCGGTACGAATAGCATTTAATTTAAGATCTAGCTGTAGGAGTCGGTGCAAGATCATACTTTCACAGTGCATGCGTCTAATCTCAGTTTATCTCTTCAGACATTAATCTGCATGTGTGTGATATCTTCCAGAGACTAGACTGTTAATCTTTTTTCTTTTTCTTTTTTGCAGCGTCTTTGCCTCTGCATGGAAAAATTACCAAAAAAGGTCAAGAGATAAACTACAAGACTTTCCATGAGGACAGCCAACGCTGGGCTGCGAGCTAAAGCCAGCTCCACACAGCATCACCGCTAAAAGCAGACCGCTCTTATCACTATGCAAAAAGGGTCGGGGTTAGTTGGAAGAAGTTCATAACCTGCGACAGGAAATGTCACACGGCCTTAAAGAAGACAACAACATCTGGTTAAACTCAGGAATATCACTTCTCACATGAGGTGAGGGCCGCTGTTAGTAGGCTACTAAAGGCTTCACAAGCCGAAAGTTGTTGAGATTAGTCCTTAAAAAAACGTTTCCACTTCAACGACGTCTGCCGAGCAACCAGGAAAACGTGAACGTTTGCGACACAGAGGGAGAAGAAACGACACCAGAAAAGACGTCGTTATCTTGTAATACAACCAAAAATACAGGTGGGTCTTACCGTGGTCTGTCACTTTACTTTAGACTTCAGAGGACGCCACAGACGCAAGCTAGGACTTCTTTGATTCTTCCCATCAAACTTGACAACTTATAACGTGCCTCCAGAACTTACTGAGCCATGCTCTTCTCGCCCAATCACAAAACGCGTTTGCTCTAGTTCCGCCTCTCGCTCATCCAATAAGATATCGTTGTCGCTTCACTTCGGCTGGAAAGCTAAGTTGATTGACATGTATATATGTATAAATATGTAAGTGATGGAGGCTGAATTAATGTAAAATTAATACTACAGGTTACTGCTACTGCTACCCTGACATTAGACAGGCTTGAGTTGATGGTTTCCATCATAAATAGAGCCTCCAGTTTAGCGATAATAATAATGCTCTTTTGCACACTCACTTAAGAAATACCAAGAGTCACATTAGATGCAAGCTAAAACTGTTTCATAGAAGCTATATTACTGACACTTAAGATCAAAGCATTTTTCTCCCTTTAAAGGTGTCTGTGCAGAATTACCTAATCATCAAATGACCAAAAGAAAAGAAGCAAAAATTCAGACATGTAGGTAATAATTTTTTCTGTTTATGAGTTCCTTTATTTATTGCCACACCACTTTGTGTTGTACAGTGAACATCAGGTGAGCCACAGTCCTGGGAATCTCAGATCATCAGGGTACAATTCAGAAAACTCTAACCCAGTCCGGATATAAAGTCTGTATCATCTTGAAACCTGCTGGCAAGCTTCCTCGAACCCCAAAAGACCTCCCTTCCTATAGAGACACCGAAAAACAAAAAGCAAAAAAATGTTAAAGGGTTGAGTGGTTTTATGATTTTGAAATTATTATTGATAGATTTATTAAACACTATAAATTAAAGCATGTAGTTTATACATAACAGTCATTCAAAACAAGTCATACCTGCCAAGGCTTTACCATATAACACTCCCATTTCTGATGAAATAAAAGCTGGTTGAAATTACAATACAGGACCCAGTGGAGAAACAAGGAAAAATCTGTGCTCTACCACTTGATGTACCCTTTTCTCTCAGTCTGTCAGTCCAGGATCTCTTTGATGCACCAGCAGCAGAGGAGGAAATAGAGGCATTCTTTAACCGACTGGATAAAACTGTAGGCAAAGTTTCCTCCCAGGAAGTTCTTGCCTCGTCCCAGGCCCATGGCCATGTCCCGCAGGTGCTGTCCCAGAGAGGCGGAAGGCATGGCCTGGGGAAGAGGACGCTGGGGGTGCATGGCTGTGCAGAGGGACCAGACAAATGCAACGAGGAGGGCAGTCGATGAGAAGAACTGGAAGATGAGCTGTGACAAATGGAGTCAGATGAGACCCATGCAACAGCTGAGCTCTGCTCCGTATTCCCGGCACTGTTCACTCCTCTACTTATAACCTCCTATACAAACTGCAAGCGCTCTCCACCCACATCTGGCATTTTCTGGACTGTCCTCTAGTTTCAAACGCCCGCTGACTGATTAAAGACCTTGTTTACCTTTGCTGTACTCAGTTCCCATGTGTCGTATGATGCCCCCCTGAATAAGCCCCTGCTGTTCCAGCCACAAACAAGAGAGTTCCAGTAGCTCCAACACATTCGCCACGACACCACACTCTTTGTTCGGGTCAGCGTACAACAAACGCTCATATTTTCTCGTAGTGTGTGCTTTGTTTCAGTCTCTGCTGAACTTTTTTGATGTACACAGAGGGAGGCACAGCAAAAGCCAAACTCACAAAGCCAGATAAGTGATATATGTATTTATATATGCAATCTATATTTTTCCAATACAGGTGTAAACAGACACATTTCCCTAAAAACAAAACAAGACAAAGAGTATTAAAACAGAAACATAAAGTAATAAAAATCATTATCTGTGCACACTATTTCAAAAGGAACCTTTGGCTTTTTAAAAACACAAACCAAAAAGTACAACAGCATCATCAACACTACCACCATCACCAACAATAAACAACTAATTTTCTGAAAGGATTTTCATGCAACAAAGGCTACTGTGATGCACAATAATAACACAGAACCAGTTCACTAACGATAAAGAGCATCAAGTGAGCCTGTTCCAGCCCACACACACATACAACAGGTACGCACAGTAATGGCAGAACTTCTCTGCCGTTTTCCTATTTCTGACCTGCATAAAGCTGAACATGCAGACTGACCCGGCGGTCACTCGGGTATGTGTGTGCATACATGATCTACAACATGTTAGCCCACTTCAAAGTCTAATGACTAACAGATAGTTAAGGTTTAGGCTGAAAAAAAAAATCCCTTCTCAAATTTTTAAATTTTGGCTTCGGTCTCTTCGACGTGTTCAAATTCTACATGAGCGACCTCTGTGCTGTGGTTTCTGGCTCTGTGTTATTTATCAAAGAAGTCATTAAATATACAAAAATGGAAACAATAATCCATCACTTAAGCTTATCAGTCAAAAATTTATGTTATTTACAGATGATCAGGAAAAACCCCCGATCCCATACCACCCCGACCCCCACTCCCCCCCAGATGGTGACATCAAGTATCTGTGACTGTAAGCTGAACGCGAGAACGTGCATCAGAGGAGATTGCCATCACTAGATCTGTTTGCGTGTGTTTACCGGAGTGTCATTTTTGCAAAGTTGTTGATAAACTGAGACTTTTTTTGTAAGATTCTCCTGTAGCTGACTACATTTGAATTAAGTACATAAGGTGACTGCATTGGAGTGACATGACTGCATTGAAGAATCAAGGCACGATCAAAAAGGTATATATATATCTATATATAGATATATAGATATATAAACCAAAAACAACTACATCATGAAGGGAGGAGGAAAACAGTAAACAATAACGTGAACTTCTCCCTCCTGATCCTCGAAAATCTGTGAACACAGCACGCCGAGGAGCAACCTTTGGCTGAACAGTTCATTGTTAGCAATATCCGTCTAACCTCGGAGCATAAAAGGTTTGGAAATCGTTCATTATTCTCTCAAACGATTCAATAAAACACAAACATCAAAATTACATAACCAGTTACCATGACATAACTTGCATTGTTTTTGCAGAAGGAAATTCATTGCTTAGACTGTTAAACACTTGTCAAAGGGGTCTCCCGCTAACTGCTCTTTTCAATTAGGATATTCTTTAAAGATATAACACATAGATTGTCGATGCAAACGCATATTAAGGTGTTTAATGTAAACCAAATGCTCAATAATATCTCGTCTAAGCTTCTCCAAACTTACTGAATTTTGTGTTGTGGTTGATTTTGATGTATTTTTTAAAAATCTCCTTTATTGCCCCCCCCCCCCCCATGCACACAATCGTTCCTCTCCACTCTAAAACGGGCATGTTTCGAAATGCATTTCTTTCTACACACAGTTGCTCCGATGCCGCAAACGCACAAGATCGATAGGAGTTGTTAATATTCATGGCTTCCTTTTCAACCAAGTTCATGTTCTTTGGCATGACAGGTGGTGCTGACTCAGTTGTGTAAAAGGTGTGTACGTCTGCGTTTAGAAAGGGATTGGGAGGATACAGCTGATTTGATCCTTGCGTACTCAGGGTGTCCTTTGATTGATGAGTGCCAAGATAATAAACAGAAACACAGAAAAAAAAAAAAAAAAGGAATATACAGTATATGAAGATCATTGGCATAGCAGTCCTAGATTTGCATACAGGCTTTCCTCCAGGGGTTTAAAAGTCCTTAAAAGAGGAGAAGTTGGGGTTGGGGGTGGCCCTCTGATGAGATCGGAACCAAACTCGTATACCTGTACACATATTCTCCAGCCGAATTATTTTATACCAAGGATTGCTGTGAGAGTTTGTGTTTGAGCCTAGTTCAGTCTCGGAAACAAAGAACTCTTGCCATCCAGTTTGTGTTTTATCTAAAATGCTCCAGCAACAGTCTGAGGAGGATTTTTTTCCCTCCTTTCAGAAAGAATAAAGAAAGCACATGCTTAGAAGTACTGAAGATCTCCCTCCATGTCCCTTAATGTTCCTTTCCACACTCTTCAGTTCTGCCATTTCAGTACATGATTCCATGTAGTATTACGTTTCCACTTTTCATAATTACAGATAAAGATTTTTTTTTCTTAAAAAACAAAAAGAAAAAAAGATTGCATTTGTTTTCTGCCCCATTCTGTAATTTGCAAAGGGCTCCTTCCTGGTTCACAGTAGGCTGAGAAATTGCAGCAGTGCTTCTTCGCTTTGGAGGAATGCGCCTGATAGTCGGTGATGTCAGCGAAGGAACCGTAGATCACAGTTTGGACAGGAAATATAGCAACAGCAGCAAGTGAGTGATTTTGCAGAGAAACTGGTGATACTTTTTCTATTTTTTTTGGCTTTCTTTGCAATGTGTGTGCATATGTATCGTTGTGTGTTAGGTGTAGTGTTTCTGTGTGCATTAAAGGAAATGAGCGTGTGTGTGTGTGTGTGTGTGTGTGTGTGTGTGTGTGTGTGTGTGTGTGTGTGTGTGTGTGGTCGTGTATGTTGTGCAGAACTGATATAATAGTAGGAGTGTATGTTTTTGGTGGTGTATTTCATTGGTGTGGGTAAGGTCAGGCCCTGCGCTCTACTGGCTGTTGCAGACACACTTCACTCCCAGCTGACACAATGGGAAGTCTGTTGTCCATGTGGTAACTGATCAGGTGGCTGACACTCGAAAACCGGTGGTCTTTTGTACGGACCTGAAAAAAGAAAAGGGGAATAAATTAGAGTAAGCTTCAACACCAATATAACCCTCCACTCTGAAATCTCTGTTATGAATTTGATCGTTTCGTGACATACCACTCCTTCTGGGTCAACGAGCAGCAGGTGTTTGGGCTGACCACCCTGCTGTCCCGTGAGGACGTACTGCCCAGGTGTGGTTCCAGACTCCCGCACCAGGAAGTCTCCATCTCGGGTCAACAGTTTCTCTGCTTCCTTACGACTTAGGCTCCCGTGGAACCAGATTTCAGACTGTAATTGCTGCACCATAGAGGGCACTGCTGTCACTGAGTTTGGGCCTCCATGCCCAGAAACCCCCAGGGCATCATCCAGTGGCTCTTGAAAAATGAACACACAGAAATGTATTATTTTGTATTTCACTGTGGATAACATGTTGTCCTGTAGGATCCCATAGCACTGTCTGCATTTCTGCACGACCGATAAATAGGGAAGTGAACCACATTGACTCTGACAGATGCTGCACACAGTTGTGGACTCTGCCGTGAAAAGCTTTATGTAGTCAATCAATAATCTTATACAAATTGCCCCTGTAATGGACAAAGACATTCTAATATCCTTATCTTCCTCTGAGGCTGACTTCTGTGGAGAGCTCCACTGCCAATTAGCATCAGTCATATGGAAATGTAAAATACAAACTGTTTTACTCATCTCACGAGCCCAATGATTAACCCTCTTTTCTTCTCACATGAAAGAAAAATAGCTGATTGCAATTGCCAGAAATTTTGGTCATCTTGATTACAACCCACACACATCACAAATTACCTTTCTTATTTAGTTTTCTCACAGGCTAATGATTTGCACTAGTGTTCAGGATTCAGTCCATTTGAACTTCACTTAGCAGATTTCCAGCAAAAACGCACAAAAAGACACTTACTCATGTCGAAAGCGTCTTTGTGAGCATTTCCGTTTGCTGCAGCTGGGAGGCGAGGTTTATCTACGTTGACGTACGAAGGGTCATCAAACATCTCCCGCCCACCTTCTTTGGCACCCACTAAGAAAAAACAAAATAAAAAAGGAAATAAGTAAAAGTTGCACAAACACAGGAAGAACTTTGCCACGTATTCTCACTTCCTTGCAATTCTAAGAATTTTATCAGGACTAAACAGGGCAAAAACGGAGAGAAAGTTTCTCATGATTTAGCAACAAATAATATAAAGAAATATGTTAGTAACCAAAAAAGAAAAAAAAAAAGGACAGGAACGACAGATAAAGTCCAAAGAGATGCACACATGCAGGCAGCGACAGAGCTCACCTGGTAGGGGTGGCAGAGGCTGTTTATGAATGTCATTCTGACCCGGCTGTCCATAAGGCTGCAAACACAGAGGGGTACAAACAAATGCTGAATGCGTGCACCATGTGGGCATCCTCAAAAAAATGTTCTTTTCTGGCTAGTAAAATGATTACAATCTATTTATCTATCACTTAGGAATGACACAAGTAATTGATTAATTAATTAATTAATTTTTTTTTTTTGGGGGGGGGGGGGGGGGGGGGGGGGTATGCTTGTCTTCCTTCTTTCATGTTAATATGCACGGTTCTCACCAGCGTGGCACCAGGCCGGGTCCTCATGTCAATCACTCCAGCAGGGGGAGGCTGTTTTCCAGGGAAATTATTATAGTACGGGACATCAGGAGGCGGAGCAGCCTCATCTTCTTCTTCCTCCCATGCAGAGCCATCAAATGGAGCCATTCTGTCACAGAGAACAGATACAGAAACAAATTATACGAGACAATATGCAAATACAAGCTCTTGGTTTAGGTTTGTGCAAGCGACAGTTACCTGTCATGAGGTGTGACCAGTTTCGGAGGGTTTTTTAGATACTGTTTAAAACGCAGTTCGAAGGCCTGACCAATGGTGCTGATGACTTCCTGGGCTAAACCCTCCGAACACTCCAGGATATGACATGCTGCAATAAGGAGGCACAAAAAGCTGATAAGCGGGCTTCTTTTGAAGGAAGCATGTGCTCCAACATACAAATACGTTCAGATACAGGTAGAATACAAAAGCACGTATGCATGTACATTTTTATTATGTGCGATGATGTAGGACACATGTAGCAGCTCTAATACATTTTGCACACTCTAGTTTTAACTCAGGAAATTACATAAGCAATAGGATGGCTTCTTTTTTTTATAAGCACTGCATGTTAGAACTTTAATGTCAATAATCTAGCCCGAAGATTTTCACTTTCAGTATTAAACAGAGGAGTGTTTTTGCTTTTTCAGCTGAGAAATGAGCCATAAGTTAACTAATTTAGCTTGCAAACAAACTATGGGACTTCAAAAATAGACATTTGGTGGAAAATGTACTTCTGCCTTTTCTCTACACACTGGGTGTGTAATGTCTTAGCTCTAGCGGGGTATTTGGCAAATTCAAAGGGGAATAAACAGCTAATAAAGCTATTTAAGTTTGATTTACTTATATTAAGATTAAATTCAGTTCATACATTAATGAAAATGTTTGGTTATATTTGCTGAAAGTAAAAAAAAAAAGAGGACTAGTTGCACAGTGCAATGAAAGCAACTACTCTAACTCATGTATTAAAGGATCATTTTATCTACACTGGCAGCTGCTACCTTGGTGAGGCTGTCATTTTGCCACTTACCTCTCTGGTTGACTGGATCTTTGGCCACATATGCTACGTACTCAGCTGTATCCTGAGGGAGACCGACAAGGAAGACAGTCAGAATGGGAAAAATCAATAGGAGGGAAAAGTGAAGGGCAGGTTTAGGACAGAAAAGCTAAGAAGAGAATAAGAAGAAAGAGGTAAAGCGAAGACTTTGGTGTTTAAGCCACAGCAGAAGTTAAAAACTTACAGAGCTTAAAGAAAAGAGAGAGAAGATACGAAGTAAAGAGATAATGTCTGGAAAGAGGGACTGCAGTCCAGGCAATCCAGTAAGGCTGCAATAAAATGAGTGGTATTCAGAGCAATAGACAACGACAGAAGGCAAGGAGGAAGAGCATGCTGGCTGAAGAAAGATGGAAAAAGGCGAGAGTGAGATTTCAGCTGAGAAACAGGGTTTGGCTGACTCACTGGGTCTCCTCCAGAGGCGAAAGAGATGGACTGCATGTGATGATTGGCGATTATCTGTGGAGAAAGAGAGAGAGAAAGAGAGAGGGAGAAAGAAGGAGAGGGAGAAGGAGAGCACGTGGGTGACATGAAGTATGTGGGAAGTGAAATGAAAGCATGTGGATGAAAAGACAAATGTGGAATCATTACTGAGAAAAGTGCTCTTTCCTCCATTGAGCGCTATCAATTGCAGCGGAGATAAAAACTAAGTAGGGACAATGGATGGAACACCTTTTTAACAGTCTGCAACAACCACCCATGTTAGATCAATAACAGCATCAACACTTGCTAATGCTTCAAGCACAGAGTGTGGTCTGTGAGTCCTTAATTGTGATTTGGTATATGTTCTGCATGACATGTTTCTTCGCGCTAATGCGAATGCACTACACCACTGTATACCATCTCCCCAAAGATAAACATCGTGCAGCAGCTATTAACTCATTAGAGGTCTAAGAGGAGGATCACATCCTGCCTTGTGGTAAAGCAGGAATCAAGACAATGGTTAAGAGGGATTTGTGCAGCATCCAGAGTAAATGAGGCAAACAATGAGAAGCAGTTCCAAATATATATCGGGGCATCTCCTGAATATTCCAGGAGGTCACGATACATAATAGATATGGAAAAATACTGAGAATTTCTTTTAAAAAAATGATGTTTATATCACTGAGATTCAACCACCTTTAACATTTTAGTGAACTAAACATGTTTACACCATTAACAAGAAGCTGAAAGCAGTGGGAATGATTACAATGCAACTCTGAAGGCAAAGAATAAAAACATTTAGAATTTTTGAAATAAATCATCTGTAGATTGGTCTTCGAAAGTAAGAAAACATAACAAAATCCACACAAAAATTCCTCAAGCAAAGAGATCCCCAGGTTTTCTCTGCTTCGGTAAACTCCACAGGCTAAGTGCACTCAGGGTACCTGAAAACATGCCCCATAGCTACAACAGAGAGCTCAGACAATCAAGTGTATTTCTGACTCAAAAGCGAGATTACTGGCTTTCAAGGACAGCTCAACGGAATGCCTGGGTAGAGTTTGAGAAAACAGCAGCTTGAGGTTAGAGCTTCGTTCTAACCTGTTTGCAGTCAGAGGCCAGCAGATTGAGGCTGCTGGTCGAGATGGTGAGGCTGATTGTCATGCCTGCAAACTGTAAATTACTCTTTCCCAGGATGGACGTTAGACAGCGAGAAGAAGGCTGCAAAAGGAGAGAGAGCAGTTTTAGTAATAATCAAATCAAGGTGCCCAAACCAAAAAGCAACAGGACGTTTTGTTTTTTTAAAAAATTCAACAAAGCATGATAGTCCACTGAGTGCTCCCTGCCTCAGCATGACTGTGGGCATATGTGTGGAAATGCCTGTGTGTGGGAGTGGGAGAACAGCTGCAATTGTGAAAGTGATCCTGTCTCCAAGGCCAACTGCGACCAATTGGGAATAGACAGGACAGTTCGCATACTGTAGCCTGGGCCAAGAGCATCACACAGACCATGCCAGCACTATTGTGCCAGCATTATTGCGCCAGCACGTTTATCCAAATCCTCCTACTGTTCTCATGGCTTTCATCCATATTTGTTCCAAAATGTTTAGAGTGTGCAGTGAGAAAAGCAGGAGCAACAGGACAGGAAGCACATGCTTGGCCACATTAACCTCAGTCCTGCCAAATCAGAGGCACTAGACTAGTTTAATCTATTCTAGTTTATATCCTATAACTGTATTTTGTCTGCTGTGCTATACTGTCAGACATTCCTTGGTCAAACCCTGCTACAGCAGCTGAATATAGCCACCTGTTTTATAGACTGTTTGGGTGGATGTTTTTAGGTTTACAGGAATACTGTGCACAGACACTCGCAGTCTTTAAACAGCAGACTGGCGGCTGTGTCTGCTAATCTGTTGTGCTCCTTTGGCCTGACGCTGGCTCCACACAAGCTTCTACTCCACCTCTCCAGCCTCCCTTGTGACAACAGGGAGGGAAAAGAGAGATCAGAGAGTGACTGGTAATTACCTGTGAGTAGTCGGCTAACCACAGAAGTGTACAATCAGCCCAAATCAAGATTTGTGTGTGTATGTGTGTACTTGTAAAGCTATATTTGACGGAATCACTGACTTTTAGATCACTGGAGGAAAAGTGGGGACATTTCGGTTGGTCCTGATTTTTGTGTGTAGGTTAAGGTTATAATTAGGTTTAGATTAGGGATAGGCTCTTCTATGAAGATAAAGAGGCAAGGGAATGGATTAAGTCAGTGAATGTGCTCATAAAGATAGCCAAACAATAAATGTGCATGTGGTCCAGCTATACTCACGTTTTGGGGACCTAAATCAGTTAACAAAGACACATTATGGAAAAAAAGGAAGTGCCAAATGTGTAATGTTTATAGTTCAGGATCAATGTCATAACAAATAGGAAAAACTCCAGGTTATGAATGCAACTTAATGTAATGTCCTCTAAAATCATGTATACACGGCTCTTTGTGCATTTGTGTGTATACATGAGACTAAATAGCCCACTGACCACAGGGTGGACAACGGAGCTAAATCTAGCTCTTATCCAGAAAACTCTTCATAACGCTGTCCACTTAAGTCTTATAAATAAATAATGCTCTGTATGGGTGTGTGCTCCTGTATGTAGCGCCTACCTTTCTCCTGCGGGCTCCTTTGGCACCGGGTACTGCCTCACACACCACAGAGATAGCTTCCCTGAAAAATGAAAAACATGCATGTTTGCAAATGGCATGTAATTGACCTAAACACCTTCCCAGATTCACATTTATGGATATTAAATGAGATCTGGCAGCGGGTGATAGAATTTATCGTCCCTGGCGACTGGGCTCGTCTTTGCCACGGAGACAAACATCATTGCGGAAACCAGATGGAAACCACCAGGATTCCAGAACATTCTAATTTGGGGGCTCTGAGAGCGGCAGGCGTGTACATGCAAACACACACGGGCAGATGTAGTCAGATGCTAAAACAGAAAGAAAACAAGCCCCGCAAGAAAAATGGAGCGGAAGCGAGCGAGCGGGCAAAGGAGTAAATGCGAGGTGAGTGATGTATGTGTGAGCCATAACATTTTTCAAAGTGTAACCACACTTTTAACATCTCGCCCCCTCAGAAACAAAGCAGAAATGAAACGAGTGAAAGGTCAAACCTGCAGCCGATGAGCTGTGTGTAATCTCACCTGGTGACCTGAGTTCTGGTGTTGAAGTCCAGCGCCCGCATTGATTGTAGCACCTCCACGCATCCCATGTACTGCCCAGGAAACAGGAAGGCAAAACATTAACATTAGACATTTCCTACATCCTGGTCCCATTGGACCAAGGGAACACAACAGAGGAAGAAAGCAACAGTATCCTTTCCTCATTACAGACTCAGTTTCTAAAAATGAAGGGTTTATATGTACACAAAAACAGCTTGGCAAGGGTGACGTGCAACTTTGCATTTAAGCTAGAGGCTACTGAGAATGTGCCAGTCACTTACCCGTACACTGTAGGAAACACCAGTGGTGCTGACCACAGTGTCTGAGTGCAGCCAGCCACGGGTGGGCTTGTTGACAAAGGAGCCATGGCGCGTCCACTCGTCTCCTCCCAGCTGCCCTCCTTCCACCCGTGCCCTCCTAGACACCCCTCCTAGCCGGTTCATGTCCTGCAGAGGAGGTCGGGGAGGGGGAGAAGGAGCAGTTAGAAGCGAAACAGGGTGATGAAGTGGTGGGGAGGAGCTAGAGTTGCTCCTGTCATCCCCAGAGGACTCAACAGGTGCCTGAGCTCCCTGTGATTTGCTTGAGGCCTTGAGTCCTGGGAGAAGAGTAGCTGAGACACCCAGACGAAGAGAGCCCATTCTGGGGAAGAAGGAGCAGAAGGTGGTGGGGCTGTTCTCAGCTTGTTGGGGAGAGGAGGGGGGCAAAATGGGAGTGAGAGATGAGGAAGAGACAGAGGAAGGTAAGCCAGGGGAGGGTGTGAGGGGGGTGACAGGACTGGAAGGAGGAAACGATGATGGATTGGAGTTTGTTTCGTCAGTTGAGCTCAGTGATTCACTCCGAAAATGGGTGTATTTTGTTTTCTCCATAATGAATTGAATCATAATGAATCTGCAGTGTCAGTTTTTATATCCGTGCAAGTCCACACAGGCTCTTGTGATTCAAAGTCTCTTTGTCTCAGTATTCAAAGTTTTTCTCTGAAAGGACAAACAGCCATCTGTCTGTCTTGCTCAGTGTAAGAGCTGCATCCATCTGTCTGGTTGTGTGTCCTCCACTTGTTTCCAGGCAGCCAAAACCCAACTGCTTTAAAAACGGCTTTATCCACAATGAAAGCAGTATGAGCAAAAGCACAGAGGAAACGTTGGGTGCCCCAGTTAATGGTAAAACACAGACAAAAAAAGCTTTTTAGTGCACCAGTGCAGCTCATGTTGTCATGAGTTCATTTTGAAATTTACTTGAGTGTTTTCTGAGTTCCCAGGTACTGATGAATAGCTTCTTAGCTGTCCACAGACTGTTGCTCTTGGTGTTTTGCCATGATGTAAAACAATATCTGTGACTATCTTGTCCCAACTTAATAGCCTCTGAGTGAGGCCCAGTAATTCAGCTGTCACCAGCACCATGAAGAATCAGCACAAGTGATTGTCTCTCTGAACACCCCCTCATGTGTATGTCTTACTGCTCTGGGGGGTGCGCATTTCTATGTGATGTGTCTACATGCATGAGGCAGTATAAACCTTGCCGGCCTACAATGCTTCTTTGATTATCTGTGTATGTTCGTGTTGGCATGCGCTTGTGCGTGCACGTGTGAAGCAGCTCCCCTTGGCAGCTCTATCCTGCTTGACACGGGCCCATAAAAATCCTATTAGCAGCCAGAGAGGGGATTGCAAGGAGGGCCGTGCACGCTAACGCGGCAGCGACGCACACATTATACACAGCCTCAACTGGTCGATACGACAGCAAGCACCTGCAGAGCTCAATGAAGCCCAGAACTGCTAAAGAAGAGAGAGGAGGCTTACTGATGTATGGCTAGTCTCCAACTCTTGGTAGCAGCACACTTTCTTTAACGCCTACTTTTCACTCCCTCTCTCTCTTCCTCCAAATGCTTTCATGTCCTCTCTGAATGGCCCTCGCTCTCTCTCTCCCTGCTTCTTCTTCTTCTTCTTCTCTTCTCTTCCAGATTACCTCTGGCGCAGGCGCCTTCCCTTTCTCTGAACTCTTTCCTCCCTTCTCTCTGTCTCCTCTCTTATCCTGGAAGTCTTCTCTCTTCCTCCACACTATGTGCTCCGCCAGCCTCTGTCTCTCCAACGCCTCCGCCCTCTCCCGCGCCACCACTTCCTCTCTCCTCTTCCAGATGATCTCTCGCTCCCCCTCTCCCCCTCCCTCGTCTGCTCGCCCGTTCTCCAGGCTGTCCCGTTTAACAGTCCCTCAGTCGAAAAAAATTAATAAAAATAATATTGAGCCCTGTCTTTCTGCTTCCCTTAGCTTTAGGATTATAGATGGTTAAAGGCTAGGCATGGTAACCTTTGACACCAACAGAAACCCTAAAGACAAAAAGTGAAGTACTTAAGACTGCACTGGCAGAGTTGAATCTGTTCCTGACTGATGTTCCTGATATGGCTAAAACAAGTGAGCCTGTCTTGTTTCAAGTGTGTTCCCTAAAACTGGCCACATAGGGTGTTGATTTTTTTCTTCCTGGAGCACCATTAGATAGCGGTAGTTTGAGTCTGAGATGCTGCCTGTGTCTGGTACACTGACACACACTGCAGTAGCACGGTGGTGATGTAACACTGAAGAATGTAGGTCATTGGCTGATAACAACTACCGGTGGTCTTGTTGTGATGGTAATGAGACCTGATTGGTCAGGTTTGAACTCCCAACCCAGGGTTCCCTGAATGGTGCTGAGGCTCACCAGTGTTCAACATGTAGTCACTCGCCCAGCTGGAAATGCTCAATCAAAACTGCTGTTAGGCTGATTTCTCTATGCACGGCTGTTCTCACCCTGTAACTTTATTACGGCCTAGTTCAAATAGCAATCGCAGAACAGAGTTATTTACCTGAGAGAAAAATATTGACACTGTCACAGATGATATGAACGAGCCAAGAGTTATATTCCTTCCTTATCTAAGGCAGGGCTTATCAAGCAGCAAGTAAGCTCTCTCTACTGTACAGACACCATCTCACATCTCATAGTCTGCATAGTCCAATCTAGAAGGCAAACAACAGTCTGTTTACATTAACAGTCTCTCACAAACCGGAGCCCCACAATTAAAACAGTCTGCAACAGTTTGACCTCAGTAGGAGGCAAAGCTACACCTACAGTCCAGCAGTAAACTGGCTGGCTGACCTACAACTTAGTGCTGCTGAGGCACTAGTCATACTTACAATCTGTTGACCTTTGCTCGCTCAAAGGAGAAGGTTTACACCCACCTTTTCCACAACACATACAAAAGTCTGTAAAAGTGGCACCAGCGTTTCAGTAATGCCAAGCAAAAAAGGTTGATTATTTATTTCCTCCTCACACTAAGATTTCAGAACTTCATTCTGCCTGAAGGACAGCCCGCAAGCTGGTGGTGGGCGCTCAATGCATGGCAAAGGAACAGTCGCCTACACCAGTCTAGCACCACAGAGGGATTGTCTAGCAATTCTAGCTAGTCATCCATCTGGTCTTGGCCAGAAAGCACCATGGAGGATCCAGTCATACTTATGAACTGCAAGACAGGCTGGGACGATCTCCAGAAAGCTGTAAAGCATCTAATAAAACCAGAACTTAGTCCGTAGAGATGAATAGCACTTAAAAAGGCAAACTATTCAACCTCAGTAGACTTGCTAACACTGGAGAGAAATTCAGGTGCTGTTAAAAAAAAGGGAGCTGCTGAAATGCTCTATGGGCAGAGTTAACCCTGGCTCTTCCCAGGGATGTTTTAGTGCACCGAACACAGTGTAGGTCAGGTGACTGCAGAGGAGATGACCCTCTACAGGAAGAGAAATCCTGAGTCACCTAGAGACAAACAGCAAAAGGAAAAGGCTGTGACAAACACAGCTAATGACTGGTAATTGGTGGCCTTGGGGCCACGCAGCTGTGATATGTACAAGTGAAATCAGTACTGTAATCTAATTCATCCAGTCATTTCTGATAAGAGAGCATCAGTTTGACTGATGGAAATGGTAGTTGTCATTAATAAATGTGAGATCGGGACAGGCTGGACGGAGATGAGTCGTACAAGGCGAACATGGAGAATTGGGAGGGGGAGACAGGTGACCTGAAACAACCCTGATTCCCGGAGCTTGCCGAGCTCCGCAAAGACAAGGACTGTCTAGTAGAGAAGAAGGGAAACAAAAACTCTAAAAACTGACACAAACAATGAACTAATCTTGTTTTATCAAGTAAATATATACAATTACCAAACGGCACAGCACCAGTTTAAAAAGATAGGACAAGGAAAACCAACTTTACATCTTGTTCTGTCTGCAGCTGCTGCCCGTTGCTATGGCAACAGACATTAAAAGAGATGCCTGCAGAGGATATATACTGAGAAGTCCTGACAACAGCAGAAATCTTCAGACAAAGAGATAACCGCTTTGTCAAATCACATTGCAAGCAATTAGTAGCTCCATCAAAGGCTCCACATTAGAGCTCTTTTTTTTCATCCAACAGGAGAAAAACTACAGACTCCTAGAAAGATCAATATGGTTCAGGAAATGATCAAAGTTTGGCCGGCATCCCGCCAGCCATAAAACCGAATCAATGTTGACATCCGATGTCGGTCGCTTGCACCGACTCCGACTAGGGCATGTAAAACTGACACTGTTTTCAAAGAATAATAATCTATTTTCTAATAACTGTATAAACAAGAATTTCACCAAGAATTAACATCAAAAAGACAACTCATGTTTAGAAAACTTGCATAAAAACAACCTGAATATTCTGTGCGGCAGCTAACAAAGATTAGAATGATTGTATAACATCCTGCAGAGTAGATCCTACGCTCATGAAGGATAGGAAAAGAAAATAGAAAATCACAAAGGGAGTCTGTATTTCCAAAAAAAGAAAAGAAAAAGTAATTAAACTGTTCTGTATAAAGTGAGTCTTATCGATTTCCCTAAGTGTTTTAATGAATGGCAAAAAAACAAAACAAAAAAACAAAACAAAAACCGAAGTAGTTCCTTTTTTGGTTTATAAAGCATGCAATTGATAATCCACGGTGATTCTCCTAAAGCTAGGTTCCGTATTCACATAAGAACCACATTAATGTTTAAACGGCCACAGCTTGTCCGATCATTCGTCCTCTCCTTCCTCTTCCTAGCTTTCCCTTCGTCCACTCCCCGAAAAACGTGCTTCTCCTCTGATCCGCTCTTCCGCTCGATTAATTCACAAAGTCACTGCCGGCAGCTCCTCTCCATCTATCCTCTCCTCCGTTTGGCTGCCTCCTCTTTTCGTCCCTCCTCTCACTCTCTCTCTCTCTCTCTCTCTCACTCTTTCAGCAGATGGTGAAATGGCAGTGTTGCCAGGATGGATGATGGTAGTCCTTCATTGTGCTCCTCTTCTCCCCTCACGTCTGTCTCTCATCCCCACTTTCCTTCCACCTCTGTCTGTCTGTTAGAGGCACAAGCACACTGTCTGTCCTCCCCTCCTCCCTGTCTGGGTGGGTGATGCTGCCTCCCATTCTCAGTCTCTCTCTTTCATACACACACACACAACCGCGCCACAGCCTGTGCCCTCCCCACCTTCTTTTCTCCCATGCTACCTCCTTCCTGTTTCCTTCCCTTCCCCCCACCTCCTCTCTGCAGCCAGAGTCATTTAGCAGTATACATGTGTATGCACAGAAAGATGCTGCACTTCTACTCAGAAATGCACACACTCCAAGGAGAGATGGAGATGGGGATGGGGAAGGAGGAATGAAGGGAAGGGAAGAGAAGGGAAGGGATGGTGGATACATGTGTTTGTGTGTGCATGTGGAGGGTGGGCTGTTCATGTTGGGTATTCAACGCTCCTCCCTTATTCATGTTTGGTAACCTGAGAAACACAGTTAAAGAGTGAGGGGAAGAGAGTGAGAGAGAGAGAGGAAGGATGGATATAGATAGCCTCTGTGTGCTGTGACATGAGGTCACTCTATATAACCTTGATAAAAGTGGACAAAGTGAGGGGAAAAAGGAAAGCAGACTGCACTCGCATGATGATAAATATTTCCAATGTTACTACATGACTACAGCACTCTAGGGGAAAAGACTGGAAGACATAAAGCAGATATCCCACAGATTGGTCTTGACATTTGAGCGCATCTGATGAGAAGGCAGTGTTGCGGAAAGTAGAGGAAACCACACATAGAGTGACACAGGAACCCGGCAGAGTGGATAGCAGAGTCCTCAAATGACACCCCAAAGAGTCCCCGCAGTACCAATTTTCACCACTACACCATCATTGTGAGCTCAAGCAGTGCACTCAAGGATGTGAAGGTTCATAATGAGACAACTGCAGACAGCTAGCATTCGTCATCATACACAGTGATCTGATTGGTAGTGATGGGCATGATTGGCGAAGAAGACACCCTCCACCGCCCAGAACCAGTGAAACACACGATACACTGTGGCTTAGGGTTGACCTAATCGAACATTTTGTGCTCCCTTATTAGATTGAGTGAATTAACAGTTCAGGTGCCATCTTGAATTTACATTAAAAAGATAGCAACCACACTGAGCTGACAGCTTATTCAGTACACCCAACTAAAACTCATTGTACGATCTACTGTACAATATAAAGCACCTTGAGGCAACTGTTGTTGTGTTTTGGCGCTAGATACATAAAATTGAATTGAATTGAAAACTACTGCAGTTCAGCCAGTTTCTTCTCCATGGAGCCGCAACCTCCAAAAATAACCAAACATATCCATCTGAAAATATAGATATGGGTTTTTTAGCTCATAAAGGTACGATTTATCTCACAGCTTCCAACTGCATTTGTTTTATTTGGGTGCAACTAATAAACTGCAGAGGAAGTAAAGTTAACATCCCATTCAAACCACAATAAATTTACATGCACAGGGCTGTACAATTACTGAAGCACGATTTCAAAATGACTTTAGTTTCCAGTTCTTTCTTGCAGGTGAAAACTTGTGCAATATTAAAGATAGCAAATGAGGAGTAAAAAAGGAGGGGCGTGTGATTTTTCTGCATCACACTGTACTGCTTCTTAGAAGGCTGCGCTTTGTTGAAACATCTCTTAAATAAGGTTTTTGTTTTATGTTGCATATGCTACTTGGAAACCCTTTTAAATGGGTCAGAGAACATTCCAGTTTGTTTCATATCAAAGCCTGAAACGTGACACTTTCATAACGCTCGATTATAATTTCATGAAAATGGAAAGGAGGCATCTTAATTGGTGAAATATTGCACACCAACTACAATCACTCTTGTGTCCACAGTATCTTTGAGAGCAATTTTATTTTATTCTTGGTGTAATTGTGCAGCCCTGAAATTACAGTGCTTTAACAAATAATGCTTATTTTACACATATGCCCACCAGGGCTGGATGCGAGAGTCTGTTCATTTCTATATCATATCAGAAATTTAGAAGCAGCAACTCCTTTGCCACTGTGGCACGATGTGTTTTTTTGATCAGCTGCTTGTATCATTTTAATGCCTTACCATATATTCCATCGGCCAGCACAGGCAGCGTGTGAGTCTGTAGCCCTAAAAACACCAAGGTGCACATCAACACACAGTACACAAAAGCATACACAGTCGCAGACAAGCACACACGCACACAAATCAAAGAGCAAATTACAGCGTGCTCCAACCAGCGCCCTTGCAGCCACTTGACTTCCAGCATGCTTTGCTCCCAGCATCAGCTGTGGAGAGAGTCATGGGACCTTCTTCATATCGAGCACACAGACACACAACACTGACACAGGGAAGAGGCCGGGCGATACTGAGAGGGATAAAGTAACGGAAAGCGAAGGAAGGAGAGAGGAAGAGTGAAAGGAGAAAGGCAGAAATCCGCTGTGCGTGTTGAAACATACCCTGTGGAATGAAAAGAATCAACTCATAGGACTGCATGTGTAGGTTGTTTGTGTTTCAGCTTGCCCAGCGCGAGTTAGCAAGTGTGAGTTTAGGTGTTCTGCGCCTGCAGAAGTCTGTGGAAACTGCAGCTAGTCAGTGTTTATTAGATGAAACAGTCGGAGACAGACTAAGAAAGAGCTCTGGATCTAATGCACACGCTGCAGGGCCACATCTGCAGTCTGCTCATACACTGTATATGTGTGTGTGTGTGTGTGTGTGTGTGTGTGTGTGTGTGTGTGTGTGTGTGTGTGTGTGTGTAATGTGATTTGACCCACCTCACTTATCCTTATTTGAACTAGTCAAAAAAAAAAATTAGCAAAGATGAGTAAACAGGGCCTCGATGCTGACATTTTCTCTTGGATTCTTGCCAGAGATGCTGACTAACATCAATTCCCATTATCAAGGCAAGACAGACAAGAGTCGAGTAAAGAATGAACAATAGAAGGGAGAGAGGGAGGAAGCGTAACTCACACGGGAAAGTCTCAAACGTAAACACAAATAAGCAGGCACACTGGAAAAAGGCAATCAAATTTTCAAAAATTAGGCTGAGGGTGAACATTAGATTAGCCACGGCTTCAGCAGGAGTACTTTCTCTCGGCTTAGTAGCTCACTATGCACACAGCAAACATGTGAGCTGGCTATTTTGGGTTGTGCTTCCACCACCACCACCACCCCTCCTCTAACCACACTCCCACATCTCTATCTCCTTCCATCATTCTTTTCCTGCCACCACTTACTGCTTTGCTCCACTTACGACTTCCACTTACAACTTCCTTCTCGGTTTAACGGCTTACTTGTCAGAAACTGCGGTGTTTCTACACCGAGGTTCCAGCTGAACCTTTGAACATTGTCTGGCGTAACCTTTAGTCCTCCGTAGCAGCAAGTATCGAAATTCTTCAAGGGTTCAAGTTTGCATGAAATACTTGGGTCAGGGTTTTTTTTTTTTACACAAACATACGTTTCCGGATTTAAGTCATAGCTGTGCAAACTTTGTGCAGTTTGCTTTTGCTCAATTAACAAAAGTTCTGATCACACAGCAAACTGGGGTGAACATCTGAAAGCGAAGTGCAAACGCAATTTGATTCAAACTTTTTTTTACTGGACAACCACACCACTTCACCCATTAAGACTGTGTCATCTAATTTAAGTACATGTTGCTGAGTCGCTGCTTTTACTGTTATTTTAACAAGTTTCCAAGTCGATTTATTTTAGTGCTGTGTCTTTAAACATTGCTTCATGTCCAAGTGTATCTGAATAATGTTAACCAGTGGCTTCTGAAAAGTGCATGCTGAGGAGCGGATACACAGAATAATCAACGCTACAAAACAATAACAGCTAGGAGATTTTAACTTGACCCTAAAGTGACCCTAAAGAGTTACTTCAATACTATTAACACAGCTGAAGTAAGATGTGGGATCATTCCATCTAAAAACATCACATTTTCTGCTCAGCCACCTGTGATTTGCCTGAAAATGTTACAGTTTAATTCGGACATAAATGTGTGATTACTGGGAAATGTTAACCTTGCAAAAGACAACTGGTGCACATTTCTAAACGTTATATAGCTGTATTCCACAATAAGATCAATTAAAGATGCAGAATCCCTTTTAAAATGCAATTACTACTCACCGAAATGAAGAAAATGCTATTTTTATTCAGATTTTGTGATGATTGATCAAATATGATAATTATGTTAAGCTGTACCCAGCAGAGAGTCTTCCCCAGATAGTACAAAATTCTGGAGTTTCTTGGAGTACAAGAACTTTACTTAAAACTGAGAAAATAACTGTTAAATATATACATATTTAGCCTGCTTTGTGGGCATGAACATTCAGGCTTATCATTATGCACTTTAAAATATACTGAAGACCTCCGGTGAAGCGAGCCTGAAGGAATCCTGATCTGCAAGAAGAGACACCGTTTGAAAATGCAATCTCAGCTTTCTGAGTAAAGAGAGACAAACCACAATAAAGACACAAACAGACTTTCAAGTTAGATACGTGGCACCACAGAGTCACTCTGCTGTAAAGCCCTGCATATAAAAATGCAACAACCAGAGTCTCATACAGAATTCAGAAAAACCATCAGCAGCCATCACGCTGCTAATGAAATTCCGCCGAAGCTGCACTAACTTCTGTTTTTTAGCATCGCACGGGACGAGATGTTAATCAAACTGTGGCTCACGCAGTGCGCTGAGCACGTCGCGCTAGACTGAGCACCGCAGGAGGAAACGCAGCTGAGACTCGGCTCTATTGTATGAAGGCAGTGACGGACAACCACATGCTATGGCCTCAAAAACAAACTCCTACAGTTGGTTTCCAGAATGCGCTCATACACACCAGGAAGTAGAAAAAAAACGCGAACAAACAACCCCCCTCCCCACATGGTCGGAGAGACAGACAGATAGAGTACATGAGCCAGACAGAAGAAACCTGAGAAAAACACATCCTCACAGGTCAAGACACCCACACAAAAAGCGTATGTCGACAGTCTCGAAGTGTTTATAAGAGCTTAGCACCTCAGCACTGTGTTTTGTCAATAGTGATGCACCACAGGCCGAAATCCAAGTCTAATATCTGCGGTAATATTTGCACTGCTGACAAAAATCGAATTCTTTATTTTTGAATTGGCTGTGCGTCTGAGACGCACGGACTCCGTGCACAGCTGTCAAGCTGAAACCGCTGTAACAATCAAGTGTCACACCTCCCGTCAATCAAGGCGAAGGCTTTTACCGGTGACCGAGGGGTTTGAAGGGAATTGGACAGATCCAATTTTAATCAAGTGGATTTTGGTTTACGTTGGAGTGTGATGGAGTGGCCGAGGTGCTCGACTTTGGCTGACAGTTTGTGTCCCAGACTGTCCTCCTGCCTGTGCTGTGTTTGTTTACGTGGGTCTAAGACGCACACGGCCTATTTGTCAGGCTCCTGACATGTGTCTGAATCTACCGCTTCTTGGGATCAGATGTTGACTGGACCTTCCCTCGGCCTCCATTTCATCGGTGGAGATAACTTGAGTCATATAATATCGTGTCAGCGGCTGCTGGTCTGAGCGGTATGGTTGACCCTGATAACAGCACTGAGCCCACTGCTTTCAGCTACCTCAATCACAGCACATAGCCTTGAGTCTGCTTCTATAATAGTCTGTCTGCCCTTCACTTGTTTACCGCAAACTTTAACTCTGTCACACTGACCCTGTTTTACACATCTGAGGTGCGTTTTGGTGACCGTTCTCCATGGATGCGCACAAAAGGGGTAACATTAAGTAAGCTTTTTTTAATGTCTGACTTTGTACAGATTTGCGAGTGGGTTCGTGTGTGTACTGATAGCTCCTAAGGCTTATCTCACTGACACTTTATAGCCTGAAGCAAATCAGGCAGATTTCAGCAAAGCCAGGACAGGCTTTAGTCCCTAAAGCAAAAATAAACACAAATTTATTAAATAGTGAAGGAGTAGTGAAAAGTATCTTTCATAATAATCTCCAATGTGATGGGGAAAAAACTTGTTCTGGGTGCAAGAGTCCTACACCTTTTTTTTTTTCCGCTTTTATACAAAAGAGGGAAAGTAAGAAGGTTGGAGAAGACGACAGCAGCAAAAAGTTGCCCCTTTATACCAAAAAATGTCCTCAAATAACTGTCTTATTTTGCTCAGGTCTAGTTTGAGTTTATTGGCGCCTCTTAAAAAGAAATGGCATGTGAGTGACCTGCTTTCTGTTGTTTTTGCTCGTCCAGAGGACACAATGATGACTTCTGATCACTTTCTCTTATAAACATTTTATCAGAGGCTCCAACAACAGCTCACTTAGGTTTCAGGTTTTAATAATAAAACCTGGCAACACACACACAAAGTTTGAAAGCACAAAGTTAAACATTTAGTTAACTCGTGCACGCCCCAGTCTAACCATTTACATATTTCTTACAGTAACCCAACAGGCTCGACTGCACCGTGGCGTAACATAACAACGAAACATTGAATTGTCCGGCAGAACTATGTGTCCCCACAAATTTAGCACATAATCAGTTTCCTCACACTTTTCATACGTGCTATAGCTGACGCACAGCACGCAGAGACCGCACCATGCCCCCCCAAAAAGTGTGGGCAACTTTAACGAGCAACTTACCAGCTCTGTTCCTCCCTTTCCCTTGAATGCCCCTCCTGCCCACCAAGCTCTGTTGCTGCTGTTGCACAAATTTCAGCTTAATTTCATATAACAGGGCAAAGGGTCGAAAGTTTTGTCCGCCGGGATCCTTGTATATTTGATGCTTAACTTCATAAAAGAAGACTCTAAACTTCTTCTTTCCTCTCCCTTTCCGTCCCTGCCTCCTCCCCCTACCTCCCCCTCCACGATCACGACAGAAGTCACTTCCGCGAACAACGCAGCGTCATCCGGCTCCTCTCTCTCTCTCTCTCTCGCTCTCTCTTTCTTTCTCTTCATTTCCCCCACTCCCGTGCGAGTGTGTGCGTGCGTACGCGCGCGCGTACCATTTTGCACCTGGACCACTCAGTGTAGGTTGCGCAAAAGTGGAAACCCTGACCGCCAGCCATAAGTCTGCAGCTGAACATGTACTTTACCGTAGATAAATACAGCGCAAGAACAGCTGTTTTACGCCTGAAGTTTTGCTTTTTCCAGCATTTAGAAAGAGACCGCGATGACCCGCATCCGCTACCAAAACAAACCATCAGCATCAGCTCAGGGCATAAGCTGCTGGCCCCCGCTTTGAGGTGTTATTACCGCAAAGACATTGACATAACTACATACGCACTGTCGTCCACATATGTTTTAAACACGTTTTTGTGTTGTCCATACATGTCCATACATTTGAATACGATTCTCGTTTCTTTGCTTTTCTTTTTTTAAAGCAGTTTGGTGATGAGATAACTTTCTTCAGGCCGCAGCCTTATACCACCAATAAGTAAACATGGCATTGTGCAAGACGCTAAAGCCCAAGAACTAGATCTTTACCACAGATTGTATGCATAATACACATATTATCACGTACGAAGGCAAAGGAGTGGCTGAATTCTACAGTTTCAGAACATGCTGATTCAGTGGATCGGTTCATGCGTTGGTGCACTGACACGTACGCTTTTTTTCTTTTTTCCCACTGAAGCATGTAAAAATGTACCCGTGAAGCAAGTTTGCCCTTATTTGACTCAAATGCATTCCCTCCAGGAAGCAAAACGAATATAGTTGTGCTTGGATCTAAGAATGTTGTGCTTGCATCTCAGAATTGCCCATTCACGTAATCATTTCTAGTTTTATATAATTATATGATAGACCATCACATAATTGTATCACACAAAGCATTTTTATTTTTCACGTTGATAAGGACTTGTTCTGCAATCCCAGTCTACTGAGTAAGATAAGATAAAATAGCTGTTATTACTCTTACATATGGGAAATGGGCATTATTACAGCAGCAAAGTAGACAGATAATAATAACTGGAACAATAATAAAACAATAGAATACTTTATTATTTTGTAGGTCATATGATCTGATAGAAAAACAATACATAAATCAAGCGTTGTACGCGCTCTCGTTAAGCGGACATAAAGGTACAAGGAGTTACGTTGAATGATCAGTGGTTAAATTGATTAATTTTTAATGAATTCAGACAGACAGAGTATATCTTAAACCGTCGATGTGTTTGAAGGCAGTAAAATGCTGTGCGCGAGAATCAATTCGTCTCTCACTTCGGTTTAATATTTCATCCACAAGCAGACAAAACTGTTAAATATATGCCAACATGCTCCACCCACAGGCGAAAAAGGTAATTATGAGTTTAATAACAGCATTTAGGTTTCGTGGAGTTCACTCCTCCAGTCAGCAGGGGCGCACGAGTGACAGTAATCTATTTTGAATCGGGCAAAGGAAGGAGTGATTCTCCGTCCTCTTCCGGGTGGTGGTGCAGCAGTAAAGTTATGTTACTAATCGTTTGGCTGACACTTGTTTTTAAAGTAGATAAGCGACATTTATTACTCCTCATTGACTGTACTGATTCCGCCACATCTTTAAATGACTTTAGTGTACATTACGTGCTGGTCGTTAAGATCCGCCTCCTGAAATATGATTGGCTATCGTAGTGTGGTTTTAAGGTCACGTCATACCTTGAGCGACAGCTCGAGCTGCAGCTGTACCAACCGGCGATAGGGAGCTTAGCACGGACATATACAGCTGAGGGGTAAGTTCCCTCGGTTTTAATGAGATTGGTTATCAAATAATAAATGTAACACCCGGACTTTTTCCTCACACTAAACATATTCGTCGAGAGATATCGACAGTAGAGACAAAATTGAATGTGCACATCTACTTAAATTGTACTTCTTTATTTTGGCATAAGTAACCTAGCGAGGAGACTTAGAGTTAGCTAAGAATTTACTTTCAGGTGTTACACACGCTCACACACTTGTGATATTTGCCTTGTGTTTCAGTTATTTTTTGGTATGGCCATAAATGAATATGTCTGAGTTCACTTTATTTTCGCCCCGTTAGATAACTTACAAATGTTACGCAATGCAAACTATGTAAGCAGGTGCAAGGCAGTTGTGTCAAAAAGCGAATACTAATGTTTCTACGTTTTTAATGTCTAATATGGTTTCTTGTGTTGGTTAATAGACTGTAGTCAACGGGATTTACGGAGGGGCTAAAATGAATTATTCCAATCTCTGCACTCTTTTCCAGATCTCTCTTGAAAAACTATTAAGAAAAAAACAAACAAACAAACAAACAAAAAACACCCAAAACACTTTTTACCTTATACTTTGTCACTTTGACTTGATATCGTCCATAAGACATGTGTTGGACAGATCATAGGCCAGCTAGTCATCTACAACAGTTTACCCCTAATCAATTCTTGGCAAATACCAGAAGTCACTGTTTGCTTTATCCTTCTGCAACTGTGACTCCCAGGCTGCTCTCCAAACCACATGCACAATGTGAAGCTTAACATACAAGACACCTAGAAGTATCATTAAATGCCTGCTTTGGATCTGTTAATCCCTTAACAGTGGATTTAAGTACCATTATTTCTCTTTTTAACACATTTGTGTAATATAGATGTTTTTGCTTTGTTATCACAGAGTTCTATTTTGTCAGCAGTTTGCTAGCGTTTCAAACACTGGATGGAAAACGTGTTTTTCATCTGCATCAAATGATTATCTACCTTAAAAGACACAAATTATTAAAACTATTAAAACAAACTGTCACCATCTTATTGTTAATGATGCACACAGGACTACTGCAATTTAGTTATATACAACTGAAAAACAGTTAATACACACATTTAAATAGAAATAAAACAGTTTCATTAGCAACCAGTGACTTTTAATCATTCAAGTGTTTTAAATACAACTCTTTTCTTATTTCAAGTTCAACCACTTAACTCCAATTTAAAGCCTTATCAAAAGACCTATATAAATAAATAGCCGATTTAAAAAAAAAAAAAAAAAAAAAAAGAGAGAGAGAGAGTCAGTGTTAAGGAAATGCAGAAGAAATGCACAAATTATTCACATGTTAACAGTACACCCTTCCTCTTCCAGAGATACCTTCAGCTAAGGGACACACTATGACAGAGAAGAGGGTCTGAACAACAGTGAAGCCTTTTCTGATGTTCTGTGTGGATTCATGCTGATGTAAGAAACATTTCTTGTCACTGTAAATGCAGCAAAGTAATACAGATGCTATATTAAAATGCACAAATATCTGACAAATTACAGGGAGATCTTTAATATTTGACCTTAATATGGGGTGCATTTGTTTCCTCTGTTATGGTATTACAGAAATCACCGTTTGTAAGACATGCTGGCTTTTCCTTTAATTTGTGGCCCATCTGCATATTAACAGTTGAGCATACTGCACACTGCATTCCATATTGCATATGCTTACATACTATGCTAAAGAGGTCTTATTGACTCGATAGGTTTTTGACTTTGCTGAGTGTTGATAAACCTAGTATAAATTTGTAGTAAGAAGTACTCAATTAATTTGTTTCCATTGTTCCCAGCTTTTCTTTTCCGAAGCTGAGTAGAGCAGTGGTGCGTGTGAGGAGACTGGCAGCTCATCTCAGCAAGGCAACCATGTCAACAAACCTCCAGAGCAACAGTTCGTCTTCTGCAGCCAACGGGGATGCTCCTACTGCAGCCATTCTCATCATTGGAGATGAGATTCTTAAGGTGCTTTTGGTGTTGATAAAGTTTGTGCCTTGTGTGGCTTTTAAGCTATACGTGTGTGACAGCACCCAAATGAAAATCACTGGGAGTTTGTGCAATTGAGGAAATCAATATAAACTGGGTTTTTTGTAATAGAAGTAGGAGCTTGCATTGTGCAGTGTTTAACATATACCGTCATCTGCATCCCTATGTGTTTGGACCTCTATCCAGTCTCTGATGTGCATTTCATGACCTCAGGGGGAGAAAACTGCGATGGTTATGTTATGTGGCAGCTGTGGCTGTTTCTGAAATCACAAGCTTACTATTATTTTTTTTGACTTGACATGATCATGATTTAAACATGAAGTATTTGATTTTTGTCCAGTGTCACATCTCTCTGCCTGAAAATCAGCCTTCAGTCCTTGAATTTCATCAAGCAAGACCTTGGAGTTTCCTTTTCCTTTTTCTTTATTTTTTTGTGTTTCTTTCTTTTTTTTAAGGTTCTTGAATCTGATGTGCATGTGGGTGTCTCTTTCAGGGTCACACAGTGGATACCAACAGTGCCTTTCTAACTAAAGCGCTTAGGAAGCTTGGAGTGTCTGTGCAGCGCATAACAGTCATACCGGATGTGCAGGCAGTCATTGCCAAAGAGGTGGCCCTCCTTTCATCTCAGTATACGCACCTCATCACATCGGGGGGTATAGGTCCCACTCACGATGACGTCACCTTTGAGAGTGTTGCCATAGCATTCCACGAGGAGTTATATGCCAATCCAGACCTTAGCAAGCTGGTTGAAGAATTCTTCGGGGTTGGGGAGAAAAACAGTGCCGCTATGAAGCTGGCGATGGTGCCTCGCTCAGCAAAACTTAACTATGGAACTGACCCTCAGACTGGGCTAAAGCACCGCTACCCTCTGGTGAGTGAACTCGGTACAGAGGAATTTTTATAGAACACAAAGTTACTTCAAATATATCCAAGCTACATGGTGCTGTTCAACCCATAACCTTTCTTTAAGGTAAACAAAAGTGACGGTGTTTTCTTTAGAAGACAGATTGCAAACTAACTAGTTGCTGAAGGAGTGAAAATAGCTTCCTGCAGTGGTCAAAACAATAAATACTCTGAGCACACACAGACACCAGGCGTGAGAAGCATTCACACCTCTTACTCACAGGTCATTAAATTTGGACATTTTTCTCTTTAAGGTTAATATCTTTGGTGATTTATTAATGTGTTTCAAGTTGAGAAACATTAATGTACAGTATATTATTATTGAGAATTTACTATTGAGAATTTAAAATGAAACAATGAAGAACAGCCCTTAAAAAAAGTGCCCTGTCTCGGCAAAAGGTGGAGAAGGAGTTGGATACCATTCTCATGCTTGTTAGCTATAAATGGAACCCCAGACACCAGCCATTTATCTTAGCAAAAATAAATATCTGACATTTACAAAACTGTAAATCTGACCTCAATTATTAGCTGTCTCTGGGTTGCAGAGATGTGATTTAATTCCTGCATCATATTTCAATAGTTTCAACAATGATGGCTCGAGTACCGCCCCACATCTTTTCTTATAATTTGATGTGTCTACCTTTTTCTCCCAGGTCAGTGTACGTAATGTGTACATCTTTCCCGGGATCCCATCTTTAATGGAGAAGGCCTTCAATGGGCTGGAGCATCTCTTTGCTGGTTCAGGGACCACCTTTCACACTCGCGAGGTAACTCCATAACCAAACCTGTTACTTCAAAATCCAGTCCAAGTCAGAATTAGTATACTTTTGTTTTTTTCTAATTAATTTTTATGTATTTATCTATTTTTTACTTTTTGTTTTTAATAGAGTTTAGTACTTCCTCTATATTTCTGATATTTCCTTGATACTTTTAATGTATTTTACCTTTTAGTTTACTTTTAGTTGAGTAAAATAAAGTTGATTTGAATGCAGTGTTTAAATAGTACAATTAAGTTTACCAGACATTAGCTTTTTTGTTTTTAGGTGTTTGTCGATGCAGATGAAACAGACATTGCACCTGTGCTGACCAAACTGCAGGCTGACTGGGGCCGAAAGGTGGCTCTTGGCTCCTACCCTGACTGGTTGAGCAACTATCACAGAGTTAGGCTGGTCCTGGACGCAGACAGCCAGCAGGAGGTGGACAAAGCCCGAATACAGCTGCTAGACAAGCTGCCCAAGGGGAGCGTGGTGCCCTTAGTCACAGACCCGGTGTCCATAGCCCCCGCTGAGGTGTACGGATTGGCCAACAGTGGTGAGTGTGCGGAGAGTAATGGAAGATGATTCTTAAATATGTGTCATCTTGATATAAAGTGAATACTGACTTGTGCATTTTACACAGGCATTGGGACCAATAAAGAAAGTTAAAATATTAAAGTAATTTAAGTCGTAAAGTCAGAGTGGATAATAAAAAAGAAGAATATAACTCTGTGAGACAGAATGGTGAATAGATTACAATAAAGCTTCAATAACTAAGCTATGACAAACTACTAGCAGCTTTTTTTCTTTTCTTTGGATTAGACGTAGAAATGTGGGCTCATTTCTAAGATGCCTCACTGCTTGACTGCATTAATTATGAACCATCCTCTTACTGTCGATTCCTTCCTACAGGTACAGAGCTGGGTGAGAAAGTCATGTCTGCACTGAAAACAATAGAGGCAGCACTCCATCAGTATTCAACAGAGCAAATCTGTGTTGGCTTTAACGGGGGCAAAGACTGCACAGCGCTGCTTCATCTCTACTATGCTGCACTGAAACGGTAACAGGAGGGGAGAAGACGAGATGAGACAATTAAAACATTTTTGTGGATTTTTTTAATCTGTGAGGGGGGAAAAAAAACAAATGACCTGAGAGATGAAAGATGAAAATGAAGATTCAAATTAAAAACATAATGATAGCATTAGCGCACAGTGGGGTGTGAGATCTCAGCAGGAAGTAAATGGAAAAAGAAAACTAGTTTGAGGGCAGCACTTAGAGAAAATCTTGGAGAAGACTGACTACTTTTTTGGACTTTTCATGACCTGTGCTGGACAGATTGTGAGATATGACAAATACTTATCTGATCTTTTTCTGTGCCAGCATTGCTTATCTTTTTAAAAAATGTCCCTTTTTTCTCTTCCTGTCACTCTCAGCCGATATCCAGATACTAAAGAAAAGGTGAAAGTCCTGTATATTCGTATTGTCTCTCCATTCCCAGAAATGGAGAGATTTCTACAGGACACAACAAAAAGGTGAGCTATCCACCATCTAGCTATCTATCCAGTTGATGTCATGTATTTTAATATATCCAGTCCAGGTCTTGTTTTGAAAAATGTGGCCTAACCCTGTCTGTGTGGCACCACTGTATCTCATTACTTGCCGTTGTATGTCCCAAAGATATAGCCTGGAGCTGTTCACTGTGGAGGGCAGTATTCGCCAGGCACTGAGCGAGGTGAAGGAACGAAGGCCAGAGCTAAAAGCCGTCCTGATGGGGACCAGGAGGAGCGACCCCTATTCACATACACTCACAGACATGTGTCCTACTGATCCTGGCTGGCCTGACTACATGAGAGTCAACCCCTTACTAGTGAGTGTCACACAGTATGCATGCCGTTATATTAGGACTGTATGCTGGCTCTACGTGGCGTGAGGCGGTATGACTCGCCTCGATCTGTTTTCCTTTACAATCGAGTACCACTAAATGTGCGTGGGGTTGTTAGAGCAACTTGGCCAAACATCCCGTAATGTCATTTGTACGTGACACAAACGCTACAACAAAGGTGGACATCAAAGCGATGGTATACTTGCTGCTCAGTCTGTGGCTTTTTGTCAGACTGGGACCAAGTAGGTACTAAAAAAGTACCTGATACCAGATACTATCACCGAGGCGACCCGAGTAAGTACTAATGGAAACTGCTATAAGATCATACCTCATGGTTTTCATTTTTAGCGCTTTTTCTGTTGCAGTGCTGTTTCTCTCTCTTTACTGAATTCATCTCTCTAGACTCAAATGAAGTCAAAGTACGTTCAAAATAAAGCTAAAAATACCCCAAAATACTTGAACAGAAAACAACATCATGCACAGATGGATTAAGACTTTTCTTCCATATTTACATGAAATACAACCATCTAGTAAAAAAATGTGTATTTCCCAATTGGTTGGGAGTAGTTCCTGGAAGTTGCTTGTTACCAATTCCATCAAAAAACTCTCAACAATTGAATTTAATTACTTGCAGGTTGCCATGGTTCCATGTAGCTTTTTACCCCTTTAGCTGTAAAAGACTGATGGGTTATTGTCACAATGAATATGCAAGTTTGTGTTACTTGAGAAGGAGGTGACATGGGATTTTGAAATTGATACCATAGATGCAGCTACTAAAAATTTCAGAAGAGTTTGACTCCTTGATCTCAAGTTCAAGGTCAGAGGTCAAGTTTCCTGAAAATCTTTTGAATGTGATAATTTGATTTTGAAATTGAAGTCATAGGTGTATCTAATAGGAGGGATACCATTGGTAAGCCGCTAGTATTTTTCTTGTTTGTCTGCAGTACTTGCCAACCACGAGTTAAAGTAAAGGTGGAAGTAAAACTTGTTTTGTTGAAATGTACAACACAAATCGGAAATGGAGAAAATTCACCTTCAAAGGGAAAGTTGTGCCAACATTTTTCAAAAGGCCAGAGCTCAGTTTCTGGATCGTGTCAAACTTTTCATAGTTTCATTACAGCTCAGAGAGCAGCTGGACTGTATTTGTAGACAAGTACGTCACTGTATGACCACAGCAACATGGTAGTGATTAAAGCAGTCACGTGGAGGTTTTTGTCAAGTCATTGGAGAATACACATTTTTCCTAGCGACAGATGTCACTGACCGATGTGTAAACCCGCGTGATTCAGGCCTTAGCAGTCATTTTCCCAGTGACCACTCATAACCGGTCATTTTCCTTTCATGACCAGTGATTGTCAGATTGTAGGGTCGGGTAGTTATTATTCACTTATTCATTTGACACCACATTGTCACCATGATTGTCACATGTCTAAAACAGCAGGTGTAAAATAATGTGTCTGCAAAACCTCATGACCTGGGAAAGCTTCACTTGTTATCCTTGATGTTATTTGTCATCTTGATAAAAATTTCTGAATAATGCTTTATTCGTAAAGCTTTAAACGACTATTTTTCCTAAATAAACTCACACATAATGTGAGTGCACCAGTACATTAAAAGGCTTTCTAATGCAACACCAACGCAGAGTGAGGGATGCATGTTAACATTTCAACATGAAAGGGTCACAAAAGTGAAATCATTGCAGTGCTTTTTGCTGAATAGCTGTAGCAAGCTCACGTCTTGTTCTTCTGTTTAGTCTGGCTGAAGAATGGATGTGCATAAGCGACATGGCAGTCGCCTGCTTTATTTGATTTTATTGTTAATGCTAGTACTGTGTCAGCTGCTGTGATGGAGCACATAGAAGCACAGGTACATTTAGCAGTTGACCTCAATTCAAGATAATTTATGTAGTGCTTCATCTCATGAGTATATCTAAAAGGACTCCACAGAGGATGAGTTATTATAGCTTGAACAAAGGGAGTCAGTTGCAAACCAATTACATTTGTTTTCTAACACTCTCCAGGACTGGACATATCACGACATCTGGGCATTCTTGAGGACATTATACGTGCCCTACTGTATTCTCTATGATAAAGGGTAAGGATGTGTTAGTTGTCTTTATTCAGGTGTACACAGCTTAAAAAGCAGATCTTTAGGTCTAAAATATCTCTGTTGAAATGTAGGTACACTTCACTCGGCAGTATGGACAACACCTGTCGAAACGAGGCACTGAAGATGGTGGATGCCAGGGGGGTGACACGATACAAACCAGCCTACCTCTTGGAGAATGAAGAAGAGGAGCGAAACTCCCGCGCTTGAAACAATCTGTGCTCGTCTTACTTAAGCTGTTCTTCGTGGAGCCATTATTTTTTCTTTTTAAGGATGTCTGCTAACCATCCACCCTCATTTAATTCATAAGAAGGACCTTTTCAAAAATACCATGTCTGACTGCGGAATGAGATCACAGAGAAAATGTGTGTTGCTTGTGTACATGAGTCTAAAGTAATGGCTCTCTGTGCTGTTGAATAAAACATCACTCCTTTTTTTTTTTTCTTCTATTGTCATGTTACTTTAAGAGGGCTCTCACATACAAATGGGAATCTGCAGGGCATTCAATATAGCTCTTCACTTAACTTATTCATGCCTCCCTTTGTCTTATCTCTAAATCCAATAACAACACTCCACCAGGAAGACGGGCTCCATCAAAATGTATTTGTAAATAATGTAAAAAGGGTTTTCTCATCGTGGAGAGAACACCAGATTTGAGAAACTCCCTGATGAAGGCCACCCAGCAGGCTCTCGTTTGCTAATCCGTGTCTCCGACTGAATACCCAGAATTGCAGGCTGCAGCATGTTTAGCTGAGCATCTCCCCACCACACACCCGCTCGCTGTAGTTCTCTTTGAAGCCCTCACGGGCGCGTTGTTCTCACGTTTTCTATTTAGTGCCCGTGATTATAATAAATTACCTTCTCCGTTTCCAGACATGATTGAATCCAGGCTCATCGATCTGCGCTCTCCCTCTCCCCGCCTGGAGATTAGTCAACACCGCGCAGCGTGGATCAATACCGGCCGATCTAATAAAGCGGGTCGCTTACGAGGCCACCGCGGGGCTGCACACACTGTTACACCAGCAATTACCACTTCTAGGCCGTCCCTCATACACCCCCTCCTAACATATCTGTCCTGGCTTCACGGCTTGCTTGATTTATTAATAATAACAGTAATAAAAGAGGCAATGAACAGCGGCTTTATAATCACAGCACCGATGTAATGGTGTGTGTTTTGGTGGTGCGGTAAACACACCGGGACATTGTCTGGAATGATGTTTTTGGGGTAGAAAATTAAGTTACAGTCTGTGTTAGGCCACTTCTAACTATAGCTGTATATGCAGCTTATATAATGTGAGGGGTTTACTTTTAAATAGGTCTAATTTGTGCTTTTATTTATTTAAACTTCTCCTGTGTGCTTGTAGCACATATCCACCTTACTTTTAGGTTGAATCCTTAATTATGCATGTAAAAATGTATATAAATCCTTGTACTTCTCATACTTTTATACATTAATGGCAACAATTGTATATAATAATTCGTTTTGAATGTATCTTGTGTAACTTATTTACTTGCATATCTGTATTTCATATTTCTATCGGCTTCTTTTTTTTTTCTTTTTTTTAAAAAATCATTTTATTTTGATTAATTCTTGCTGTGTGTTAGGAGGAAACAATATCTGGATCTGGTGTATATCCTGTAAATATTGTAGAAGTTACAATAACGTTGTCTTTATCTTTGGTTAAAGATAAAATACAGTGCAATTAAACACATCTAACCAGTGGTTTCCAGGCATTTGGTTTTCTGACCTCATTTACAAAAGAAGCTGTTGCCTCTTGCCACATTTCTGTAATTTTCCCATAAACATCTTAGTAAAATCATTTGTTAACTTTGTAAAGGCTCAAAGCGCAAAGTCTTCCTAATAAAAGAATTAATTAAAAAAATGAGCGATCACAAGGATGCATGGAACAAAAATAGCTCTTTATATTGTAAGGTAAAACCCTACAAAATTGCAAAGATACCCCAACAACCACACAACCCTCTATGAACAAGCACAAGTGTGGCAGAGCCATTGTTCTTTCCACTCTCATTAATCATTAATCACCCCACAATCCCTCAGATTAGGTTTGTGACCCTAAGAGGGGTCCCTGAACGTTAGGAAGGCAGCCGCTTGAACTGCTAAGTAGTTTACTATATAAATTCTGAATACAGGACTTCGATTGAAGACTTCCAGTTAAGCAGAAAATCAAAGTTCTTCCACCACACGGGCAATAATATAAAATGAACTTGTGTTTTTCCAAAGTTTATCACTGCTGTACTTTTTCCTCCACTGGTTCATATTTCATTCTCATTCTTTTTCAGCTGTCATGTTTGTTTTGGCTGCATCAATCCACCACTGTAGCCAAACCAGTTTCTTACTCAATTCCTTTCTTGTGTATTATGACTCTGAATTCTTGCTCAGTCTTTCTTATGAATTTCAAAATGATGTTTTGATTTTGGCCCAGAAGCCTGAGTCAGAAAAACCTCTTGGGTTACACAGTGAGAGGATATGCATATTGACTACAAGGGACCTAAAAACATTTTGGAGTGAAATACTTTTTTTCCTCTTCCTTTTTGTGGTCCTTAACTGCATATTTATAAATATCTTATTTTGTACTTCACAATACTCTTCCAGGAACAGGGTTTATCTGAAAGCCAGAAAACTTCAAATAAAATAATCCTGACGTTCTGATAAAGCAACTTTTCTGCCATTTGAGACAAAGGGGAACAAGTAGGAATATAAAGTGGTTTTCTTCCCACCCTCTCCCCTGTGCACATTTAAACTTAATTGGTCCTCCAAAGACAGGTTTTAGGGTGGGTGGGGTAGAAGTATGATCAGAGCAGCCGCTTAAGGTGATGCGAGGATAAGAAGCTAATCTTGCTGCTCGCTCAGTACACTCCAGTGTTTCTCTCCATATCCCCCAGGTGGGACTGACTTATAAGAGGATCCACACAGCTAACAGTGTGTGTGATATGGACTCAGCATGACTTAAAATGACACTTAATGTGACTTTGTACAAAACATGTGGCAAGCTTTGATATCGGAGTGAACTATCCATCTGATGCTCAGGTGACTGTGATGCTTTTCTCTAAAGGAATATGTTCTTAATCCAATTCCTCAGCAGCTCCTGCAGTGTAAAACGAGACTTGAAGCACCATGAGACAGCAATTCAGGCGATGTCCTAGGAGGGATGCTTAACACAGAGGATGAATAGACAGACCGTTGTCAGAAAGCATCAGGAGAGAAGGGAGACCTTTGAGTCTATGCAAATTACCAGCCCATCTGCATGTAAAACCAACCGACCAGAACACGGGAAATAGGATGTTCAGTATCAAAGTGTCACACATTAAAAGTGGATGAAAGTAAGTGAGAAAGAAAGGAAGGGAGGGACTGGGAGCGAGAAAGAGGAGGGAGGCGGCTTTGCTTGCTGCCATGTGAAGTGTGACTGACTTAGCTCATTTGTGCTTGGTTTTGGTATGTTCAAATAAAAGGCAGTTTCATAATCCTAAGTTTGTCACAGCTTCCAGGCCAGTACACAGAACCAAGACCCCCTGCTCATATCCACACACACACACACACACACACACACGGGATGCATTCAGAAATGCTTTTCATAAGGCGGACTCGCTTTAATGTAAAGAATCAGGGTCTGTGAAGCTTCAGCCAGCACACTGAAAACTGATGAGAAAGATTCTGCTCAGCTCAAGCCGACTGGAGCTCATTTGCACTCAACAGCAATAACTTAAACACGATGTGGGCCGGTAGAAAGATGAGAGATGTTTAGCACTAGAAAGTCCGAGCCGATGTCAGACGATTCCTGCTTTTGAACTGGATTTGAAAGATTATGAAAACATTTTATGTGTTTTCTAAGCCCAATTTAATGTATCATTTCATATCCCTAATCAGGCAGCAAAACAAAATTCAGCCGTGTTTACCTCATTCAGCTGATATCTTCTTCAGCTTCTAGTATCAAAAACTGAAATGTGTGCAAATTATGTGCAAATTAATGGAGGAGAATGATAATAGGCATACTCTGATTTACAGTCATGTGGCGAGATAAGTACCTCCAACTGAAACAGATTTTTTCAACATATTTGAGCAAGCAAGCACCTGTTCCTCTTTCCTCATAGATAAAAATGCTACACACAGAAACAAATTACATGTCATGTGCAATCATAGTAACAGGTAGATTCTGTCATATTTAACCTGTCTCTGACCCAAGGTATGGACGGTGTTATTTGCTCCAGATATAAAGAGCTCTCTAATATCTATGGATGTCAAAAAATCCTGCAAGGCACTGGGAAATATCTCCAAATGATCTGAATAAAATCATTCTACCTGTAACAAAAATTTGTGTCTCAAGTGGTGTAGATATTAAATCACTGCCAGTTTGTCCAGAACTGGCCACCTTATCAAATTCTGAACAGAATTTGAAACAGTCTCAGAGAACCCCAGAATGATCTGCAGCCAACTCATGCCACTGTTGGTATTATCAGCCACAGGTTTATGACCCCAACCCCCCAAAATATAAACAGAAACAGGTGCGGTGGTTAGTGCAGTTGCTGTTGCCTCACAACAAGAAGGCCTGGGGTCTTTCTATGTGGCTGGAATGTTCTCCTCATGTCTGCATGGGTTATCTCTGTGTATTCCAGTAACCCTAACCCCTTCTACAGCCCAAAGACATGCAGTCGATTGCGTTAGATCAGTTCCCCAAACTCAGTCCACGAGGGCCCGTGTCCCTGCAGGTTTTAGATGTGTCCTTGATCCATCACAGCTGATTTAAATGGATAAATAACCGCCTTTAAGTTCTCCAGAGGTCTGGTAATGAACTAATCATGTGATTCAGGTGTGTTGACCCAGGGTGAGATCTAAAACGTGCAGGGACACCGGCCCTCGTGGACTGGGATTGGGGACCCCTGCGTTAGATTAACAGGTGATTCTGAATTGTGCATAGGTGTGAATGGTTATCTGACTCATAGCCCTGCGACAGGCTGGTGAACTGTCCAGAGTGTAAAACAGCTCTTGCTCTATGGCAGCCCTACTCAGAGTCGTGGTGGGGGGACAATAAGTGGAGGAAGATGGATGGATGGATAAACTGGTGGATGCGTGTCTTTGCTCTATCTTCCTTCCCTTAACCCCAACTGGTCACCGAGCCTGGTTCTGTCTGAGGTTTATTCCTGTTAAAAGGGAGTTTTTCTTTTCCATTGTCGCCAAAGTGCTTGCTCACGGGGGAGGGGGTCCTCTGATTGTTGGCGCTTTCTCTGTATTATTGTAGGACTTTATCTTAGAGTATAAGGAGCCAGGAGGCAACTGTTGTTGTGATTTGGCGTCATACTAAATAAAAACGTTTAACTGAACTGAAAAATTGAATGAATAAACATTTTAATGGGCTAAACATTGGCTCAACTAGGATTTCTGCATCATATCAAGAAAGTTCCTGGGGGCTGTTTGAACCACAAGTAGATGTTTCAAACTTGTACACAATTAGAAAACACACCCAGAAATGTCTTACAAAGAAGAAATCTGATGTTATGTTCTCACTATTGTGAAAGTGGAGTTTTTAATGACACAGTGTTGTAAAGGTTTTGGAACAGGGCACTACACGCAAAAATAAAGATGGTCAAAGATTTCAGCAAGCCCACTTACTGTGGGGCCTTCAAGCCTGCAAGGATGTGCTTGCTTTTTCTATTAAAAGAAATTAAAAGATTAAAAAATAATACAAAAATGAACCCATAAGAACTCAGAAATAGAGAACAGAAGGTTCACCCTGAACACATTTCAGACCTCTAAACAAATTGTGGTGTTTTTTTCACATTTCTTTTGTCAACAAAATGCACAAAACAAAAAATAATTGAGACTGCTTTATGATGGCAGTGCTGCTGCTGTAGCAGTACAAACCTGAGTCTTATGTAGGGAACTTTATCCTCAGCTTTGTGTTGTCAGTGATGATAGTAGGATCTGACTGTGATTGTCTGTCTCAATGGGACACCTTGTTTCCTTTTCCCAGTATTATCAATTTACTGGCATTTGGCACAGACCCATGTGAAGCGAGAGAGTGATCGCTGTTAATGTGACTTTCAGATTTTTGTATAAATTTGTCTGTTCCTTCTGTAAACTGAGCATGTCTGCTGTGACACTCCAGGGGAGTATCAAGATGATCTGAAATTGTGAAAAACTCTTTTGAATGCACATCCAGGGGTAAGATTTATTTCCCCAAGATTTCTGTTTTTCATGTTTTGGTATACATGGTTCATATTTGATTCAATAGTATGAAAATCTATATATAAAATTAACAAATAAATAAATAAATGACATTGAAATAGGATGGATAATTGATACAAGGTACCTAAAATAAACAAAAATGTCTCAGCTAAAGGTGTAGTGTATTTAGCTGTAATATGCAAGGATTGTTGCATAACAAATTTTTTATAATTATTGAATGGATTTGACATTTTTTATGATTTAAATTGAATGATAAAACTACAAGTTAAAAAAAAAAAAGATAAACAGCTAAATTAATTGAGCAGATCAATACAGTTTTTTCTTATTCCGACAGAGACGCCATATCCTCCCGAGAACAGAGGAAACAAGCATCTTTCAGTTTAACTTTTTTTGTGATGTCCTGCTTATTTGGAGCTCAAACAGGCCACACAAACGCATGAGATTTCATTGGAAAGGCCAGGACGTCCTCTTTTGGACTTATTAGGGTAGCTCAAGTAAATCAAAAGATATAGACCAAAAACAAGTGTCCATTTAGCTATTTTGTTGCTAAAACCCTGATGTGACAAATAAGTCAATGAATAAATGGGGTCAGAAAAGTCTAACTATAATATCAGACACGTTTTAATGCATTAGAAATGTTCAATGACCTGAAAGGTACCTTTAGTAATGACAGTTAAAAAACAAACAATCTTTTTAAAATGAACTAGTTCTGTTACAGGCATCACGCCACGATTTGAATGATTTGATATGAAATTATTTGACAAACAAAGCATAACTACAACGTGTTCTTCCGTACATGTTGTTTAGAGGTCCTGAGCTGCATGAGAACAACTTTTGAAAACATTTAAATGGTTTGTGAGACGTATTTCACATCATTAAACATGTTTTTCCTTGTGGTGTTGTTCAGGTATGTCGAGTTTAGCAACGGACACTGTTTTACGTGTAACTGAAAGCTGATTTGTCCAAATACACACTTACATTGTACATTTTTTCACATGTCTGTGTGTTGACAAATGATCTGGCTTAATCTACCAAAACACCAAAACAGCTATTTTATTTTTCCTTCTTTGTCATCATCTGAACCTTTCCACATTTATCACTATTTGTTTGACACACTGTAAGTACCTCCTTTGTGAGCATTGAGCAGAAATAATTACTCTCATATTGGCTACCTGACATGTGAAATGGATGTGAAAAAGAGTATGTCATAAGCACACCCAGTGCACATAAGCACGCTTCGTTTAGAATAAACTACTTGCTTTCACCCACGGCGAAAATAATTACTCATAAACTGGAAATTGAAATGCCAAACAGATTAATCAAAGCTGGAAAATACTTAATTCAAAAATAAAAAAAACCAAACAAACAAACAAAATAAGCCCCCACACAGATAAAGACATACAACCGTGCTTGTCTTTTAATGCTTCAGACACAGTTATTATCATAAATGACGCAGTAAATCAAATTAACTAAAAAATCAAAAAGCGTTTAGAGAGGCGCAGCTCTCCACAGCTGGTTGTGCTGCGATGCAGCATCTTCAGTAGTCTAATGAGTGCATAAATGCAAATGTGTTATTTCAATAGACTCATTCATTTCAGATTGTTTGGTTGTCTGTGTTTTTTTTTTGACATTTTGAGTTTGTAACATGATAAATTATTGGGTGGCTGTAGCTCAGGTGGCAGAGCAGGTCAGCCACTAATCAGAAGGTCGGTGGTTCGATCCCAGGCTGCATCCTGGCTGCATGCTAAATATCCTTGGGCAAGATACTAACCCCGTGTTTGCCTACTGGTGGTGGTCAGAGGGCCCGGTGGCGCCTGTGTCCGGCAGCCTCGCCTCTGTCAGTGCGCCCCAGGGCAGCTGTGGCTACAATGTAGCTTGCTATCGCCAGTGTGTGAATGGGTGGATGACTGAATGTAGTGTAAAGCGCTTTGGGGTCCTATGGACTAGAAAAGCGCTATACAAATGCAGGCCATTTACCATTTAGTATCAGTAATTCAAATTAGCAGCTGCCATTATTATGGTTATTATAAGGCAATACACGCCACACTATACATCAAAGCTTGCAAGTGCGTTTTGTAGCCAACCAAGAATCTTTCTCTTCTTGATTTAGGAGCTTACTCTTCCTTTGCTGTTTGCTGAGCCTTTCTTGCACAACAAATGTTTGATCTACTCATGGATTTTGAATGATTTTCAAGTCAAGGGATCGTGCCAGACAGTAAAAGACATTCAAAAGTCTCTGGTGGTGCTTTTTGAAGTAGTTGATTTTTATGTTTGTGCTTCATTGTCCGGTTGTAGCTGACCTGATTTCAGTTTCATTTTTTTGGCCGACTGAAGAAGATTAATATACAAATTTCCTTCTAGAATCTACTTTTTTCTGTATCTGCGCAGCGTTTTCAGTGTCCCGAAACAAACCATTTTTACCTATTTGGTGCCAAAGTGTTGGTTTAATCAAATGCTGCTCCTTTTCTCGTCATTGAAAGATTAACTTCATCTGTCCATTGCACTTGTTTTCAAAGCCGCTCAACAAGGTGCTTAGCAAACCTTAGATGTGAATTTTTATAATGAGATCAGAGGTTACATTTCCTTTAAAATAAACCCCTGTTTGTACATCAGTGCTGCACAGTCACCGTCACGTATGCGTCAACTAAACCCTATGTTTTTTTTCCTTTGCTTCTTTGCATGGCAGTCTTGCAGTTTTATCAGAAAGTTTTCTGGGTTTCCAGATCTTGTCCTGACCTCCAGAGTTCCCCTTATGTGCCATTTCTTAATGACATTTCAGACAGTGGAAATTGCAAGCTGGAAGCACTTTGATATCTTTTTATAGCCTTCCCCTGCTTTGTAGGCATCAATTAGTTGAATTTTTCTGAACCTCAGTCAGTTTCTCAGCCTATGGTTGCTGAGTATTACCACAAGGTTTGAAAAGTTGTTGGCTGACACTTCCTAATCACAGTTCTTGCTTGACCTGCCTTATAAGTGAGTCGATTAAGGTCTAACAATTAAAAGAAGTTCTGAAGCTTTGCAAGTAGACGGCTGCTAAAACTTGCAACATTATTTCATGTTATTTTATCCCTGATTTCAAGTTGTGCATTAACATAATCAAAAGCATTACAGAGCCCAAATCAACCTAGTGTTTCAAATGAACAGTGCTCCAGAGAGTCCGCTTTAAACTGGTACAGTGTTGTCATAATGGGCAGTTAACGAGGATCAAAGTTGTATCAAATATTTCCTGGTGTGTTTATTGTTAGTCCTTTTACAAAAGGAGTCATGTACATTTCCCACAATGCCGGTAATTCAAAGACTCAAGTGTATAATGCCAGGATTTAACAAAATGTACAGTAAGCTTGCTTGTTGACTTTCCCAGAGTCAGATGAGGATTCAGTTTCTGGCTCATTTTCATTTCTCTTCGCTGTAGCGCCTTTATGTCTTTTCACTTCAATAAAATATGTAGAAATCTGTGGAAAACAGGGGAGCCCAAACTTTTACATCCAACTATATATAAGGAAGAGTGTGGTTTAACTATAGACTTTGAGAGCTATTGAAAATACTCTTAATGCATCTCTGGCAAATCAAGCGAAATGAAACGTCAGAGAAAAAAGGGAGGATATCCTCGAATTGAATTTTGAGAACTCTAAGTAAAAACTCTGCTTGTTATAACCCTCTTCACAGATTTAGCATCTTAAGTCTTTTACTCTCCACTGCATAAAGGGGCAAATTTTTCACCCTCGGAAATATATACTGTATTGGATTATAAAGTATTGAAAAAGGAAACGCAATATGTGCAAGAGATGTCAAGTGACATTTTTCTGATTGCACTCGACTTTAACGTAGTCCTTTATCCAAATATTAGTAAGAGCTATTTTACAGGGCTAAAATACTGCACACACAGCTGAGGCAGTGCCTTCAGGAGTAAATAACACCGAATGCTGCTTAGAGACATCTGAACCCGACAGAAAAAGACTTTCCCCCTTCACGCAGCTTCTGTTTCCTCATGTTAGAAAAGCTGGAAGTCCTGAGCTGCGAGATTGAAAGGTAAGGAGATTTCAAACTGCGATTTAGTCCCGTTTCCTGATGCAAAATGCTGTTCTGTTTGGAAGCGGGCAGATGTGCACAAAGATGACAACTAAAGATTACCACAGATTGGTGAGCTGGAAAGATCAGTGGAGCTTTATTTTGGCACCCATGACATGTTTAACTGGCTCAAGCCATCAATAAAACGTATAAAGTCATCTCAGTGGAACCTTTAAGAACTCTACTTTAATAAAGTTGGGAAATATCACTTTAATGACTTCATCAAAATGAGTTAATGAGATTAAAAATCCCTTCCATGTGTCTGAAAACACATTTTAAAATAACAATTTGTCTGATAGGTTTCTTTTTCTCATAAAACAGTTAAATTACTGATATAAATCGCTAAACTAACATGTACAAAAAAGTAACAAATACACTCCTTTTCTTTAAAAAGTTGAATTATTGGATGCTTCCACGATTATCACTAAAGAATCGTTCTTAGTGTTTGTGCAATCCGAGCTTCAGTTTTCATATCACGCTCGTGTAGACTGGCTTAGAAAGCCACCATTTCTCGAATCTTACTCGTAGGTACAACTTCTGCTTACAGGTGAGTCCAGTGAAAGCTTCCACTTTCAGAAGAATTTGATACTTACAGACTGTTGTGAAACTTGCATAAATATATACATTATATACATAAATCATGCTGAATAGTGAAGGCTGAAAAAAATATCCCTACAAGAAATGTTGACAAAAACATACATAATACATGAACATCGTTTGAAATAACACATTGAAGGTTTGGTGCCAGATGAAGGCTTCCAGCGACAGAATGACCAAAGAAAGGGAACGCAGCTTCCCCAGAGGTGATGATATTAGTTTTTGACTGAAATAAAAGCTAAGCAGCACATTTCAGATCTTGAAACACATTTTATTAGGAACCTAATGTATTCAGGAGGGCATGCTTTCTCTCATCTGACTTCACTTTGGTTCTGAAAAATGTGAAATATACACGATCGAGGTGCTGATTACATGCTGAGAGGCTCTGAAAAGCATTCTCCAAGTAGGAAAACATTACAGCGTCTTCTATCCCAGACATAATTTTACTACAGCAAATTCAGGGGACTCTTGAAAAAAAAAAAGTATATAATCTATACACCAAAAAACCAAGACTGCACCCTTAAAACAAACAATGAAAAAGCCCTGAATTGAGTGACTAAACTATAACCACACAAATGTAAAACACATAAAATTAATTGAAATTTTAACGCAGATAAATATTCTTTGTCTCTATTAATATCTAACATCTTATATTTCAAAATATGTAATCAACACCAACAATGCAAGCCTTATTATTCAGCCGAGCTGCAATCAAATGTGGGTCAACATGTGACAACAGAGTCTGCAGTCCCGAAATTCCATACACTGTAATTACAGGGTTATTTGCGGAGCTCTGCTTCATCTTGTAAGAATTATTTTTTTTGTCAGACATAGTTAAAAAGTAAATTTGGCCTTGCATAAACTGTTTATGAATGCAGTCATCCCGGAAAACCTCGGCGGAAACTTGGTGGGATTTTTACGATCTTCTAAATTTATATTATACGGCAACATCTGTCTACAATTATAAACTTCGTTTTGGACGTTTACTTCAATTCCAGCATTTGCATATCAACACATAACAAGAGTCAACATCCATAAAGTGAGGAATAAAATATCAGAATTGTAATATTTGATATGATTGCTCCAGTGTTTCAGGTTTTAAATCAAAGCTAGAACTATTACACGAAAGCTTTTGGTGTGTGCATGCTTTTGCAGGAGTAAACATCCATGCAGTTTAACACGCAACACACAGAGAGGTGCTACTGCTTATAAAGTCCTTTTACACCACTCTAAAAGCATAATTCTCTTTCTGCTGATTTGAGTATGCTTACTTTATCATTCTCAATGGTAAAAAAATAAATAAATAAAAATCCAAGCATGAGCTCTGGAATGTGAAGGTTAAAAATCAAAGCCACTTCACAACAACATGCCTCAACAGTACCAAACATGTCATCAGAAGAGATCATAAACCATGAAATAGAAGCATTAGTCCCATTATCCAGGAAATTGCCTCCCTAGCTTCACAATCTTCACATTCTATATTACAGCCTATATAAATGGAAATGCATTTACAGCTTATTTGGATGAACACCTCTATGTTTTAAAAAAAACATAAAACAGAAACATCTCCTTTAGGGCTAAAACCAGCCTTCGACCTGACCGAAAATAACTACCTTAAGGTCAATGTATGGGCTATGATGCTACAAAGTCTATTAATACTTGAAGTCTATTGGGTATCTGAATCTTATCAGGCTTTGGCCCCACAGATAAAAACTCTGCTCGATATTCCACTAGGTTACTCACATTACAACGGCCTCTTACACCACAAGGTCATTTCAAGTCCCAGAAGTCTCCTTATCTCTATACTCTGGTGTATTGCACTGAATGAATGTGTGTGTGTCCCACCAATAAAAACGTGTGTGTGTGTGTCGTCACTGAGACGGTGGTTACATAAACAACTCAATATGTTTAAAAGATAAATAATCATGTACTCAAACCATTTAAATGCAATCATATTTATTTTGTTGTTTAGCCACATAAAAAAGGCTCAGATTGCAGTTGGCTCTTCACAGAAGAAGCTACATTCTTCACTAAAATGTGAAAGCAGAACACACATAAACCGCCTAGTAGTAGACTACATGATGTTGGGGGAAGAACTACATCACTGACCAGGATATTTAAAAAAAAATCTTCAAACATTTGTCACCCATTTAAGAATAAAATGATATATATAAAAAAAAAACATTGACATGATTGGTGCGATTTACAGCATTTTGACACTCAAGTTGACACTCAAATATTATATATATGTAAAGCTAGGATAACGTGTACAATTAACCTACAGATTTTTCTAACACAAGTCACTCAAATATTTTGGGTAGATAATTTTGTGATGTAATAAATATATTACCTTAATTTAATTTCAATGAAAAATACACATGTACGTCTTCTCTAATTTAAAAATATCTAATTTGAAAAATAAATGAATTTTAATTTGTTAGGATTTTTTAAACGAGTGTCTATAATTTGGAAGGACTTTCTTTAAAAGCACAAAAAAGCAAAAACAAGAAATAAACAACATTTAAATCACTTAGCTTGAGAAACTACATCACAGCAGAGCGTACTGAAAAATATACCAGTAAATGCACACATATGAAAAAAAAAAAATCATTGTTTTTAGTCAAATTTTTGTTGTTAAATAAAAAAGGTAAGTTCTCACTAAAATGTGTTGCATAGTCAATACATCTTTTTTTTCTGGCAGATTATATTAACTATACAGCAAAAGCTAAAGGAAAACATGTGAAAAACAAAACAAAACAAAGAACAACTAAAGGAGCAAATAGTTTGTATCCTTATCTGCACAACTGCTGGACCAACAGGAGAATCAACCCAATCAGTTCCACAGTGTGTTCAGTGGAGTGAGATGAGCTGATGCTGTCCAGCTACCCATAAACCTCTCCGTTCTGCTTATTAAGGGTGCAGATGCAGAACAGTGGAGTGGCAAATCAGAGAGGACAAACGCTGTCCCAGGTCCCATTATTAACATACAGCACCAGATTCTAGTGTCCAGTTTCTGGGTTTACGGTAAACCCAGTTCAACTCCAGTACAACCAGTTTAATCCCAGCAGGGGGCGCAGGAGCCCAGCCTCCCTCTTCGAGAATATTCCCCAGTTCCTCCGAAAATGCCTTTTGTTTCAAAATCTAATTAGTTAAAAAAGTAGAACACATGTGTCTCGATCACGTCAGAAATGAGGCAATGAAGGATCATTCAGGTATTTGCGCATAGCAAAGTACAGCATGTCAGAACAAAGTAAAGAAGTCACCAGCTAACTAGTGACCTCTAACCTGAGCCGCTAAGTACAGTAGTATGTGTTTATTTGGCCACTTTTCACCAGGTTGAAAATGAGAAACAAAACAAGAAACAAAGAAAAACTTGGTACGGGTCCAGACTGACTCATTATTCCTCTGAAATCAGACTGGGATATGAGTCTTACAGTCAGGCTTAGCTGTAGAATTGATATTAAGTGGTATTACTTACACAACAGGTAGGAAAACAAAATAATCAGAAATGAATCATTGTGATTCATAATGTCAGTTCCTGTCTCACCGTGGCCCCGTTTTGGAGAAGATGTCCGATTCTTTCCAGATTTTCACACGTAAACAGCCACGAGGCAATAAGTGTCATTTTGCAATAGCTTAGCAAATATGGCATTGTGTAATTCACAAGTAGTGCAGAGGCGTACTTGTACGCCACATTCCCACGGAGAACTGGTGGGAGGTCAGCGATGAGGACGGACAGTTCAGGTAGTCAACAGGAGCACGATGAGGAGGAGCGGCGGTGACGCTGTCCTGAGTGAGGATCCACTACTTAGAGGTACGGTTTCTGAAACAGAGATGTATGAAAAATCTTCAACTCATACACGACATATACACAAATTTGCTCAAATCTGTTTTCTAAGATTTGGGCTTGTCCTTGCTTTTCAAGAGAGATCTAAACAGTGACAGGATATGATGTTAATTCAGATACCAACTCGTCTTCAAATTAATAGCAACAGTTTTGCAAAGCCTCTGGGTTTTCTGAGTAGCACTAGATGAACTGACTGGCTTAAACAAAGCCCTGACCCCAACCCCATTAAACACTTTTAGGTCAAACTGGAGCACTGATTGTGTTTTACATCTTGTCAACTAACATCAGCGCCACAAATCACTAATGCCCTTGTGGTCGAATTGGTTAAAATCTCTTTGTGGAAACTTCCCAGGCCAGTGGAGGCTGGTAAAGCGACACATCAATGTCCATTAATTCAGCAATCGCTTTTGTTCCACTTCTTTTGACTTGTTTATCTTACGTTTAAAGCGTGTTTGAACATTGCAGTAAATGAGAGAAGACACAGAGGTGCGACCTGTCTGTTAATCGTGTAAGCATGCACATATGGCGGAAAGATTGTAAGTAACTCCAGTTTAAGACGTTGCATCTCACCTTGTTTTTGTTTTGAACCTTCTGATGCTGGAATAAGCAAGTGGGATGGGGGGTGGGGGTGGGAGAGAAAAGATTTAGATAAAGTTGAGGCAAAGAAACAAGTTGCTGATTAGTCATTTTTTCCATGCTTAACTTTCTCAATAAAGCTGCTGCTTTGTGGAACAAGAGGAGCAAGAAACAGACAAATGACCAGGGGAAGGTATTTACCATTACTCAAAGACTAACGCCATGAAAAATGAGTACTGACTGGCTGTGCAACCCTAAATATGTCCCCTATGCAAATTCTTCTAAAGGTCGGATAAAAAAAAAGAGCTTGAGAAGCATGGCAACAGGAAAAGATAGTGTTATGTAAATTAGAAAGAGTAAGAATGATCAAAATTATACAGAGGGGATACAGGAAATGAAAAAGAGGGAGGGAAAAATAAAAGAAAATTCAAAATGACAGAGCGAAACCAAGAAGTGGACAGAAGATGAAAGGGAGAGCAGTGGAGACTCGAGTGAGAAAGTACGGCACAAAAAAAAAAAAAAAAGAAGGTTGGAAAGATTGAAACAAGGTCAGACAGAGAGAAAAGGGAGGGAGAGAAAGAGACGGGATAAGAGGCTGTTTGTGTCTGGGCGTCACTTTCTCAGCAGGAGGGGGACTAAAAGGAAATAATGGAGGGAAGAATGGAGGATGCTATGATGCAGGAACAGGGAGGGCTTAAAGAAAGGACAAAAAAAAATACAGGTAGTGGGGCTGAAAACGGTTAAAAATCCCTCCTGATAGAGAAGCGCCATACAATACCAGTGAGAGCGTACAGAGGGTCAGGGAACGAGGATGAGCTTGCACAATTGCAGGTGTTATTAAATGAATCTATGGCCTTGAACCAACCTCGGAGAACTGCAACCCTGAACGCTCACAAGACACAAACTGCATTTATTTCCTGGAGATGTAACCGTAACTTAACTGCTTGTGTGCACCCATAAGGAAGACGCGTCCCCATAACGTGACTGCAGATTTCAGACCCCACAACATTAATAATACCTGCACCGCACCACACACACACACACACACACACACACACACACACACACACACACACACACACACACACACGCAGAATGTGTATCGATGATGCCAGGATAACTAACGCTATATCCCACAGTTTCTTCCTGTGTGACTGTTGTGCTGACACAAGTCACTACATTATTTCTGTGCGAACAGTGACCATCTAAGGGTTAACAAAGGATTAGAGGTCTGGGCCTTGTGCAGAGCTTGTGTGAGTATGTGTGTGTAAGTGTGTGAGAAACAGCGGGAACCCCCCCCCCCCAAAAGCAAACAGACAAAAGTAGCAGAGAGTTCCTATCTAAACGGCCTTTCTGCGCTCCATGAAAATGTTCTCAAAATTGTTTATTTAAAATATGTACAATAAAAATATTTAAACGCATTTCAAGGACCACAAAATTGCTTCTCAACTTGAAATTGTACAATGAAAATATATTAATATCTTTATATAGGTGGACATTTGGATGGGAAAGCTTATTCATGTTAGTTTTTAAAAAAATAAAACCTGTATTTTAAGAGTAAAACTTCTCAACGGTACACTAACAGTTAGCGTTACGTGTAACTCGCACATAATGCGCAGGTGGAAAATAAAATTTGCTCATAAATGCCTTGTGTTTGCCCGGGTGTGTTTGATATGTGTGTTTTGATCCGACTTTAATCACATCATTTGCGCAGAAGCCGAATGTTCGGACATTCGTTTGTGTCAACATCACAATTATGGTCATGGCGAGCCCCCCGCGACAAAATGGTGCCCATGGTGGCGTGACTGCAAGAAGAGTGCCCTCTCTGCACTGCAGTCAGAAACAAGCCGCATGTGTAACTGTACATGCACAACCATGGTTAAGTGAATGTGTGTGTATGGCGGTGGAAATGTGTGTGTGTGTGTGTTCTTCAGTCAGCATAACGCCCCACTGCAGAGACAGACAATGTTCCACCATCCCACCTCTCCTCTCATGCCGCCATTTTACACGAGCAGGAGGTAACGTTAACCAAATCTGATTTTTAATCGCTTAACTGAAAAACAAAAATAAAATCGCGAACGAATAACGAAACGCGCAAATCGATGAAGACGGGGAAAGTCCATTTTGAGTCCGAAGTTCGGGATCCGAGCGAGCTCGGCTGGGCGAGCGGTTTGTGCACGTCGCTGTTCGAGTCTTGTCCCTGAGTATAATGAGTTCAGAGGGTACAAAGGTATTTGGGCGGGAGGGGGTTAAGGAGGGCACTGGAGTAAGAAATTAGAAAAAAAAAATGGATGGAAAAAAGGGAGAAAGAAAGTGGGGAAAATGGTGAAGCTCTGTAAACTGAAATGAATGTAACGGACTGCTCACAGCAGGAGAACGGCAGAAAAAAAGGGAAGAGAGACAGAGAGAGAAAGGGAATCAATTAGAGAGAGAGGAGAGTTGGTCTGTAATGGTTTCTCACAGTAGGACGGCTGAAAAACAGAAAGGCAGCGAGACAGAGTGACAAGAAGAACAAGAGAGATAAACAAAACAGGATGAGTTTTAGGGAAAAAGTTGCAGCGTAACAACAACAACAACAAAAAAAAAAAGGTGAGCGTAGAGTAAGAGGCAAAGCGAGCCAATGAAAGATGCAATTGAGGGCTGCAGGGCGCCACAGATTTCACACGACAGCAGTCTGCTGATGCCGATTCAAAGCCCTGTTTTCTGATGCAACACAGGCTTTCAGCAAAGTCCTTTCTCTTGTGTGATTCCTGACAGTTTTGCTCAATTAAACATCACATCATCACACACATCGCTGTGCTAAAATTCAGAACCGAAGCCTAAAGAGCCGAAACATGCTTTACAACACGACAAAAAACAAGTTAGGGAAACAACGTCGCGGAGAGCCATGTGTGCACAACATCATTAGGAGCCTCCCGTGTCAACGAGTCTGCCCTGCCTACTTTGTTGTGTTCTTCGGTTAAATTAAGGCGATAAACACACATTCACACACTGGAGAGGAGATCGAGGGACCGGAGAGTGGTAGCTGACCTTGGAGCAATGACAGCGTACCTGATGGACTCGCTCACTGTCACCACTCTGTCCTTCAGTCGTGTTGTGAGGCAGTGGGTCATTTTGTGTGTGTGTGTGCACTCCTATAATAAATTCAAACACCCATAACAGGGGCATCCCCGTATTGAACTTTTAATTATATGGGCTTCTTTCTGTAAAAAGAGGAGGAGGAGGGAGGGAGGTGCGTGTTTTGAAGTTTAGATAAGAGATGTAGCTGAAGGACAGGACCTGCCATCACCAGCGGCCACACACACACACACACACACTCAGCGAGTATAAAGGCACTGTGTGCCCTGCTGCCATGCTACCTGTCAGATAAAAGGGAACCTGAGCAGGAAGGAACTAGGGAGTATGCGAGGTGTTACCACAGGGAACAACACAACAACAGCTGTGGTAAACCGCCACTAATGGACAGCCAAAGAGAGAAAGAGAAATCCTACAACTCTCCTTCATCTCCTCTCTCATCCATCTAATTTGCTCCCATCTCGCCGGCCTCATGCATGCTCATCCCAACGCACTCGCCGCACAGCGTGTGCGTGACAGAGATGGAGCGAAGAAGAGAAACGGGAAGACGGGGAGTCGGTGAATAACTGTAGATATGGAGATACAACAAAGAGATAGAGAGAACACGGGAAAGATAGGGGAGGTGGAGTGGGGCGGGGTCTGGGGGGGTGGGGTGGGGTGGGAGAGTCGGGGGGAGGACGTGTAAGACACTGCTATGGATGGTGCCTAGATTAGTTTTGCTCCAGTAGCGAAAGATCATAAAAAATGAGGAAGGGAGGAGAGAGCTGAAGAGACAGAGAGAAGGGGGGGATTAGTGCCACTTCAGGAATGACAGAAGACTGAAGAAAGAAAAAGCAGGAGGTTGGAGTAGTGGGGGGAGTCAAAGACAAGGAGACGGAGATCCTGAAATTTAGTCGGGATTAGTTTTGGTTAAGAAATAGGATGAGAGGCTGAGAGGGGAAAAAATGAGACAAGGAACAGTACATTGACATATGTGTATCTTTGAAGGGGAAGTCTTTCTGCTATGAAGTAAATAGATTCTTACAGTAAAGTCAAACTCATGTCTCCCTGCATGCACGATCCAGGTGATTGCAAATATTTTGATTATTTTTGGCTCAGACGGGCTGATCAGGGAAAAGCTGTCAGAAGGTCAAGACTGCATTAGCATTTTCTCACTGAACAACTATCTGTGGTATTTCTAATTAATGACAGCAGGATAATTAGCATATAAAAAAAGTCATCAGCCTTCATTCTGGTAATAACGCAGCAAATTACTCCCCGTATCACCAGGACGGTGAGAACCATTCGGAGACGGCCGGAGCTCCTTTTATTCCACTTTAATTGTCTTCTCTTTTTTTTCCCAAACTGATGAATTTAGTCAGTGCTGATTGATTAGACAACCACGACACCAGTTTCTTTAGTACAAGTGCGTGTTAGCGCAACAAACCCCCTGCAGATAACACTGGGATGGGAACTGGGACGGGCGTCTGAGACACGCATGTGGGCGTATACACACACACACACACTTACACTTGTACAAATTGAACTCCAGAAGAATGCACGCAAAGGCCCATAGATGCAGAAACCCACCAAAACAAAAAAAAAGCGCACTTGGTAGTACACATAGAAAGGCTCCCACGCACACACTGACAACTATACAGGGATTCCCACTGTGACTGGGCAACATTCCCAACCGGAATGGGCAGCTCACTGGACTGGAAGACTAACATTACTCCAGGCGGGCTCTGGATTAGATCAACTCTGGGAATTTCAGATGGGGACAGAGTGATTGAGAGAGAATGAGGAAGGTAGTTTTAAAAAAAAGAGAGCGAGGGAGAGAGTAGGGGAGGGGTAAAATGTGTTTTAGAAGATGTTGTCTCATTTATATGGTAAAGATAAATATTTTGAAGCATACAGATGCGTTAGGTTTCAATGATTACGGCACAAATTTTTAAAAAAGAGAAAAGAGAAGAAAGCAGAAGGTACTTTAGAGGGGATAAGCAGAAGTCTAAACATGATGCTATACAGCCCATGTAGCAGAGATGTGAGAGGCAGAGAAAAGAGTGTCTTGGTGTACAAACTTGGGCGGGGGTGAGCATGAAAGAAACAACAGATGAAAAGAGGAGTGTACTCACTGGGCGCACAGCACACTGTGACGCGCAACTTCATACATGGCAGAGGAGGGCCTTCATCTGTGGGTAGAGCTGGAAAGAACAAGGAAAAGAAAAAATGTAACTAAGCTTCACACTTAATAAATCCAACAATCGGTTAGCCAATATTAAAAAAAATGTAATTAACACTTGCTGAATGAAACTCTTCCAAAACAGAAATGTACTCTTTGAGAAGTCCTGTGCTCCTGCTGGTGAATTCATATTATAAGCTTAAGGAACAGCAAGGTTATTTATTTAGGTTTTCTGTTTTAACCATATCAATAACTCATGACATCTCCCCCCCAAAAAACACTCCCTGTGTGTACTCATCACACTCATCTACACAACTAAATAAAAAACAATGCGACACAATCGAGAGTGCAACCATTACAGAACGCAACACTTTCGATCCACTCAGATTATGGCTCACATGGGAACACAGGCAAACATCAGCGGTATTACCTGCCACTCTAACGCTGCTTTTGCAAAACAAATGTGTCTGGAAACTGCAGTTAAAGGCTTTTTATCTTTGAATAAAAACGCAACAAATTCAAGGCCCAACACACAAGTCGAGTGTACGATTACCAACAGTTTGTCTCACTTTGTACCGACACTTTCGACTGATAAGACACAGCAAGTCCTCCGAGAAGTCTGTGGTACAGCACAGAGTGACAGTGGAGCTGCAGAACTGGGTTATGCTTATGACGACTGAAGCAGCTCCATCACAAACAGGAACTAGAAGGGCAATTTGAAAGCGCAGTAATCCAAAATTTGTTCAAACCTTGCGGTTTTAACAGAAATGTAACACGCTCTTCGTTCGCCCATCTTTCACCTCTCTAAAACATGTCAAGTTATCCAGCTTTTCAAAGCTTTTTTTTTTATTGTGTTCATAGAAAAACAAATAATACTGAAAATGAAACAAGGTTTACAAAATATGATGCTCCATTGTGCTAGCATAATGGGCCTTTTTCACAGAGTAGCCACTTCAACGTGTCATAGCAGCTGGTGTGCTACCACTGCTACGCCAAAGAACCAGAGCTCTGTTTACCCAAATATGCTTTAAAGCTAAGTCGGTTAAAAAAATCTGTCTTACATGCACTTGTAAGTCTAAGACAAAAGGCACTTTCCCAAAAACATTATTACTTAAGGGGCACTCAGAAATGACAATAGATTAAAACGTTTCTACTAACCAATGTTAGCACATCGGGAGATTAAATATAGCTACACTGCCACAACACAGGTTCAAATGAACTGAGCAACTTAATGTTAAGTTAATGGTTAAAAAAGATCATCTAGTTTGTTAATTACTCCATAGCCCAGTCTCAAAACAATTCACTATGATCATTATTCAACACAAAATGTTAATTCAGTTTTTTCATCAAATGTGTTTTCTAAAGTTCTACTTTTAGCTGGCAGGATCCAGAGTTTATTAACAGACCCTCTAGATCTACATTCAGACATGTAAACGGTCAAACTGAATGAATAAATTGCAGCATCTACTCGTCACACACTGGTACATTTTTTCCCAGATAAAACGAATTTCACAAAGTCAGAAAGCTGGTGGGAATTTCTACTTTAGCAACTTTCATAGGAATAAATGGAGTGACAACCATCTACACCCACTGGCCACTTTGTTAGGCACAGAAGGTCAACTCGTTGTTAATGCAAATATCTAATCAGCTATTTGTGTTGATCAAATGACAGCAGTGCAACACATTTAAGCACGTAGACATGCTTGAGACAACCTGCTTCTACTGACCCCCAGAACGTGGAAGGCGATTAAAGTGACTTTGAACGTAGCATCCCATATGGAAACGATATATATAAATCTTATAAAGTTTGTATCTGTTTTGTGTGAAACTTGTATGAAAAGCATACAAGAGTGAAAACAGATATAAGATCCCTTGAAAAATTATATAAATGAAACTTGTAAGTTTTGGATACTTACTAAGACAATATATGAAAGTAATGAGAAAGTGGCCACTTTCATGAGTAAATCATGTAAGCCTGATATGATTCACTATATGAAGTAGGCCACATCTTATGCAAGTCTTTTATAAGTTTTTACTTTTTCTTTTCCATATGGGATGGTTGTTGTTGGTGCTAGACCGGTTGGTGTGAGTATTTCAGGAACTGATGCTTTACTTGGATTTTCCTACACAACCATCTCTAACTTTTACAGAGAAAAACTGAAAACATCCAGTGAGCAACAGTTCTCTAGGCGATGTCAGAGGTCAATAGTAACTTAACTCACTTGTTACAAGAAAGCTATGCAATGCACAACCATGTAAAATCTTAAAGCACCTGCGCTACAACAGCTGAAGACCACAGCGGGCGCCAGCCCTGTCAGCTAAGAATAGGAAAGTGAGTTCACTCGGGTTCACCAAAACTGGACAACAGAAGCTTGGAAAAATGTTGCCTGGACTTTCTGCAGCAACATTCAGATGTTAGAGTCAGAATGTGGTGTAAAAATAAAAGCATCCTGCTTGTATTAACAGTTCAAGCTAGCGGTGGTGTAATGGTGAGGGATATTTTCTTTGCACACTTTGGACACCTTACTACAAACATTGTTTATTTATTTATTTATTTATTTTTTTTGGAAGTACAAACATTGTTTAAAACACCACAGCTTACCTGAGCATTGTTGCTGGCCATGTCTATCCCTTTATGACTACAGCAGGATAAGGCACAAATCATCTTAACCTGGTTTCTTGAACATGAAAATCTGTTTGGTGTACTTAAATGAACTCCACGGTCACTAGATCTGAATGCAACATCGGATGTGGTGGAACGATAGATTCACATCACAGAGACAAGAACTCTGCAGCATGTGTGACGCTATCACGTCAATATGAACCAAAACGTTCCTAGCACTTCGTTGAAAATGTGCCCTGCCTCTCCCCACCGCAGGGAAAAGGGTAACACCACCTGGGTCTGGGTGCAGTTCCCCCCTCCAGGGGCAAGGGTACCTAGACCCGGTTAGTAGAGTACGCTTGGGGAGTGTGATCGTGTATACAGCGTCCCTTTATGTCTGTCTCCACGTCGGTTGAGTGTGAAGTACATATGAGAGCATGAGGGTGGGAATGGATGTTTGTGTCTGTGTGTGCCTGTATGTCTGTGTCTATATGTCAGGTTGGGTATCAGACGCCACCTCTCTGGGGACATCTCGGGCCCTCCAAGGTTTGGAGGCCTATCTCCACCCACCACCACTTCCCCTGCCGGTGGCGGACTCCCTCAGGTATCGGTGCGTTGGTGGTTCTTTGTATCTGGGGGTGGGTGTCCGGGTACACACCGGCTCACTCCTTGGCGGCCGCTTATTGGGGCTCGCTCGGGCCACTTTGGAGGTGGGGTGCCCCCGGCCTCTCGGCCTGGGGCTCGGTCACTCAGGCACAGCTGGCTGCCGGCGGAGCTCACGGGCGCGTCACTGCAACTCCCCCTGGCTTCTGCTCCGCGGCTGCTGAATGAGCTCTCATCTGGGACTCTCCTTAGCTCTTACTGGGACAGTGGCGCGGCTGCCCCTCTGTTGGTCTTCCTTGGTCTCTTGTGTTCTGGGTGCCTCTGGATGTCTGGAGTTTTGATCTCCTCCATACCTGCTTGATACCATAGAGGACAGGGCTGTGGCTCCCCACACTCTCTAGCAGATCATTACATGGAGAAACCTTTGGAATGCAAGCATGCTGATCCACACAGGTATGCACACAGGTGTACACATGGGTATTCACAGATGCGGACTACAGCTTTCTTGGCTGCTGCCTCAAAGCACACTGTGCGCTGTCTATCTTGCGTGCTGCACAATATCGTTTATTATTTAGTATCTACTGATATCTACTGCTAGCTAGTTTATTGTGATGGTGCTTTTTTTTTTTTTTATTATTATGTTGCTCTTTGTTGTTTGCTGTCTCCCCTGTTTTTTTTGTTTTCTTTCTCTCCATACAGGTGACCCAGGAGTTTTTTTTTTTTTTTTTTTTTTTTTTTCTTTCTTCCCCCCCTTCTCACCGTCTCTTCTCCCCTTTGGTTTTCTTTCTTCCTCTCCCCCTCTTTCTTTCATTCTTTCCCCCTGTCCTATTAAAAAAAAACAAAAAAAAAAAGGATGACAAAGGATGAACTGAAGCTCCGCCATCACGTGATGTCACATGCTGCTGTTTCTGATGTCACTTCCAAAAAAAAAAAAAAAAAAAAAAAAAAAAAAAAAGACCTATGAAAAATCCAAATCTATGCCATCTTTCACATTTTCCAAAACTGTCCAGTGGGCTCGATTAGGGTCTTTGCTGGGCCAATTCTGGCCCCCAGGTCTTGTGTTTGACACCCCTGACCTACAGTATAAAAGCAGATATTACATGACCACTATGACTGTTCTCTGGTGTCTGACCAGTATAAAGCTGGTATGATGGTGAAAACTGGGTGAAAAAAAGCGTCACTCTCCATCACTCTAAGTGACATTTCCTTCTTGAAGCAAATCCTGTAACTCAGCAGTTACATGCTGAAACATATTTGGAAGACTTATATTAATAAATTATCTAAATAGTAAAAAAAAAAAAAAAGAAAAAAAAGAAAATGTGCCACGAAGAATTAAGGGAGCCACCAGTAAAGAGCAGTAAAAACTGTAAAAGGAATGAGTGTGCTTGTTATTAGCAACGCTGTTTTGATTCCATTGTGGTTTTTGAGGGCCCTGTATAGTGGAAAAAGTGACACGCTCCAGTCTTTTTGTTAAATGGTGAAAAAAAATGCATTGCAATTTTATGACACTGGGCTCTGAATTATGTCCATCAGTTCATAATGTTTCAACTCAAAGCTTTTGTTAACTGTTTCTGCGTTTTCCTATTTGTAATAATTTACTGGTGACTCTCCAAATGTCAAGTCCTTTGTTCGTTTCCTCGGCTTTCCTTTATCTGCCGCATTTTTCAAATTTCTTGTGATTGTTGTCAAAGCAGTGAGATCTGTTGTTCTAAGCTCTCTTTGTCACCATTACTCTGGCCACTGTTGGGAAGAGCTGACTATCAGAGGATGTAAAGGTGTTTCCTGTTTTTGGGGATCTAGATATGGAGACCCAATGGGTCTTGGTCAGCAGGGTGAGCAGTAGGGCAGAGACCAGGAGGCAGTGGGTTGTCACTGTCATAGTCTGTGGGAGAGATGAGCTGGGCCCGGCTCAGACTCAGCCAACTAATGCCATTAGTGTTTCTAATACCATTGTACTGTTCTCCCGGGCTAATGCCATTATGCAGTCTCCGGTGCTGCGGGCCCATTCAGTGCACACACCCCAGAGCCAGACATTTGGACCAACTTTACGCCTTATCTTTGATGTGGACAAAACACACACAATCGCCCAAAGCCCGATGTGACCCAAACCAGGGGGTAAGACCTATTGTTGCTTTTCTGTGAACTGGCATGAACTACCACAATAGCCCAGTGTGCATGTGCGTACATACATACGTTTGTGTGTGTGTGTTAGTGTGCGTGAGCGTGTCTCATACCCTCACAATGCTCCATTGTCCCTCAGACCGCAGCAGTAATTTATGTAAAGATTCTTTCTTTTCCTTCATTTCCATCCATCACTTTTGTTGTTCCCCACTTTTCTCTCTCCCATTTGGGTTCCACTCATCCATCCTCCCATCCCTTTCTCCCCCCACCCTTCCCGTACTGTGAGACTGTGTCCATCTTTTGCTCTTTTTCTCCCCGTGTCACTCTTCCACGCTTCTCTACCTCCGTCTGCTTCTCTGCCTGCCTTTTTTTCCTCCCTCGCTGTCACCGTGTATTGATCTCGATTTCTTCCACCTACACTTTTTTGTCTCTTTGTTGTCACCCTTCCGTACTATGCATTCGCTTGACTCTTTCATTTTCTGCTTTCGTTTCATGCCCTCCCTCCTCTTGGACTTATACCAGAAGTTGTAAAAAAGCAAGCAAAAAAAAAAAGGCAACTGATTTTACAGCCACTAAGCCATCTTCTGTATCTTTCCCTCCCTTTTTTTCCCTCCAGTGGTTTGAAATAAATGAGTGAGGGGAGAGGATTGCAGGAGGATGTCACGGAGAAACCATCACTTAAATTGTACAACAGCCTACAGGTTTATGAAAACATCATATTAATGTCATTCAGCATGAATTTATGGATAACATTAATGGCATTCAGAAAGCTGCAGTTTGCCGACACTCATAAAAAACACGTTGGCTTAAGCAACAGTGAAACCTTTTTATCCTTTAAATAAGGCTTTCTGGCCGCCACATCATCTCCTGCACAGGTGTCTTTGCACAGACTGATGAACTGAAACATTAAATATTTAGATTTCTTTTTCTTTTGGGGCTGTTTTATTAGGGTGTAAGGAGCTGGAGCGAATATTCATTGTTTCACTTAAACACGATCATAAAAATGATGACAGATTATGCGCAGCAAAAACGTATACTATTGATCTTATTTAAATAATCACGTGACAAAGGCTGGGAATTAATATCAATACCATATCGATGCTTCTGAAATGCCAACTGTAGTGCTGAAATGCCCCGAAATGTGCCATTAGGAGTTAGATAGAAACAAAATAATGATTAATACTAATGATTTTAGATGCTTAACTCATATTAATACTTAACATTTATTTAATATTAAATACTTCAGATTCAAAGCAACATTCTTCTTATGCTAAACTAAAAATCAGATGGTGTTTGTTGGCTGGACAAAAAATCTCAGGGCACTGATATAATGGAAAAATTTGTATCCATTTATTCATATTTCTGGAAACTGACAAGAATCAAAGCAACAAATAACAACAACAACTTGCAGACCGATTTGTCTGCATATAAGCTTCAAAATTGTTGCATATTAAGACATGTTTGACTTTTGATATCTCTAAAAATCAGACAATTAAGTTAGGAATTTTTTGTATGGCTGCTAAATAACTAACGGTGTATCTATTTGTTATATCTGTCACATGACTGATCATCAAACATCAGGCATGTCAGAAAATTTCATATAACACTGAGCTCAAGCTGTGATATGTTTGACTCTCTAAATCGGTTTACCCTCTCCCAACACACAAAAACATACACATCATCTACTCACAGCTGTAGTAGTAGTGTCTCCCTGGCAGAAACTCAAACCCCAGTGAGAAGGGCGTGAACCTTTGGATCTTTTCTGAGAAGCGCACTGGTCCATATGGAGCAAAAGGGGTGTTACACTCCCACCTCTTGATGGCCCCCCTGGTCTCTACACAGCCTTGGAACGACTCTTCTCCCACCAGGTAGAGGGCAAGGGTCTCCGGCTGCCCGTGACCCACGGCCTCCTCGTTGGGGTAGTGGGGGCAGTGGATGTCCAGGTAATCGTTGAAATTCAGCTGGACAGACAGATCACCTGCTGTTAACCTGGAAGGAAGAACGACAACGGCATTAATACTGCATGTAGCAATTAGAGACTGATACATGACTGAAGGAGGGGGGAGGCAGTGATAGACTGCAGACACGTAGAGAAAGAGCGAAAGAAAGGACAGGAATTCCACAATTTTCCAAATCCACATCCAACACTTGTGACAGGCAATAAAACAACATTTTGATCTTTTTTAATACAAGAATTTGGTGGGATTCAAATGCTACAGCTACACTTCTGGACCAGTGACGATGCTGAGTGTCAGCTAGAGAGAGCAAAAATTCCTCACATGCTAATTAAGACCACTGAGGGGAGTTCAGCGTAAAATAAACTCGACTCCCTCTCCTTTCCACTCTCCCACTGCACAGCACAGATAGACAGATAGATGTGTGTACAAACGTAAGCGGATGTGCATGTGCATGTACAACCATGTCAGTCAAGGCTGACTGGAGTTTGGCATAACAACAACTCTGGACAAGACAGCATCATTAGGACAGAGCAGCTGCATAATGTGCGATCTTTCAGAGCGAGGATTCTGACTTCCTGTCAGCCCGCAGTATAAAGAGTTTCCCATGTACAAGCTAATATGTGAATGAAAGAATGAGAATAAAGTCAGAAGGGAAGAAGATGTAAGACAAAGCAAGAGAGGTTAACTTAACATAAAGATATCATAAGACTTCATGAAAGAACAAAGAGGGAGACAAGAAATAGGAAGGGAAACGTGTGACAAATGGAGGAAAGGCCTGTGAGTGATGAAGAGACATGAGACGAGTCCCACAGGCAGACAGGAGGTTGGTGAAAAGAAAGTTTTGGAGACAGGATGAAGAAAAGCTGGAACAAAAATATGTTTAAAAAGAAGCCAAAGGAAGAAGTTGGACATACAGGTGCAAAAAGTGGAGTAAAGAGAAAAGTAAAGTGTTTTAATTAGTGACCCCAGAGAGCCTGAGTGCAGACACACAGAGAGAAGAACAACGGAGTGGAAGAAGAGAGGAGACGGACTTTAATTGGTTTCCTCTTCGCATGGAGTGCAGGAGCAAAGAATGAGGGGCAGAATGTGGCTTGGGCAGAAGGTTCAGGTCCGTCAGTGGGAGTCTTTATAGAGGGGTGACAGAGCGGAGGAGAGAGGAAGGAGTGCTGGGAGTCAGTCAAGGGGAACATGGGAGGGAAAAGGAGCGTGGAATGGGGAGGGGATGGCGGTGGTGGTGCACGGCAGAGTACTCTGAAGTTAAGTAGGCGGACAGAGAGTAGACCAAAAGAATAAATAAGAGGAAGAAATCAGTGTGGAGAAGGAGGAGGATGAGACAGAAGTGATGCAAGCCAAAATGAAACGGATAGAAATGACAGGAAGCAAGAGACTGAGACGGTCCAACAAATCTGCAGAGAGTATCAAAGATGGATGGAGCAATGAGAGGAGAAATGACAAGAGTGTCGGCGAGAAGGAGGCCAAAGCTCAAAAAGTAGAATAGAAATGAGCGTTGTGTTAACTCTGAAGCTGAGCACGTGTGCAGCAGGTGTGTATTTCTGTGTGAGACCACAAAAGCAGAAAGGCATGTGTGACTGTGTGTGTGTGTGTGTGTGTGTGTGTGTGTGTGTCTTGGGGATGCAGGTGAGACCCTGGAGGCAAATCTCACCAAAGCTGCTTCCTGCTCAATAGCGACCGTGCAGAATTGGCAATCTATCCACAGGACAGGACACCATCGATCAGGATCCCTCGCTCAGGACACACACGCGCACACACACTCTCCCCTGATCAATATCCCCTCTGTGCACGTGTGTTTGTGTGCGCAGTTATGTGCGACAGCTCTATTACCTGTGCGCTCTAATTACAGCCATAGAAAAGCACTTGAATTTCTAATTAAGAGAACGCTAACGCAAAAAAAGCACATACACACAAGCACAACACTACATTTACTTTTCATACTACCCGTGGTGATTTTTAAAGCCCCTCTGGGGCAGAGAAATGTTTGCTTAGGTGCGCCAGCTGTGGAAGTGTGTGTGCAGGTGTGTGCGTGTATGTGCATGTAATAATAGACGTGTGCTGTGTCAACATGCTGCACCCCCTGCTATACATGTCATTCAGCTCCAGCTTCTTCTGCATTCCTTAGGTCCTGTTTTCCCCACCCAAAAGCCCACTACGCATTTTTCCTTACTCCCTGCTTCTACTCCATCTCCTCCCTTGTTGTTCTCCGCTCTGGATGACGTGAACCCATCCTCCATCTATTTCTTCAGCCTGCATTCTCCCTCCTATTTTTGACTTCTCTCTATCCCATATTACCCCACTCGCTACCCCACACAACCTTGCAACCTTGGGTTGCACCATATGTATGCCAGCAATTACAGAGTTGGTGTGCTGTACTGATGTCAAACTGTCAGCCCTCTTTCTTGCCTCTTCCACCCCCCCTCTCTGGTCCTAGTAGGCTTGGGTACGCCCTAATTACACTCAGCATCCTCCCCTCCTGCCAGCTGCCATGCAGCAGACTGGTGACAGCACAGGGGCATCATGGGAGCACTGTGGAGCTGTGGGTGTCATAGAACAGAGCGCTGAAGCAGCCTATCGGTGGGAGAAACCTATGGAAGCAACAAAGAGGATTGGCTGGGTCCAGAGGGAGAGGGAAAAGGCACAGAACACACACTCACTGCATTTTGGCACACGTTGGCGGGAATACACACAAACACATGTTCACAAGCACCAGGACATGAAAGTACTTCAGGAGAATAAAACATGCTCTGTCCCTCATGCCACAGGGCTATCAATGACACCCTTCTCAGGACTGGTGCAAGCTTGTGGTTGATAAAGAAAAATCTCACAGAGGAGCAGAATCAAAAATAACATGCTGGGTTCTTCAGTGAAGAACTTGAAAAGACCAACATTTATCCCTTTATAATCACAGGAAATCAAATGCGGAATTGAAAGACTGAACATAGCTGACATGCTGCGGATGTGTCCATGTAAATGTGTGCAGACAAAGGCAAAAGTGTGCGTGTGCGATAATAATGAAATGCAGGGAGTTCACTGTGGCAGAGACCTTTGATCCTTTAATATGAGAGAATAATTAAAGGAGCAACAATCTTGCAACACAGCTTCAGGAATACAGAAAGGATACTTGATCACGCACAGCAGCTGCATGCTATGCATCTCGAATATACTAGAGCACTTAACGAAAGTACTTCACATAAACACCGGGGATACAAATATTCTGCTATAATGAAAATGCTAATAACATACTTACACTGTACTGTGCATGCCGAATGAATGCAGGAAATGTATATATACAGTCAGAGTACAGTAGGTTAAATAAACAAAGCCCTTAGTAAAAGCTTATTGGTTCCTTCAGGTGACAATAGGAGGCCAGAAGGCTTGGTCTAGCTTCACTCCTTCTTTGGCCAATCACAGCAGGATGACTGTTAACTCTGGGCACTACGCTGACTAGGCACAGCACGCCATGGTCACCCTACCTTGGCTAGGCATAGCGTGACACAGTTTCAGTCTTCATGTTGGATACTGTAGTAACACAGATCTTTGGTGCTTTCAAGAAAGATACGCTTTTAAAGTGTTGTTCCTTTTTCTTTTCTTTGTGCATTGCACGATGGGTGGGAAATCACCTTGATGATGAAAGATGAGTGGGTGCAAGGTGAGTCATTACTCAAAATGAATAACGCAACTTCAATATTCACATACAACCATAATGACTGTCATAGTTTTTAATTATTGTTACTGTTAATGAACATTAACACAAACACTGTACTCTTGACCAGCTACAAACTGTCTTGCGACTCATAACCTTGAAGGGAATGGAAACCCATGGAGTCATATTGGCTTTATTGCACCATAAAATTTAATGCAACTGTACTCTGCTGTAGCATAAACTGTTCCATTAAGTACAGAATTTGCAGTCAGTTTTGACACTGGAGTCGATGATACAAAGTTTCTCAGGCAAACTTACTCATTAGCGAATGAGCTATCTGACAAGCTTGCTTAGCAGGATGCAGAGGCTGAAATATACTGAAATTTGTTTGGGCTTTTGCCTTAATTGGATAGTGGCAGTGGAGGTGGACTGGAAAGTGGGGAAAGAGAGAGGGGAAGACACGCGGCAAAGGATTGGTCGGACTCAAACCCGAGCCGCTGCTTTATGGCCATGCCATACAGCATGTGGTCAGATGCTCACCCATAAACCTGAAATACGGAAAAATATTACCAATGCCCCACCAGCCACAGCAGCTCTGCAATTAGCTCTACCCAATATGTAATCAACCCACAGACTGTATGTAAAAGATGGACTGAACCTCTGAGTCTGAAAAATAATTCCAGTGTTTCTTAAACCACCAAAGTCACCAAAAACAGTCAAAAACAAAACAAACTAACAAACAAAAACAATGAATTGAGCTAATATTTAGGGTGTGGCTACTTATGGATTTTTTTTAAAATTTATGTATATTTTTATTTTGCAAAAAAAAAAAAAAATATATATATATATATTTAGTTTTTTTTTTTCCATCAACACGTTCACTAAGCACTCCATTTTTATAACGTTTCCCGGCAATTGTTTTAGACTTTAAAGGGTTAAAACGGGAATTTGAAAATGCATCTTTTACATACAGTCTACTTCTAATTTCTATCGGCTTCACAAAGACATACAGTCATGTAAAAATGATTTTTGCATTGCTGCATGTAGTCCTGTATTTTGCCCCCACCGGAATTAAAGTAAGTAGCAGCCAGGTGCTGCTAATCCTGATTTACTGAGCATTAGTCAGGAGTGGTTGTCCCATCAGCCCAAGGTCAGCCCATGCAATGCCCACAGAAACTGTAGGAAAAACCCAAAAAGCAAAGAGCTACATGTCACATGGCAACACAGCTTAGGTCTTTATGTGAAGGCTTTGGAGAGACAACACCAAAGCAGAGATGTTCAGCCAAAACTCTCAGAAACCCAAACACATCATACCATCAACCTCATACCAACTATGAAGCATGGTGGTGGAGGGGTGATTTCGACTTGTTTTGAGGCACAGGGCCAGGGCACTTCACTGTTCTTGAGTCAATCATGAACTCATGATCATGTATACCGAAGTGTTCCAGAGTCAAATGTGAGCACATCTGTCTGACAGCCAAATCTTGGCTGAAATTGGGTCATGTAACAGGATGATAATCCGAAGCACAGCAACAAATCTACAATAAAATGACTGAAGAAGAAAAGAAAAGTGCTGCAATGGCCTAATTAAAGCCAGTTAAAGACTTCAACCTGACTGAAAATCTTTGATGGGACATTAAGAGATCTGTGTATGAACAAATGCCCAAAAACCTCGAAGAACTAAACACCAAAATTCCTTCTCAATGATGTGAGAGACTGATAAAGTCATGCCCAAAATTATTGCTTCAAGTTATTGCTGCTAAATGTCATTCTACAAACTGATTTTTTTCAATATGTTTTGGTACCAAATGATAACAACCAGGCACTGAATCACAATTAACTGCTACTAGAGACAGATTTGATTACAGAAGACATGAAAGATGACTGAAAGTGAGCACAACTAATACCAATACATTTTTCAAGTTAATATGTCTGTTTTGGGAAGACTTTTATAGGACGAGCTGCAATGCAGCTCAACTGATGGAAAGTATGGGAGATTTCATGACAAAGAGAGCCCAAAGACAGTACAGTAGAGAAAAGGGAATGAGCCAGATAACTGAAGAGTCTTTCCTTGAGGTCTGCAAAGCTTCAGTTAACTCCTACTCTACAGGCTATCCTATTTTCAAAAGGAAATTGTGGAGATTCTCAGTCAGCTGGGTCATGGTAGGTTATATCTAAAATGAACTTCTTCAGTTCTATCTAACTGGTTTGGAGGATGCCTGGGAGTCCTTCCCAGTCAGTAACAACTGAAGAAGCCTGAGAGGTGAAACTTCTTGAAGAAACTCAAGCAGATTGAGCAGTACTTTGATACTCAATACTTTTTGTTAGAATTTGGTTCTAACCTTGCTGTTCACCATGTCCCTTTCTCCCAGTCGATTACTCTTTACATAAACGTAAAAGAAAACAGAATGAGGGCCCCTCCACCCCCCGTTCCCAAAGCCGTGCCCCCCTCCATGCTCACACAAAGCCTTACTGTGTCCAGAGCCCAAACACCAATGTTGTGTCTAACCTGGTGCTTACTCCCCTCAACGCACACAAACAAGGATGTCACCCCCCACCTCTGACCATCTGGGCCCCCCCCCCCCACGACCCCGCCTGCCCAGCTGGCTCAGAAATCCTTAAACAACCCTCCTACCACCCCACATCCTCAACACTCTGCAAACCCCACCTCTTTAGATTCTCAGTGTCATCAAACTGTGGCCAAACACTGATCAACCACTCCTCACAGAGAGGAAAGAGAGACTTAAGGGAAATAAGCTGCCGTGCTTATCTACCCTTTCCTGTCTGGTATGCCTCTACACAAGTGTGTATGCATTTGTGTGTCTCTGCTTTGTTCAAGGTCAGCAGGAAGTGTTGCTCTCCTCTCCACCAGACCTTTTGCTTTTCTACAAACTCCCAATCTCCAAATGTGAGTGCTGCGCGAACTTTCCTGCTACATTTTCCCCCTCCTGTCTCTGTCTGTTTTATCTTCATATGCAAGTTCTGAGCACTTTTGCATTAATATGCATTAGGATCTAGGTGGCTTTCCACCACTGCTCAACATTTCCCAGGAAATTCCTGTGTCATCACCCAGGCAAAAAACCTCCGTCCTCAAAAGGATATGTGTGTCCACATGTTCAAATACACTGCATTGTGCTTTAATATGAGTATGTAAGCGCTTATAATGATGGCTGTGGGTGTGCATATGTGAGTAAACTAGATGAAGTGATTGGTTGCACCTTTCCTGCCCTCCAGGCTCTATTAAATGACCAGAAGGCACAGGGTATTCATACCTCTTCACTTCTCATTCAAACTGTGTGAATCAGCAGGTTGCCTCATGGAACCACATTCGCTATCAATTCCCAGACACTGATAAAATACACAGATACACAAACACACAGCCTTGCTGCTTCAGGCCTAAAGGACTCTCAGCCTTAGGTAAAGACAGAGTCTATTTTCTGCCTGTTACGGCAAAGGTTCTCTTCAGTTTGTGTATATGTGTCTGTTCTATGAGACTCAGCAGCACAACAGGATGCATAGCTATGGCCAGCAGAGCTGAAGAAAATTGCCCAATTCAGGCCCAGAGGACCCATCAGTATGGAAACCAATTCATCGGAGCCATTTTGATATGGCAGGATGTCTGCAGAAACCATCATCCCCTTCTGTGACAGACCTCTCTCATACACGGGCACAACTCGCCATGTGTGGTCCAGTCTGATCCAAAAATAAGCTTTCCAGTGATTTTTTTCCTTTGAGGTATGAAATTACGGTCTACAGCATAAATGGCCAAGAGTGCAGTCTGGCAGTCTATGGGTCCTTTTTCTTTTTAATTTTCACCAATTGGCCAGAAACAGTGTATGGCGAAATGTTGCCTCACTATACCCACCAGCGCTGCAGCAGCTAAAAGTCTGGCTCCACTCTCTCACCTTCCCTGAGCGGTAGCGGCCACACTTTTAAGATTAGTGTAAGGGAGAAAAGAGGCAGAAGGCGAAGAGTTTGAGCTCTCGTGAAGAGAAGAGTGATGGTGAAAGTGTGCGCGCGCACGGCTAAAAAAAAAAAAAAAATGTGCACGGGACGAGAGCAGAGTGCATGGACGAAAAGGGGGTGTACAAAGGGGGGTAAATAAGGTCAGTCGTGCCGTTGCTAGGACAACCACCAATCTGGAGCTGGGACTGGTTCCAAGCCAACGCCCCACCCATCCATCCGTCGTTCTAGCCGTCCTTTTCCTGCATCTCTCGGTCGGACAGCCTAAACCTCAGAGTAATGAGTGCTCTCCATGTTTCTGCAGTCTAAATGGAGCTGCAGAATAAATACAGGGCTGATTTGTAAAGGTGCCAGGCTCAGACACATAAACTAGCTACAGTACCTCACCGCCAAGACGCTGACAGGAATGACATATGACGAGAGGTGGGGAACAATGACAACTATGATGGGTGGACACCAAGACCAATGATTCAAACTATTTATAATATCTATCAAAGCGTATTGCTACAAAGTGGCAGCTGGGCTCATCTGCTGTGTCAACATCATGTGTCTAATATTTATGTATTGCTGGCTGGGCCCTTTGGATTTGCACAGTTCCAGAGCAGACAGATCCATCTATATTCAGAAACCGTCATGCTAAAGTTGAGTAAATGGACTATAAAAAGGTTTGTTATACAGAGTTGCCAGTGTTGCCATGCCAATAGACTGTACGGTGCATTGTAAAAGGGCACATTGGCAAGCTTCTTAACAGTTAAAAAAAAAACAAGAAAAAGTATCTGTTAGTCTGCTTTATACACATGTGTTTAAAATGGAAACAATAGTCAGAATGACTCCATAGTTGGATCGTCACTGTCCGCATCCATAGGCTGTCATACATTCTGAGTTTCTGTCTGTCCTTTGAATGATAAAACGAGGATTTGACAACTCTGAAGGTGAAGGCTGCTTTGAAATTTTATAGAAAGGTTCTGTTTCTGTGCCACTTTTATGAAACTCAAATGCTCTAAATTGGCATTCAATCAAATGTGACCCATTTTTGTAGCAGTATTTGGAGTGAATGTGGTTTTTTTTGTGATGATGTCTGTTGTTGGTGCCATTTCTCATGTTGCATAAACGAACATTGTTAAACCAATATTTTGTAATTTTTTTTACTGACTTCTTCTCTTCCATTCAGTCTTTGTAGTATACCCTCTACACTCTCATCTATTATTTAACTATACTTAACTACACTTACATGAGCCCCGGGTCTTTCAGCCCACCTGTGTAAGTGGGTTAAGGAGGACATGCAAGCGACACCCCATAGACACACATTTGCTCAGATGCACTCAATATAGTGAAAAGGGCGCTCATAAAGCACATACACTCAGCCAATAAATCAGACTTGGCTTTAAGAATCCATCATTTACTAAGTAGGTCACAGTTCTGATGCTGTAGACACTCTTTCCCATTTGTGTACTCTGTTTTTTCCCCTCCCTCGCCATGATGAGAAGGTCAATGCTGGATAGGCAGCCTAGTCCATTTATCCCAGGTGTGCATTCCTTCTCACTTTCCCAGTGTCTGATTATTTGGTGGTTGTTACCTTAGGAATGGCCAGTTGGAGGCCTAGAGCTGTCTTTCTGTCTGTCACTCACACACATGCACACACACACATACATACACAGTTAAGACATGTCAAGGAAACCTGCTCTAATACAACCAACAGGCTTGAATAATTTAAACAGAGGGAAGGAGAGGAAGGGAGACGATGGAGAGAGAAGGATTGGAGAGGCATACGAGTTAAGGAGTAAATAGAGTGAGCTGGTCCCTTTCAGTCTCTGTCTCCCGGTGAACTTATTTAGAAACTTCTATTCTTGGTTTCACTCTCATCTTCTGTCTTTCACCCCATCTTAAGCAGGTCTCATTTCCTTCACCAGTCAGTGTGTCTACACCTTCTTCACCATTCCTCTTCCTCCGAATGCTTCTTCCATCCTCGTTTTACCCACTTTGCCCTCCCTCCCTCTCTGTTTATCTAAGCACTTTCACGGTCACTGCTTTGGAATCCCAGGAGTCTAAACTGCCCCCTTCCCTCTCCCTTCCCACCATCACAGCCGATCCACGCTTCTCTCTCCCTCTCCATCTTTTTCCGTCACAACGGTTAAGATTCATATCGCTCTGTGTGTCGGGGGTATGGAGGGTCCCCTTTATTTCCCCTCAAGGCAGCCAGCTTTGTCCTGTTCTAGTCACGCACAGCCACCCACCCTGCCCCACCCTGCCCCTCACACTCATGAACACATATTCCCACCAGGGGTAGGACACTTACAGAGCCCGATACAATCAAAAGAGCCGAGAACAAAAATACTACATTATTGCCAAGTCTGCATGGGGTTTCGGCTAGGGTTTGGATAAGACTGTTGAATATGTTTTATTAAATTGAGCATATACAGCATTTTTAGCTCAAGTACATGAGCTCGAGAGTGTGAAATAAAAATTTATACTCTTGACACTTAGCTTGATTTAAAAGTCTGCCTTGAAGCCGGATGCCTCTGAATTTCTTAGAGGGGCCAGTTGTGTTCCACAACACTGATGAAAGGTTCAGACACAATAAGAGGAGGGGTGGTGGTGGTGGTGGTGGTGGTGGTGAGGATTTAGGAGCAGAAAGGAAGGAAATGGTGAGGGTCAAGAGAAGCGGTGCAGACGCTAACGTGGTGCTAATAACAGCCTGGCATTGGACTGGGATTAACTGATTAATTTGGGATTAAAGATGACTGGTCGCTACTTTAAGTAATGAACCAGAATGACCCAAAATTACAAGATTAACACACAGGAGGCATGGTATGTGTGACTGTGGGTGAGTGTTCTTTGTTTCTTAACAGCAAAGCGACACGCGCTGCGACAAATACTACAAAAACTCACTTGTTTAGGTGTTAATTATGAACCTTTGATGAAGAACAACAAGGCCCTCACCAAATTTCCATTCTGCAGGCAAATCCATCACATCGATAAATGCAATAAACAAACGCAGCGAGTGAGTGATTTTGCGGCTTTTATGACTAGGCATTTGTCACCGGGTGTATTTTAGGGGAACGCACAGATTAATTCTGCGATCATAAACGCGCAGCATCTGCTACAGTGTTTTGAGAAGCGCACCGTGCACAAGAACTCCATTTCCAGCTGAATAGGGGAGCAATGAGATTCATGAGTTCTACTGCTACAAGGCCACAACTATGGAGATTTGGGACAAAGCTAGTTCCATCCATTCAGCACAAAACGCAACCACCATTCCCGATACTCCTAGACTATCAACGATTCAAAAAAATAAAAGTTTACTTAAAGGATTAAAGAAAACACAAGTTAAGCCCTTAAAAAACTAAGTGGCGGATAAAGCATAACTAAAATTGAGCTGGTTTTCACAGTATTTCCCCCCCCACGCTATGCACAGTAACACAACATGGCGAGATACCAAACTAATAACACACAGATTATTAAGAGATACATATGTGCTTGTGCACATTTAAAAAGTGAACACAGTAGGGGGTTAACCGATGGCAATTATATAGCTACAATTACATAGCAGAGTTGATCAAATAAGGAATTCTGAAAAATAAAGCCCACTTTTCCTTGAACTCATAAATAAAAGATCTCATTGGAACAAAATGTTGAGGAAAGAGGTGGAAAAAAGGAACAAGGGAGAGAAAAATAGCAGTCAGAGTACCAGGAGACAAGCATCAAGCTGTGCATCACTGCACCCCCCCTCCCCCCAAAAAAAATCATGTGGTACAGGTTATTGCAACAACAAAAGCAAATCTTGTCTGCATGCACGCACATGCCCCCCCCCCCCCCAAAAAACAAACAAACAAACAACAAAACAAAACAGAACAAAAACCATATCTTCATCTTAGTGAAGTCCTCAAAGAATTGCTGGTGTTTATTTCTTTAATAAGCATGTGTTATTATATTATGTCTCGGTGGCAATCAGGTAAAGACTGTAGCGCAAACTGAAAGCAGCGTCAGGTCTAAACGCAGCGTGGTCCCTACGTGGCTTCTCCCCAGAGTCCGAGCATCCATGAGCGAGCGTATATGCAGGCAGGGTGACGGTAGCGTGTGTGAGCCTCTCTACGACACCTGTATACATGGCTGCGTCACGGTGAGTGTGTGAGTAAGCCCCTGTGTGTGTGTGTGTGTGTGTGTGTGTGTGTGTGTGTGTGTGTGTGTGTGTGTGTGTGTGTGGAGGGAGGGGTGGAGAGAGGGTTTGCTCCTCACGCCTTCTTGTGACAGTGATAGTAATACCTGCTGACATCCTTTCTTCCCTCTCTCCCTCTCTCCTCATCCCTCCATCCCTGGGGGCCTCCCTGAGCTGTTTTGGGAGTTGAAATCTGTTGACTCTTTCACTACCATCGTCTCCTTAACGCACTCTCTATCCCTCACTTTTCTCCACTGCAGGTCTAATGTTTTTACCATCTCTCGGGGCTGACGAAAAAAAAAAATGAAGCAGGCAAGGCAGCGTGTATATTCATTTGTGGTGTGTGTGGCAGCGCAAAGAGAAACAGAAGCGAAATGTTTCTGCACGTGTTTTACATCACTGGGGGGAGCGCTGCACAGTATGCTGTGCTACCACACTTCTGGGAGGCAATACCAAAATAATATTAGTTTTTGTTCCACCATGGAAAAGTCTCCTAAAAATAAATAAATAAATAATACAGAAGAGTCATAATATCAACACAGCACAACATTTGTCATGTGATCTATCTGGAAATCTCAAAGGACGGGATAAAAAGTGGCTTTAGGAAATAGGAATACTTGTGTATGTGTAGCTGAAAGTGTTACTCGAAACTTTTCTGTAACAACTATAAAAAGAGAGCAAAAATGAAACATACACCCCATAAGTACACACACATGTTCACACCCCTTTACATATCTTTTTAAATCTAAGGATTTCTTTGTTGTGTGTAGATAAAGTGTACACAGCCACACCTATAGCTTTAAAAAAAAAAAAAAATCCTTTATACACACCACCAGAATACATAATTGCTAATACTTATCAAAAAGCTGCGAGTTAGCAGCTTGCACAAAACATTCCCCGTAATCAGAATATGGGAATTTATGCTATTCTGTGCTTTTAAGCATTTTCCTCACACATTCTGTAACAGAATTCATTTTTATATAAAAGAAAATTATTTTAAATCCTCCATTATACACCCCCCACGACAGAACGCCAGAGTGCCTTATTATTATTACATCAAGCACATTTATGATATTTCCCCAAATCGTAATAAATGTAGCTTAAAAGCACCACTTCGCAGACACTTTGTGACACGTGAAAGAGGGGATTTAAACCTGAGACAGATTTGTGGGGCTCTTTACTTTAATCCAGTGACACACTGCAGCGTTAAAATCAAACACATGAATATTAAGACTTTTAAAAAGACATCAAGCCCATAGACCTCTACTGGTTATGTGACACATGAGAGAAGCACTCCTGAAGTCGCAGATTTATGATGAAAACACAAAAGTTGTCCGCTAACAAGGCAAAAAGTTAGAGTTTTGCAAGAAAAATGGCTGTCCTGTCTGCACCTGATGACTGTGACTCTCAATTAGTGACCAAAACAAGTGAGTCATTGCACGGAAATACGCACAAAGCACAGCTTTCACACACAAAAGCAGGAGCAATTTCTAGGAAACTGGCTTGGAGATTCTGTGTGAACATCTAAGCAATTATCAAGAAACACTTCTGGAGTGAATGTACTTAAGCATCCTTAAAGAATATAGAGATATGATGGCAAACATGTCTCAGTGCCCTCCTGGTAGTGAGGACCTTGTCTGGTACAATAATCCTGATTCCAGCTACAGCCTTTTGCTTTGCCTCGGTCAATACTAATTCAATTTCTGTCAGCGGGAATTCCCAAGTTGCCTCTTGGCAGGATCTCTGAGCCGAGAGAAAGAGTACAGCGAGAGGCTATAGGTACATGCGGACGCGTTTCTGCCTGCACGCGTAATAAAATGAGAATGAAATATTCGAAAATGCACATATGGGCCAAACAGCGAGCAGATTGCTTTGTTTTGGTCAAGCTCAGAGTGACGGCGTTTCCCACAGTTTACAAATTCTTGCGTGCCAATTTAATTGGCGTTTTGTACGTCAAAGGACTACACAGCTCGCCTGACACTTACAACAATGACATCTCATTGTGTGTCGTGAATGAATGAATGCGCTCCTGCTCAGTGCTCACCAACAGCCCTTTACCACCATAACCACCCTCTTCACACACATGCGCCACAGCAGCCATTTTGTGCCAAAGCTGGGCTGCACCGTGCCAACTGAGCTGCAGACATCACTGAACCTCATTTCATTCCACAGCTGTTCCACCCCACTTGGAGACATTCACACAATGCAACTTATTACAGCTTAATGCAACCTAATATTGATGTATGTGTGTACACAGAGAAACAGGGCAGCGTGGGGAGAGAAATTGGGAAAGAGATGGGTCCATATGCAGTCTAGCGATAATGCAAGAAGCCGGCGATAATATCTGGGTGTTAAATTGGTATCGATTGACTAAATATCCTGACCAGGAGGAGAGAGCGGCCGTCCTTTCATGCTTGTACACCATGTCTGCTCCGACTGCTCCAAGCTGCACTGTGACTATCTGATCCATTTTAATACAGACATCCTCACTGCTAGGCCCCAAACCTCATTTTCAGCACAGTGTGCTCGAGTCTTCCTATGCATGTGTATCTCAGCGTTCACTTCAAATGCAAAGATTAGTTTTGTCGTGCAACGATTATGCTGGTTTCATTCTAAGGTATATCACTAAACAGTGAAATAGAGGATTACTGATTTCACACAGATGTACACATGAAAGGTGAGGGAAGCAGTGTGGTAGATACCTCTAAATATTTCTGGAAAGACTTGCTGGAGATAGTTAGGCCATGTGGCATTTCAAAGTTGCACAATACTCTTATTTGCAAGCCCCACCTTAAAAAAAGCCAAGCATCCACAGACAATATTACGCCTTTTTCCTCGAACACTTTAGTCACACCTAAAATCAACTAACGAGTGGAAACAAAACAATGACCTATTTAGATGCGAGGCTGTTGGTAAATGTTCCCACAGCTACATACTGCTGACCGGAACAGACGATTTTTCCTGTTAAACCATTTTCACTACTTGCTGTGAGATGAAGGGAAGTTTGGAGAAAAGTAAAAAAAAAAAAAAAAAAAAAAGAGACAAAAGCACCTCCAACCCCCCCCCAAAAAAGAAAAACAACCCAGATGAATTATGTGCAAGATCAGAAATGAATCAAAGCCTTGAGTGGTTTAATGGGGCTGGGTATCCTCGTGCATTTCTGGGTTTTGTTTTTCCAGAACTTACACTTATCACACTGCATCTCTTCAAGGAAACAAAGACTTCCCTTTTACGCTAACCAGCCAGTAAGAGCCACAAGCTTGCACGCACAGACACACACACAGGCACGCACACACCTCTGACAGAGCTATTGTTCCAGTGAAATGAACTTCAACCAACAACAACGACGACACCCAACGTCAATTCTCAGGCATTCAAATCACTAAAAATCACTGCCTTGCATTGTTTTCTGACAGAGATGAAGAAGCTCGAGTGTACACAGAAGTTAACTCAACCACAGTTTACCTCCAGATAATAGACTCGATACCACAAACAAACAGACAAAGCGCATTTACAAAGACAGATAACGCACACAATTGCACTCGCAAAGGCGGTTCTATATCTGCACAGACCACAGCGCAGCGGCGAAGTCAGACAATAGGCACTGACACGGAGAAGGGAGAGAGACACTGATGCAGCTATGACAGATGAGAAAGAGAAAGAGACATGAAGTGATATTCAGAGAACGAGGAAGAGAGAGTGTGTGTGTGTGTGTGTGTGTGTGTGTGTGTGTGTGTGTGTGTGTGTGTGTGTGTGAGTGTGAGAGAGAGTGAGTGAGAGAGAGGGGGACTGCTTTGTTAGCAGGACCGGGAATAAAGTGGTAATTACCTCACTGTGGGTTTGTTGATTATAGTTCAGCCAGGTTCTCCATGTTAATCATTTACCAGGGGAAGATAGAGATTAGTACATAGACAGACACAGAGAGAAGAGAAAGCAATCCGAGGAACGTATTCATTTGCATGTCCAATCTACAGAGGGGTAATAGATGCAGACAGATCGCTGGATGAAGGAATAAAATAACGAGAAGAAAGAAATCAGTCTAAAAGTGCAATCATCATCCTTGACAAGACACAATTACAACTTATCTGCTTTTATTTTACTGTATATTGCATGCGTCTGTTTGTGCAATCCCACAGATCAGTTACGTGTGTGTGTGTACGTGAGTGCAGCTATGGTATGCAGAATGTGATTTACTTTGGTATTTAAACTGGATCATTCACAAGTGCACACAGACGGAAATGATGCATAAACAGAGCAGAGATTACACGGAGGACTTATGAGGGCAGCTTTCAATAAAGATACAGAAAACCAATACAAATATTCATCACCTCATGCCCCGTTTAAACATGCTTCACTGGCTTAGAGCTCACCCTAGGTCTTTGTGTGAGCGGGTGAGAGACGGGGGGAGAAAGAAAGAAAGAAAAAAAAAGAGAGGGAGCGCGAGAGCTCAGAGGGGTCTGGTCTGATGTTTTATAAAGATTAAGTTTGTGTCCAAACTTTCAGAGCGAGTTCAAGTCTGAGCAAGTGAGGATGCAGGTAAGGAAAACTGGTTACGATGTTTCTGTCGCGGGTTTTAAATGTTAATGTCATTTACAATTAAAACTACGCTTGTCTGCCTCTACGCAAATTCGGAAACAAAAAAATTGGGGTGCGGAGAAAGCAAAGGAGCTGGCACGCAGAGACTGAAGCTTGAGCTGTGATCCAGGGGAACTGTTGCAACAAGTTTTCATCCTCTCCGGGCAGATAGGAGGGAAAGCAATAGTACAAGTGAGTGCCAAGAACCAGAAAATGGAGTAGGTGATTAAAGCTCCAGGTATGGGTGACATTTATTCTCGTTACAGATGTATGAGCAGCCCAATCTTTCAAGCCATTTCTTGTCCCCCAAGAAGTGTAATTCAATCCCTAAAGTTTTGATGCTTTGAGTAAACTTCCTGACGGCTCCTGAGCGAATTTATGAGGATGCATGCAGCGCAAAAAGCAGACACAGCTGTATCTGCAAATAGGCTGGTCAACGTGTTTGGCCCAACAGGTTTAAAAGCTCTCCGTGGAACACAAGAAGAAGCTGAATACACCAATAAACCAGTCTGAGCTTGTGGCTCAGGGGGGAGCTAAGGTAAACTGTCAGCACTCACAAATACACACACACTCAAGCTTTGAGCACTGGGGTTATATTATTATACTAACCTTTAACTGCTCCAGGAAGTAAAAAATAATTTCTCTTCTAATAAGGAACTATTGCTCTGAGAGAGACACGGTTATAAAATGGAGAGCGATCGTAAACCGTGTTCATAAAAAATCATAAAAGAGGGCGATCGAACCACTGGAGCCCCACAAAAGAAAGAGGCAGGGGTATCCGATTCTGCAATGTTCAACGCCGACCCCGCAGTCAGTCTATCACTTTCATTTCAGAGCTTCATTTTTCAATATAGGGGGTGCTAAATGTGTGCCAGTTAAAGTGTTTCATTGAGCCTTTGTTACAAGCATATTAGCCAGCAAAGAACAGAGCAGTGAAGCCCTACAGTCTCCACTTCACTGCCCTTGCTTCATTAAAACTATAAATCTAGATGTTGTAGGGAAAGGTGAAGGCCAGAGATGGGATCCTGTCGTTCATATTAAAAAGAGTTCGTTTTTCCACCAGCTACAGTTGTTATAAGCAGCTTAAGCATTTGTTTTAAGCTAGTCTTTAGATGCTTTCCCAGATTCACATGTGACAGGAATAATGTTGCCATGAATACACTCAATCACTTATTGTTAGTTCATGAATGTGCAAAATACAATTTCTTACATTTCCAAAGAAGGTTGGTGCATGGGGTCAAATTTATTATCAATATTTTACCAATAAATCAAGCAAAGCCAGTTCTACACAAAACTATGAACTGTTTTTAGCTTGTAAAGCTATAATGTTTACAACATTTACAGAGGAATGTTAGTGTGTATCTCAAGTCATGCGTCTGGCAACATGGAGAATGATGATCCAAGATTAACTCTCTTTAAGTCCCGTTTCATCAACTCCAAAAGAAAACGAGGCTTTTCTCTTACTTAGTATACCTCTGGTCACCATCTTTGACCTGCTGCTGGTTTTGTGTCGCCCAGGTAGCCCAAAGATGATGGACTTACCAGAGCCATTTTAGCAAGAATCAAAGCACTGAAACTAAATCTCAGCCACAACAGTGAGCTGAAAGATGTTAAACAAGGCAATGTAGAATGGGAATGGATGAAATAACACAAAGTTATGCTGAAAATGTCAAAAAAAAGAGGTTTTACACGGTTATTAATAACAGTTACACTGTAATCTGTTGCAGCACTGCGGACAAAAAAAAAGCAGGAAGCCAATCGTGGTTATTTTCTGACTGTCTGTGCTCAGAATGTCAGACGCAGTCTTTGGCTCTCTTATTGCTACGTTGATCCAACAAAATCACGGCTCTCGTGTCCCTGTGCTCCTCTTCCCCTCACCTGGCTGCATTTACAGGCCTCAGGACAACTTGGCTGGCTCGTTGGCTGGCAGCTAATAGAAAATATGGTATGGGAAAATGACTGAAGCTCAACTAATCACACAGCCAATATCCATCACTGGGCTGGAGGGAGTTGTGAGACATAAAGAGGAGAAGGAGGAGTGAGGGAGTGCAGACAAAAGATGAAAGGAGAAGGCTGTAACAAGGGAGGTAATGAAGAGAGAGGAGAGGAGAGGAGAGGAGAGGAGAGGAGAGGAGAGGAGAGGAGAGGAGAGGAGAGGAGAGGAAAATCCTTGTGGTAAACCCAGGGGATTCTGGACTTGGTGCAGCATCACGGCACCACTGATAGCTTTGTGATTGGGTGGTGTTGCTGATGAGAGTGATTCTCTGCCACAGTGGGTTACTCTCCACCGTGATGCTGATGGCATTGTGATTGCGTGGTGTTGCAGCAGACTGTGTGGCCATGCCACAGGCTGTGACCATTCATCCCTGAATCTCTGGAGAACAAGAAGGTGCTTCCTAATCCTCAGTGTTTCTGTCCACCACATTTCTGTCAGATCCCAATTACATGACTGAGTTTTCCCCCACATGCACACACCGGGTATAACCTCCACTACAAGAGCCTGCCCCCTAGACAAAGGAGCTCTTGGGGAAATTAATAGTCCCAGGAGTCACATTTCTGTCAGATTTTGAGCATCTACAAATGTAAAATCATAAAGATAAAACAGTTACTGACAGAGCAATCTCTGTGGCCAACGGCTAAGTAAAAAGGTCGTTCATCTGAAAGAGCGTTTGGGGACTCTGGCCTCTGAGAGAGCAAGAGTCTAGAAAAACGTGTAAGAGAGTCGCGAATGTGTTCTGGTGGGCAGTAGCCCGTCAGGCCCTGCAGGTCTCCCACCTCAAACCTTCAATTAGCAAGCACTGGAACACCTGGATCAGCAGGTGAGCCACACTCTGCCTGGCTAATGGCCCCAATCAACCCATTACACACACACAGCTTCCCCTTACCTGACTACATATTCGCTTATGCACAGCAGCACTTTAGACTTTAATATACACCTGTGTCCTGAGAATGCTATCTAGGGCACTATTCAGAACAAACACTTAGGAAGAAACCCTTACTTCTGCCTTTCTATAAGTAGCATAATCACTAACTCCAAGAAGCAGCAGACAGGTGAAAGCCACGGTTAGAGTGTGGTCAATATGATAAAGATAACTGGCTGCGGCAAGGAGGTGAGATCACTCAGGTCTCTCTCAAGTGGACCGAGGGTTCCACTGTACTCACAGAGTTGAGACTACTTGATTTAAAGGAAACAGCCTGATAGCTTTTGGTGCAGGTTTGACCTGCTTCCCTCCCTACTGCATTTAAGTAAACATTGACGTGAGCTGGTACATAGCTGAGATTCTTTTAAACAACTAAAGCCTGAGTCATTCACAAGGCATCATTAAAGATGTTGTGCAATGGCATGAAAGTGCAAGTTCAGACCAGCTATGTTTATTCTCACCTAAACTGGTAGATTAAACCAAATCTGGACCCCTTAACAGTGAACATTTATTTGGTCACTAGTGATGAAAATAAAACAGCCTTCTCGTTTTGTACCAAGAGAAGCGTCATTACGCGCATAGACTCCCCCTCCTCACCTTGTGTTTGTAGAGTTCCAAAACACGGTGTGCCTTTTGGCCACAACAGCTGATATTATATTGAAGAAGACAATCGTAGCTTTCCAAGCAGGCGGAGTTCCGAGTGTCCACAGCAAGGTGCCCATCCTGGCCGCTGCGGAAAGGTTCTGCACCGGCTGGGAGTGGTGCGCAAAATCAGGTGACGAGACCCGACGCAAAGGAGCTCCGCGAACAACTTTCTTCAGGAGCTTCAGCAACTCATGAACAAACTCACACTTTAGCGTCAACTGCTGCTGCAGCTTCCCATGATGCAACAACGTGAAGTGATGTCCCTCACAAAAAAAAGTTAACAATTACAGGCTGCAAAGAAGGTGTGCACCACCACAGAGAAACGTTGCTGAGCGCGTCTCCACACTGCGCATCGTGGTTTAAGAGTGAGCTCTAGTCACTGTAATGACTTAAAAATAAAAAGACTGACTTTAAAGCTTGGGGATTCGAGTACAGTAATAGGGCAGAATATAAATTTAAACTGTCAGATGGTTTGGCAGCAACAGGCTACGGAACGCTGGAAGGGCGGATGCGCTGGGCCGAGGGCGGTGCCGGGGAAACTTTAGGCCAATCACTCAACAAGGGTGTGGCCATGTTATTGTACTGCAGCGCAAAGTTAAATCCTTGGGAGGTGCGCCCACTGGTGTGGGGAGACAGATTGTCACTGTTCCAGTTTTTCAGGAAAACCTGGGTTCTTCTTAGTGGACCGAATAGTTTCACTTATTCAGTCTCATTACTCAGCAGCAAACACCACTTTTGTTGTTGGGTGTCTGCTCAAAGGTAAGCAGCTGACTGATACAAAAAGAAAGCGTCCTTTGTCCTCTCCTGAAATTTCTTTTCAGTCCTTATTGTACAGCCCCAAGTAGGCCAACACTGTATGGTGAAGTGGTGCATTCAAGTACCCAACACAGGATAACAGCAGGGAGCCACAGCATCTCCGTAACTGGTGTCTGCAAGAGCTACATTTAGTTCAACCACTCTTGGCTGGATGGTGTTTGTGTGTGTGTGTGTGTATGCTGTGATAAGTATTAATTCTCTGGTTGTTGTCAAACACCCCAGGGGAGGGTGTAGCGACAGTAATCACAACGCCTCCATGGGCGAAAGCCACTGGTGGTCCTCTCTAATTATCTGATTTTCCAAATGTGTGTGTGTGTGTGTGTGTGTGTGGGTCACACTAACTCAGCTGTTGGTTCAGTGCTATCACTCATCCAAAGTTACATTGATAGCTGTGTGCACATTTGGCTAGTTCCTTTTTTCTTGTCTTGCTTTCTGTGTCTTCTACCATGTGTGTGTCTGTCTCTGTGTGTGTGTGTGTGGCACTAGGACTCATTAGCTCACTTCCTGGAGGTCCTGATCATTAATTTCCCATGATGCCTCAGTGCTCCTGTGTGGCTAATTTGTCCCTGGTGAGCCAGCGCTCCCTCAGCAAACGTGGACCACAGAGGAGTAACTCACTCTGTGGGGGTCTCTCTCTCTCTTTCTCTCTCTCTGTTTGATTGATCTATAGGACCAGACAGTTCCTCACAAATTTTGCAATAGTGCCAGAGGTTAATAATACTTTGTGAAAATTCATTTTATTCTTCCACTCTTTCTCTGAAAAAATCTTTCTAGTTTTCAATTTGGGAATGTCTTCTGAACATAAGAGTTTAAGGAGCCCTGCAGCTTACTCTTCTTTTGCACACTATAAATTGGCCCACTCCCTCCTTTTACTTGGATTAGACTGGAGAGAAAAATGGTCTCATTTACCTCATGGGACCACCAATTAAAATCGAGAGTTATGATACACTAATTTAAGAGACATGTTGATTGCATAGCTGATTAATTCTGCTACTACTAATCCTTCTTGTAACTCAACAGGCAGGAAAAGAACTTCTGGCAACAACTTTGTGTCCTCGTCTTCCTTAAATCTTGCTTTTCTTCCTCCCTTCTTTCCTATTTAATATTTGTCTCATGTTCTGTCTGTCTGCTATTCATCATTATCAGCACTCTTACCAAAATCCTTTACTTCTTTTTACCCCAGTCTCTATCCATCATCTGTCTCAATCTTCACTTTCATTGATCTTCTCATTACTGGCCAAATATATTTTTTCCTGTCTCTTGGCACAGTTTACTTCAGCAAACATTCTCTGTTATACACTAGTTCTTCATATATCGGGTAACCCTGTAGCTGAAATAACACTCTTATTTACTTAAGATTCCTAAACCCAATTTACACTCAAATCAGTGCCGATCAGATTGGAGTATAATTATCGCTCCCTGCTAAAAACTGGAAGAACATCCCAGCAACACAACATTAAAGGAACTCTGGAAATAACCAAAACTGACTGAACATTGAGCAGGAAATCATAATATTGCAGTATGTTTATACAAAGTTGTATACAGTACAGCAGGAAGGTTTCAAGTTTGTTAAAAACCAGTTCAGTAAGGCCTTTTGCGTGAAAGATTTCTGCCAGTGTTTGGGGTAAGTGTCATTTTTAATCGTTTATGTGCATGTTTGCAGCGCTGTTTGTGTTAGGAGAATTTATTTAGATGTGATTAGCATTTTTCCTCACATGCATTCATAGATACACTAGGTGAAAAACAAAGGGAAAGATGGTAAAGTCTTATTGAGGCCAAATCAAGTTTCCAGAATGAATTCACTGTTTATTTTTAAACAAACTACTCTTTCAACGGATATTAATTTGTTTGGTGTTTTGATGGAAAAAAACAGCATGTTTGATGTTTCATGACTTTTAATAACTCTTATTAACCCTTGAGTGACCACACGTGCTTAATATGGAAAAATCTGTGATTGTTCGCCCCCCGTGTCTGTAATTTTATATAGCACTGTGCAAAAGTGTGGAGCCACAAATTTCTGGATATTTTGCTAGGATAACAGGAAAAGGAGTGATTTATTGAAGCTTGTGCAAACATGCATGCAAATACAGCATATAAGGCAAAAAAACAAACAAACTCGAAAACCTCAGCACAACCTGAAACTTAGGGAAGTTTTCTCGTAATTTCTTTAAGTAGTCTTCAGGAAAAGTTTTCCAGGCTCATTTAAGGATATTCAAAGCTCTTCTTTGGATGTTGGCTGATTTAATTTCTATTCTCTGGCAAAATGATCCCAAACTGCTTCAATAATTTTGAGGTCTGGGCTCTAAGGAGGCCAATCAATGACTGATAGTGCTCCATTGTGTGTGTGGGGGATGGGGGTCAGGGTTTTTTTTTAAAAAGATGATTGTACTGTACTAAAAGTTTCCTTTTAGTACCAATAGTACCAACCAATTACTATTTCCCTATAGTAATTCATGGTGGGTCAAAAGCTGATGGTACTTTTCTGTGTTCAGAAGTCCATCATCTTCCGAACATGGAGGCCCAAACCATCACCTCTGGTGACCTTCTCTGTACATATGGATGATGATTTAACCTATACCGTCAAATATGGATTAATCACTCCATCAGACCTGTTGCCACTGATTTTCAGTCCTGTTCTTGTGTCGTTTGGCCTTGTCTTCCTGTTTACCTTCCTTATAAAAAGCTTCTTAACAAACCCCGTCTTACACTGAGACCATTACTGAGACTTCAGTTTTCCCCCCCTATTTTTGTAAGCACATGACTTTCAGATATGGCTTTTCTGTTCATAGTTTTTCTTTTCCTTTTAGGCATGCCACCTTTTTGCCACTATTTATGCCTGTCAGATTGTGTTAATTTGACAATTTTCATAGATTCAACTAAAAGAAATTGGAACAAATTACACCTTTTTACGACAGGCTGCCAATAACAAAGTCCCCTAAGATGCAGTTTAAAATTGGTTCTTTGCTAGGTTGTTTCTTATGTGCCGACACAACCCTGGTTAATCCCTTGAGTTAGGTGACTTTTTTATGCTAGAATCATTCGTACGTCAGTGTTGAGTGATTTAACAAAACAATCCGCCCAAAACTTTGAACGACCTCCAGAAAGCCTGAAAAAGTATTGCTTTAGACCATTTTTAAAAAATTACAAGACTCCTTGGAAGCGGGATATACTGTAAATTCTACTGAACTCTAGCCCTAATTCTCCAATTGGCATATGGCAAAGGAATTTGATGGGAACGTCCCTTTAAGTTCCTTTTCGTTTATTTCTTCCCCCACCAGTTTTCTTGCAACCCTTCCCCTCCTAGCATCACTCCCTCTCCTCCCTCCATTGCTTTTGTACAGTAGTGTCAGTAGCCTCTTAATCCTGTTATCTCTACGTATACAGACTGACACCAAGCTCACCAGAGCTGTAATCAACTACCCTATACACACAGACACACACACACAGACACACAGACACAGACACACACACACAGACACACACACACACACAGTATGACCATGTTCCTCTCATACAGACTGTCTGTCTCTCTATGTCTCACTCACACACACACACACACACACACACACACACACACACACACACACACACACACACACACACACTGGCCCCATTCTCCATCTACTTTGTAATGCTGCTATTTTTGGTCTCTTACTATTTTGATCAGCCATATGCCCGCACGTTTCACGCACATCTCGGTCTGTCTATCACTCATCATTCAAGGCTGCTCTTCCCTATAAGATAGCTTGTCTCTGCCTGTCACTCCTCCCTCTCCTCACTTTTACTCCACATCTTCTTCTTTGTCCCATTTCCACCCCTGCATTTCTCTCTGTGTTGGCTGCACCAAGTTTTATATCTCTGCTTAATTATTCAAGTGGCTAATTTGTTTTTTTGGCTTAATGACCAGGCATAATTGTGACCCGTGAACAAATGAATAGGAACACTCTCCCTCCACACGTGCTTACAAAAGACATCATTTTCTCAACTTTCCTTCTGATTTGTCTTTGTCGTTTTGTTCTTACCAGAGCAGCTTTTTTCGCCGGCTTTCTTCTGCACGCCTACGACACTTATTTGCAACAGTGCCAATTTTATGGGGTCATCACTTGTATCTTTCATTGTCACCTTATCCTTTTGTAAAAGCACTATGTGCGCAGCTCTTTTCTTGTGTGTACCTCCAATCTTTTCCTCCCCGTCTGTCGCTGCGTCTCAGTTCCGTAATTACAGCTCTGGACTCAAGCAGCGATGGTAAATGCTTTTCTATTCCCCTCTCTCCATCACTCTCCCTCAATCGCCATCGTTCTCTTTCTCTCACCAAGCAAATTACATCTTGGTTACTATAGAGACGTGTTTATTGAATGCTTTTTACCACACTTTCTTACTTCCCCTTAAGCCCCCATCGCCTCCCCTCTTTTTCTTCAACTCCACCTGTCGTTCTCTGCGTTTACTCTTTTCTTGCCCTCTTGTGTATTGACAGTCATCTGTGTCTATTCCTTGATTTCATTTTTCTCTTTTGTTGCCTGGGGAGCTGCTTCAACTTTTTTGGTGACAAATAGTTGCTATTTGTAAAGAAAAGATGAGAGCTGAGTATGTCAGATAGATTTTCAATGCAGCACTTGTGGCTATTGTTGTTGCCATGTACTACATGTAAGCAGATAAAGAGGCAAGGTCTCTTATTGTACTGATATGGCATGTGCTATCCATTACTATTGACTGTATAAGTGGCCCCCACTGAATACAACGCTCTGAGCAATCCAATTGTGCCTCTTCTTTCTCCTTACAGTGTCCCATCTGTGTTTCTTTGTTTCCTATCGGGTTTTTCTTCTCCTCTCCGTCTCTCTGTCCCTTTTTTTTGTTCAAAGACTCAGAGTCTGGTCTTATGTTCTGAATGCAAAACTGCAGATGTCTGCAAAGAGTAGGCAGCCAGGTCTAAAGAAAAGCCATTTCAAACCTCTGTCATGATCATGAAATGTGGTTAAAAGATCAGGAAAAGGTGTGAACTTGTAAAGGGCTGTTTTCTGAACTTATGAGAAGCTTTTTGGAGATGTATAATTTTCACAGTAGCTCCTGTTTGGTTAATGTGTGGTTCTAAACTGACCACAGGTGTGAATATGAGTGTGGATTTTTCGATCTTAATTGGCCCTCCAATAGCCTGGCGACCTGTTTAGGGTTGTCCAGTGCTTCTCCAGCAACCCTGAATTGTGTAAGCGGTTAAGGAAATGGAGGCACTGATGGTTTTTTTTCATAGGACAACAGTGATATAAAGCTTCAGTATGGTTCTCTTCAGTACTGTCCAAATAGAGAAAACAATACAAGGCAGCATGACTAATGTTTGAATAAATACTTTATGTAAAAAATCACATTGACAGAGATGATTTACGCTGATGATGTCCACACAGCATACAGTGTACACAGAAACAGTTAGATGTGTCAAATGCATTTACAGTATTGTTCCATTTAAGAGCTCCTGCTAGTCGTGACCACTTAACAGCGAGTCGGTATGCACAATACCAGGAACCACAGACCAAAGCAGTTTAATGGTCCCGAAATGTTGCGTTTTTGCTCCTGTCTTAAATCTGATCTGTGCTATTGCACAATGACTCAATAAGTAAGTCACTAGTGTCAGTTTGCCGGGTTTCATAAGAGACAGATGTGCCGCCTGCCACCAGACGAGGCAGACGGACAAACTTTAAGCTACAGCAGCAGCAGCAATGTGTGTTTGAGGTAACAGTAGAAGATATATGATCTCTCTAAAGGGGCCCTACTTCACCCAGCACTCTTACTTTGCAAGCACGTGATTCTCTTTGCACTCAATTCAAATGACAGCTAATCCTTGGACCCGGAGAACATAATAACAGCATTTGTACAAGTCGCAGTCCGCAACCAGCACTTTAAGATCTCAACATGTTTATATTTTATAATTTTTCTTGTTAATGTCAAAATATTTATTGATAATATAATTGTGAAGGGTTGCTGTAAGAGTTGGGAAAGCGAGGACCCCAACAGACTTTAGAATCACCACAGGCGATGGTGACTAATCTTCTTTTTTTAATGTAAATATGATTTATAGATAATGGAGTTTTTACAGTTTTCTTTGCATATAAAGTAGAAGATAAACATTCTGAGTAAGTGCTCTTCTTGCTTAACGTGAGTCACAAAAAGATGTTTCTACAGTTCAACATTTCTAGAGTTTGTGCAAGTATTGTTTTTGTAAGGATAACTTGATTTGATCAAGTGTAAATGCTATATTTGCAAAAATACATTTTATTAGCTTTAAAAAACATGAAAAAATCTATTCTGTAGTACGAGGTGCAACTTTTTAAATGTTTGATTGGATCCTAAAGCATTCACATAAGATGTCTTTCATTGCTAATAACAACTAAAAAACCCCAAATCATTTAATTGTAATTCAGTAACTGATTACACTTACGAGTAATCTGACCAAACCCTGATGATTAGTAAAGTCAGATGGAAGCACGAGGAGGAAACACACGGGTCGCTCTGCATATTCATCTGTCCTTATGTTCCCTCTGTTCACCAGTTCACTCGCTGCAGTTCTTTTTTTCCTCCCTCTCCTCCCTTTTTTGTGTGCCAGCAGTCATCCTTTCCCCCAACACCCCCACAATTTATCCTCTCCCTTTCTGTCCCCTACTGTACTCTTTCCCTCCCCGCTCCTCCTGCTCATCTCAGATGGATTGAGTGAACTCTCTGTAGCAAAATTAACTTTGAGATGAACGAGGCTATAGCTGTTTGTGTATGCAGTTTGATACTCTGCCAAAAAATGGAGTGAAGGTTATGTCTTGATCTATTTACTGCCAAGGCACTCCACTTTTAGGAGCTCCCACGGTTGATGCTGTGGTATCGCGAAACAAGCGATTCTCCTCAGTGCCAAAAAGACATTTCTCTTTAAATACAGCTGAAGTTGACAGAGCAGGGTGGTGACTAAAGTGGCTGTCCCGTGACGATCTTTGGATGTCGTTAAAGCGTCCTTTTGGAGGACACAAGTCCCATACCGGATCAGTCTTGTGGTTCTGATGCAGGGAGTCTACCCAGACAGGACGGCCTAGTACACCGAATATTACGATTTTGTTAAACTGTAAATTGTTTAGTCTTTCTTTAATCATCAGCACAGAAGAGCTAAAATGCTGACTAAGTGCATATCTGCATCTAAGTAGATGCACGTTTGTAGATAAAACACAAGCTGTACAAACAAAATTGCTGTTTTCTTCCTTTCTTTTTCCCAGTTTTACGCCAATTTCTTGCTGTGTCACTGCCATTTGCAGTGTTCACAGCATTCTGTATTAAACACCAAATGTATTTTCCAGTTTGTGTCTGTGTATGCAATCTCTGCCTGTCAGAGTGTGGTTTTTTGTGGGCAGGGATCTGATGGGGATTTGGCAGACATGCTCATGTGGTATAGGAACTAAAAGCAAGTTAATTGTTCCCTTAGGAAGCATTTCAAACAGGCCGGACCACTTAGAATTAGGGGCTGAAGATAGAAATGCAGATTTCTTTCCTTTCTCCCCCCCCATCAATGATTTTTTTCCCCCTGTGAGTTATTACTGCAGAATCAGACCCCAGCATTGTGTGTGTGAAGGACCGAGAGAGAGGGCGAGGGAGACTTTTGCATGTGCCAATATAATGTCTGCTTTCTGCTGGTCTTACATCACAACATAATGTCTGGCAGGTTTACATTGAACATCTGCAAACATTTAATCAAATGGGTGCATGTTTTGCAATTAACTTTACTATAGAGTGCACAGCCTGAAGCTAAGACTACCATGTGAGGCTGATCAGGTAGACGTGAACACCGGAAACAAAATGAAAAAGACTATTAACGCTCTGCTAACAGGTTTTTGTAACTCCCAGTACATTGGCTGATGGCTTATGATTTGAATTATTAATTGCTAGTTATTGTCTTATTACTCAAGGATGCAGATTCTCAGACTGCTCTTCCCCTCATCAGAAGACGGGTGAAAGTGATATCTTCTAATGATTGCCCTCTCGTTCTCATCGCACCCCCCCTCTCCCCTTGCTGCCTTTCAGTAAATGAGGGGAAAGTGATATGGTTCTCTAATGACCAGTGTGAATAATCACCATCTAAATAAAGTCTCTGTTTGGCACTAGAAATCTCCCACTTGGTCTCTGACTGGCTGTTTTCGGACACTCCTCAGCTCTCCATCGGGCCTTTCCATCCGTGTCTTTATGTGTTTCACACCTTTAACTCAGGTTTTTCCTGTTTTCACGCAGCGTGTCATGGTCAGAATTTTGTCCCGTCGTCATAAAAATATTCTTGTTAAAGTCTTTTTTTCATTTTTTGGAGGGGAGGGTGTCACATGCTTCCCCCCTGCCTCCAACCAGATGGTTCATTTTTTATGTGGTTGTCAGTTTTCACATCCTCAGTCCATTACAGCTGTTGGGTGTGTGTGCATATGTGTATTTTCCTCTGCACAGATCAGAGAGGAGCTCAAATTGACATCCATTTCAGCTGCACGTTTAGCTTTTATATCCTCAGCCGGCATGAACAGTGAGAGGAACCGGAAGACATGAAAGAGCAGGAGAGCGCTGGGGAGATAAAAGGAAAGCACTAGAAAAACCTTGCTGTCTGTCCGCACATTTATTTTGTGCTTACTAAAGTTCTTCTTCGCGCACATTCTCCCTCTCTTCGTTGGGGTGAGGAGGAGCTGAGTTATTAAAACGCCAACCTTTCCAACAAGAGGCAATAAATCAAACTAAATATCCAGGGGAGAGAGGAGAGAGAGACAGAAAAGCAGAGAGAAAACATGGAAATAAAAAATAGGGAATGTAAAAAGTCTAGGAGGGGGATTTGATGAGCAGAAGGCTTGGGAAAGTGGGAGAAGAGACGCAATGAGAGAGGGGTATTATAAATTGATGTAAGGGATGAGAGAAGAATAACGTAGCGGGGAAAATAATGAGAGTCTCATCCTGCTGGTCTGAAGCTCGCCTCTGCCTCATCCACTTTGATTACAGTCAGACAAGCCAGCCAATCAGGGTTAATTTCCCATCACTGCAAATCAGTCGGTCAGTGACTGGTTTTCAAGGCAACCACAAATATTTCCCCTGGTTAGCGACAAATGTGCTGATAAGCTGATGAATGAAGAGGTGGATGCTTAAAAGTGAGTTGGAGGTTGTCAGGCCTTGCTGCATGATGATGATTGTGAACTGATGCTTATTGAGGAGTTGGAGAAACCAGGAACATGAAAGCCAAAAGGCAATGAAAGTACACATCCACAATCTGGCCGTTCTGATGGACCACAGCTCAGAGATTGCAATTAATGTTTGTCTTTTGAATAAACTTTTTTTTCTTAAAAAACACAGATTGCCTCAATGCAACCTGCAGTTTCACTTAGAGTTTCCTTTTGTTTAGGACTGTAGGATAAGAACGTCCATAAGCAATTTCAATTTACTGGATGATCACATGAATTACCTTACGATATAATATGTATAAACTTGAGAATGAGAGTTAGACACAGAATGACAAAGAGAAAAAGGTTTTAAAGTGTTTGATAGTGTTTTAAGAGCAAAAATTAAGTTCTCGCCAAAGGGAAAAAAGTGACGTTGCCACAGAACCAGTAAATCATGTCAGAGCATCTTACAAGCCTGGAGGAGAATTCAGTGGTTTCCCATCAACTTTCTGACTCCTGAGTTGTTGTTTTCTCTTGTATTGTTTTATATTCAAATGTTAAAATACAGATGCAGAGAGGTCTCGAAACAACGATTTGGACTTAGTAACTGACTGAACCTCTTTTGGGTCAGATTCTGGCCACTCCAAACAACTTTCAATCTGCAGTTTTCAACTTACTTAATATTTAGGGTCGTTGACATGCTCCATCACCCAGCGTTTACTAAGCTTCATTTGGTAAACAGCTGTTATGTGACGATATTTTCCCCTTGCTGATGGACAGCTGTTCAGGTCCAGAGACAGATGTACTTAAACATAGTTGTTGTTTTTTTAGTTTTTTATTGAAAAGCAGTATCTCCCTTTGTGATGTCCTACCACGAACCTATGCAAGTAAATGGGTGGCTGAATGTTGTCTATCTCCACTGAATGCTTTAAGCATTTAGCTGTTACTTTGGGGGGCTTTTTCACTTCAGTGAGCAGTTCGAGTTTTGCTGTATATGGGGATCTTCGTTCAAAGGCAGACAGCAGCAGCAACACTGGGCCACTTAGCGTTTATCACTGATATAAAGTCTGTTTAAGTGGGGATGGATCCTTGTCAAATCTCTTTACCTTGTTACTTTGTAACACCTTCCAGCAAATGTGTCAAAGACTCCAGGTTTGCCAACTCCTGACACAATTATCGTTTTTCCCAGCCAAAACTGAATGTTTGAACAAAATCACATATTAACACCAACAACAACAAAAAAATCTATAATTGGCATGATAATAATCAAATCTATTTTCTTTTCTTGGATCCTTTCATTTCCATTTTCCTTTTTTACATGTTCCTCATCTAATATACTAAATAAGGCACATGGTACAGTATGGATCAAAAACAAGTCACTCAATAGGGTATTAAACTATGTACCCACTATCCCGTCTCTCCATCTCCAGCTTGGCTTCTTGTCTTTTTTTCCCTGGGCCACTGGCATCTTGTATACTTCCTCTTTCACTCTTTCTGCTATACTTGTGTCACAAATCACCACTGACACTCATCTCCACCCACTCCAGCCTGCCTACACTCCTGTCTTCACCCCTCTTGTGCACTGTCTGCTGCTTTGGATGGTTGACTCCAGGTATTTCAACTCATCCACCTTCACTACCTCTACTCCTCGCAGCGTCGCTGTTAAACTCATCAATATAAACGGGAAAACGGAGGGGAATACTATGAAGCAAGTGGTACACAATTCAGTTCAGTTCAATTCAACTTTATTTATATACCACCAAATCACAACAATTGCTGAAAGCCAGGTTTTCATTGCGCAACTGTCTTGACAGGTAAGAGATTCCCATTATCACGACACTGATTAGCAACTCTTAACCCCGGTTGTCAGCTTCAGGGTCTGAGCATGCTCACATGAAATGGGGTGTTTGACTTGTCATCTGACTCTCCTTCTGCAGAAAAATGGTTCAACCGAACAACACCCACTCCAATCTAAGCCGTTATCAGAGGAAAGGTGACACAGATCTATAAAATACAACACTTATGCTGTAAATAAAACTAATAATTCATTTTGTGATTTAAACACAAGCACACAGAATGGTAAACTCAATATTTTAACTGAGATATATGTTTATTATGTATTTATTTTACAACTTGGAGCACTCTTGATGTTGTTGATTTCTAATGTGACAGCCTGACATGGTCCCATAGCCTAATAGAGAAGATCAGATAAAATCACAGCCTATGAATGCTGCTGTTTTCTAAAAGCTTAATTTTCAGCTGTGTAAAACAGACACAGCAGTGGATTAGGAGGACAAGAACGTACACATTTTCTGCATTTTGAAAAGAATGCATGAAAATTCCAGTGAGAATGCTTTACTTTAAAATTTACAGCAGCTTCATTCAGTGAGTATAAGCTCTACAGGTTGCATACATACTCCCCCAGAAGAGACTTTATATCCCACTTAAAGGCACGCTTTAAATAAAAGAATCAGTGAAAAATGAGACGCTTCCAGCAGATGTTAAGCAGACACTCTAAACGTAATCTGCTTTGGACCATTTGTTCAGCATAAGTTACCATAGTGCTCCAGCCAGTGACACTGAAACCTCTGATTTAAGGCTCAACATACCTGGCTAACTCATTAATCTCGTCTCACAGTGCACCCTTTTTGCACAATCTGGCAAGAGAGAACCGAGAAGACTAATGACTAACAGGAAATGTGGCAGACTAAACACAGGTGAGACTAATGAGGGCGAAGCGTACAATCACAAAGGAGGGAAAAGAAACAGACAAGACTCAAAAACTGACACTATAAACAGAATATGAATGACAAAATAAAATAAGAAATAGCTAAACACAAACCCAACATCATGCCAAATGTCAGAATGTGCTGCTTTTATGTTTAACAGTGCAGTAAAAATTTAATTGATCTGAATTTTTCAAATACTGGTCAGATTTAAAACCCAAAATCTCGACTGCATTTTATTCCCTTTTTAAAAACTACTTTAGATGTGAACACTGGACAAAAAAAAAACAAGAATCCGCAGATGAATCCATAACTCAGATAATTGCCATCTGTAGCAAAGCTATGTTTAAAAAACCCCCAAACTGACTGTTCTTTTCATTACTATTATTACATTCTGAATCATTATTCTTGCTTTGAAAACATGCTTTGGCAATATCGCGCTTAATTGAAATGAAATTTACGAGCTGCAGTACAGAGAAGACAGAGGACAGAGGAGACAGTGTTAGCCTGACATTGAGAGAGCTTTGAGGTTAAATGGTTAAATGGTCCAGGCCCTTAAGTGCCCCCACCCCACCTCCTTCATCTCATCCTCCCTTCGTCTTCCCCATTTCTCTTTAGATGCCTAATATAAGGAGAAAGACATCAATCATAACTCAGCCACAAACACACACTGAGAAGCACACACGCACACACACGCGCACACGCTTATCCCAATCTACATGTATATTATGTAGTATTCACAGATGGACACTGCACTGTGCTTGTGTGTGCATTTGAGAGATTCCAGAGACTTCCAGGGTAATAGAGAGATTCAGAAAGCGTGAAAGAGAGATGGAGCAATAAAGAGTAACTCTCTTGCTCCCACTCCTACATCTTTACCCCCAGCGGACCTCAAAATATTGGCTGTATTCCACTGCAGGGTTTTTTTTAAAGAAAGCAATTATTATCTGCCAAGTTTGAGGATAATTATGCAAGTTTTAAGGGCATTGTTTAGTTCTGTTAGTCTAGCTATAATGTACGAAAATAGATTTTAGGAATCACCCTGCTGAGATCAAAGTTAAAGTATTGTGATAAAAACGAGAGCAGCTGATCATAACAGTGCATTACAAATGGAACAAGACTGTTTTTCTGCCTACGGTTCGTTGATATGTAATTTACCTCATCATCCGCCTAAAAGAAAACAGTTCAGTAGGAACAGGATCTACTTAGTTTAATAGTAATCCAGCGTGCCTGTTTTAAAAACATCCACTTTGAGAAACTGACTTCAGTCCTTATTAAATGTTAATGCTTTTTTTTTTTTAACTTAATGTCTGCTGTCAACAGTCAGAGCAATTAAAATCAGGAAAAACTGCAGGTTCTCGGGCTGGAGTTGACCCTTGGAAACAGACAGTGACGTCATGTAGCTGCTGCGAGCGTGGAAAACAACTGTTAGTGCACGAAAACAAGATAATGAGTAATAGAAAAGCATAGAGAGATCATTTAGAGAGAATATTAGCCTCAGACCGCGGATTGACTATTGTTTGCCGTTTTGTGCTTTTAAAGGTTTTTATTTTCATTATTTAAAAATATTAAATCGCACATTTTGATGTAGTATTCAAGCCAGCGGAATTTAAATGTAGTAGATGGCCTTTTCCTGTGAATATGTGCGTGGTTCCTTTCTCTTCAGGATATAAATTGTTCTTCGTGCTGAAGGATGTGGAAAAGATGTGGGAAATCACCTTATATTAATAAATGGCTTTTCATTAATGAATGGACTTAGTTCAGCTCTGCGCTTGGAGTGCTTACACCCACGCACAAACACACACTTCTACACGCACACAAAAGTCATACGCAGAAGGTAGCTTGCACTATGTGCTGCTACTAATTGAATCACGTATTACATTTCCTGGAGGATTAGCTTAGTCTGAGAAACTGGTGACTGCATGGGCTGCAGGACACTTGGTGTTTGTGCATCTGTTTGTATTCTGTATATTCACTGGGACGGAGAACCTTTATATCAGTTATTCATCTTGTCTGCTGCTCAATCAGATACTCAAGAACCCATCTCTCCCTCTTTCTCACCTGCAGGGATTACAGGAGGTGCAGTGATGGGACACACTAAGCTGGTTTCACAGTAAATTAGCATGCTGCTGTTGTGCTGGCCAGGAGGAATTATGAATGTGCCGCAATGGTTCCTGATGGAAGAAAGAGGCCAGGTGACGCACAAAGTGCTGGTTTTACTGGGTGATTTGCTGTTGCAAAAGCTGACTGTTAAGGGATTCCAACCTTCCAGACCTATAGGGGTCACATAAATTATCTATCCATCTATCCATCTATCTATCTATCTATATATATATATATATATATGCAACGATACACAAAATTCACGGTTCGGTTCGATACTTTGGTGTCACGGTTCGATATTTTTTCGATACAAAAAAAATGTTCATGCCTTTTTAATTTGTCATTTATTAAAATTATAAATATATATTTTAACTCAAAAGTACAGTTTTTAAATTTAACCCTAACCCTTGTGCGTGTTTTTTATTTTGACAGCGAATGCGCACCTGCGGACCACTTATGTGCAGCCCTGGTTATTTAGCTCATCATATTGCAGCCACAGAAATTCTTATGTCCATGAAACCATAAAGCTGCACTTTCTTTTTGCCTTATAGTCTGATTTGTCATAACTTCTCCGTTTTGTGGTAAGCTTTTCTTTGGCTGTCACTTCTTCACCCTGACCTGTCTTATTTGGCTCAGCAGAACTAAAATATATATCTGTCTGTGAAGGTTCTCAGTCATCCAGGTCATCGTAGTCAAATATAAATCCTGCTGCTTTTACACACGGACTCACATAAGCTCAGCGATTCTCTGCGCGATCAACCTCTCACATGTTTAAGCTGCGGGAGATTTCACTTGTCATGTTTGCATAGTAAGCTAACGATTAATAAGACGATGTCAGAGGAATTGGTGCACAAATTATCATCACTCACAGATCAGTGCTGTCGCTCTCTATACACAGTTCGCACGATTGCAAAGTGAAAGCAAAAAAACAAGCGCAAATTCAAACGCGATTTCAATATGTCACATATTGACAGTGGCTCACCGATGCCAATGACATAATTACCCAGCTACATTTCCGAAAGAATGCAGAAGCATTGACATATATTTTTACTTCCTACAATAGCCCGACGGGCAGGGAAGAGATAGATTTTGGTAGCCCGACTGAAAAAAATCGCTAGCTCCGGGACGTCGGGCTAGCGATATTGCGAGCCCTGTATCTGATTGAGGAATCACTCATCTTTGGAAAAGAGAGTTTATTACAGAGAAATGTCTCTTTCCAAAATAAAAGCTATACTATCCGCTTCTTCTGGGCTATATTCTCAGCAGCATAAGGAGAATCACGTGCTAACAGCTGTCTAAATGACTCGGCTAAAGTTAGTAGCATGCTTGCTTTGTTTTGTCTGCTCCCACTTGTCTTTGCACTAGGATGATGTCGGCGTAAATGTGCAGTCATATTCGTTGTGTTCCCGCTAGTGCTTTCAGGTTAATCTCGTTGAAATGACCTTAACGCCACAACACGGCAAATCTCCGTTAACGAGCTACCGCCGATCACTCCGTGCATGGGGCTAGACGGCCAACACGTTAACGAGCTAACTGCGCTAACACACTAGTTCACACCAATGTAATTGAGCATTGCATGGCACATTCAACATACTGTTTTACTTTAGTCCATGACTCGCTTACCTTCAGGGTCATACGTCACATGAAAACCAAAATAATTCCAAACGCCAGATCTGAATGACGTTCAATTTGCCTGTTGCAAGGAGAGCTTAACTTCTGTCTCGCTAGCTTGCCCTGCGCTCTTCCTTCTGACTATGCTGTCTGTGTTGAGCGCTCAGTGGATCTGCGCTCGACAGTGCAGCCTAGGCGGAGTAGTCGAACACAGATTCACTGAGCGCTCAACACAGACAGCATCGTCAGAAGGAAAATTGATAAAATAAATTACAAATGTTGTATTGTTCGATACATATGCGTACCGAACCGAAAGCACTGTATCGAACGGTTCAATATCGATACGAATATCGTTGCACCCCTAATATATATACATATATATATATATATATATATATATATATATATATATATATATATATATATATATATATATATATATATACACATATATATATATATATATATATATATATATATATATATATATACACATATATATATATATATATATATATATATATATATATATATATATATATATATATATATATATATACATATATATATATATATATATACACACTACTCTGCCAGGAAGTATGAAACAATTATAGAATAATATGAACTTTTTTAGAGGCTAGAACATAAGGAGTTGGGAGCAGCTTTTGACAGATTGGTTTTAGGTTTAAATCTGGATGTTAAGAGAGGCCAGTAGATGGAAATCTCTCACTCAAGCTGATCTACTCTACGATGATCTATATATAAATACAGTTCCTATTTTGAATCTACTGTTTGGCTGGCACATTTCTGTGTGGGTATTATTTATGTTTCTTCTGCGACTGTGTGGGTTTCCTCCCGCAGTTAGGTCAATTGGTGTTTCTGAGGGATGTGCGAGAGTGTCTGTCTCTCTGTGGTAACCCTGTGGTGGACTGGCGCTCACACTGTCCAGGAGGGGCTCCTGTGCCCTATGACAGCTGTGATAGACTCCAGCTGTCCAACTACCTGTCACTAAGTCAGGAAAGTGGTGATGGATGGATGCAGAGAGTTAGATGAAAAACTGATACCACTTCTGCTCGGTGAAATACAGGTATACCAAATTCCACTTACCAGAGGAAATGGGGTCGGCATTACAGTAGCCCTGTTTTTACCCTGTGGTAGTTCAAGCTAGCAGCTGTTGTCTCCAGCTTAATGCTAACAGTACAGATGTGATTCACGCATCTTACTTCCAGAAAGCAAAGTGGGACTGTTTCCCCAAATGATAGGCTATTTATTTGCGATGCAGAACGTCATTGTCAAGAATACTGAAATTCCTCCCCTCTTGGTCTCTGTAACGAGACCTGACACTGCCTCACGTCACCAAATGTTTGTCTACCTTTTGTTTTGTTCATATTATACATTACATTTTGCTGCACCGAGCCTATACTAATAGATGAATTTAAACACTTTAAAAAAAAAAAATAAAGGTGTAGCTGGTACATTGCCATGCTAGTATTCTGGGGTCACCTAGGCTTGATGGGCAGGTGGTCAGTAGCTTGTTAGCAGGCTCCAGCTGTGAGCACACTGTGACCTTTGACCTGAGTTTGGAGCTTCAAACAGTTGGGAGCTCTCTGTTCTGTTTTCTCTCTCTGTCTCTGAACCTGCTCGTGTAAAGTTTGGGTTTGGGTCAGAGGTCAGGGAGTGAGAAGTAAATAATAATATGGTAAATATTCACACAGAGAGCAATATTACAATATTTATGTTTGATGGTGCTATCCTGGCTGGTGTGTGCTCACCACTGCTTTAGTTAAACAGATTATGGAAACTGCTGCCTCACTTCAACAAAATACTGCTGTATCATTACAGTGGATGATACAGCATTATTTTGTTATTTATTTCATGTATAAGCTACAGATCTCTTGTTGAGTCACTGATGTGTGTGTGTGTGTGTGTGTGTGTGTGTGTGTGTGTGTGTGTGTGTGTGTGTGTGTGTGTGTGTGTGTGTGTGTGTGTGTGTGTAAATACTGCTGTGTCTGTCTGTTACTACAATTAGCTGCAATGGGATGATCTCTAATAATCTTTTTTCTGTTCTCACCAGGATAAAACAAAAGACGATGTATATTTTTAAGCACTATAATGTCCTTTATATTGATTAAAACATTGCAAATTGTTAAATGTAGACAAACTATGAGGTGGTAGGATCTACATAAAGGAAATATACACTCATTGGCCAATTTAATAGGTACTGATCAACTACTTATTAATGCAAATATTTAATCAGCCACTTAAAAGGCAGCAATTGAATGGATTTGAGCACATAGACATGTTAAAAACTACCCGCTGGAGTTCAAACTGAGCATGAGAATGAGAAAGGTGATTTAAGGGAATTTGAATGTGGCATCAGACAGACTGGCCTCAGTATTTCATGAGCTGCTGATGTACTGGGATTTTCTTGCAAACCATCACTGAGGTTTAAAGAGAATGGCCCAAAGAAGTGAAAACTCCTTGCTGATGCAAGAGGTCAGATGAGAATGGTCACAGGAATGCAATAACCATTTGTTACAACCAAGATATGCAGAAGAGCATCTCTGAACCCACATCTCGTCAAAACTTGAAGCACGTGGGTTACAGCACTGCCCCTCCTGTTACCTAAGAACAGGAACATTTTGAAAACCAAAATTGTACAACAGAAGATTGGGGAAACTGTTGCCTGGTCTGATGAGTCTTTCTGCTATGACATTTTTGTTACCGTCAGAATTTGGCGTAAACAACATGAAACCAACATCCTTCCTTGTATCAGTGGTTCATGCTGCTGTGCTGATGTAATAATGTGGGAGATTTTGTTGCCATACTTGGGGGCCTTTAATACAAAGTGAGCAAATGCCATAATCTCCCCAAATATTGTTGCTGACCATGTCCATCTTTATGATCACAGTGTTGCAATAATTGGATGGCTGCTTCCAGGAGGCTCTGGTTCCTTGAACACGGCAATGGGTTCACTGTACTCAAATGTATTCCACAGTCACTAGATCTCATCCAGCAGAGCACCTTTGGTATATGGTCAAATGAAAAGCTCTCATCATAGATGCGAAGTCAACAATTCTGCAGCAGCTGTGGTGATACTGTTGTGTCAGTAGGGATGGGTATCGTTTAGGTTTTATCCGATACCGGTGCCAAATCGGTACTTTTGAAACGGTGCCGGTGCTCAAACGGTGCTCAAACCGGTGCTTAAAGAATGGAGAACACAAAATTGGTCCAAAAACCTCTCATGTTCAGCTGGTTTTTGTAAAAAGATAACAATGTTAGCCTTTTCTGCAGCTATGGGGCATATATGGTATCACTCTTGGCTGGAAGCAGTGCTTAAACAATGGAAAAAACACAAACTTTGTCCAAAAACCTCTCATGTTTAACTGTTTTCCACTTTTTCTTTGGTCATTTTAGCCTTTTTGGCCAGGGTGAAGGGAGTATCTGCCATCAAACAAGAAGACAGCCGCATGTAGCTATGATGATGTTTGCTAGTTCGCCTTACATGCATTAATGTAATAACGTGGTTAGCCTACTCAACGTAAATTACACACGAACAACATTTAGCTACTCACGCAGAAAAGAACGGCTGCTGCTGCTGCATCATCATCCATCATCATTTCTGCTACACTGGCAGGGCTAGGGGCCAGGACTCTCCTCTTCGTGTTTTTGGGGGATGTTGCATAACAGGCAACCCACCCGCAGTAGATGCGCTCGGTGTGAGGTCTCGCAGCAAGCTATCAAATACGGCGTATTTCTGGGCTTTTAAAAAAACGCTATGCGTCGCCAGGTGTTTCATAGGATTTGAGGTGTTACCTCCTTTGACAGTATCACAGTATCAGCTTGAAGCACTTGTTGCTGCTGAGTTTGCATATTTTGCTGTGAAGTACAGCCAGACTTTTGACCGCTTCGCCTTGGACATTTTTAATCTGTAGCTCTGCTCTACAAGAACGTACGTACCTGGGCCCGCCTACTATCCTCGGAAACGTAAAATGATTGGCTAGAAGTGTATCACAGCTCAGGAAAAAAAAGCACCGAAATAAAGCACCGAAATGTGCGCTGCTTTTCGGTCTGGTTACTACCGTTTATGTCAGAACCGGTGCCATCATGGCACCGGACACCGGTACCCATCCCTATGTGTCAGTGTGGACCAAAATCTCAGAGGATTGTTTCCAGCACCTTTTGGAAAGCATTAAGGCATTTCTGATGACATAAAGGGCTTCCAGGCCAATATCAGCAAGGTGTGCCTAATAAATTGACGAATGTATGTTTTTTCAATGAAAACATAAAAACATAAACATTACTTTTTTAATCTTAAAACAAGGCAAGGTCAAGTTTTCAGTCATTTGTCAGTGCTTACTTATACATTTATAATAGAAACTTGATTGTTAACTCCCAAACCAATCATTCCAAAGCTTCCAGTAGTTATCAGATTAACAACATTGTGGATCTTTTATTGAAAACCGTTAGTTTCCATTAGTGTATTAAAACAAAATAGTTAGAATAAAGAAACAGAATGACGATGATTTTTATTTATGTGGTGAAAAAATGGTCACCTAATGGTTGAGTTAAATAAAAATAATGGGCTATGGTATTCCCATTATAGGAATCATGGAATTAAAAAGCTTTTCAGATGTGCTGAAACGTTTATAGTGTCTGATGTTGGAGACACTTACACATGGCAACAAAAAGAGATGATATATGAGACGCCAAATGTATTATGAAAACCTTGAAATGAGGTAACTAAATGCTCTCTGTGATAGATTATTGACGGCTGGCATGTCATCTCTTTTCTTCTGCCATGCTGGAGTCAGTGAGTAAATCCTGGAAGTAACAGCTCTGAGTAACTGTGTAGATAACTGGTCAAATATGTGAAGACACTGAATACTTGGCTTATTTAAGTACTGCTGCAAATGCTTCCACTGTGACTGCACTCTGGATATAATATAATTTTGCGACATGCAAAAGAGTGCCAGAAGCCAGAACTGGCATGGACCACCCTCAGCTCAATTCACACTTATCCCTCATTATTCCATCCATCCCTGTGGTCTCACGAGGGGACAGTGGTGCAGACGACAACACTGAGGAGCTGATTTGCTCCTCAGTTAGAAAAGAATGAAAGATGAGTCAGAGGAGGACACTGAAACGATGAAGAGGACAAGAGTGGTGTTCACAGGCTGTGTAAAAACAAGAGAGACAGAGGGAAGAGGAAAGAAAACAAGATCAGAAGAGGTAAGTAGTTTACAGTGGTGTGTATACAGTGTGTAGGAGGAGTGCAGCAGGAGTAGGAAGAGTAGAAGAGGCATTGACTGGCTTGGCAAGACAATAAAAATAGTGCTGACATGGTACAGTTAATGTGTGTGTGTGTGTGTGTGTGTGTGTGTGTGTGTGTGTGTGTGTGTTTGTCAGCAAGTAACAGGGAAGTGGGAGAGTAGAAATGAAATCCTTCCCGGAGCAGTGATTTAAAAAAGAAAAGAAAAGAAGGAATTACGTGAAAACAAAGAATAGAAGTCCGACTGAAGAAAGAGGATAGCACAGGTTGCTTCGATTATGATTCCAGGTGTTAAATGGCACCTATTTAGTTAACTGCTGACAGGATCGATAGGGAAAAATTGAGAAGGGTAGGGAAGATGGAGGGAGGGAAAGTGGCAGAGGAGGATTGGAGACGGTGGGGGCAGCAGGGAGGACTGTGAGAGGAAATATGGTTGCCATGCAAAAGCAATGGAGAACAGAGGTAAAGGAGGGAGAAAAGAGAGATGGAGGGTTGAGATGATGGATGTGCTGCTCTCGTTTTGTGCCCCCTAACGAAGACTCTAATTAGTGTTTGTGTAATTCCACACTGTCTCCTCCGCCTGCTCATCTTAATTAACTACATTCATCTTCCCCTCCCTCCATCCATCCCTTTTTCTCGTCCTCCCTCCCTCTGCCCTCCTAAAATAACATACTGACTGTCTGAACCCCACCTGGACCAGACCTGCTTTTACTTACTCACTATCTCGCTTTCCCTCCCCTCCCTTCCTTTTCTGCCACCCGCTTTTATTCCCCCTTTCTTTCCATCCTTTTCTTTTGCTGCATGTCTTCTTCTTCTGTCTGATGTCTTTCTGCCCACCTCACCTTGAAAATACTCTGTAGTCCTCTTTTCTTTTTTTAATGCTCTGTCTCTCTTGTGGCTGACTCTGTTAGTGCTTGGCTAGTGTAAAAGCCTGCCCACCCCCGTGAGTCTCCAGGGCCATGTATTGTGACGGGCCATTTAGTCCCCCTGGTCATTAATTTCATCAATAGGCTCAAGAAGTAGCAGCGACAGAACCAGAGGTACATGGCTACTCTAAGTGACTCATACATTAAAGTCGACTGACATCTCCCTGACCAAAACAACTAGCCAAATTCAGCAGCAACTGTAAAACAAATTGGGGATGACACGAGGGAACCAAAGCAAGGAAACAAGCTAAAAGGAGTCACATAAATGATTTCAGTGGCTCCAGCTCTGCTTCAGCGGCGTGAGGACCATTTGAGTTTAGGGGACAGTTACAGAACTTGCAATTGCAGTCAGAGGAGAGGCAGAGACAGAAGGGGGTGTGTGAAGTGCATTTACAGATGGAGATGACAGGGCTGTTGATGACTGGTCTGTATTGTGTTATTGTAGAGAGCAGCGGACGGATCGGAGTACCTGCCATCATTTAGCTCCACAGTCTGAAATGGCTTTCCCGCTTTCAGCCTTTCAGCAGTCAGTCAGTGTGACAAAGGACTGCTGGGAGTCAGAGCCTGCATTTCACAAAATCCAATCTCATCTCTGCGCATACACATGAACACAAATGAACACACCAGTGCCCTGGCAGACTTGCATACAGAGTGGTGAATATTCTGCCCACACCTTTCGCACAAACCCAGTCAGACATTCTGCCATACAGGGACCTTAGCACTCACTGTTGCACAAATCAGGTGTCATTCAAAGTCACTGCAAGAGAGGGAAAAAACTGTATTTATGTTTTCTGTACTGTGCATGTGTGTGTTTGCATATGTTTGTGTATATGGATGTTGTGGATGCAGCATGTTTGCTGAGAGCAGCAGAAATTGTTTTATTATCCTCTTTGGTGGAGACACCCAAAACCCACTTACATCCATAATGCACCATCACAACCCAGAATGTATTTCATCCTTTAAATTTGCCGGCAGCCATATAGGCATCACACTTTCTAAATCCAGACAAGACACACACACACAAACACAAATGGATAACCCACACACATGCCGCATTGATAGCCATTACAAGCTAATAGGTCCCACCTCCCGCTGAGGGTCAGAGGTTAATCTGCGCTTTTTCACAGCAGTCGAGCAGAGGAAAGGGATGGAAAGGAAGAGAGCGTTGGGGAAATAAAGGCTGACAGAGGAAAGAGGAAGCCAAGCAATGAGGCAACAGAGATAGCTGAAATAAGGGGATTGAGATAGAATAACAAAGAGGAAGCTACAGGCAAGAGAAAAAAATGGAGATACAGAGGAAGAAAGGAAAGAGACAGAAAGCAACAGATACAGGCCCGGATGACACAGAGTGTCCACCATGATGGCCTGGATAGAAGAAAAAAAACATCTCCCCACAGTTCTTTCAACTTCCTGCACATTTATGATGCCACCATCAGATGCACCAGGAAGCTGTCCTTCAGGGTGGAAGGTGCCTTTCGGCATTGATCTTAGATAAGCTTAGCCACTGGAATACCTAACCTTTAACAATAAAAGGAAAATGCAAATCTGACCTTAGATGACAGTGTATGTTAAAGCTCTTCCCACTCACCTAATCTGGGTGCCCACTGAGCTCGGCATCACCTGTGCTGCTGCTGTGGCTGATGAAATGTAGATGTTACAAAGAACGGGTGGCAGCTGGCTTTTTCAACCTGCACCTGTTCATTTTCTGTGCACGTGTGTGTATGTGTGTGTGTGTGTGGGGTGGGGGGGGGGATTGCGTGTCTGTCTAGGAGAAGGGGTTTTGTTGTTTATGTCTTTCTGTATGTGTATGTGCGTCCGTGCCTGTTGTCTTCAGTGTTTCTGTGTTGTCTGCAGAAGTACACAGTACTGAGACTTCTGATATATGAGGCGTCAGGAGCGTTTGTCTAAATAGCCCCAAAGCTGCAGTTGCCCTTACACTTACCCTGCAGTACTGGACATTCACTTTAACTGGAACCTAACAGAACCTTGTGCTGAATGACAAATTCATGAATTTATCTGCATTTTAAAAAAGAACGTTTGTGGAAAAGAAAGATTTCACAGGACTCTTTGCAGTCCATGACTCACTAGCTTGTAGAACCATCTTTAGCAGTAATAACTTAAAGTAATCATTTTCTGTGTGACTTTGCCTCACATCGTTGTGGAGTAAATTTGATCTACTCTTCTTTAAAAGGCTTTGTGGGCATTTACTTATTCACAGTTCTCCTAAGGTCCTGGCACTGAACCACTGAAGCACCTTGAGTCATTTCTTTTTCAGCCATTCTGTTGTAAATTTGCTGTACTTGGGACCATTGTCCTGCTACATGACACAGTTTTTCCAAGATTTAGCTGTTGGACAAATGGCCTCATGTTTGACTGTAAAATACTTTGGTAAACAGAGGAGTTTACAGTTGAGTGAATGACTGCAAGGTCAGCAAAACGAGCCCAAATCATCACCCCCTCCACCACTGTGCTGTATTAATTAATTAATTTTCTCAAATAAGGCAAACCTCTCCATTTTGGTCTCAAAGGTTTCAACTTGTTCCCAAATTCTCGAGTTTTGTTCAGATGCAGATTTTTAAACTGAAGCCATGCTGCCATGATTAATTTTACAGAAACTAGGCTTCCTACTGGCAACCCTTCTGAACAAGACATACTCATTCAGTCTTTCTCTAATTGTACTGTCATGAACTTTAACACCTGAATGCTCAAGATCAGAAAACTCCCAAAACTTCTGCTTTTGTAGAGGGGATCACACCTTCCAATGATCAGTCAACCAAGTGCATTTGATTAGCACTGCTCTTACCCTAGTCACTGCCATGGAAGAAGTAATGATGCTCTTTTTCATAGGGCTGCGAGGATTAATATTAAATTGCTTATGCTATTACTTTGGGACACCTATATCAAAAGAAGATGTAAATACATTGACTTAATTGAGTTAATTTGGGCAATTAACCCCAAAATAAACCTTAATTCAAAGTTAACTAACACATACTCATTTAGACTACTTTCCTTTATTTGTTTTAACTTTTATTTTGAACTCTTTAAACTTTGGTCATCTTGTATCCTTTCTGCTCGGTTCATCACGCACAGATGTTGCACCACAATGACTACACTGATTCCTTTCATTTGAATGGATGGTGCTCAAAGACCATGAAAGTCTAATCCAATGAGCGCCATTACTTTGCTGTGGTGTGGTCTATCACAGTTTTGCTGCTCTATGATTGTAAGTCCATTCTTTTACTAAAACAAATATTTCAACTTGTTTTGAACTGTTAAATTAAAAAGTATATACTGTGAACTATGAAATTATACCAGCTTCTCTTTTTAGGGAAGTAATTATATGAGTGAATATCTGTTTTACTTATTTCATTTGGCATTCGATTCTTTTATAAAATCCTGGCAAGTAACGTGTATTTGACTAACATGATGCATGCAGACAGCGGAGGCCTTTGTACAGTTTTAAAATGGTTATGCTATAGAAAAGGTAAGCTCAGTACATCTGCAGTAATTGCTGCATCTCTCCTTCCTCCTTTTCTTGCTTCTTTATCTACAGTGAGCCCATCGTTCTCTTCAGTGACGCACCCTATCTGATTTATGTCAAGATCCTTGCTTTAAGAAAAAAATGCAGAGTAAGTGACTGCACGAATGTGTGAGCGTGATAGTGAGAGAGACAGGGAGGGCGGGAAGCGAGATCTGCCATTGTGCTCGCTCTCTCTATGTGTGAGATGCTGGTTAGATATTTGCATGAAGGCTGTCGTTAAAATGATACACCTCTAAGCCTCGGCTGAAAATCAAGATTCCCTGAAGGCGCTGCATTAATTAAAAATTACAATTATTTATCCAAAGTGAGACATAATCTCGACACTCGACTCTAAATGACAGAAACAGCGTGAGTGTTTACTCATCGCTGGAGTGTTGATTGCCGTGTGTTTGCATGTGTGTCTGGATGCCAGGGTGTAGCATCTTCTGAAGCCAACTAAACTTCTTCCGACTTTTCTAAACGGATCTCTCGCGTTCTTTTTCTTTTTTCTCCTCTAAGAAATCTATCAAGAGTGATTCCCTGCATTAAAATAGCACGTGAAACAGGAACCTCAGCATTCCAGTTTTTTTGGATTAGCGCCAGTCTCTTCTCATTGAAATTTGGGATCATCCCTCTCTCAGCTACTGACACTGACTTCTGATGATGTGGAAGTTAAATAAATAAAATCATTTCTCCGTGGTAATTTTCGTCAAACCTGCCAAACGCAGCCTAAATATTTGACATGGAAGGGGAGAAGATCAGTGAGAAGTGAGATCAAAGGATGTGGGAGTGGGGTGTGCGCGCGCGCGCGTGTGTGTGGGGTGGGGGTGCATGCGTGCCAGTGCGTATGGGCGCTTGAGTGTGTGTTGGGATGGTGCAAGTAGTGATGAAACGTATTCTGCACTGTGATATTTTCAACACCACCAAATTCCACTCCAGCTCCACCACACATGGGAATAATCTAAACTCAAAGCAACATCAGTGCGTGCACTCGTGTGTGTGTGTGTGTGTGTGTACACGCGTGTGTGATGGTCTCCAGTCACAAGCGACTATTCTTCATATTCCTGTCGCCTACTCTTCTTCCCTCTCATCTTCCTCTGTCTCCAAAACAACGCGCGCGCACACACACACATAAACACACACACAAAACGATTGTATTTGTCTTTATCAGGCCCTCCATTTTCTTCGCCCCTCCTTGTGTTCGTCTCCTTCGTTCAATATTTCATGCCGTTGAGAGCGTATCTATTCTGAGCTCTCTCTTTCTTTCTCTCTTTCTATATACGCCCTCTCTACCCCCTCTTCCTCCATCTCTTCCTCGTCTTAAAAAACCCTCTCTCCACACATCACTCTTGCTGTCCTCTCCCTCTTTCTGTACCTCTATAAATCTCTACACCCCCCACCCGCCACCCCCACTCTCTATATCTCATTGCACTCCTAATGTTCTGTGCCCCATCTAACTTTTTCTCCCAACCCTGGCTTCCACTCTCTCAGTTCCTCTCCTCTCCCTTTCTTTACTCTTCTCTCTCATCTCCTGCGTCCTCCTCTGGATCAGTTTGCGTGACTGTTCGAAAGTATCAGCTCCCCTTCTCCTTCCCTTAACCCCTCACTCCTTTTTCTTCCTCTTTCCCCCTTGGATTCCCCTCCAACCAAAACACATAGAAAGCCCCGTTCTCTCTTTTTGCACCTCTTTCATTTTTTTTGGCATCCACCCCCTCTTCCTCATCCAATCTTAGTGGCACCTTTCCTTCTCTCCCCCTCTTTTCTTTCCCTCCTACGACACTCTTCCGTACTCATCTCCATCTCCACCCCTCACACACACTCCCCCGGTCTTCTCCTCCTTGCTCTTAGGCTGTACCAGTGTTGTTTTAGGCACAGCGGTGAAAGGTAAACAGAGAAATTGAAAATTCGTGTCAGTCAGTCGGGTGAGAGAGGGACAGGGAGGGAGGGAGAGCAGCAGAGGTGGTGAGGGAGCGGGAGGAGGCGGGAGGAGTGTCAGTACAATTTACTAACACAACAGTGAACAGCGAAGCAGGCCAAGAAACGGAGCGAGCAGGAGGCAGAGTGAGAAAGAGACTCCCAGTTCAAGAATGCCATCAGAACAAAAGTATTCAACAAAAAAAGGCTTTGCTGTATATTCACATGATGTTCATGCACATACAAGAGCCCTGCTGAATTCATCTCTGCAGTGCTTACTTCCTGGTGCCCCAGGAGAGGGATGTGAGCCCTATAGGGGCCTAATATCCAATTATCAGTGCTATGAGAAAGCTCCGATTAGATTTCGAGGTTTCAGAAAGAAGCCCTTGACAGATGTGTTGTTGGCCGGCTATGGGTTGGAAATGTCATAAGAGCCTCTGTGTCACCGCATGCAGTCAGCCCCGAGGTCATTTCTCATAATAACCCCAATACAAAAGTAATCCAATAGCACTGCAACCCACGCCTGAAAAATCCAACCTGGATGATTAGAATTGACAGGGGCGTTTGCTGAAACAGAGCATGTCAGCGTCTGTTTAAGGGAAACCAAATGGAAAAGCGAGAAACCGAATTTTTATTATTCAAAAAAGGACCAAAACCGTGCCTCTGTGAGGGACAACTTTGTCTTCTTGATCTATAGTTTCCTTTAAAACACAGTCATATAAGATATTTACTGCCAGTATCTTGTAGCCTGTATACACTCAGTCGCCCATGTGCTATAGGATGAGATATAAAGGGCATGTTTACCTAACTGGTGATTTAGATTTCCTCACCTGCTTCTATAGTCACCTTTTTTCCGTTCTCAATAAACCAATTTAAAATATTCAGTGTTTTTGTTACTGAAGAAATAGAGATTGGATAAACCACAGACGCTGCTGTTAAAGATGCACGCTTCACAAATATTCTAGTCTTTTAACCGTGTCATCCCACCTTATAGGAGGAAACATCTTGAACTGTTTATTTTTTTAATGACTGGGAGAAATAATTATTTGATCACTTCTGCTCACTTCTAAAGAAATGAACAGTCTTTATTTTTATGATAGTTTCGTTTTAATAGAGAGAAACAGAAAATCATCTATAAATCTAGAAAAAAAAACCTTCCACATTACATAAAAGTTATAAATTGATTTGCATATCATTGAGTGAAATAAGTATTTGATCCCCAAGAAAATCATGACTTATTGGCGAGCACAGCAGTAGGACGTTTCTTATAGTTGGTCACTAGGTTTGCACACATCTCAGGAGGGATATTGGCCCATTCCTTTTTACAGACACTCTTTCGGTTTATTGGCTGACACTTGGCAACTCACAGCTTCAGCTCCCTCCACAGAGTTTGTCTAGGACTGAGGTCTGGAGGCTGACTAGGCCATTAAATGACCTTATTGTTCTTCTTTAGTCATTCCTCTTCTTACTTTGGTGGTATGTTTTGGGTAATTTTCATCTTCAGTGTTCTGGCTGAGGGAATGAGGTTCATACGGCACATGGTCCCATCCATTAGTAGTAAGTCATCCTGTACCCTTATCAGAAAAACAGACAATGTTTCCACCTCTGTGCTTGACTGTGGGGATGGTGTTCTCTGGGTCATATTCAGCATTTCTCTTGCTCCAAACATGAGGTGTCTTATTGATGCCAAAGAGCGTGCTTTTTAGTTTCATCTCACTACGGCACTTTCTCCCAAGCTTCCTGTGAATCGTTCAGATGTTCACCAGCAAAGACGGGCACGTATGTGCACTTTCTAGACCAGGAGGATCTTGCAGGCAGTGAAGGTTTCGATCTACTACGACATAATGTGCTACCATTGGTGTTCTAGGTGACTTAGGTCCTAACTGCCTTCAGATCACAAATAAGCTCCTCCTGTGTAGTTGTGAGCTGATCCACCATCTTTCTCATTTCGTCACGATCACCCTCGCCCCATGAGGTAAGATCTTGTGAGGAGCTTTAGACCGAGGGCGATTCGGTTGCTATTCTGTCTTTTTCCATAGAAACGAACCCAGCATTAAAATTAGAGACTGTTCATTTCTTTGTAAGTGAGCAAACTTACAAATTAAGCAGGGGATCAAAAGATTATTTCCCCCACTGTAAGGTTACACAATAACACCTGAACAAATTTCATTTGCAATAAAGAGGCAATGAGATGGAAGTTAAACCCCCAGAAAAAGTTAATAAGTGTCCCTCGAGTTTTTAATATTGCATCATAGCCAGGAATAAAACTGGTCAACATTATAAAGGCTGTGTGATAATAACTTGGGAAATTTACTTATTTTGTGAAAAATGAAATATATCCGACTGCTGATTAAGATGCTAGTCAGCAGTTAGCTTAGCACAAAATCTGAAAATGGAAAGTGTGTTTTTATTTTTGAAACTTTTTTTTATTACTGTTTTCTATCATGGTGGCAGCATGCAATTAAAAGTGGGCAGGTAGAGGAAAAAAACAAAGGAGGGGGGCTTCAGAAGAAAGCACAAGTTATGCTGAGCTGAAAATAACCTTGTTCATATTTAGCACACAGAGTAACCTCACGCTCTGAAAGAATATCATTTTCTCAAAGTTCAAGCACCAGTCTTTTTAAGGCAGAACGATTGAATACGAGACCAAATATTCACTAATTAACTGTACCAGATGTTTGACTGTGCTGCTGTGATACTACACTGTCTAACAAGATCTATGAACTGGACAGGCTGAGGAAGAATGATAGACAGAGGGGCAAGGAGAAAAGGAAAAAGAGGAGTGCTTATTAAAAAAAACAGCCTCCTTGATGTAACAGAGATGGAGAGAGAAGCAGAGGAGATCTGGACACCACCAGAAACAGAGCTAACAAAGGACAGAAGCAAACTACCAGGTAGAACGTTGCACACAGAGGAGAGAATTTTCATCGAAATCTGAGGGGGGAAAAAAGGTGAGAAGAGGAAGCAAGGATGGACAGAGACAGAGGGGGATAAAATGGACAGCTCGTGAAAGGGTTGGAAGTACCGGAGAAGACAGAGGGATTCCCCAATGGCATTTCATCCCTTTCTCTCTCTTTCTTGCGCCCCTTCTTCCCATTTCCCTCCTTTTTTCTCCCAATAAATCATTCTGACTTATCCTTAACCAACTCATTCCCAGCAGGCAGCTAGAAAACTGTAACAATCTTTCTCCTACTTGCAATTTCTCTCTTTCTCTCCCTCTCTCCACGTGTCTCCTTTCCTGTCTGGTCTGTCTCTCTCTCTCTGTATCACACACACACAAACACACACACCTTAAACACATGGTTGTGTCAGTGGAGGTGAAAGTGGTGGTCGTGGTGGGGAGGGGATTACACCTTGTCCCTGCAGGACATGCAAAGAACTCAGAATCTATCAGACACTGTCTGGATGTGATCTATTTGTGCATTAAAAAAAAAGGCTGAATCTTAATATTACGGAGGCACATGACTTATCTGCAAGGGTACAGTTTGTATATTTCTGTGTATTAGTGCCCGCAGCGCACGGACGAGCCTGCGTGCGCTGCACCAATAACAGAATAGCAGATGATGCTCCAACAGCGCTGTATTAAACTGACTTACAGTGTCTGGGGATCAAAGACGGGCAGTTGTGGAGAACAGGCCTGCAAGTGCGCCAGTGTATGCGTGTTTGTAGCTTTTGTAATAAACGGAAACATCCGACAACTCAAGGACACACACACACACACACACACACACACACACACACACACACACACACACACACACACACACACACACACACACACACACACACACACACGTCCTTCGGTGTGTGTGTTTGAGTGCGGTGAGGGGGTATAAATACAGATGGTCGCTGCAGACTTCTCTGGCACCGAGGGAGATTCGGAGCTTTTTACTTTCACGCCATCGGTGGAGGTCGAACAGTTGACCAAAAGAAGAAGAAGAAAAAACTTAAAGTTGCAGTGATGCCTGATGGACTGCAGCTCGGCCACGATATTGGAGGAATGCGCTTTTGTCGCTCGCTGGGGGTGGAGTTAAAAAGTGAACGAGTGCTGCCTACCAAACAGAGAGAGGCGGAGAAGGAGGAGAGAGAGAGAAGGGAGAGAGACGGGTGGGCAGGGTGCTCACCGTAAAGGATGGTTGTCGGAAAGAGTCTTGAAGACCTAATGAAACTGGCTGCTTGAATTGTTTGCAGCGATAATAGAGCTCAGTGGTGTGCTTTGCGTTTCTCGGATCCTTGGACGGAAAAAGAACTGCAGTAGCATCCTGATAAAGAAGAAAAAGAACAGTTAGGGACAAAAAGAGGTGGACTTGCTCAGTATCTTTGATTTTTGCATCGTTTTTTCATCCTTCATTTTTTTTTCTTCAGTAGCCTGAGCCTTGTTTTTTTCCTTCCACATCTGCAGCACGTAACTCTTTCCCGGCGCACCGGGCTGTTTGGTGCTCAACGAAAGACCGACCTCCCGTTTGGACCCAGTACCGTCCTCCCACACTCCTCTGGCGGGTTCACAAGCAGCAGTTCCCGGTGAGAAGAGAGGATCAGCTCAGTCAGAAAAAGCAGGGGGGACCGCACATACGGACAATACTCTCCCCCCCCCTCCCCGTTTCTTTTTCTTTTTTTTCTTTTTTTACTTGAAGCCCCCAGGATTTGTTGGGGAGGGAGGGAAGGAGGTCTGGTTTACGGAGGAGGGGAGGGTTCTCAGTTACTTTACAGCGCTATAGACTTTTGAGTTTTTCCAACACTTATTTACTACATCAGGTATGGACTTTGAACGTTTTGTATGAATGCATGAAGCATCTGTTTTCCCCCTCTCCCGTTTGTTAGGCATTTGCTGGGATGTTTGAGTCGCGTTGGTTGGTGGGGTGAAGGGACCGAGAGTGTGGCCGGAGAGACCAAAGGATCGGAGGCCGAGAGAGGAGCCGAGAGCATGGCTCTGGTAGCGCTGTCTCTCTGGGTGCTAATAAGTCTCACCTGGGCGAACCTGCTCCAGGTGTCAGCCAACAGGCATACCGTTTACTGGAACAGCTCTAACATACAGTAAGACCCCATTTTTCTTATGTTTACCAGTCTGTGTTTGTGTGTGTCTACTATTTCTCTTAATCTGCCCCCTCTAAAGGGAAGAAAATGATGTGCTCTGTCTGGCCCGAGCTGACGTATTTGTACCATCACACTTGAACTTCATCAGTTGTTTATTTCTCTTGTGAGCCTTGCTTCTAAAGCCTCTATCAGCCTTGCAGCAGTCACCTTCTCTGTCTGTCTTTCTTTTTTTTTAAACTTAATGGAAGAAATGATGTAGATCCACAGGCACTGTTTAAGCAGGCCTCTCACGTTTCTCCTAAGCTATTTTTGAGCCCCAAACAGCTCTGTCAGACCCCTGCTGTGAAGTCAAGGTGGCTCCAAACCATCTTTTCAACACCTTCTGTTGCACAACTGGTCAGACATATTTGGTTTCTGTTCCCTACTCAGCCACCAATCTCTGCTTGTAACATTTTACCCCCCCCCCCTTCTCTCCCCGTCTCTGCTACACCTATGGTGGATGAGAACAGAGAGAAGAAAAGGAAGGAAATCACATGTGATTCTCTTGCCTTCCTCTCCTCTCTCTGTCTTCTCCTCTATCTGGTTCAATTAGGAGCACTTCTTCATCCTGACCCCATTGTGTTGTAGCAGTGTCACTATTCAATCTCTCCTTCCCGCTCCCTCTCCAACTTGCTCTCTCCTTCTATCCCTTCCTAACCCCCTTTCTTGTTTACACTCAGTCCGTTGGCCTTTTTGTTATCCTCCTAATCCCTCGCTCCTCGCCCCTATCTCGAATCAAGTGAAAAAGCTTTTTCTCTCTCTCGTCTTTCTTCTTTCCCCCCCCTCTTTTTGGAAAGCTGCCTTTCTAATACTGTCCTCTTGAGTTCAGGGCTCTGCCACTGGATTCTTAAGAATGAAGCGTCAGTCTGCTGCAACACACTCTGGGTTTATGTTTCCTGGTAGAATTCATAGTAAAATGTTGCATGTTTTAACAGCCATGTTTCAACATGGCCTACAGGCACTTTGTCCTGCGCTTGAATGAACACAGATGAAACGTGGAAGCCATATTTTTAGTAAGTTGTTAGATTTAATATAGTCGGCTTGTCTCAATAATGTCAGAAAATCACAGCTTTATGTGTCAGAAGTACAGAAGAGAGCACGCACCTACCTTTTCGCGCTCCATCTTGCAGTGAATCCTGTCTTTGTGCACAAAGTGTTTCGGATACCAGGTGTCCCTCAGAGCAGCTCAGCATGTGATATTTACCTCTTCAACAGAATTTACCGACCTCCTCGAATGAGCAGTCGGATAAATAGCGGTTCTTTTATGACTGTGCTTATTAAAAGCATAAACAAAGTGAAAGGTCAGAAAATACGGCGTTGTTTTACTTTAAGGAGGATGAATGAGTCTGCCCGCCAACGGTTACTCAAGGCCAGTGATTTTAGTTTACAGCGTGGAATAAAACAAAGAGAGGCAGGTGTATTTATACCTCGCAGCAGAATTACTACACATAAAATGCTGCGTGAAGTAATAGACGCGGAAGGTATGAGGATATTCGTTGTGACGTGAGTGGAAACAATATTAGTTTTCCTGAAAGTAAGAAAATAATCTCTGCACATTTTAGAGAGTAATATTGCACGCACAGTTGCTGCTAATGCATTTTAGCCGGTATTTATTCTCCAAGCACCGCCCGCGTGGAAGGTGCTCATATTCAATTTCTATATTCCCCCCCCCCGCTATAAAAATTTGATAATAAATGCTAATGAAATTCCACCTTCGCTTTTTATGTAAAAGACAGAAGTTGATTTTGGTAAAACGCAGGAAAAAGAAACACGCTAAAAGGCATAAAAGAAAGGCGAGACGTGAACCCCAGACCTCGGTTCAGTCAGCTCGATGTAACATGAGCTGCGTTAACCTTGGTGAAGTGCAAACTCAATTAAGCAATTTCAGCTGATTTTTTTTTTTTTGTTGTAAATTCAGCGTGTGGTCATTTTTTTCTTTCTTTTTTTTTCTTTTCTTTTCTTTTCTTTTTTTTTTTAGAAAAAGCAGGGCAAGAACTCAAGCAGTCTGGAGCAGCCTAACCTTTAACCCTACTGTCCAGGACTCGAGCACTGCAGAGCCCAGCAGTCAGTCTTTTCTTTCTCGGCAGGTTCCCTGCCTTTACTGTTTTCATCCCAGTGGCAGAATATTCTTAGCCCCTGCAGTGTGAGTCTTTTATAAAAGACTGTGTTTAATTAAAGAACAAGCCGCATCTCAGCGGACCTGCCTCATCCCTGATCTTCCCCGTCTTTTTCTCTCTTTCTCGTTCTCACTGCACACATGCACAATGACAATGCACGAGCAGTGAGTGGGGCTAACTTTTTCAATTCAGCCTACTTAGTGAGTTAGGAGACAAAGGGGCCATGGACAGTGGGACATAAAAGACAGATAAACGGCAGGAGAGCCTGTCTAATCTACTCTTTCATTCACTACTGAACCATTTTTCTGCAGCGCAGATCCTATTTCCAGCATTTATTTTAATCTCTGTACTCAACAGCACAACATCCGACATTTGTAAGGTTGGCTGGCGTGTCTTTAGCCGTTGGCGATCCGCCTCCCTGGAGTTTCTCTAACTTGCAGTGTAGTGTGGAGGTTTAGAAGGCCAATAATAAGCTGTAGTATTGCTGTCAGATTGAGTGGTAAACACATTGTAAAGCCTCAGGACCCAGCAGTTTCTCAACCAGCTTCTGACCCCAAGCCACTCATCAACCACAAGAGACAGGCTGAGACTGTTACCAAGCATTAACTATTTCACACACACACACACACACACACGCTTGCAGAAATGTGGGTCTGCAGGCCTACATTTGTGCGCATGCTAGCTCGCCCACTTACATGCGCAGCTTTGTGTGTGCACGTAAAAACACACGCACATCGCTGCTGTGTACTTTTTTAAACTTCTATAAGATGGATTATTTCCCATGTTTGCGTCTCGCACAAAGGCTGGTGCCACCGCCTATCAGTCACTTGTCACTGATATCCCTGGGCATGAATGTGTGTGTAACGGTGTGCATATTTTTTGCGTGTGTGTGTGAGAGTGAGTGTGTGCATGTGTGTTTGCCCTGTTACAGATGTCTGTGTTCATTGATGGGTGACCGAAACAAAAACAAATCCATCAGCCTGTTAAATCACACATTATCTTCCACCACCTGGCAATTAACCACTGCTGCGAGTGTGAGCGCGCGCGTACGCGAGCGTGTGCGTGGCTATACATGTGTATGCGTGTAATTTAATAACACAGCAGTTAACTGATTTGCATAATAGATATCTGCTGATATCTCTTAATTTATCAGTTGTATATTTTTCAAGCAATTAGGCTGCGGATAAACAAACACATAAGAAACTGTAGGCATTACGTGTGCGTTGTGTGTGTGTGTGTGTGCGTGCTTGTGCGTGTGTTTGTTCATGACACTGTCACCTCTATGCATACCTCTGGAATAAAGCCAGCTGTTGCAGGGAGAATTTACTCCTCATACCAATGCACATGTGCATGTGTGGTAATCGATGCCAAGGTGGAACTTGTTTTATATTCATCCGGCTTGTCGGAGTGAACAGAGACACGTCACGCAAGGCAGGAGAGAAATAATGCCAGGAATATGAGAAGACTGAGGCGGCGAGAGAGAGAAACACTGCGAGACTGGTTGGAGAAGGGAGGACGAATTCAGGTGGATGCTGTGTTGAATTGTAATAGGGCACGGGCAGGGCGGCCTTCAAAATAATGATGATAATAATGCCTGGCCGGTGCCCTGATCCGCGCGGCGAGTTCGTACACGCGGCTGTGCCTGAGAAAGAAAGAGGGAGACTCTAAGACAGACGGGAGGGTCGAGCAGGCCAATCAACACTCTCCTCGACAGCAACGCAAAACTATCGGTCTCTGAGCCCTACTCGGGACAACAGTATTTACATTTATAAGTAGCTGCACAAAGAAGAGTATTACTCACAATCACCAGACCCGTGGCATGCATGTGTGTGTACAACCCATCTATCCGTGATGTTTGAGGTGCCACAGCTGTGATGTGTGTTGATGCACCCTTGCAGCAAAAGCCTCACACAGGGTTCTAACTGTGCTATAGACATATTTATCAGACTGTTCATTAGTAAGGAATCATGAGGCCACATGGTGTACAGGTGTGTGTCCATGCGTGGTGTCAGACGTTCACACAGAGATGTCATTAATTAAAAGCAATAGGGAACACCTGTGTGATGGATGACTCCTGTTTGCGTAACAAGATTCAGTGGTCTTCTCTGTCCTGCGCTGCTCCTCACTCTTTATATATGCGTGTGCATGCTGCAGTCATTTTTTTCTGATTGGACAGTCATTGCTTGGTAGGTGAGAGGAGCAATAAGAGATGCAAAGGAGGAAAATAAATGAATGGTTTTCCTCTCAATTTTTTTTTTTTTTTTAAACTTTGCAGATGAGCCAGATATAAAGGGTGTGTGTCTTTCTCTCATTCTCCTGAAAGCACTCATAAGGTGGTGGTATTTTAATTTAATGTCGATTTTATGCGATATTTCCTGCTTTGTCAAATAAACTTGAACTGCATGTGCTAGAAGGTATGTTGCATTGTTTTGAGTTCTTCTTCACCTTTCGCCACCTACACTTTCTTCCTGTTTCTTCTCTCCTCTCCTCTTTTACACTTTGAAATGTTGACTAAAGCCATTTGCCGTGCATCTTTCTCAAAGCTCACACATGAAACACTCAAAAACCCTGAAAAATCAAGCCCACCATGTTTTGGTTTTTTTTGTTTTTTTTTCTGCATCTCGATTGGCCCTTTCATTTCCTCAAATGTTGTCTCGCTTACACCATCGACTAATCGGAAGCGTTGCTGTGAAAATGAAGTACTGATGTTAAGTGTTCGTGCTTGCTTGGCCTTGGGTTTAGCACTAACTGGTCACTGTAATGGTTGGATTCAAAAAGAGCTTTTGGGGGGTCGAGGTGTAGGGGAATTTTACGGCTGTAATTCTACTAACACACATCTGAGAGTCACTGTGAGTCCGGCAATTGTGATCAAGCCTGGCAAAAAGTAAAGGTCTCACAGGTACAAATATCTGACCCAGGATTGGTATTGATTTATGTGACTGCTGATCTTGTTCTGGTGGCTCAGTGGTTAGCAGAGGGTGTTGTTATCAAGCCTTTTAGATTCCCTGTTAGAATTACCAACACTGTGTTGTTGAGGAGTAGAAATGCTTTCACCTCAGAGCTGAGTTAAACAGTCTTTGCTAAATTAATCTTCCTACACGACCTCGGTAAGAGAAGTAAACCATCGATTTAGAAAGAATATGCCTATTTTTATGACCAGGAATAATTAAAAACTGGTGCATGTGTTTGATAGTAATGTGGTTCCCTGTATTTATAATCCTATCAGTGTTTCTAACTGGTTGAGAATTTATTTTTGGTTGTCAACCTCATGGGAGGTGGAGGTGTAGCTTGGTGGGCTGCAGTGAGCTGCACATAAATGCTGTATTGTTGCAGACCGAGTCAGTTTTAAATTTCATCTGCGTTTTTACACAACCTTGTCGTGAAGAAATACTGAATAAATCAGTATTTCTTATAGATCAGTATGTCAACCGGCCAAAACGTCAAGGCTAATCCACATATGACCAGTATGTATTGATAATGTGATATCGATTTACTTGGAAATTGTCAGTGTTGGGTCTTGGATGAGTGACCTATGCGATTAATGACACTGACTAATAAAAACAAACACATATTTCGGACACAGAAACCTCTTTCATTGTATATTACAAACAGTGATTGGTATTGAAGCTTTGTAGGTCAGTGGGTATAATCAATAACGTGTTGCACATAATTTCCAGATTTGCCCTTAGTAAAAGATCTAATCACACTAGTATAGTAGTGTTTCATCCAGTCTGTAACTTAAAGTTGGTTTTAATTGCTTCAGTATATGTCTACATCTACTGGAATGTGCATGTATATTTATGAAGAAAGCACATATTTTATTTTGGAAATTCTGTGCTAATAGTCACAGTTTGACTAGGAAAAGCTGATTTAAATAACAGAGTAGAAAAGCTTGATCATGCAACAGACCCAGTGGTGTGGCTCAAATCATGCATCAATATGAGATTAATTTCTTTAGAAGCTGTTATTTAAAAAAATTTTCTAGGTTGGTGCTCGTGTGGCATTTGGAACGTGCATGTGTTTCCTTATTGGTGCTTCCAGCCACTGCAGTCTAACCAAAGACGGGACTAAGAGTGTGAGTGATTGCTTTTCTTGCTGTGTTCTGTGTTAAGGCCACTGTATACTCTCACAGAAGTGCTGTCTGGACAGTCTTAAAGTGATTAAAAGCTCAGGTGTTCAGACACGGTGGGCGAGTGTTGTCCAATTAATGCAACTTTCCTAAAGCAACAATCTGACAGCCACACCTGGGCTCTGGCCAGGTGTGAAAATTGGGTGATCTCAAAATGCGGTGCAAATTCTTTCCTCCATCTCACTCGCTTCACTCTACTCACTGCCCAACACTCACTGCTAAACTGCACTGTGTTATAGTAACAGTGGGATTGCTTTTGTAGCAAAGCACAAGAGATTGCAGCCAAAATAGGATCTGAAAAACAGCCAGGGACAAATATGAGTCAGCTCTCCCGTTACTTACTCTCAGTGTTTTTGAATTACAGTAACTCTTCTGTGGTCCTCAACAGAGAAAGAGTCTTACTACAAGAAAATCAAATCATTTTTAAGCATTGAGTCTGTTGTTCACCATTTCCATTTCTGCGTTGTCTGGAGAGGTGGGCAACATAGTATACAACATATAGTCTCAAATTTACATCATGATACCAAAAAAAAATTGCAATAATGATATTTCTGATGATACAGAAAAAAAATTAAAATGAACAGTGATTGATTGATGCTTGCAGGCAGCAGAATTTATAAGTAAATGAAGGGCATTTTTCATCCTTCATTTCCAATAAGATGCTGTCACTGATGTCACCGTTTCTACTTTGAAGTGTGAATCTATTGAAACAAGGTGCCGGCAGCAGCATTATATTACAATAGTAGTGACACAGCATTAAACACAGTGACACAGCGTCACTCAAATGAAAGCACAAAAGTACCCCTGTAGTGTTTTTCTGGGAATTTTAAGTAAAAGTAAAACATGACTTAACAGTTCAGTTTAACAATAGCCAACGTAACTTTATGTTGTAGCCCTAAAGGTGTATATACACTAAAACAGGTGTGTTGTTTCGACCTTTATCAAGAACAGTTTACTTGCATGTTTTGTTGGAGGTTTCTGAAGTAGCTCTCGTATTAGGTGCTCTTCCTCTCAGACATGCCTGGACTTGTCATATTGTTTTCTGTATCTGTGAGTGTTTCTTGTTGTTGAACATAAACCCATGACGTTGCAATATGACACTTTTATATTGCATAGTTATTGTGAACTCTATGGTATGGCACAGCCCTGGTCGTCTAGTCTCTCACCTAAGCGTACTCCAAAAATATTTAACCTTATATGCATTGCTAATAGTTCTGCTTTCTTCTTACCGCTGTACCACTGACTCAAACTTGACCACTTTCTAAGCTTAAACAGATGCAAATCACCGCGTACCTTAAAATGTAAATGATATACTTGCACAATGGCACACACGAGTTCACACAGTCAAACACATTATCATCTTTTCTGTTAATGCTCTTAAAGTCGAGGTCTGTTCAGCATAACCTGGAGTTTATCTCAGGACAGAAGCAGTGTGTGCACAAATCAAATGGTGACTGCAAAGAGGAGTATCCTCAGAAATCACGTTGCAAGAACAAGAGGGGCCACATCAGAGTCACCGAGTCACGCAGCGCTTTAACTTAAAACGGTGCCGTTTGAAGCGGATGAATTGCCTTTTTCCTTGACGGCCAAATTATTGAATGACCGTCTTCCCTTGTTATCTGTAGATTTTAGGCAAAGTATGGGGTGCAACAAGAATTTATCTTTCCCACCCATGTGTTAAATTTGAGCAAATTGTCCGCAGAGAACAAGTCCCATAGCGACGAGCTGGAGTCAGAGCAGACAAAACACACACACATAAACACAGATGCACGCACTTGATGTTGTTGTTGATATGTACATAATACTCTGAGCCGCTGTCTAAGCTCCAGCAGTGTAATCAGGTGCTAATAACAAGGCTGCGATGTTTACAAGCTGTTTTGGTGTGTGTATGTGTGAAGTATATGTGAGCATTCTCTATATTCTATTCCCCACCAGCGCTCTAGGGGCTTTGGGGGTACTAATAATGACTGTCAGCTCCTGCACAGACACACACGGACGCGCACGCACACACCAGATGCTCCAATGGTGTGTTTGTGACGCGGCTAATGATAGCAGCAGAGCGGCAGTCTGAGGCCATATGCTGAGCCTGATCACAACAGAGCGGAGTGGTCTAGCGTTAATAAACTCTACGGACGTGACAATTAGTATTCCTCTGCATAAAGACAGTACAGTTCCACGTGAAAAATGCAGCTGTTTGCATCCAACTCTGCACAAACCAGGAATCAGCTGATGCCAGCCAGGACAATACAGAGGCGCAGCAGGGAAGGAGAAATGTTTCTATTGTCACTGCTCGCTGGGTAGAAATGTTGATGTTTATTGTTGAGCTTCAGTTATGAATATTGTTATCGGCTCGTCAAGACGTAAACATCATCAGATCTGAATTGTGAGGGAATGATGGGAGCTTTTATTGGGAAGTTAGCTTCTCTGTAACAGGTTTTCGTAAGACAGGAAGAATTGTGGTGTGAAAGTCTTGACTGTGAAGGTTTGTTTTAGCACCTGGTAGTAGGGAAAAAGGTCCTCACTTCAGCAAAATGCACAGGACGCAGAATTATGCTTATTCCATCCACAGAGAGACAGCATGTAGAGAGGGAGAGAGTCTTTAATTGAGGTTTTATCCATTTAAGCTGTCACTAAGAGGCCAACTCTGAAACCTTTTAACCACTCTCTTCTCAGTAATGACACAAATCAGAGAGGAAATGTGTTTGTGTCTGAGCTTCAGTGCGAATGTGTGCGGGTGCGGATGTGTTCATGCGTGTTAGCGTTTGTGAAGCAGGAGGGTAATTATGCGGAAATTGGGAAATGGCTAAGTGAATTATGACCTTGTTTCAGCAGAAGGCTTTAATCAGTCCCAGCCAGGCCAGGGAGGGAGGCAGAAATGTTCGCTGCACAAGCACTCTGCTCCTGATGGCCACAGCAGCCAGTCAGTAAAGCTGACAATCAGCCGGTCTGATGGGTCAATGCAAAGCAGTCACTCAGACTGCTTTAGTCCCAAAACCACCTGCAGAAAATGTATGCATGATGATAAGGCTGAAATGAGGGTTGTTGCATTCATGACACTTTGGTTCGTTTTTCTTCATTCTGTATCTGCGCAGCACATAGACTGTACATAAAAGATGCAGCCACTGAAAATTCCAGCCTAGTGCCGGCGTCATCACCATATTGTTATTCTGGAGCCAGCAGCAGCCACATTCAGAGAAAAAGAAGTGCTCTGCTATTGGCTAGTAATAGCAAGCTTGGATAGCAAGCTAATGGGTGCAATGTACAGAGTTAAACAACAGAGCAACAACAGCAGCGATTTCATTCTTCAAAACTGAAGCAAAAACTTCTTGAACACCTGCCAACAGGCCATATTATTTTTGATATAATTAATAATACTGCAGAAGTCACTAAAACCACAAACACTGTTGGGAGAGCTTCACTGAGACGAGGATCGGCTGCCGCTCACTGTGTGACTGAGTGACCCCAACTTTAAGCCTGAATATTAAAAAAAATAGTGAGTTAAACAGTGTTGTAAACATGCTAATATCATCTCTAAGCTTGAGCATTTAAACCTGTTGATCTAATGGGTTTGACTCCCAGTTTAAGCCGTCCCCAAGTGGCTACTGAAGAGTACTGTTGGTTAGGTGGGCTGGTGATTTATTTTCATTATCAATGTCATGTGACAGGTATACTGAAAACACAGAGCCTCTTTTTTAATTTTTATACAGCCTTGGTGCTAATTAAAAAAAGATTTCGAAATGCAATTATATCACTAAGATCATTGTTATTGAAATCACTTAAATGGACATTTCCATTACCAATTAATATATTATCTGAAGTCTAATCGACTGTAATATTCTCAGATAATTTGTGTGATATAACAGGACAAGTGAAATTTGCTTGTTACATTTTAATAGAGGCCAGAGTCACATGTGACATCACCAGATTGCTTGTTTTCTGACCGCTAGCTCAAAATCCCCAAAAATGTTCAGCAGAAAAAGCTTAACCAACTAACTCATATCTGATTGATTTCATGTCCGATTATTGTAGCTTTTGAAAGTGTCCTGTTAATCGTTTTACGAGGCCCTACAATCCAAACGAACATATATATATACCACATATTTGTCGTGATCAAAAGTGGAAACTTGGTTTGAATACGACGCAGGAAAAGCTGAGGTTTGTATTTGTAGCTATAGCTTGCTTACTTTGTGTGCATAAATCACGACTACAAGTTTTGGATTCATTTTGGAATGAGCTTGAAAAGATTGTTGTGCCGTAATGTTAACTGGTTCCAGGTGGTGCTGCATAAAACAAGCTGTATGATTTTATTTATTTTTTTATCAGAAAATATGTAGTAGTTCTGGCAAGCATGCGCGTGCTGTTGATGTTGGTCTCAATCTCCGTTTTTTTGCCTGTGATTTCCTGGTGGTTTTATCTGTGCCTTCATTGTTAATGTGTTTGTGCGTACACATGGATGCTTGTGTGTGGGTGTTAAGTGTTCATGTACAGCATGAAAAGCTCCTGCTGTTCTGATGTGTGTAGGGCCAGCCATGCTGCTGTCAGTCAGTGTGCCTCAGAGAGCCTGTGCCGCTCTTGGTCTGGTTGTCTATTTCTGCCAAAGCTGGATCGATGGTGTCCTACAGACTCTGCACTCTTCTCTTGGATGTTTCAGCCTGTTCCTCTTCTCTCTCGCCGTGTATCTGCTGCTCGGCCCTCCCTCCACCTCTTTATCTCACTTGTTGGCTCGGCCTCTTGGCATCACTTCCTCTTCTCCTCCTCATTGTCCTCCTCTGCATCATCCTACTACTCTCAAGTCTCTCTTCACATCAGACAATGAGCTCTCAGTGCGTGTGTCTGTGTGTATTAAGTGTATGCATTTATTAGAGCTTCTTTATGAGGGATTCCTCTTGTTGTATTCACATCTTGTCCAGGTTGCACTTGTGTGGTGAATGCCAATGTGATGCAGCGGTTCTGTACTAGTTTTAACTGGTATGCGTTTGTGTGTATGTGGCTTTGTACCAAAACAGTTCATTCTACAAAAATTAATCCACAATGATTCATCAGTTCATTGTCTCTCATTTGAGGACTTGTGTGAAATGTGTCTGGTTTTGGATAAAAACAAGGTATTTCACATTTATTTTAAAAAAAGTAAATCATTAAGATTAAAAATAATTATTTTAACTACTTTTGGTCAGCAATAAGAATACAGTTAATATGTTGTAGGCTAAAAAAGGAGTTTATTAGTTTTTAGCACAAATTTCCTTAGAGTTTTAAAATGTGATCTATTTATATATTCCATTATGTGTATCTCTGATGAGAAGACTGAAAAAAAACTTACCTCAAAGCATTACCTCAGGCTGATGGAAATTGTGTTGGAAACACATGAATTATTGAGAGATTAGCTGATGATTCGAATCATAATCTGCAGCCTTAAATTGTAATTTTATATTGGTTATTGCTGTATTGTTCAATTTAAGATGCTAAAATTTCAAACTCAGTAATGATAAGCTGGAAAATACTCAGAACTTGGTAAAGTTTTCAGTACTAGTGGAGAAAAAATTGACAGAAAATTAAGACGCATCGTTTTTTCGTAAAGATCCAACAAATCGTAACATCAATGACAAAATTGTGTTTAAGTGCAAAAAACATCTAACTGTAAGGTGTGTGTATGACAAACACGTTAACACTCTCCTAGTGCAACAAAGGAAAAAAAAAACGAGTATTTTTAGGCAGTCTGAGGTAGTGCTCTGCTTTTGCGTCATTCTGCAAAATATTTGCTTTTGCGACACCAAGATGTCTTAGAATTGCTTTCGTTTTTTGGCATTAACTTCGACTGCATTATTACATAACTCGTTGACTTTATGTATTTACAAAAATGACAGATTTAAATCTTATTTCCCTACTTATTTATAGACACCATGTCCTGCTTTTTTGTCACTGGTGTTACTTTAAACATTTAGCACACGTAGCCAGAGTCACAGAATATTAAAAATTATACAAAAATAAATTATATGTTACCATTTCCAATCAGGTGTATGCAGCCATCTGTTTGCTATAACTATGAAAATACTTCAAAATAAGTAATGATTCATTCCTTAAGTTTAACATAATTTCATTGATTTAACTTTATTATCATGTCAGTGTCTGTGACACGTTTTATTTGAGACAGGAAAAAACACACACACAGTAACATCGAGGTAAACCGTTTGGAGACACTTTGTTTGAACGTTCCTGACAAAAGGAGGATTATGTTATAATATTCTGTGAACAGCTTTTGATAAAGTTTTTCTATAGATGGGCGTCAATGATGTTACCATTAAGTAAGTAACAGCAGTGACAAATTTTCAGGAAAAATGCTTTTAACAAAATAGCTGCTAAAAGGCATCAAACCTGTGAGACATACTCTACACAAAAACATATTATTATTATTATTATTATTATTGACAATAATTTTTTGCTGTTTTTATTTTCTTTGTTTTTTACAAAAAAATTGGGTCAAACCAGTGACTTAAAGTGTCTTATGAAATTATGAGACAGAAGAGAAAAATTACAATACATTCTATAGACCGTCAGGAAATATGTCTCAGGAAGTCAAGTGATGTCATCAATGTCATGATTTTATTTCAAAATTTTATTTCTTAAACGGAAACATATGTGACATAGCTCCACGGGACAATTGCGTTCTTTATATATATCACATTTATTTTAAAAAATTGTTATGTCATGTTTATTGTACATTTGATAGGTACACTTATATTTTTGTATTTAAAAACATTTTTTTAAACTCAAAAGTGTGTTTATCCCGGGAGAAACCCTTGTGTGTTACTTGCGCCTATATATTAAATTAATGCCTCCAGAAGGTTTAATTGTTTAAATAACATAGTTTGTTCTTATATTATTTTTAACAGAAATAAAAAGGTGTTTTTCAAGTGTTATATTTCTGCAAAGGCTAGGGACAAAAATCTGATTTGGCTCTATTTTTTCATTGCTGATCAAACAGAGTTGCTAAGTTAGCCTGCCACTGGTTTTGTCTAGTTGCTGGTAGACTTTTCTCTGCTCCAATCTGGGATTTTAGGAGAAACATGACACCTTTTAGACACAAATAATTGTGTTATCCTGATAAATTAACGCTGTCTCTTAATGTTTAAGATGGCCAGGCTTTACTAACCTCACGAAATTCCTCATAAAATGTTATTCAGTCTTGTGAAGGTTCACTGCTGTTCAAGTGTTCAGCTGCTACTGAGTGGAGAGGCTGCGTGAAGGTATAAGTCAGCTGGAGGAGGCAAAGATAGGAGTGTTGGTGTCGACGCTGCTGGATATTAGTGTCTAATCCAGTAGTAATTTTTAATATCTTTTCATCCCTGATGTCTACAAACGCCCTACAGGTAAACTGATGATGACAAAAACTGATGATGACAAAGACATCAGAGAAACTGATGATGACAAATATTATCTTGATACATTGTCCTCTATAGCGATGGCGTCACAATCTGTAATATGTAACAGCATCTTTGTAAATGAAGGAAAATATGCCCTCAAAAAGCAGGTATTAAGTCTTCACTGCAATCTATCGTGAAGGTGTGTGTGTGTGTGTGTGTGTGTGTGTGCGTTATATTATTATTCAGTTTTAATAATTTGTCAGTTAATTGCCTCTCTGATTTGCTTTCTCATTTGTTCACCATTTTCCTCCTGTGAATTGCTTTTTCTTCACTGTGAGTTAGTTAACTTGCTCATTTTACACTTATTCATTTAATAAGCTCGATGATGAGGAGTCGTGAAGTTGTGACTCTGTTACGAATTTTCTGGGGAATCCATTTTCGAGCATGTTTTAATCAATCAGATAATGTTTGACGCCAGTGTGTCATTGACGTATTGGAAGAGAAAGCAATGCAATACACAGCTTTAATGATATTTGGTCTCCTAATTCTCTGGGTGAAAACCAATAGATATAATCAATTTATAAAATACTTTATTTATTTATTTCTTGCTGGAATCCACTAATAATTGTGGTTTTGTGGATTTATACATCTGAGGAGCTCCATAACAGCTATACAAATCTAGTGCTTCTATAAAGCAGCTGCAGTTATTGATTTACATGAAATGGATATTAATAAATCTATGTATGTATTGTCTATGCTTGCTCTGTTTTTAAGCATGTTCACGTGTGATTCTCTGAATACCTTTGAGTTTTCGACCTTTAGTTTGGACTTCAGATGTGTTTTTTTTTTTAATGTATGTATGTTATATATTTTAATGAGGTGCATACATGAGTACACTGAAAAGAGTTGATGGTTGTCAGTGGAGGGAGAGGAGGATGGCTGAGAGCTAGCAATGCTGCCTGGCCTCTACGCTAACACCCACGCTGTCTGTAGGCTCTACTCTCTTCTCCTAGCTTTGAGGTACGGCAATGTGGTAGCGCCACCGTAGTAAGACTGCATATGAATGAGTGTGTACTATCTCTCAGCCAAGTTCTCTGTCCTGAGCGCCTGTCTTGTTTTTAATGAAAGCTTTAAGTCCAGGACAGCTGCTGGAGGTGGCTACATCCACTTTCTTTATTTCACATGTGCGATGGCGAGGGAGAAGGAGGGTAGAGGATTGGGGGGTGGAGGGGCGCGTGGAGGATGTGGGGGTTGCAGGGTTGTTGTAATGAATGTACTGCAGTTAAAAAGAATTCTGTGTCACTTCCCGGGAGAGAGGGAAATAAAGGTGGTGGCGGGGGAGAGGGAGATGTGGGAGGAGATGTTGGGAAATAGGATGTGTTGTGTTGATGGAGCTGAGTTCTTCGCAGCCAGACGAACTCTCCTCCCATTCTAGTGTTTGCGTGCATTTGTGTATATGTGTGTGCGTGTGTGAATATGCGTATATGTGTTGCACTGGGGTGCAGAACGAAATCAAGAAAGAAGGCATGTGAATGCCCCACAGCCTACGAGCATACCACCCACACATTTTACCCACATGTATTAGACCCATACATATGCATACTTCTCCCTTTTCTCCTCCTCTGCTGTTCTTTCCATTTTCCCCCTCTGCTTTCTCACCTCCATCCATGCACAAACACACACACACACACACACGTACTATCTTTCACCAACACATGCACATATGCCGAAGAAAAAACTGGTTACACAGGGGCAATCTCTGTCTTTGCTCCCCATAGATTCCTCAAGGGGGTACATTGTTATTTGCTACCAGCCCATATCAAATAAAATGGAACAAAGAGAACACACTCCGTCACACACAAATTCATAGAAACACACATACAGTCCTGTTTGCAAAATTGTGACTGAAGAAAAAAGAACGGCGCCACCCAACCACCCACTCGCTGTGTGTAAAATGTCACTCACACTGCACACACTCGAGTGTTTTCCCCTAGAGGTGAACAGTAAATCCCAACATATGTATTGCATCACGCATTGCTATAGTATCAGATGAGATAATCAGAACCTCCAAGCTACTCTCCTCTTAGGCTGGATGTGGCTTTGGAGATGGATGAGGATAGGCAGAGAGCGGGAGAGCAGTTTAACTCTGCATAAGGCATATCTGCTGGCAATTGTTGTTACTTAAAAAAAAGACAGGGAGCGCATACAACAAGAAGAACCAGACAGAGAAAAAAAATCATTGATGGAGGGTGAAGGAGAAGGAAAGGGAGGGCACCAAAGAATAGAGAAAGGAGGGCCCTGCCGAACAGTACTGCCAAAACCGAGGTCAATTGTGATGAAAATGGCCGTTCACATGACCACAATAGCGGCTGAGTGACAGCACTAAAGCGGCATGGACGGGCTTATCCTGATCACTCAGGGCCTTGACTGGGGAAATCACAATACCCTGGAGATCTGTCCTTTTTGGGCTTGGAGGATCACAGAGCGCCCACGGTCCCAAGCTTTGGCCCTGAAATGTCCCCAGCATTACCATATCAATGCTTCCCCGGCTATTCCGCCAAGGACCAGGGCGGCTAGTGATAGTGCCTGCCGGTTAGCATCGTCCTGTGCCTTCACAAGACTATTCAGCAGGGTGTCAATGCTAACTCAATACTAAGTGTGAATGGGAAGAAGTGTAAGCTCACCCCTGTAGCGTGAACCCATGTCTGCTGTGCATTTAGGCCAGCGTTGGCATGTATATGATGCAGCTTTCACACATGCACTGCAGCCCTGGGCTTTTCTAGGCATTGCCGGGTGGATCTGTATGTGTCTTAGATTTGACTTTAAACAGACTTCAGCTTGCCAGCTCTGTGGTACAAAGTCTGTGTACAATAACGCTCATGCGGGAGCAGTGCAGCTAATTGTTTGCTGAATTCACAGCAAGCGAGGGGGCGTCATGTGTGCCTCCTGCACACACTACCCAGGTGCCACCCCTTGCCTAAATTAAAGTTAATATTTCAGTAGTGAGAACGCGTCTGATGCGGACTTCATGCTGTGTGCTACATGTGAGAAAGGGCAACTTCAGACAATACTCGGACTCTTGATGTTGTCTGCAGTTGGAATGTGTGAAAACAGCCCTTTTCCTTGTCTCTGCCTGACTCTTTCTTTTCATATTTCAAGTTGCTCTTATATTCTGGGGCTGAATGTTGAACTTTTTAAGTGCCAACTGATATGTGTCCGCTGGCAGAGATTTGAATACTTGAAAAATCTAAAGACAGGCATCCAGTTCTTGCTCAATTCAGACCAGTTTCTGATTCTAATCATATTTCTGCCAGTTTTGCACAAAATGTTTTTTATAGAAAGTTCTCAGCCAACATTTAAGTTTGTTTAAAAACACAAAACGTTTCTTAAAAACAACATGAACAAATTTGAACATCCACATTAAGAGACAACAGTGTGTGTCGCACTTATGCGACTCAAAGCCCCACAGCAACAACTTGGAGATTGCACGGCTAAAATTATTGCGACCATGTGCAAAAATCTTGCACACTCATTGCCTTTGAAATTCTTGCTTTGAAGAATGCGGCCAGGTCTGGGATCGCTTGAATTCAGTTGCCATCTTGAAATGATCAAGATAGTAATAAAATAGCAATAAGACACATGGTGCAGAAGAAGTGATGTCATTCTCGAGTTAAAAACATTCCAGTAAAAAAGTTTCAGAAGTAAGAAAAATAGAATTTGTTTATCTTTTTAGCTACGGAGAGGCGTTCATGTATCACTACCAATAAAGTGCAATACTTGTTTGTTTGCCTGATCAGCGGTCTGTGCATACCAGACTTAGCAAGTCTCCAACACACAACAATGCTGGTTCAGATGAAAGTTTTACTAATGTTTACGTTCACCACGGCCATCTTGGATTAACCTGGATTAATCTGGATTAACCTGGATTAACCTGGAGTTGGTGCGGATGCTTTGAATTTCAAAGTCGAAAATTTGGACTTCAGACTGAAACGTCAGTCTGCTATTAGCTTGTGACTGAACAGGGTCGAGTTGGCAGCTACATGTTGTAATTAACTGTGATAAATTGGTGAAAATCAGAAATGTGTTGAGATCTGCTACAAATCTCTTCCTGTCTACATACAGACAAATACACGATAACTATTTACATCCAGAGTCCAGACAGAACCTCACAAACTTGAAAGAGAAATTCAGAAATTCCTCACCAAAACGAGTTACTGCAGTCAGAGTCAGATGCAATCATTTGGAGACAGCTTGCCTCCCACGAACCAACCTGTACAGGTGCTTTGTGATTTAAAGCGGTCGTCCAGTTACATGCTGAACCTCTGGGCAGTCAGTTGGCTGCTGAAGATATTTGCAGTCGTTCTCTGACAGCAACAAACAAATGTAATCACCAGGCAACCTTAAAGTTTTCTTAGTTGCTCTATTTTTACTCCAATATGACTGAACAACAAATAGTTTAAACTTAGTGTATGTGGCTCTCGCAAATAAAAAGTTATGCTTGAACGCAAGAGAATAAATTCTACATGAAGGTTTTGGTACATCATCTCTGCTCTTACCATCTTTGTGCAGTTTGCTTCAGATAGAAGACGACCGAAACAACACAGTGGAGCAGGGTGTGAAAAATGAGAGCGCATGATGTGAGAGCAGGTTACAGCCTCCCCGTGTTCTAAACTTATTATATCACATGGCACTCGCAGTATATGGCCTTTTAGATCATTATAATGGGATTAGAGATAGTAGTCAGTAAGAGTACAAGCCACAATGTAGTGATAACCTGAGTATTACGCAACGGGGAGGAAATGGATGATCTCGAGAAGAAGGGTTACTTTTTAAACTGCGAGCAGAAGGTGCGGAGTATGAGAGGGAGAGGGCAAGGAAGTAAGCAAACAAGGAGGAAATCGATGAAAGTAAAGTGGAGGATGAACTAAAAGGGCAGTAAAGAGGGAAAGAGGAGGAAGATAGGTGAGATATTGGCCGTAGACTTCTTGCTTTGTCATTGGAAATCAGAGCCACGGGGCAGGACACTGTTTGATTTGGTGTTCTTGTTTAATCTGTCAGTCAACATGTTCACAGACACACACATACACACACACACAGATAGCCTCCAGTCTGTTACTGAATATTGGCAGAGAGCTGAGAGGTTATCATGCGTCGTCAGGTGCCAGACCGACTCTTGGTAGCAGGTTTGTCATTTGTAATTAGAGAGAAAAGGAGAGTTGGCTTGTTTTTTTTCTCCCCTCTCTCTCCTCTGTTCTCTGGCTGAAGGCTGTCTCTTGGTATCGACAGACAGAAGTGATGGGACAAACACGCACACACGCACACACAAATGCATGCACTGACACACATTTGATGGGCCAAGTTTGATTCCATTAAGTGGAGTTTGTCAGTTAGTCAGTGAAGTTTTGGGGGTGAATGCTGATGGCCCGACAGTGAATCCCACACAGATAAACAGGATCTGAAGCAGCCTGTTCAGACGCTCACAACACTGAGGGTGACTGAGCAGTGGCAGCCCTAACTATGACTATTTTATGTCAGTCACATACACACACAGTCACACACAGCCTATCTGGTGTTGTATGGCTATGTGGTCACGGTCCATGCAGCTCTGAGTTCTGGTCACGGTTAAAAAGGCTTCCTTCTGGAGAGGAGGGGGGAGTGGAGTCTTAAGACGCGGTAGGATGTGGAGTGGAGGAGGGAGTAAGAGGAGTGGGAGATAATAGGAGAGGGCTAACAGTGGGGGTGGGATGAACCAAAGAGGGAGTAAAAAAGGGGAAGATAGAGGCTGAAGGTGGGTTTTTCTGAGTATGAAAGCCTGCGTGCCTCCAATCCTGTGCCATTGATGTATTCTAATGCTAAGTGTGCAATGCTGGGCCCCGACTGGTCTCTGGGAGAGACGAGGCTTTGATAGGCGCAACCAAACTCTGGGACAGATCCCTCGCATGCCATTCATATGTATATCTGTGTGTGCGAATGTACAAACAGGTTTTTTTCACCATTAAAGTAACTGTTTTTTTGGGGTATTTGGTCGCATTTCCATATCAATGTGAGCATGTTTTAGGCTGTTTTAGGCATCACACACCCTAATCCCAAATTAGCCCCAGGTCCAGTGCTGGTGGATGTTTTCATGATCTGTGTTTGCACAGTTCGGTGAGTGGCTGCAGTGCAGCAGACCATAGCTGATCATGTAACTGGCCATCTGCAGAAGAGGGCAAAGTGCAAAAATCTCAAAGCCTGCCAGATCTCGCCAGCCGTTGCTTGAAGTGCGTGTTTGCAACACGATGCTTGCATGTGTGTGTGTGTGTTGCGGCGTGTTTTTGTGCCGATTGCTTTGTTTGCCTTGTGTTCCGGTCTGTGGCTGATTACGGCGTGAAATTCCACACACATTGTATAGCAGTGGGGAGCTTTACATGTGGACAGACACACACAAACGGGAGCACACGCACAATAAGAAAGCAAAGCGAGAAGTCAGAGAGGCCTGTTAATGACTGTCAGGGACAGAAAGGGAGTAGGACTGTGGCGGTGTCAGGGCTTTGTGATAGATGCTGGTTGTTAAATGCCTTGCTCATAGGTTTATTTTTATGAAAGAAAGTGACCATTCAGATTCAGCAAGATTGATGCCATTCCTTTCCTTTTTCTCACTTTTTCACACACGCACAATCACGCACTGCCTGGATCCTAACACTCCTCCCCTCCCTCCTCATCAAGCCCAGAAGAGTCTCTCCCATCAAGCGACCCTTCTTCCATTTGAGCCCTTTGCCTTGTTTTTCTCCCCTTTCCTGCTCAGATTTGTTCTCCTTCTCTCATGCTTGTTCATCTTACTTCACCTCTGTTCACCTGCTACTTCATGGGCTGCTGTGCACACGCCCCCGTGCATATACGTGTAAGCATATATGTGTTTTTGCTAGAGATAGGCAGAGGGGTGCGTCAAAGGGTGTTCGCCTTAATGCTTTCATTGCTTTCCTTTCTACTCAGAAATATGATGGATGTTTCAAAACAGAGCGAAACTTGAATATCAGTGCCAGCCACTGATGCTGCGTTCACCTCGTGCGCGCGCGTGTGTATGTGTGCGCCTATGCTCAGAGGCACTGGAGGTTATTTGATCTCATTGTGTTGTTGGAGAGGAGGCTGCTCCCATGCTTTATGACCGGCGCTGTAGGGAGATATACAGGTTCACCTGCCTCTCCTCAACAATCCATCATCCCTCTCTCAGCAGACAAACGCACTCCCCTCATCTTATTACTTCCTCTCACACTCTCAGAAACATTTAAGACTTTCTCTCGCTAGCTCGCACTTACATGCAGCGTAATGTATGCGCATATTCTCAGTCTTTCTCCAGTTTGCTGACAGAAGTTGATAGAAATGACTTAAAAATGACTGCGTGCTCTCACGGTGACAGACAGCGTGCACGCGCGTTGTATTTTGGTAGTGTTGCTGCAAGTGATTATAAGTGTGGAAGTAACGCAGCTCCTTCGTTAAGATGTTAAGTGTGTGGTAAACTGAATGAGGACGACGACTCAGCTAATGACTGTTTCTGCACACTTCATCAGATTGTTCGTCTGCAATATTGCCTCATATCACTCTCTGGCAACATTGGCGCTTAATAGTCTGTGTACGTTAGGATAGTGTTTGTGTATGTGTGGGTGTGCGTGCGCCTGATCACGACGTATATTGCTTTGTAGAGCCATTACAGTTTAATAGGCATAGTAGAATGTGCAGTGCATTAATGCTGCGGCAACATGAAGTAATGATACAATAAAACAATTAAATATGGTGGAGGAGAATTACTTTTTGAACAAGCCGCACCTAGAAGCAATTTTGAGCGAGACGAAATAAACAAAAAAGTACAGATCAGGCTTATTAGGAGGGGAGGATGAGCTCTGGCTCTTCTTTTCTTCTTCATTGACTAAAAAAGGTCAGTATGACTGTAAATCTGCTGATTCATAGATGGATGAATGAAAGAGAAATCCCCTTTAGAGGGAGGTGATTTCTGAGTAATTATGGCCCTATTAGAGCAATTGCTGTTATCAATCAGTCTCTTTTTAGCAACATTGTTTAGAAAAAACCCCCATTTACAATTATGCAGAGCCAAATTCCATTTCTTGTTTATGCATTTTTTTTCCTAATAAAAGGTCCAGAATTTGAAGATGTTCAATTTATGGTGATGGAAAATAAAAGAAAGCTAATTTAAGAAGCTGGAAGCAGCAAATGTTTTGCAAATGTTTGCTTGAGAAATGACTTAAATAATTACTTGATATGTAAATCGCCAGCAGTTTTTTTTGCCATTCAGTACAAGCCAAATATTTTCAGTGGTAAAATTTAATTGCAACACTTCCCCAGCTGCTGCATAATATTGTGAGACGTACACATAAGAAGGCTGTTATTGTCGCTCCCTTTGAAGCTTGCAACTTTGGCTGTTTTCTGCATTGGTTTCCTTTGGGTACTCAAGTAAAATCAAGTATTTTATATAAACCAGCACTTTAACGGTCCTGCTGAGTGTCCTGTCTGCAGTTTACCTCTCAAATCACAGATGGATTGATATTTATTTTGTTTTGTTTTTCCCAATATTTTCAGCTTGTAAAGCTGACCAGTGAGTGATTGCTTATTTCTAAATCAAACAGCTTGTTTCTCACTTAGAACTTAGAAAAATTACTCCTTGGAAGATTTTCTTCACACTCAAGGGCCATGTCGTTTATATACTGTAGGGTTGTCACAGTACTAGAATTTCAAAATCATTACTGAACACCCCGGTACACTCAATGCTCTGTACTATTTTTGATATGATGAAAGGGTTTATTTTAAATAAAGATTACAAAAACAAATAACAATATCTATTTGCAACACTATTTTTGTGTTTATGTATGGCAAAAAATCATTGGTATCAAAAAAGTATCATAACTTTAAGGTGTGTGAGACAAGTGGTTTAAAATATGAAACTTTTAGGTTGCGCTTCTGCTGACTTGGCTCCATATTTTATTGCTTTCCAATGGACCTGGGAAGGTAGGCTGCCACTCTTTATACGCATTTGCTGGTGTACTTTTCTCAGCTTTGGTGTGGGAATTTAAGATAAACATAAACTTTTTAGACATAAATAATTAGCCATAGCCACTAGCTGCTTCCTTAGTAATAGCTTATGTAGCTATCAGCTAATTGCTAATAGTTTATTAGCTAACCATAGCTAACCCCATGTGTGGGCAGGTTTACATCTATACTTGTACAGTACTCCACTGTAGTTCGAACTGACCTCCCGAAATTCCTGACAAAGGTTTGTCCAGCTGCTTCAGCAATGAGTGAGAGGAAGGACTGTGTTCACACCTTTGTGCAGTCATATTGTGCAAAGGTGTGTGTCAGCTGGAGGTGAAGGTATCATTGTTGTTATACATGTGGCCACAAATGAGTATGTAATCACATAGGAATTTTTAGTAGTGATTAGTATCTGAGTATTGTTTTCTTTTACAACCGCTGAAAAAGTAACACGGGGACACTTTAATTTTTCTCAATGAAAGTGCAGTAAAATAGAAAACAAACTGATGCTCTGCTTTGCATTTAATGTAGCAGCAGTTCTTTGATGTACGTTTGCGTGCGGCGCTACTTTCCAGGTAGCTTGTATCTGTTTTCTGGAGAATTTCCCAAAATTCTTCTACAGGCTGTCTCGACCACTTCTGTCTTTTCATGTAATTTCAGGCTGACTTGATGATGTTGAGATCGGAGATCTGTGGGGGCCGCAGCATCTGTTGCAGCGCTCTTTGTTCATTTTCTGGCTGAAAATGGTTTTTCTGTACAGTAATTTTGCTCAGTGTGGTAGCATTGCTCTCTCTAAAGCCAGCATACATGCTAGTGTCCATCTCAGTTGTGGTATGTTACTTTTTCTTTTTTTGTACAGAAATTTTTTTTTTTTTAATTGTTACTTACTAACTTGGTTAGGTTAGTTTAGAAGAGAGTACTGAGATGAGATAAGCAATGCCATTGCATCCTTTCAATTACAAACTGTTCAATGCTGTGTCGATCTGAATCATAGGATGGCGCCGGTGAGGTCGGCTGCCGTCACGACTGCTCCGACCACTTTTTCTTTTTCTTTGTTTTTTAAGTTAGTTTTCAGCGTTTCTAAATCGGCAAAATCACCACCATTGGGTACATTAGGTATGACAGTGACACTCTTGTTTCTATTGGTTTACAATGTACTCACAATTCGAAGTTTTTAACTCCGGATCCGAGCTGGCCGAGTGAGATCTTGAGGGAGAACAAAGGGAAGCGGCGGCGGCCTAGAGGGAAGCGAGCTGGCGTCAGGAACAGGCTGAGAGCTCGTGCACACCGCACACCTCTGCCTAGCATCCTGCTCGCCAACGTCCAGTCACTGGAGAACAAGCTTGACGACCTCAGGGCCAGGGTAAAGTTCCAGAGAGGCATTCGGGACTGCAATCTCCTCTGCTTCACCGAGACATGGCTGAACCCAGCGGTGCCGGACCACGCCATCCAGCCGGCCGAGTTCTTCTCGGTTCACCGCATGGACAGGACACGGGACTCGGGGAAGTCAAGGGGAGGCGGCGTGTGTTTAATGGTGAACAACAACTGGTGCAACAGTGCGAACGTTGTTCCTCTCACACGCTCCTGCACACCAAATCTGGAACTACTGTCCATCATGTGTCGTCCTTTTTATCTACCTCGGGAATTTACATCGGTCGTTATAAGTGCCGTTTATATTCCACCACAAGCGGACACGGTCACCGCCTTATGCGAGCTGCATGAGGCACTCACACAGCACCAGACACAACACCGGGACGCTGCGCTTATTGTGACGGGGGACTTTAATAGCGCCAACCTCAAACGCGCAGTGCCGAACTTTTATTAACACATCTCCTGCCCCACCAGAGGTGAAAGGACACTGGACCACTGCTACACTACGGTCAAGGACGGCTACAAGGCACAATCCCGCCCTCCTTTTGGTAAATCTGATCACGCCGCCATCTTCCTCATCCCAAAATACAAACAAAGGCTGAAACAGGAAGTTCCGGTTCAGAGGAAGGTCGCGCGCTGGACGGATCAATCGGTGGCCGCGTTACAGGACGCACTCGATGACGCAGACTGGGGCATGTTCAGAAACAGCTCCGATGATGATGTCATCGTGTTTACGGAAGCGGTTGTGGGATTCATCGGGAAACTAGCGGATGATACCGTGGAGACAAAGACTATCACAACGTTTCCCAACCAGAAGCCGTGGGTGGATAAAACCATCCGCGACGCTCTGAGATCCCGCACCGCTGCCTACAACACGGGACTCATGACGGGGGACATGGACCCGTACAAAGCCGCGTCATATAACGTGCGGAGGGCGGTGAAAGAGGCGAAGCAGCGCTACGGGAGGAAACTAGAGTCACAACTCCAACAGAGTGACTCTAGGAGCCTGTGGCGGGGACTAAGGACAATAACGGACTATAAAGCACCAACAACCGGTATGACGAACGCGGCCGTGACTCTGGCAGACGAGCTGAACACTTTCTATGCTCGCTTCGAGGCTGCAGCTAAGGTCTCCAACAATGCTAGTGTTAGCGGCGCTAACGGCTGCAGACAGGAAGATACTGCCAGCACCGGAAACGTGCTCGTCATCTCCGAGCATGAAGTAAGGAGAGCCTTCAAGAGAGTGAACACCAGGAAAGCAGCAGGACCAGACGGCATCCCAGGTCGTATCCTAAGAGACTGCGCATACCAGCTAGCTCCTGTGTTCACTGAGATATTCAACATCTCTCTATCTCAGTCGGTGATCCCCACATGCTTCAAAGAGTCCATCATTGTTCCTGTCCCGAAGAAACCCCACCCTGCTTCTCTCAATGACTATCGCCCTGTAGCCCTCACCTCAGTAGTGATGAAGTGCTTTGAACGCCTGGTCAGAGACTTCATCATTTCTTCACTACCAGACACACTGGACCCACTACAGTTTGCTTACCGTCCAAATCGTTCCACAGACGATGCCATCTCTCATCTCCTCCACACATCACTCACTCACTTGGACACTAGAAGGGGGAATTATGTTAAAATGCTCTTCATAGACTACAGCTCTGCATTTAACACCATAATTCCCTCCACACTCACCACCAAGCTGGAGCATCTGGGACTCAGCTCATCTATGTGTCAGTGGATCTCCAACTTCCTAACTGGCAGACCACAGGCAGTAAGGATGGGCGGACATGTCTCAGCCTCCACCACTCTCAGCACTGGAGCCCCCCAGGGGTGTGTTCTGAGCCCCCTGCTGTACTCTTTGTACACATATGACTGTGTGGCCACTACCAGCTCCACCACCATCATCAAGTTTGCTGACGACACCGTCGTGGTGGGCCTGATCTCTGATAACAACGAGACGGCCTACCTGAAGGAGATTAGGAATCTGGAGAACTGGTGCCAGAGGAACAACCTCCTTCTAAACGTCAGTAAGACAAAGGAGCTGATAGTGGACTTCAGCACTAAGCAGGAGAGGAACTACCAGACCCCTGTCATCAACGTGTGCCCAGTGGAGAGAGTGGACAGCTTCAAATACCTCGGAGTTCACATCACGCAGGACCTGTCATGGTCCTGTCACATCAACACCGTGGTGAAAAAGGCCCGACAGCGTCTCTACCACCTCAGACGCTTGAGAGACTTCCAACTGCCCTCCAAGGTGCTCAGGAACTTTTACTCCTGCACCATAGAGAGCATCCTGACGGGAAACATCTTAACCTGGTTCGGGAACAGCACCATGCAGGACAGATGAGCTCTACAGAGGGTTGTGCGGTCAGCTGAGCGCACCATCCGCTCCGAGCTCCCTGACCTGCACTCAATCTACAGCAGGCGGTGCTGGACCAAGGCCAGGAAGATCGTGAAGGACCTCAGCTATCCCAACAACAGACTGTTCTCTCTGTTGAGGTCAGGAAAGCGATTCCGCTCCCTGAAGACCAACACAGAGAGACTGAGGAGGAGCTTCTTCCCGCAGGCGATACGGTCTCTCAATCACACCACCACACAGTACTGACCCACACATACAGTTCTTACACACACTGGACATTCTGGACATTGTTTTCACTTCATTACTTAAATCACGCTGCTGTTATTGTGTATATGCTGCTGTTATTGTGTATATATTTATTTATATTTCTTCATACATTCTTATATAGTTCTATATTGTGTATTTTGTTGTACAGTTATTTTATTTTCAACTTTAAATTATATATTTTATCTTATTCTCCCAGTTAAATTTACCCTTCATTCTAATTTGTGTTGTACAGTTATTTCATTTTTAACCTTAATTTATATTTTATTCCTTCCTAGTTAAATTTACCCTTTTTAATTTTTCATATTTATTTCCTATCTTATTCATAGCCTTTTCCTTTTTTGTTTTCTTTAGGTCACGAGCAGTTGTCCAAGCATTTCACTACATATCGTACTGTGTATGACTGTGTACGTGACAAATAAAATTTGAATTTTGAATTATTTTTTTTTGGATGCATAATTTCTGAGGTCTTCTGAGCATAGGTCAGTGGTTGCTGAATGAATAATGTCACAAACAGGCTGCGAGATCTTCTTCCAAGAGATTGTGCAAACCGCCAAATGGTGGGAGACTAATTAAGATCCGACCTCAAACCATATTTAGCGTGGGCGACAGCCGTATGTGTATATCTGTGTTTAAATTGGTGATATGTTTATGTGATGTTAAGTGTAGGAGTCAGATTGACTGTAAACGTTGAGTCACTGACCAGACTAAGAAACCACCGGGAAATTCTGTGGTGATTTGCCAGTTTTTATGTAGGTGTTAGTTTAAAAGTCTCTCCCTCTCATTCTTTAATCTTTTTCGTCTTCTTCTATCTCCCCCCCCCCCCCCCCCCCCCCCCTCTTGCTCTCACGTGTGTCTTTATGTAGTTGTTTATTGGGATCTGTTGAAAATTAGAAATCGAAAACCCATTTACAGAGGTTACCTACGTAAAGTCAGCCTATTTGTCTCCTGTGAAATCGAAACTTTACCCTTTGCCTCTCTCTTCCTTTCTCTTTTCCCACCCTTTGAAGCTGTCTTTCTCTCAACCTCTCTCTCTTGTGGGGAGGGAGGGGGGGGGGGGGGTCACAGCTCCACAATGGAGAAGTGATAAGAGAAGAGATAAGGTGATTGGGAAGAAATGAGGGAATTTCTTAAAGATATAGGGATGGACGGAAAGGTCGTTGTTGGGGAATAAAATGGAGACAGTGTTAGGGTGAAGCCAATTGTGGCACGAGATGAAAGCTTTTTTTTATCCTCGCTGAACAAGTAAAGTCAATCTTTTTTTAAAATGTATAATGTAAATATGTAGTTCAACATAGTGGCAATTTCTTTCTACCATTTTCATCATTGTAAGGCATTTTTTGAGAGTCTCAGGAAGTGACCTGAGTTACTGAAGAAGTAAAAATACTGTGGAAATTCACATTTGTTTTCAGGGAAAAGCAGCACCAATTGCACCTTTCTGAGCGTCCCGAGCTGCACAGGTCATAAAGCTTCCATCAGAAAAGTTGGTAGAGCCAAGTGCTGCTGGGACTGATGCTAATGTCACTAATGTCCCTCTGCATACTGGTGTGGGGAGAGATTCTGTGGTCAATGTATGGTCAGTGTAGGTGTAAATATCAGAGATCTATTTAAGTTACATGCAAATTTTATAAGAGTAAAGTCCACAGGTACAAATTTTAGGATCATATAGTATTGCAGTAAGAAATAAACCACCTTTGTGGTATAGAAACCCGAAGGTTGACACTGGATTTTATCTACTACTGCCCGAGAGCTTAGACTGGAACCACAAAATGTAACTTTAATTGATCCAAAATAAAATTCCTTGAAATTTAGTGGCTGAACAATAACACTGTGCACAATGTGATAACAGTGGCAAGGGTTCACAATCCAAGCCAGCAATTTGAACTCTAACTGCCCTTTTTAAATAAATGTACCTATACAAGTACAGGCTTTCCAACACAAATGTTTATGACCTTGGTGGATTTCACCCAGCACGAGGGTGAAGATACGCTCTATACCAGTTATTTAAAATAAAAGAAAGCTTGGTGAGAGGGTCATCTTGGGTCTTGTTTCTGGAATGTAACACCTCAAGCTACAGCCTAACATTTAGCTGTACCTGAGGTGGGTCAGGGGGTTTGTGGTGAAAGAGAGCAGAGAGACAGTGAATTTTAAGCTTGCAGAGATTTTTCCCAGGGTCAACAATTGGAGATTATTTTGATATATAGTCACACACGACTTTACAGTTACAGTTACAACACATATCTCAAGGTTTTAATGTATCTAGTGTCTGTTAATGAAACAAAATGTGATTAAATCGAAGGTCACACGGCAGGAGAAAAAAGCATTACACGAAGCCATCTTTGTTTACTGTTTCACACTCTGTACCAACAGTGACAGTGAAACACAGTTATGTCATGGCCAGCAAAAAGACAACAAAGATGATGAGACTCTGGTGGTCAAATTTTAGAAAGGAACAATAAATGCAAATGTACGTGGATATGAAAACTGTGCTTTTAATATATACTTGCAATAGTGTGGCTGTGGCTAAAGTAAATGTGAAAGAGAAAGACATGAAAAGATGGGTTGAATGATGAGGGTGTCAGATAGGGAGTTGTTAGATTAAACCCACGAAGTAGTTTAAGTAAATACAGCTATTTGGAGTAAAATAGTGCACAGAGCAGTAAAATTGTATTTTAAGAACACTGCAATACTTTCACAAAATATTTAGAAATTTGATTATATGATCAAATTGTTAGAATAACTTGGCATGCACTGTAAAAATTGATATTTTCGGGAAAAGCAGCACTGATGCAAGCTTTCTGAGCCTCCTGAGGAGCAAATATGTAAATAAATAACATCTAAAGAAATGATAAAAATAATGAAGCGTTGATGCATACACCTGGTAATATGAAGCGAGTTCACCATACCCATGATGTCTTTTGGTTATCTGGCTTTACATACCTGGCAATCAGGATAAGTGGTCACACTAAAGTTGTTATCAACTTGATAAGTTCACCGAGGGTTGCCCCTGTGTGTTCACATGAAAGAGGCAACGTGGGCAGCATCTGACCCGTCACAGCGTGGAAATCAGCTGCTCTATCTGCAGAGCAGCTGATTTTACAAAGAAAGATGAAACTATAGTTTGGGAAAAATATGAAGAAGTTACACACATAATACAGACTGAAAACGACACAGCTGCTAGAGCCAAGTCAGCATCACAGCTCTGATGGATTCTAATAGAGTATATCAATAAATTAGCATTAAAAGACAGAGTTGGTTTTTATTCTTTCTACTGCAGCCTTGGTGGTGTTTAATAATCTGAGTGCATTTCAGTATAAAAATGAAATTCAGTATAGTCTATATACAAATTTGATAAAAGGCTTATAAGTACAATGAGGTGCCCTGTTTTAGCATCATATATATATATCAAACAGGAGAAAAATGAATCAAGTTGCTGCTTCTTATAACTGATGCACATCAGCGAAAGCTTAGACCCTTTTACTTCCTGAACTCTGATGTCTGAGGGATGTTCCAGGAATGGTGGCATTATTTCCTGGAGAATTGGTTGATCCAAAGGCAGTGAATTCATACCTGTTGATCTCTTACCTTTTCTCTCAAGTTACAAGTTACCGTTATACCCTTGTAAGAAGTGAACCACTTTTGTAGTACAGAAAACCCAGGGTTAACCCTAAAGTTACCTTCTTACTTGATAAGAGGAAATCCTGCCTGGTTCTACAGGCCTAAGGCAGGTCTCCGGGCTTCAAACCCTGAATGTAAAACTCACAGGAACCACGAAATCTTTAAATGAGTCACAATGAAATTACTTGAAAGTGATTACTTGAAAAATAGACGTATATTTGGAGTTTAAAATCCAACCCAACAATCTGAACTCTGAACAACTCTCCTTTTAAATAAATATAGGTATACCAACACAGAGCTTCAAGTAGAAATCTCTGTACTTAAGCCTGGCGAGGGGTCAGCTTAGGTCTTGTTCCTGGAATCTATCTTCTTCCACACCTCCAGCTGAGTCCTGTATTAACATTTAACTGTACCTGAGGTGGGTCAAGGGGGTTGTGGTGAGAGCAGACAGTGTGCTTTAGGCTTGCAGACATTTAATGTGTCTAGTTTCTGTTAACAATGAAACAAACAGTGATTTAAAAGATGGTCACAAGGCAGGAAAACTAACAAAAGAATAAATGCAGATGCACATGGGCACACAAACTGTGATTCCATATATATCTGCAATAGTGTGGTCAAGGCTAAAGTGAATGTGAAAAGATGAGAGAAAGGAAAAAGATGAGTTAGAGTGGTGAGAGCGTGAGATGGGGCGTTTTTTAGAAAAATCCCAGGAGATAGTTTAAGTAAATACAGCTATTTGGACTAAAATAGTGAGATAACAGACTGATAAAACTGTACTTTCACTGTAACACTAGCACGGAACATTTATAAATTTGATTATCTGATCAAATTGTAAAAAGAACCTGGCATCTGACTGTAAAAAATATTAGATATTTGTGGTGAAAAGCTGCACTAATGGCAGCTTTCTGAGCTTCTTGAGCTGCACACATTATAAAGCCTCCATCAGAAAAGTTGGAAGTGAATGTAAATGACAGGTATTAATGCTTTTAAATGACTGGTTCTTTTGTTACTTTTTAAAAACTTTTGTAAAAACAGTAGCAGGGGGCTAAAGTATCCACAATGTTCTATTTTATGTCTAAAATAATAATGAGGAGACCTTAGACCTGAGCCCTGTGCCACGAACCGAGTTAAACAAACCCAGGATATCAGGATGATCAGTCACACAAAGGTTGTTATCAGCTTGAGAAGTTCACACAGTGTTTCCCCTCTGCGTGTTCACATGAAAGACGCGGCGTTGGAAGCATCTGACCACGCAGTGTGGAAATCAACCGCTCTATCAGCACAGTGGCTGATTTCCATAGTGTGATAGGACAAATGCTATATTAACATTTGTTTGTACCTGGTTGGGGGGGGGCGTGAGTCGGTTGTGGTTAAGGAAGAGGGGACAGTGTGTCGATCTTACAGGGATTTGTTCCAACTTTAAACCACCAAATAACGTGTGAATTATTTCAATAAATAGTTATACAGGAGTTTATTCAGTCGTGACACGTGTCAGGGTTTAAGTGTTTTTATTTGCAGTCAATAGTGAAACATAATGTGATTAAATAGAAGGTCACAAGGCGCGAGAACAAAGTGTATCCTTGAAAAGGCAAGTTTGTTTAAATGTTTGACACTCTGTACCAACAGCAACGGTGGAGCATAATTACATCATAGCCAAGAAAAAGACAACAAGACGAAGGTGGTAAGATGTTTGCAAGCAACAATAAATGCGTGTACGCACAAAAAAAAACCCCAAAGCAAAACAATGAACCAGTGCGTTCACATATTCCTGCAATAGTGCGGTCATGGCTAAAGTGAATGTGAAAGATAGAAAAAGATGGGTTTGAGTGGTGAGAGTGTGTTATTTAATGATGCGTGCTGGTTTGAGGATTTATGGTGAGAAATGGCATGGTGTGAGTGGGAGAAAAGAGAGGGGAGCGCAGAATGATGGAAAACAGGATTAGATAGACAACGCCGCGGGGAAGTGGTTTGGGCCCGTAGCGAGGAAAACTGTGCGAGTAAAGTGACAGAGAGAGCCAGTGTATGAAAGCGAGAGAGAGAGTGTTTGTGTGTTGGTGGGAGACGTAGGGCGGGAACAGAGTGGAGCCATAAACGAGTCAAGGTAGGAAATCGGGATAACCAAGAGCTGGCTAAAGAAGGAGTAAGGAGATGTTTTGGGAAAGACAGAAAGGAAGTAAGGGGAGAGGAAGCTGGAGAAGGGAGAGAGAAAGTCAGTGTAACTGTAACAGAGTCTGACACAAAGCTCTGACCTAAGCTAATAGCCTGTCTATTAATATCTCCTGCTAACGACTGCCACTCCCTGTCACAGAGTGACAGAAATCGTAATCCTTGTTCATCAGTTTTAACTTTTACTTCCTGAATAATGATCCTAATAAATTCTTTAAATATGGAGAGCAGAGTGACCTCCTGTGTGATATTTTATAATGACACTGCTGCAGTATCCTGGCAGCAGTGCGGCTGTGGGTTTAAAGGGCATCTGCTTGGTTGAAACTTTAGATTTACGAGAACGTGTAGGAGGGGATATGGATTGAGTAACAAATACTGTTAATGAAAACGGTACGGTGTGGCATGTGGTGAAATGCGCTTGTTCACGTTGTTGATAAGAGCGCTGACACCACTGCTATGTCTGCTGGTTGAAGCTACAGTCAGCAGAAAACTGTGTAATATAAAAGATGCAGACGTTAGGAGACGTTTGCATCTCTAGACCAAGCTAGGCTCCCGGTTACCCCTTGTTTTGTCTTTGTGTCAAGCTAAGTTAGCAGGATGTAGCTCACTTTAAACAGTTGCAGTTGTACGCCTCCACCAACCAGTCAAAACTGCAGTTTTGGGGCACGCTCACACCTGTAGTACATTTGAGTCAGAATCAGCTGATGAGTTTGTAAACTTAGAGCTTTTCCTTGAAATTTGGTTTCTTTTCACTGACAAAAACACCAACCGATGTCCAAGCAAATCAAACCGCACAAGAGAGCCTTCAGTCTGCTTTATTGCCCAGATGTGGGACAAGAGCAACAAAAGTAAATACAGGAAGAAGGTGCTACGTTCTGGTCTAGTGGATAACATTTAGGGTTTACATTAATTTTACAGCTAGCTGTCGTCTGTGTATTGTACATGTCTATGGTGTTCTGCCATCATCCCGCAATGCAAAACACACCTGGCTATGGGAAGATGCTCAATCTTGCAGTGTACACAAGCTACATGGGTTAGTTTGAGGTCAGATCACATTCTCACTATAAATAAACCATTATAGAGTTTGTTTGGAACCATATGGAGACCACCTCCTCCAAAGGGTCTCTGTGGGTTTGTTTTGGTCTGCACGCGAGTCCAATGACCATGTTCGCGTCTGCACAATGAATTGCACAACGGGAGAGTGCACAACCCAGAGTTTAGTGTAAACAGACATAAACATTGCAGATATGAAAAACACCCCTAAATCTCTTTCCATCCAGCTGTGGACTTTGACCTTTAGGGTATAAATTGTCTTTTTTTTAATCCTATTAGATATTTGTGTGGGAGTTTTTCATAATAGCATCATAGCTTCATAGCTTAAGGGCATTTGTACCAAATTTAGTGAGAAGTCTCTAAAGACGTTAAAGAGATTGATTCAAAACAAGAAGATAGATGGATAAATCGAAAACCTGAAAACATAATATTCCTTCCCCTGCATGTTACAGCTCGATGTGGTATGATTGTACTTGCTCTTTTTATGGGTTTTCATTGTGGATAGTACCCACTAATGTCTTTGGTACTAAGAGCACCTGCTTAAACGCTTTTTAGCAGCTTTTCCCCCCTCCCCCTCTGCTCACTGCCTTTAGCCAGGAGTCCAACTCAGCACCATGTACAGATATCTGAAATTTCTGTGTTTCTGGTAGAACCCTTGACATCACCCTTAGTAAAATTCCAGTGTGAATTCTGGAGCCAAGTATTTTGATCATTTTGAAATTGGCAGTGACAACTGAAGAGTGGATCTGACTGAGAAAATGAGGGACACTGTGTGCTTGTACAGTACTATTCAGTTACAGAGTGTACCTCCTGAAAACATAATCTGCGTTCTCAAATTCAAATTCAAATTCAAATTTTATTTGTCACGTACACAGTCATACACAGTACGATATGTAGTGAAATGCTTGGACAACTGCTCGTGACCTAAAGAAAACAAAAAAGGAAAAGGCTATGAATAAGATAGGAAATAAATATGAAAAATTAAAAAGGGTAAATTTAACTAGGAAGGAATAGAATATAAATTAAGGTTAAAAATGAAATAACTGTACAACACAAATTAGAATGAAGGGTAAATTTAACTGGGAAGAATAAGATAAAGATAAATATATAAATTAAAGTTGAAAATAAAATAACTGTACAACAAAATACACAATACACAATATAGAACTATATAAGAATGTATGAAGAAATCTAAATATAAATAAATATATACACAATAACAGCAGCTGTACAAGTATTAACCGGAAATGAAGAATATAGTGACCAGTGTTGTGCAAAACCAAAGTCCAGAAAGTCCAGTGTGTGTGTAAGAACCATATGTGTGGGTCAGTACTGTGTGGTGGTGTGATTGAGAGACCGTATCGCCTGCGGGAAGAAGCTCCTCCTCAGTCTCTCTGTGTTGGTCTTCAGGGAGCGGAATCGCTTTCCTGACCTCAACAGAGAGAACAGTCTGTTGTTGGGATAGCTGAGGTCCTTCACGATCTTCCTGGCCTTGGTCCAGCACCGCCTGCTGTAGATTGAGTGCAGGTCAGGGAGCTCGGAGCGGATGGTGCGCTCTCGTCCTTTTATCCTTTGTTTATTCTAATGGAGACCATCATTTACAAAACAGCTGTAATAAAAAGGTCTTGAAACTGGTCAATGGGACCATAAATATCAGGTAAGTGTTTTAGTGAGGTCAAAAACAATACCCAAAGGGTTGTTTTCTTATAGACTTTTTATCTTTTTTGTAGCCAGAGGAGCTGCCCTCTGCTGGTTATTACATATAATGCAGGTTCTGCATTGGCTTTACTTTTTAGAACCACAGATGCTTCCATGTACTTTGCAACAAGCGACACTCTTTTGATGAGCGTTATGTAAAAGAAAGAAATAACAATAACCAAAAATCTGTTTTGTCACTTCTCTGCATTTTTGTCTGTGCACTGTGAAATGAATAAGGAGAAGTGCTAATGCTTGTGTAAACACACGCTAATGTTCCTCTCACTTGACACATTCTCAATTAAAACTTGATTCTAATGTGGCTAGAATTTGATTTACTTATATCTTACGTTTTTCTGTCTTCATTGTTAATTCTGCTTTAATGCACATGATTACATACATTTTAAGCACATCTTGAAATACCTCTCAGCCTCATTGAGGTCAATAAATAACAAACAGCTCAGAAAGCCTCAGGAGCCATCTGATTCAGTTAGTGTAGGTAATCTGTTTGTGTCAGTGAAAAGCTAAAAACTGCAGCGTCCTGCTCATCGTAAAAACTAACGACTGGTTTTATCTGGAAGTTGTGATGGACGCACTTTGACTGGAAAAAACTCAAAATCAGCAGTCACATTTGGAAGATGAGCAAAAACAAAGACAACAAATTTGACTAAAAAAGTGTGAATTTTTTTGTCTTCCTACATTTTTCAATAAATAAAATTTCAATAAAATTTGATGAACCTTAATTAGTTTATAAAACAGTTCCTTCTTTGTCCCAGACTGTTCCTTCATTTGGTAGGAGCTCTTTTTTTCTACAGAAATGGGAAGCTAATGGGGTTCAAAATCTGTAATCATCTGACCTACAGCTGCATTACAAAATACTAGGAAAACATTAAAAGCCTTTGGACAAAAGGAAAAGACTGCAACAAGTGAGAAGAAAAGATGGAATCATCTTTTAAACCTGTGCTGAACAAAGGTCAAACTTCTCTTGGTCCAGAAAAAGCAAGCACAGGTTAGAGATGCAGATGATACAACATTAGCAAATAGTTGTGCTACACTAATGGCTCCATGTTTCTCAATGACAGTTAGGTGGCGTTTTGAATAATCAGCAAAAGAAATACAAATAATAGTCAACGAATGGATTCTTTTCCCTTTTCCTTTTAAAAGTACATATTTACATCGAGTTGTGCATCACTAACAAATTGCTTTATAAACACTACATATAGCAACACTGTCCAATCCCTCCTGGTTTGTCTTATTGGCTTCTTTCTAAACTGTAGTTGTTGCCTCCTAACATTGTCTTGCATCTCATCCTTGCACCTTCTGCCTGCTCATATGGCCAGAAAGATTATTCAAAAAGATGTAATGCTGCAAACAAGTCTGTGCAACACACGCAGGTTTCGTTAAGTGGGAGGTCTTTGCTTAGTGAAGCATCTTTGTCTGTGTCACACGCTCCAATTAAAGACGTCTGCATCCTGAAAAGCTTAACTCTTTTGAGAACAAACGGAAATATTGTAGATGACAGTAGATCCTTCTATTTTCTGTAAACAGAGCTAGAGAATGGTGTGTGGCAAAGATGAGGCTCTTCCCTCATCTCCTCTCGTAATCCAGACCGCCTGCCTGCCTGTCTGTCTTCTTTCTCCCTGTCTCGCTGACCCTTGACACGTACGCGCATACGCAGACCAATACACACACACAAAAGTATGCATGAGACAAAACACACACTTGAATGTTTTGCTGCCTCTCTGCCTGCCCCACTTTGCTCCTTTCTCAGTGGTTATGTAAAAATGGGACTAATGTGTTATCAGTGCGCCACCACAATGCAAAATACCATACATCGAGTAACAGTGTTATGTCACTGTTAAGCGGCGCATTTAACCCTCTGTAATGGATGGCGATGGGGAGCAGTGAGACGTATTAACAACCCAATATAGGCGCAAGTACAGCGGCGTGAGACGCGCTGGTGATCGCTGCTCGCTCTCTTCACAGAGAGGGATCCTTGCAGCGAGTGTGGGAGGAAGGGAGGAGAGAGTGAGGTAGCAAATAGGTTTTAACAAGTTGAGAAGAAGAGAAGAGAGAGACAAGAGGGTAATAAAGGACAGGCGGAGACATAAAAGCTGACATTGCAGATCCACACTCAGTGGGAGGTCCAAAGTGTTGTGTACTTCGCGCACCTCTGGAGTTTCTTTGTCTCATTTAGTGTTTCCAAATGCACTGCTGATGGCTGTGTTTGCCCATTTGCATGAGAGGGAGGGAGAGACATGTCCTGGCTGTCTGTTGCTGCGTTCAGCGACTGTCAGAGCCACCAGCATGGCTCACACACACACTCACACACATACGCTACATATTAATGAACTGTAGTCAGTTCCTTGGTATTGCTAGCATGACCCACTGAAACGGAGCAGTCCCTTAGACAAGAGGCCACACAGACACGCAGCACATTAGCCACGCATGAAGCCTCATGCCGCAAGAAACATCAGTACAGCCTTAGCCCTCCCCTTCATTTTCTTGCTGACCTCTCTGGCCTCCTGCTGTCTCTTTCCCTGACCACCCTCACATGCTCCTTCTATCTCTTGCTCATGTGATTCACACATCACTCACTCTTCTTCTTCTTTTTCACCCATTTTCACCACTAGCATCTTCAGTCTCCAATAGAAAATTAGCTTAAGGACTGCTTTTTTCCCCCCCCCGACGCAAACATATATCAGCACAAAAATATGTGCACACATCATAAACAAGGATTTAATTTGTGTGTTTATGCAAAGCCAGCGTTTGCTATTCAAACCAGCCGACCACAACCAATTACAACCAATCCAATTACTGTCTACATGCAACACTTGATATCAAGAAAAGTGTGCTCGGGCCTCTGCGAACAATGCCGCGATTCAAACGAGCACACGCTGCCGATTGTGCGCGCATGCCAGTGTGTGTGCATGTCGCCATGCTGGCTGACCCGCAGGTTATTCCCCGGGTTGGCTCGTCGTCATGTCTGATTGGCTGCCTGCCGGTTTCATCACATTGCGCCAGAGACAGAAGCAGACCTTGTGGCCTCCTCACCTACAGGTCTCTCTCTCTCTGTTTCTCCTCCTCTCTGTCTCTTTCTGTCCCTCGCTGTTTGCCTCTCAGTCCGATTGAGCCGAGCTTTGAGGCGAGTGTTGGCTGACTTTGGTTTTGTCTGGCAGGCCGAGCTGTGGGGAAGCACTTTGATTGAAGAGACAGAACAAAAGCTCACACTGCTATCTTTGAAGCAGCTGTCCTCGTCCGCAAGATGGTCTCACAGATGATACGCACATGGCAAAGAAATCCACGTGAAGACACTAACGCACGTGCATACGGGATGGTTTACTCATGCGACAATAGGTCAGCTGACAGGAACAGTTGTGGCACCTGTAATGTATGTAGAAGCAAACAAACATCCCTCTCTCTCGCCTCATCCAGCATATGCTTCTCAATTTTTTAACAATTAGGGTTTTGTTTAACACACCAGATAACAGTAAAAATATCTCGCTCTGGCCTACCTGCACTCTCAAATCACTACATATTTAATTTCCTGCAATTTAAAGTAAAAAAGATAAAGATTCTTATATTATAGAGCTAAATTTTGTCTATTTTCTCCCCTTTAAAAAAATTATTTTCTCTGAAAATTCTATATTAAAATATGCAATTTAAAGTGTGAATCATGCTATACATCCATCCTTCCATTTACTTATCCATTTACGGGGCGATCGTGGCTCAAGAGTTGGGAGTTCGCCTTGTAATCGGAAGGTTGCCGGTTCGAGCCCCGGCTTGGACAGTCTTGGTCGTTGTGTCCTTGGGCAAGACACTTCACCCATTGCCTACTGGTGGTGGTCAGAGGGCCCGGTGGCGCCAGTGTCCGGCAGCCTCGCCTCTGTCAGTGCGCCCCAGGGTGGCTGTGGCTACAATGTAGCTTGCCATCACCAGTGTGTGAATGGGTGGATGACTGGATATGTAAAGCGCTTTGGGGTCCTTAGGGACTAGTAAAGCGCTATATAAATACAGGCCATTTACCATTTATCCACTTATTCAGCTGTAGTCTGTCCCAGCTGACGTGGCATGAGAGGCAGATAACACACTCTGGACAGGTCGCCAGTCCATCACAGGGGTAACACAATGGCACAGACGCTCACATCCATATCGACAGCCGATTTAGAATAACCGATTAACCTTACACGCTTTTCTCTGGACTATCAGGGAAAACCTGGGGGAAACTACAAACTGAGAAAGGCCACAGCCAACCAGGAGGTCTGAACCAGGAGCCTCGCTGCTGTTACTGCCAAACAGTGCAAATTCATGTTGCCACGCTTACATTATCCTGAAATTACATGTAAGTTCAAATCAAGTCAAGTGTTAACAAATTTTAAAATAAAGGACTAAACTAAACTGGCAGTAATAGATTACATTTTCTAATATTTATTGCACTTCCCCAAATGTCCACTCAAAAGTTGACCTTCATCACTTCTTTTACCGTCTCACTGCCGCTCCTTTGTTTTGCTATAACTGAAAAAATGGAGGTGGTGGAGAGTAGAGAAAACACAGATGGTGCCATGTGGCGTTTGCTGCACATGAGCTGATGAGCGAGTTAAGTCTGCCTCTGAGAGATGAACCAGGTTCAGAGTTCAGACAGAAGAGCCAGAGCCGGCCGGCTCCTGGTATTCTCAGCTCAGCGGTAATGATAAACATTACAGCAAACTAATGGATGGGCGAGTCGGTCACCGCGGCCTCTGATGCCGCTTTATCTTCTTTCTTAACACCCAACACCAGATTGCTCACAACCTCCATGGCCCCGGACAGGAATGTGCGCTAAGCAAATCACTGACCGCACGGGCCGTCAATAAAGCTCGGGTTTGAATTTCAGTCGTGCCGTGAGCGGGGGGAGGGAGGGACGGAAAGACGGAGGCAGGGAAGCAGAAGGAGGGCGCTGATGAGGGGAGGAGGGATAGAAGGAACGAAGGGAAGGATGAAGGGGTCAGTCCTGTGAGATAAGGAAGGGCAGGGAATGCGAAATGGAGTATGAAAGCGAAAACAGATGGAGATATTTTACATAGAGGCAGATAGATGGTTGACAGGAGGCGCGACAAGGGGACAGGGTGGAGAGATAATTACAAAGATAGAGAAGGATGTAAATGACAGGAATGAAAAGGAAAGGGATTATAACTTTACACTATGGTGGCTAGATTGGTAGTGGCACACAGAGAGAGACAGGGGGAGGACAGTGGCACAGAAGACGAGAGGAGCAGGTGATGTCAGACAGAAAAGACTGGAAAAAGAGCGCGTTTGAAGGGGAGTAAGGACAAAGAGTGAGGGAGAAAGTCCTTGCCAGAGGGGACAAAAACGTCAAATAGCAAACACTTGATTCATTTCTCTTGTGTGTGTGTGGTTTTTTTGTTTTTTCTCTCTCTCCTTTTTTTCCGCTCCTGGATGTCAGTTGTGGCTGTTTGTGTTCTGACACACATCTTTGAAGGACTACACACGCCTACGTACGGCATCAAACCTTAGCCAGGTGCGCACATACACAGCACCTTCCGTAACAGCACAACAACGGTCTCCCAAGACATACCAGCATCTTTTCATAATCCTGAAATTGGCTAAATCAAAGTGCTTTTTACAAGAAAGCGAGTCGGTTTGTGTCAAGAGAGCTCCACAGCAGCTGAGGTGAGCAGGTGGCACATCTGGTTTCAAAAGAGATATTTTTAAACCCAGAAAGGAGCAGTATACCAATGACTTTCCTTTACTATTGTTGCATTCACATGTAAAATTAGCATTTGGCAATATGTGGGGGATAGTGTAGTGAAAGCGGAGGTGTAGTGCATCCCTGGATAGCTGTAAAGTCTGGGAAAGTCAGCTTACTATGAGTCAGAGCTTTTTTTAAAGTCAAATGACAAGAAGGAAATCAGTGTCATCAGTGTCTGGTGATATCAGGGTTAAAACTATGCTTTGTGTATGTTCGACTGAATATAAAGAAGGTATTTGACTCGATGAATAACACAGCTGAGTACAAGATCAGTGTAAAAGTACAGTTGGACCTGAATTTAATGAAGAATGAACAGACTTAGTTCAGTTAGCTCCTGTGAGAATGATCAACCAGGCCATGTTCTCCTGGCTGCATGAAGATCCACATATACTCTGTGCAAGGAATGTGCACTAATGGGAATAGGAGTTGGGGACACTGGAAATTTGGTCAGAAACAATCACACTGGCTGTCCCTGCATGTCTTAATGTTGTCTTGTTTCTCTGGAATAAATAATTCCACCAAGTCCCTCTGACATGTTTTTCTTTTAAATAATTGTTTTTCATCAGGTTTTTTTAGTTTGTTCGGGTTCAGTAAGTTCACTTTAATTGCAGTGAAAATGTTACAGTATTTACTTTAGGGCAGTATTTAATTTTAAGAAAATAGTATTGTATTTTGTATATATTCATTTTGTTTTTTTGTTTTTTGTTCCTTTTAAATACACTTCAAGAAGATTGTAGGGGAGTAAAAACAAGTGCAAAGTTACTTCAAAATCCATTTTGACATACATGACATAATTTCTAATATAATTATTTTGTATTATTCTTTATACTATATATATACATATATTACATGTATAGCATCATATTTAAATCTTTATACAGTACTTTCTATATGTTGACAATACAAACCACACTTGTAAGAATCATGCAAGTGTATGATTCTAAGTTTTTGATCAATCATTAATTTTACTTGTTTTTAGTTTTAGTCTTTGTCAGTATTATGAAACATACTGCGATGGAGCATCTCATTACTTGTCTTATTTTAATAAATGTTCATAGGTTGGGGTTTTGTTGTTTTTTTTTTCAGCTCTTGTGAATACACACCTTTAAAAAAAACAAAAAACAATTAAACAAATTTAATTGAAAATAATGCAAACTATCCTAAAACTAAACATTTTCCAAACCCCCCCAAAAAACAAACTATAGCAGATTTCTCTGGAAACTGAAAAGTACATCAGTAAAAATAAACTACACAAAAAAAGCAGAGTGCAGTACACTACAGTATTTAAAGTTAAATGGTAAATGGCCTGTATTTGTATAGCGCTTTACTAGTCCCTAAGGACCCCAAAGCGCTTTAAACTGCATTCAGTCATCCACCCATTCATACACACATTCACACACTGGTGATGGCAAGCTACATTGTAGCCACAGCTGCCCTGGGGCGCACTGACAGAGGTGAGGCTGCCGAACACTGGCGCCACCGGACCCTCTGACCACCATGAGCAGGGTGATGTGTCTTGCCCAAGGACACAACAACCGAGACTGTCGGAGCCGGGGCTCGAACCTGCAACCTTCCAATTGCAAGACGAACTGCCAACTCTTGAGCCACGATCGCCCCATGCAATATCAAAGTGGCAACAATTTTTTTTTTTCAGAATTGGACAATAAATATTTAAAATTGTTCTTTGGATCATAAAACCTGTCATGTATATTAACTGTACCCTCCTGTGTATGCGTGTTTTCCCACGTTCCCAATTGTAGAGAGTGTGAATTCCAACTAGAGATGGACCGATCCGATATTACGTATCGGTATCGGTCCGATACTGACCTAAATTACTGGATCGGATATCGGAGAAAAATAAAAAATGTAATCCGATCCATTAAATATCATGAAAGCACCTCACAAAACTTGCAACACGCCGTAACTCACCTCAGAACGTTAGCACGTCAGAGCAGTATGCATCACGTGATAGAGCGGCTGTGGCATGCGGGACCTGTCGGTGGTCTGGATAGCATGTGGAGCTTCGCTAGCAACCCGGCATTTCATCTCCGACAAAGTTATCCCGAGAGAAGTAAAGCAAGTGTGTAAGTCCATCTCTGAATGTTTGTAAAGCATTCCTGCGTTAAGCTTAACGAGCGACTGCCTCTTCTTGCTGCTACTTCAATCATGAAACTGCTTAACGATCAGCTGATCGGCTTTTCTGTCGCGAGTCCGTGTCTCTAGTTTGCTTTTGGCCCACTTTGCACCAGAAAGAGGAAACCAGCGGCTGAACAACAGCAGCACGTTTAAGCTTGATAAGCTGTTGTTAGAATTTATTTAATATTACTTTCTACACCAGGATCTTTTTCTACGTAGCTGACGCTGGTAACTGTGCAGGGGCGGATCTAGCAAAGTTTAGCCAGGGGGGCCGATAGGGCATGAACAGGGAAAAGGGGGCACAAAGACATACTTTTCTTTCTTATTCTCATTTAAAATGTCTAGCTTTTAATAAATAATTATCTGACACCCAAAGTTTTAATTTGATGCAAAATGAATAGAAGTCAATTACTGTATATAGTAACTATTAAGTCTAATATATATACCCTAGTAAGCTATAGTACTTTTTCCTTTGGGAAGGTACCATCTGTGCAGTCTGCAATTTTGTTGAAGAAAGATGTTGAATCTATTTAATATTTCTTGAAAAATAATTGATTTCTGTGCATTTTTTTTCACACTGCATCAAATTAAGGTTGATTACGTTGATTAAGCATCATGAGGTGGAGTGTGAGGGGTGGTTCCCTATTTTTTATTTATTTATTTTTGTTGTTGCTGGGAGTTGGAACCCTATTAGTTAGGTTGCTTAATATTTACGCTAAGTACTCTTTAAAATACCAGAATAGGGAGGATGGTGTAGGTTTAAGTTTATTAGATTGATCAGTATTGCTGAACTATGAAATATTTTTTTTTTGCATATAGGTATAACAGAATAGCTTTAGTGTAGTTGTTGTTTTAAACTTGAGTATGAACTTATACAAAATGCAGCAAGATATTTAAAAAAAAAACAGTTTTGTTGATTAAAAAACATTATATCGGATTCATATCGGTATCGGCAGATATCCAAATTTATGATATCGGTATCGGTATCGGACATAAAAATGTGGTATCGTGCCATCTCTAATTCCAACCAGGAGTTCCTACAACTTTGAACCTCCACACATACACATAAAGTCTGAAAACAAACACTCGCATCTTGTCGGCCGTGTATTCTCACCTCGCTCTTCCAAATAAAATAAAGCGAGAGCTTTCTGCTGACTGGAATGCTCTCGTTAGCCTGCAGAGTGCAGTAACTAGAGAGCAGTGCCCATTAGCAGATTGATGTTATGCTCACCTGAGCTGACAACTTTTAGGGGAAGCTGGATGAAGGAAGGCTGACTGAAAGAGTAAAGAGATTAGATGGAAACGAAGCCCGTCTTGTAGCTGTCCTGTTTGTGTGTGTTCCCGTCTCTGTCTGCATGGATGATGGAATTTGACGCTGACTTAGTGTCAGACTCCTCGCTGACACATAGTGTAGTTAAAGATTAGAGAGATGTGCTCGAAAAAAGGGATGAGATGAAAGTAGAGAGATGGATAGATTTGGATGCACTAGTGCTTTGTGGTAGGCTGTGTTTTTAGTTGTCATCTCTGTAAATTTTGAATAAATGAAAATGGACTTTCTGCCCAAATAATTTTCATTTTCTTCCTCTTCGCCCTTGCTTCTTTTATGCCTTTCTCCTCTTCTTCTTCCGGTATGCTAACATGTCTGTTTGTCTATCTGTTTGCCTGTCTGTCTGTCCACGTGTCTCACTCTTTTCCCCTCCCTGCGTGGCTTATATTAAATTTTAATTCCCTGCAGTGGAGGGCCGGAGAGCCTGACAGTGACAGAGCCTGACAGAAGTGTGGCAAAGAAAATAAAGACAGTGTGACAGCTTAGTGGGGTGGCACATGCATGTGGATGTGTGTTTGTTTATGTCTTTGAGACAGTCGAGACATTTGCTTGTGTTTCTCTGTGTGAGGACTCTTTTCGCCTGTTGTTATGTTGCTGCTCTTTGTAATGTCTTTACATCAACATGAGGAACTTCGAGTGAAAAATGTACACGAATCAGTGTCAAATCTCTTCCCTCTCCTAAAAAGTATTTGCTCGGCTGTGTGTACGTGCTTTTGACTGTTATTGCGTGTGCGCTGTCAGCAGAAAGTTGGTGTTGAAACTGATAAACCATTATGCACAACGTGGGAGTGCATGTTTGTGTGCCATTTGGTGTGTACGTAAGTGTGTGCGTGCACACCAGTGTGTGTTAGGTTTAATGATCTTTTTGATGGTTTTCTGTGGCGCGTATTGAGACGGATGGTCCATATGCTCTTTATGGCCCATGCATATTTCATATTCCAGCAGCAAAGCAGAGCAGAGCAGGCATTGCTTATATGGCCAGGATGTTGCACTGGGACGTGGGCTGACTTTATGAGAGCTCATATACCCATCCCACAGCTTTGTCCCCTTTGAATAAATGGCCGAGTACGAATAAATACAACACATTTCAGAAAGATGTCCATAAACCTTAAAGTTGGGCAAAGGCACGAGATCTCAAACGGACCCATGTGGCCATCGGTTACATGATTTAACATTGGTTTACCAGGTGTACGTTTGCATGTCGTTTAATGCAAAGGACATCACTTGACTTGAAGTCTTTACATAAAAATGCTAACTTTGCTTCTTTCCATTCCCACATAAGAAAACACACAAAAAACACACAATAGTGATTGAACTGATTCCATTTTCATTTTCTCTTCTCTCTTCAGAAATACCTCTGGGCACATGCAATGTGATGCTTTTTATGCCTCCAGCAGCAACTGCAGTTTGTTTTTGGAATAAAAAGATGAAGAGTTCAGTAGTTAGAATGAGAGAAAAGACTGAAACCCAGAAAAGCTCATCAAAGAAAAACCATATCACCATGATGTATTGTTGGTTTTTTTTCTCATCAGTCTCTGCAAAAGATGTGAAGTCACATGAAGTACACGCACAAGAACATAGAAGGAAAAGAAAACTTGATATTTTTCCCATGTTTATGATACTATTTAATTTTTTAGAAGTCTTATACTCCTTTCAAATGCAGGTGTTCTGCATTTGTGAACCACTTGTACATAGGGATGGGTATCGTTTAGGTTTTATCCGATACCGGTGCCAAATCGGTACTTTTGAAACGGTGCCGGTGCTCAAACGGTGCTCAAAAGAATGGAGAACACAAAATTGGTCCAAAAACCTCTTATGTTCAGCTGTTTTTTGTAAAAAGATAACAATGTTAGCCTTTTCTGCAGCTATGGGGCATATATGGTATCACTCTTGGCTGGAAGCAGTGCTTAAACAATGGAAAAAACACAAACTTTGTCCAAAAACCTCTCATGTTTAACTGTTTTCCACTTTTTCTTTGGTCATTTTAGCCTTTTTGGCCAGGGTGAAGGGAGTATCTGCCATTAAACAAGAAGACAGCCGCATGTAGCTATGATGATGTTTGCTAGTTCACCTTACATGCATTAATGTAATAACGTGGTTAGCCTACTCAACGTAAATTACACACGAACAACAATTAGCTACTCACGCAGAAAAGAACGGCTGCTGCTGCCATCATCATCCATCATCATTTCTGCTACACTGGCAGGGCTAGGGGCCAGGACTCTCCTCTTCGTGTTTTTGGGGGATGTTGCATAACAGGCAACCCACCCGCAGTAGATGCGCTCGGTGTGAGGTCTCGCAGCAAGCTATCAAATACGGCGCATTTCTGGGCTTTTAAAAAAAACGCTATGCGTCGCCAGGTGTTTCATCGGATTTGAGGTGTTACCTCCTTTGACAGTATCACAGTATCAGCTTGAAGCACTTGTTGCTGCTGAGTTTGCATCTTTTGCTGTGAAGTACAGCCAGACTTTTGACCGCTTCGCCTTGGACATTTTTAATCTGTAGCTCTGCTCTACAAGAACGTACGTACCTGGGCCCGCCTACTATCCTCGGAAACGTAAAATGATTGGCTAGAAGTGTATCACAGCTCAGGAAAAAAAAGCACCGAAATAAAGCACCGAAATGTGCGCTGCTTTTCGGTCTGGTTACTACCGTTTATGTCAGAACCGGTGCCATCATGGCACCGGACACCGGTACCCATCCCTACTTGTACACTTGTGTCCAAGTATGCGCTTTGTAGTCGTTTCAACAAATCAGCTTTGGATCGCCTTCAGACTGTGCATCAGCAGAAGATCGCATATCAATCCAGTGTTGGCTCCAGAGGTTGCTGCTAGCCCCACACAACCTGTGGTGATCAGGCTTTTCAGGCAGTGGCACCAAGGTTGTCTTCCACTGTTATTACACTGTATAGACGCCACTGACTGTTTTAAAAAGCAGTTGAAGACATTTTTATACAGACAAGCCCTTAATTAACTTGTTGTTTTATGTTGAATTCTATTGCTTTACGTTGTTATATGTTACACTTTTATTTCTTGTGTTTTGTTGTGAAGCACTTTGTGATTATTATGTGTGCATTCAGTAAACCCCTGGGAGACACACAAACACAAAGTCCAGATGAAAGCACAGACTGTCACATGATGATTGGCAGGTCGCCGCCACATCGAGAGGTGTATCGACTTCATGAGAGAGCGTGTGTGTGTGTGTGTGTGTGTGTGTGTGTGTGTGTGTGTGTGTGTGTGTGTGTGTGTGTGTGTGTTTGGGGGGGTGGGGGCAGATTGACAGAGGAAGACAGAAAGGGAGGCAGAGGTGTCGTCAGAGGAGGAGTAAGCAGACGTCAGAAAGATTGAACCTGAAATGAAAAATTGAACAGGAGACGGATGGAAGGACGCTGATAAGGATGGACAGACAGAGGAGGGAGAGTAGGGCAGAACGAGTGATAGTGTGTGTGTGCTTTTGGGGGGATGTAGGAGGGGATGTGAGACGGATGTTGCACTGATAGACTGTCGAGTCTGACAGAGTCTGCTCATGTTCAGCAGAGAGAGTCAGCCACATCATCAGACAACGACGACGACACCTGCAAACGTGCACAGACAGATGCACGATAAGCTTATAAAATCCACACGATCTAAGGCTTCTAGCTCATAATCCTACACTATCAGTTTCACTCACTGTACTTCAGTGCATTTACATTACTATGGCAAACGAGGCTAGCCCGTGTCCCTTTGATTATCTAAACACCGCAGTGATACTGTGCAAATAGTCCACTTTACTGGTTTATTGTCCTGCAAATTAAAATGGCGTTTCTCTGAAAAGCACTATACCCGAGTGCGAGGAGGTTTTGTGCAGCAGGCCCCATTCAGAGCTGACCATTGGCTCTCAGCATTTCTCAGGCCTGATTAGGGGGAATGATTGAGCATATAGTGAAGCAAAGCATATACAGTTGCAATGAGTAACAGAGACCACCCCCACTTCCTTGCACACAGTCGCTGAGTGATTAAGTATACTCCCCAAAGTCAAAGTTTCTGTTTCCGCACCAGTCACCGAGTTGAGTTAAAAAACTGGCATTGATAGATTTTTAGCTCATTTATCACCCAACAAAATCCGTTTGTTTCTGTTATCACTTTGGCCCGCACACTGGAGAAGGTCTTAACGCTGAAACATCTGTGCTCCGCTTGTCTTTTATGTTCAGCTTTGATAAAGAATAAAAATAGAAAACTCTCAAGATCAAGTGAGGCAGAACATTGTGCAGGTTTTTTTTCTCTCCGTTCATTGTTTTACTCCATTGATTCCATCTTTCCTAAACGGCTAATTGAATGCTTGCTGTTTCGATTAGCACCGCGCTTCAGTCTGCATTCTTTAATTTCAGGCCTTTTTGAGCTAGTATATGCGAATATATGTAATTAATTCTCCCCGTCACAATGCATTAATAGAAATGTTAGAGCTCAATGTCATCTCCTATCTGACAAGAATACCCAGACGCTTTTAAACACTTAAATACTTCATGCTGGCGCCTGCTTGTCCAACCAAGTCCACTATGTGTCTCGCCACTTTGATGTATCTTACCCTGAGAGTAACAAAGCTTATAATTGCCTTTAAAATGTGCTTGTTCTGATGTTATTTTCTTTTTTACTGACAACATTGAAAGGTCACAGGGGGCTTTTTGTTATAATGACATAGTACTCAGAAGACGTGGGAATCGCAGAGAAACACATTATATACTAACTGCAATAGTGCCATCTAAACCTCGTATCACAGCACAGCGATGCCCAGCACAATTCAAGGCAGTAATCATGGGCATATGACAATATCTGTGGAATAGAAGAGGAAAGATACCCCTAAAAGGCAAATAGGATGAGTTATGTGTTTATTCACTGTATTGTGTTATCATTGTGTGGGTATATCATCATCATTCTTGTGTCATTTCACATAATTAGCTCTCTCTCGCTGTCTGCTCTGCCTATCCCTCCTTCCCAATCAGTTTCTTCTCCATCTCATGTTGGTAAACTTTTCTCAACTTTTCCCTCATATATTTTTTATAAGCGCCCACCTCGATGAGTCATAAAGGAGTAAATCTGGCAAGTCAACCCCGTCAGCTGAATCCATTTAGCTCGACTTTGTGTTTAATAAAAATATCAATATTTAATCCGGTTTGTCCGTAAAAAATTAAAATATGTTGCCATGTCTTGGTAAGTTAATTGTACATTTTCGGGAAAAAGCGCTTCTCTTTGGGGCAATCCCCTCCCCCCGTTATGTACAAGTGAAGCACTGTATGTCTGACTGGTCGTAAAGGACGTGACCGACTCGAGTTTTGCCTGTAGCCGTTAAAAACACACCCCTGCTCTCTCCCACTGCTTTTAGCCTTTATTTTTATGTTCATTTTGCAGCCGGACTGAGACGTAACAAAAGAAACTCTCCACCTAAAAACAGTGTGAAACCAAATTTGCCACAGTAATAGCTGATGATTTGTGATAATGGCAAAGAGTAATAAGTGGTACTTAATTAGCCATTAGAGACACAGAGGGGAGATGGTGGATAAAGAGGGGATGGGTTTTTTGCACAAAGCAATGAACCCCTGTAGTCCGCCCCCTCTCCTATTTTTTTCTTCTTCTTTTTTTTGCTACAATAGCACCATAGCAAGGGCTTCTTCAGTCGTCATGGAGACTAATGTTGAAAGCCAGCTGTGGTTTTGTCTTGGCAGCCCATTAGGCTGGAGCTCGGTTGGCACTTCTCTCGGTTTCTTTTTTTCTTTGTGGCTTTGCCTCCTTTGACTTACAATGGTGAAATATAGTCTCTCTGGTTTTAACTTGAGTTTGCGATATTGGCTGAGGGTCATATAAGGGTTTTAAATTCTTCTGAGCTTTTGTTTCACCTTGTTTGAAGTGCTCGTTGAGGGATACTTTTTCTTGCATCACCCGAGTTGGTCTCACAGAGCAGCACAGCTGGGTATGGCACAGAAAATCAACTCACTGAGTTTTAAAGAGTTTGGTTAAGTAGCTCCAGCTTCTATATGGTAGACCCCACCCACCTTACAGTTCAAGTAGGTTAAAACAAGTTCAAGCAGATAAAGAATTATCTGCCTGACCCTGCTCTGCTTGATGGATGGCGTTTCTTCTCATTCTACATTGTCCCTACGCCTGGCAAGCAGCGTTTCTTGCCCCGGATCCCTTATTAAAGTGGCTCAAGAGAGGGATCTGAGTAATGTTTTTGTTGTTGTTGAGAACCGTTTATCCCAGTGCTGGAGCTCTTTTCCCCACAGCCCTGATATTCAAGCCTCCCTGACCCAAACACATCAGTCAACAGGACATTGGTGCCGTGTGACTCGGCCAGGAAGTGGGCTGAGGCAGGCAGGGAGAGCGATTGTTATGCAGCAGATTGATCAGGTTTCACAGGACACCGCAAAACTATCAATCTGTAGGACTGTACACACAGCATGAGTGTTTGGGGGTCAAGGCTAGAGTTGTGTGTTTGGGGCGGGGAACGCAAGAATCAATAGCTGGGTCAGAGGGTAATGTCTCACTGAGTGCTGAGTCTATACACAGCCATCAGACAGGATCACTATCAATCATGGGAGAGCTTAGGGAACATACACTCTCTGCTCTCAGTGCGTCTCTTTGCCTCTGCTGGCCCAGTGTCTGATGGGATCACTATTGCTCATGTAAGGGCTTTAGGAACAGAGACAGAGGGAGATGTGGGGAAACAGAGGGATAGAGCAACGCAGGGTGGATTGATGGCAACAAAGTGACAGAATAAGAAGGAAAGATGGGTTTGTATTGGCAGACACATGGAGGGTGACACTTGGGGTTTGGGAGATAAAAGAAGCCTTAAAGTGAAGAAAGTCTTTGGAGCGTAAAATAGGCTGTGTGGGTGGGATGGTGGTGAAATGGACAATAAATTAAAGCTGAAAACAAAATCAATAAACACGCAAATTAAGGTAAAGACCACAAGTCCCGGTCTTACTCACAGGTTAAACAACATTTTTCTTAATTGAAGTATTCTGTCTTTCCTCCTTCCTGGTGTTGTCGTTCACGCTTTTATCCGCCTTCGTCTCTGATCTGTTTTTTTTTTTTGCCTTTTGTCTTATTCAGCATGTGTTTTTTTTTTCCCTCTTTTTGTTTTTTTTCCGACCTCGGCTTTTGCCATCTGGTGTTCCATGTGCGTTTGTTCATTTTAATTTCCTCACATTCATCCATCTGTGTCACGAGTGTTTGAACAAGAGCCACAAAAAGCGCATGTATGATTGATTGCAGAAACACACGTGTGGAAGAGAACATGCTTATTATTATACATAATGGTGTGGGAGTGTGTTCGCCGAATGTGGCTCTGCGTGCGAGCGAGACGGCTCGGTTCAAAGGGCTAATAACGCTCGCCATTAGGTTTTGTGCTGCTGGGACAGTTTCTCTCTCTCACCGTGCAGTCAATATCCACAGACACCGAGAGGAAGGGAAGAAGGGAGACGGAGTGAGCGGACAGGACAGTGAAAAAGTCAAATGAGAGCTGAGAAATTAAGCAAAAGAGGGAGTGATTTGGACAATGCTACTTGTGTGATCATTTCGGTGCTTTGTGTGTGTGTGTGTGTGTGTGTGTGTGTGTGTGTGTGTGTGTGTGTGTGTGTGTGTGTGTGTGTGTGTGTGTGTGAGGCCACCTGGGAATAAATCCTGTTACCTGTAATATTTTGATCAATTACCAACGATGAAACATCGCTCAGCAGGCCTGGGCTGTATGTGTGTGAGAGAGGAAGTGTGTGCAGTGGCCTTGAGAAAAGGGAGCATATTCCAGGCTGTTGGACACACTCAAGACAGCTATTGATTTTAACAGGTAGAATTTAGAACCATTTCAATCCTTACACCCTATCAAACACCACTTTACACACACATTCAGGCACACACACACACACACATACTGTACATGTTCTTCAACTAATCCAGCTGGATTCAAATAAAGGGATAAATTCATCTGCAACCAGTATTTAATGAGACGGCATCATTTGAGCAAGCTTCTACGCAAGTTTTTAATCAAAATTTGTCTGCGCGCTTCTTCTCATGCGGTGTTAAACGTAGACAGAAACAGATTGAAGATGAAGGTGATGAGAAAAGAAGGAAAGGCAGAGTAGAATGACAAGGCAGTGGGAAAGACTCGTGTCTGCCTTTGATGAGGGCCTCATTGATGCTACAGATCTCTGGGAGTCTCCATTCACCGGGGGAGCCGTTCAATTACACCGACCACTCCGCTGGCTGATTGGAGTCCTCCCGCAACAATGTTAGCATCTCTGTAGCGAGCCGAGATGGGATTAAGAAGTCTGGCCTCTGGAGGCAAAGTGGCTTTTAAGTCCTGATTGGCAATCATTTGTAACACTGCTGGACAAGTTTTAATCCAGCCCTACCTTGTGCCCATCAGGTGTGTCTCTTTTGATTTCTTTAACCTTGATTTATCTTGGCAAACAGTAACGCACACTTAAAGTCTTACAACCCAATCAGCCACCTGTGGTTTTCCACTTTTGATCAGCAAATGATTAGAAAAATTAAATTGAATGCTTCATACTTAAATCCAAAGATAAGTTAGCATTCACTGTGCCGAGTTACTATAGAAAGCTGTGTTGCTGAAGCACAGCTTCAAAATGGTTAATCTTCAAAGAAGGTTGATGGAAAAAGAAAAAAGTTGTTAAAAAGCTTAATAAAATACAGCGTCTGACATCCTTTTTAAAAAATGTATTACTACAAAGGGGGAAAAAGCATAAATGATTTATTTTTGCCTTGTTGTCAGCATTTAAAAACATAAACATACTTTAATAAGTAATAAAATAACACCATCTCTCCAGCGTGCAGGGAGATGGTTGTTTTTATCATTGGACGGTACAGCTGTGACGCTTTCTGATGCACCTGAAGTTAAATTTTTATTTAGATCAAAATTTTATTTTAAATAACTGGAGAGTGGGAGAGTAGGCAGCTGTGCATGGCTACAACTCGGAGAGAGTTGCAACACGTTAATTTCCATCAATCACCGACAAATGAGAAATTTTTGTCTTCCTCCTCACTCCTCACTCCTCCCCACCTTCCAAAGGTGAAAACACCCACTTAGGTAAAAAAGAAAATAGGACTGTAACACTATATTTTACAGAGTAGTGTTATTATTAAAGATCTAACTGTGTGACAATATTGTTTGGTTTATGTGCTGCTGGCAACAAAATAGCAAGGGTAGTTGTTGCTTAAAAATGGGTCATTTTAGCTCATTGCTAGGTGGTTGTGGATGTCTTATTCAAGTTTTGTGGCTATAAATGAGATGTTATTGTGATGAAATAAACCAATAGTGTCGTAGGTAATAAAAGGTAAACACAGGTCATTTTCTTCTGCTACTAATTGTTTGCCAGGGAGCTTTATGGCATATTATATAAGGTATAATTTAACTTTTGTGGATATAAATTAAATGGTGTATGATAAAAGTTATATAATTCTTTTGTTCAAGGCATTATAGGTGCATAAAAGCTAAAAAAAAAAAGACAGGTCATTTAACTCATCCATTGCTAGGTGGATGTTGGCAACATGATGACATTAAAATGTTTTACACTGATAACCATCAGGAAACTTAAGATGTACATCTTTGCCAAATTTTGGTACTGAACTCCCGATGGTCTGGGATGTCCACCCAAGGTTAACAAATGAGAGCTTAGACAGTGGACTCCAGAGTACATTGTAAGAGTAAGAGTTGCCAAAGAATTTAAAAACTGTAAACCCTTATTTGAAGTATTTACTGTGGCTTCAGCTAACCCCCAGCATGTATTACCAAGTTGGTAGAATCCAAGCAAAACATGAGGTTATCCCCCTCAGTGAAATTTGATCTAATCGATATAGAGTAGGAGAAAACAAACTCTTTCTTTCCAGGAAGTTTAACAAGGACATTCAGACAACATTCACAAAGTTGAGGTAACATCCGTGAAGTCGGCTCAACTTTTATTCTGAAAAATTTTCTACCATGTGTACACATCGACGGATATTCAAATGAGTGTGATGTATTTGACATGAACCCACAATGTTACATTTTGTGTCATTTATAGCAAACGGATTGAGCATGTTGTATTAAAGTTCAAAAGCTCTAGTTCAGAAACTAAGTGAGTCAGAGTTACTGAGGGAAAGTTTGTTACAGCCAGACTTGGCCTTTCTTTAACTATCTTGACACTATCATAGTTTTGAAAGGGGCAGAATGTAACGTCTCCAAATTACTGTGCGTCTGTCATGGTTGCATTTTCAGAGATATCTCTAAAAGTAAATCTGATTCCCCTAATAAGGAAAAATCAATCAGATGGCCTTCTTCGCAGCAAGCATTTTGACTTGGTGTATAAAATCATGTCAGAAAAAACACTGGTGTGACTAATAGAACAACTGTAATGACAGCGCCACAAACTTCTGTAATAGCGTGATGGTAAACCAGGCGATCCACAGCCTAAGAACACTAAAACAAAGCAGCATTACTTTTATATTCTTTGATTTCTTCTTTTTTTATTCTTTTTTTATATATCTATGTACAACTAATTGTAACGTGGCAAAGTGTCTTCAGTAAAAAAGACAGTTTATTCCCAGAAACAATGTTTGCTAACTGTTACATTGTGTTTTTTAATGTCTTTCCTTTTGTTTCCATGGCAATTTTCAAGCCCACTGCTGAAATTGAGCTTTTATTTTAAAATTTGCTACAAAGTAACGTTCTCCCACATTTGCTTACCTGTCATGGCAAGGTTTAATAAGCCATAAGAAAAATATGCTTAATAAGTAACATTTTCCACCTTAGCCGGGGCATCAGCGAGCTTTCACACCATCCCTTGTTTAAAATACCCTGCATTAGAATAATTGTAACAAATGAGAGCATTTTCAGCAGTTAATCAAACACTGCTGGTACAGTGAAATAGTGGAGCTATGCCTGGACACTTATCCCACGTAATGGGAATCACATAGATGTGCCAGACACTATGCAGCATATTGACCAATGTGCTGTTCTCACAAAAAACATGGTCCTAAGGGGGAGACCCTCTCGCTGAATTAAATATTTGAGCTTCTACCTATCCTTATTGTCCTCCGCTGTCCACAAAATCTTCCATGTAACCAACAGAAGAGCACAGTAAGCCAGTCCCACTAGCTCTTGTTACAAAAAGGAACGATGGCGCTTACTGTCAAGTGCTTTATTGATATATGATGCTCCAACAGTCCACACAGATAATAAGTAGATAGAGGGTAACTCTGTGGCATTATGTTGCCTATGACTGATTTATACAGGCAACATACTCTCTCTCTCTCTCTGTATCTCCCTCACACTCTCTGATGTGATTTTACAGTAGTGACATTGATCCAGGCCCACTTTGATCTTGCTCTTAGCTGTTGCTCGCTCTCACTCCCTCCAGCTATCACCCTTGGCTCTCTGGTTGCTAGAGTCTGCTGTTTTTAACCCCAACTACCCCTCGTCTCATGCTATAAATCTTCTCATCTTTCTCTCCGTCTTTCCATCGCTCCATCTCTCTGGCGGATCTGTATACAAGTGATCTTTTGCTCTTGGAAACTTTTGCTCAGGCCGATGAAATGTCCCATCAGGTCTCTGGCTGTTATCAGCGTCACCTAGCCAGGTATCACTTGTAAGAGAGGAAATTAGTGGTGCCTCAACACAAAAGGAAACTGAGGCATCAGGAGGCAGCATCAGCAAGCAGCACATTCTGACTTTTCATAACCTGCTGGGCTGTATCGCTGCGTCTCTCTTTGTTTGGAATTTCAGGAAGCGTTACGATCTAATAAACTCCGGTATCATAGAGGGGAATAAAAGAAAATTCCAAAATGAGGCTGAACATTTTGTGATAGTCTTCTCAGCCAGAGCGACTTTCGCTCGCGACTCTCAGGGAAATCTGTTTTTAAAATTAAAATATTTATTGCATTTTCTTTGGACTTGAAGCAGACGGCAGGAACGATATGGCTGGTACGTGACTATCGCAGCTTCTTTGCTCAAAAGAATGTTTTGGTACATGAATGATAGTCGTCAATATTTCAGTAACTGTGAGTCGACTTTTTGTTGGTAAATAAAAATGAATAAAAAAAGTGTTTTATAGAAGAATTAACACATTTCTCTAAAAACATGAGTACATTAGTGTGTACCATTATGGTTAAAAATATAGTGAGCAAAGCATGTTAACAGCGTCTTGCATATACTGGAAATGCTGACCCAGGATTCTAATGCAGTGTCGCACTCATGCAGTAAATTATAGCTTAAAAGCTTTTTGTTTATTTGTTGGCCACATTATTGGACATCTTTTGAGCCGTAGTTAAACTGAACTGCTTTATACTGAAACGTTTCTATATTTACTGACATATGCATCGACTAAAATGTAAAAATGCCTTACTGTGTAACGCACTCGAGTAAAACCAAAACATGCTTTATTGGCTCATTTTTATTACCTGCATATTTTCTGATTAAAATTTATCTCAACTTGTCAAATTCATCGGGGTCATTCTTCTGATGAGAGAGTCTCAGTTCACATAATTCATAACTACATTTAAAGCAAATATTCAAACACACTGTATTTTTTATTATATGAGCAACATATAATGAAATCTGATTGTGTTGTTAAAATTGTTCAAAATGCCACATTGCATTTATTGTGCGTGGTTTTTGCTTTTTTTTCTTCAGCTTTTCGTGTCTTCTGTGTCACGTAGTTGGTCATTAATCGAGTAATAATAATAAAAAAATCCTTGTGTATAGTTCAGAATTTGGATCATTTTTGTTTAATGCAATCAGTCTTTCTGCTTATGCAAGAGCCGTATAATTATTGTGATATATGAATAAGACTGCAGGCATGATATATCATGCAAGCCCCCTCAATGCTCTATCTACTCTTTAATCTCACTCTGAAATTGGTCTGATTTTCCGATTATCCACGGCGTGAAACAAAGGCTATTATATGATCTGATGCCACTTTTATATAAGATTGGTTTTGCTGTTAAGTCACTTATGTAGGATTTTATGTGCGTACATGTGTGCGTGTCAGAGATGGGGCTCCTAAAGATGTCAAGATATCAAATAAATGGCTGGCAAATCGCAGCGCTGTACGCTCGGAGAAATGCTCATTCGTACCTACTACACACCAAACCAGGACATACACAGTGGGAATCCTGTGGCATCTTTTATCTTGGAGGAGTGATTTGCTTTCAGATTATTCAAGATGCCCTGAGATGCCCTCCCCCTCATTTTCTCTCACTTTCTTTTCTGCCATTATCACTTCATCTTTCAAAACTTGCTTTTCTTTGGTATCATAAAACTCACCAATTGCTGCTTCTTTTTTTTTCTTTTTTCTTTGTCTGCTCTATTCTGGCTTTCACTCCTCTTCTACTCAATTTGCATTCACACCTCCCTAGTGGAACCAAACTCATCACTCACTCGAGTCCTTTCTCGCTTGCTTTCCATGTCTCTCTCTTTTGCATTCACTATAAATATAGTTCCCTTAAAGCATTTTCTGCATTTTTCTACCACTAATGCCAGAAAAAGTAAATCTCCTCTGCAGGCTATTAGGTGATGCAATGAGTGAAAGTGAGAGGGGTGGATAGGAGACGAGGCAAAAGGAGTAAAGGATGAATGTCGAACAATTAGTCTTAGGTTGCTCTGAAAGAAAGAGATGAGAGAAAAATGAAGAGGTCAGAGAAAAAAGAAATTCAGGATGGATTTAAAGAGAGCGGTAAGAAGTGATGGAGAGAAGGAGACATTGAGAGCAGTGTTTCGATCTTCATTTAATAATTGAATAATAATCTCCCTGGAGACATGACCTAGAACTGGCAAAGAGGGAGCGAGGCAGAGTCGGGCTGAGGATGACACACTGCTGCCCCCTTGTGATTTTATGGTGTCACCACTAGAGTGTCTGAGTGAACGAGAGCAGATGTGTGTACGCACATGCTCATCGGAGTGTGCATGATTTACAACTGCAGCCTGTCTCAGTCTCACAGATATGGGCCCGTGTCTGTGATGGGGAGAAAAAAAGGGGCTTTTGGATGTCAGGAAAGAACCTATTTCACTTTGTCACAGAAACTACACACACACATAGGCGCGCACACAAGCTCCCAGACACAGAATCAGACCTTATCTTCCTGTCAAGCTGAATCTTTTTTAGGGTTGACGCTGATATATGAGCTTTGGGGGGTAAGAAACGTTGCCGGGACGTTGACGGTTGACGTGAGTGCAACGTTGCGCTCAGGTTGATGTACGAGCAGTGGGGTTAGGGGACAACGCTGCGCTGACACCAGGAGAAGGAGCTGTGGCCCTGGGGCCTTGAGTCCATTCTGAAGAGCCAGCTCCGCATTCTTTGCATGCAGCAGCCCCGCAGCCACGAATACACACCCTCGCCCCCTTAAGCACACACCCGCTTACTGGTATTAATAACTCGATACCTCTGAAACAAAGATTTGTGTTACGCCCGGTGATTGTTCAAGCAGAAAGCATCCGAAAGACAAAATCCCGTGCAGTGATCTGAGATGTTACATCGCTGCTGCTGCTGTGCAGTGATGTATGTGATACTGAGTGTTGAGGAAATGCCCAAAGCATGTTTATGTTTGTTTGTGTCATCTGTGTACGAACATACTCAAAAATTAGCACTCATAATATAAAGAGTGTAAAATGTGTGTTCATCAACACCTCTGTTCAGCTTTGCAATGGCACTGATTTCAAAAAAATGATGTAAATGATGACAGAAAGTGCCAGAATTTCAAGTAATATTTATATGTAGCTGTTTTGAGTGTTTAATAATTTAATCTCTGCTGCTTCTCTGCTTGTCCAGTCTGCGTAGGGAGGGCTACACAATGCAGGTGAACGTCAACGACTACCTGGACATCTATTGCCCTCATTACAACGACAGCCAGCGCATGGTGGGCACCGGAGAGCAGTACGTCCTCTACATGGTCAGCTACCGCGGTTACAGGAGCTGTGATCCCCAGATGGGCTTCAAGCGGTGGGAGTGTAACCGGCCTCACGCCCCCCACGCGCCCATCAAGTTCTCCGAGAAGTTCCAGCGCTACAGCGCCTTCTCGCTGGGCTACGAGTTCCACGTCGGCCAGGAGTATTACTACATCTGTGAGTGGAATCGAACCTCCTGTATATCTTATAAAAGAAATTTCACTAATGTCGTAAATGTCTAGATATAAATATTAAAGAACGATGTTATTGAGGTCAGAGCAGCAGGTTAAAAAAAACCCTGCTCGTTACAATATTACACATATAACTTTTATCTTTGAATATTCGGCTCGATCATCCAAGTCATGTCCTCGAGTAATATGGGGATGACAAATTGCAGCCTCACATTTAATCATATCACCCTGCAGCCGTGCAGGCTCATCCATTTTGTTGATTGCTAATCAAATTAACTTGCAGCACCTTGTGCCAACAAGCCACTGTATAAATAATGAACTTTTAGCCTGTCATAAAACAGTGCCAAAACAGATATTACTGACTGTATAATCGGTGCAGTACTCATTTACTCCTGTACATATTTGTGTGTATTTGTGGGTTTGGTAATATTAACGTAGGATTCTGGTAGGTAAGTGAGCAAATCTACAAGAATCATGTGCCATCCTAACATTTTCAGACCACTGCTCTCACTGCTTCACATGAAAAATCCAACACTTAACTATACACCACAGTGAGCCGCATGCAATAAAACATTCTACCCACCTTCTCGAGTCATTGTTTTGTGTCGCTGATTGCCAGCCGGTTGATTAGTCAAGTAGTAGTAACATAACATCTGGCTGATTGTTTTTCTGTTTAACAAATGCATGATGATAGTGACCCAAACGGTTAATTCTGGCTATATTTAAGTACAAGCTCTGTAACAAAAGTGCACACGGCATTTAATTTATTGTGTGTTATTTTGTTGTGCAGCCACGCCCACTCATCACCACGGACGCGCCTGTCTGAGACTACGAGTGTACGTCTGCTGCTCCACGGGTAAGTCTCCTGCTTTGTGTTTGGGGGGGGGGGTGATGTTTGACCTATAATGCTTGGACTTGTTCGCAGGCTTTACCTGGACCCATCTGGCCACTCTGCCCATCTGGAAAGCACCAGGCTCCCAACGAACTCACACACTCTCTGCATACAGATGCACACACAATCTAAATACAGCCTAAAACAGGCAGAGCTATTAATACTGCTGCTGAGTCTCCTGCAGCATTTTCACTCACAGCATAGCCCCCCCACGTCCCAGCTCCTCTTTTTTCTCTTCTTCCCCGTCTCACTCTTCTTTCACTTTCTCTCTCTCTCCCTCTCTTTACAGCAGCAAAAAAAGGGAGCAGCTTCAGCTTTGAAGGCCCTCAACCCCCTCCTGCTTCCTCTCCACTCCTCTCCCTCTCTCTTCCACCCCTCCTCCCTCTCTCCCTGTCAGAATCCATTTATTGCCGTGTGCGGTCAGTGGGTGGCTATGTATATGTAGTGTTATCCTCTCTCGCTCTCCTGCCACCCTTCAATCTCTCGACCCGCTCTCACTCACTTTCACACACACACACACACACACACACACACACACACACACACACACACACACACACACACACACACACACACAGACTTTGATCCCTGGCCTGTCCGGTCCTTTGTAGTATTAACCTCTCCTCCCTCTTTCACCCCCACAACTCCATCACTCTCCATCCCTTTTCACACACTGACTCTCTTCAGTTTGATCTGCCTCTCCTCACATTCCCTCTTTTCCCCGTCTCTCTCTATCTTTTTGTCAGGGCTTCTTGTGATATTGTGGCTTGTCAGTCGGCATGCTGTGGGGTTTTTCAACCCTGCACCCTTGTCATGCCACTCTATTGGATGTCATGTTGGAAGTAATTAAAGTCCTCTTGGTTGGAGCAATAGTTTAACCCCTGCTCCCTTTTTTTTCAGCTCAATTACTTTTCACTCTCTCTCTCTCTCTCTCTCTCTCTCTCTCTCTCTCTCTCTCTCTCTCTCTCTCTCTCTCTCTCTCTCTCTCTCTCTCTCTCACACACAGCTTCTGATGTGGACGATGAGCCAGGGCCTACAGATGGAGTCTACACGCTTAGACCAGGCCTAAAAATTGATGAGCTTGGTGAGTAATACACACAGGAAGTTCAGGAAGTGTAAGACACATCTGTCTGTTGCAGCTCGATTCACAAAAACAGCGACAGACTCTGATTTTGATCACTTTAGTACCAAATCAAGGAAATCAGATTATTTGCCTTCAACGTCTCATTGAAGTTAAAGCAGAGTTCATAAATTCATAAACAAGCAACAATGTATTAGTTATTAGTCTGAAATATTAAGTGACTGAAAATATGGAATAACAACTTCCTATTAATGCTGCTCGCTGTATTTTCAGCAGTGGATTATTGCAAACATGGATACGACACGCTTGTATTGGATTTGCTTGCAATTTTTAAAAAAAACGCATATGGTAGAAGATCATCAGCATTATTCTTTGAACGCGTCAGCTGGCTGACCAATGATATTGATATAGATGGCAGTGCGACTGTGCAGCATCAAAAGTGGCTAACCAAGTGAAATGATATTCAGCGCAGTTAACTTCACAGCGCCAGCTGGCTTGGCAAGCTGCTGATCCTGCTAAACAACGACATGAATATTCATTTCACACATTTCATGCCGTTTTCACCCAGATGAGCAGAGAACACAGAGTTTCTTGAAAATTTACAACAAAAAGTATAAAATTCATTCAGAAAAGCGGGGCCTCTTTAGATATCCCGTATTCAGATAGCCCCTGCCCGTTTGGAAGTGCTTCCTGTTTGTCGTTGTGTTGCTCCGATTTGGAGTTATATGATTAAATTGATCGTGTGTATAATGTGAAATCTGTTGGCAGCGATTTAAGAGAGAAGCGAAGAAGTAAATCAAAAAATGACAGACTTTGGGATCACCTGTTCATATTGTTGATTTTTAGTGTTGTGGCAACAGCATAGCAACACAGTAACAACATGCAGGTAGCTTGGCCTACCTATCCAGCAGCCGTTACACAACCAGGCATGCTGGTATCAATCATAATCCTGTCTAGCTATCACACGCTCTCCTCCAAGGTATCTTGTAAAATATGGCGTTGCGTTGTTGTTAATCTCCCCGTGTGCCTGAGTGTTTGTGTGTGCGCGCGCTCGCATGCGCGCACGCGTGTAAGTCAGTTTGTTCTAATAATTGTCGTAAGAAAACTCATGACTGGCTGCGGCAAATAGCTGCAGGTCATGCGAGTTTCTGTGAGATACCGCTCCCTCGCTTCTTTTTCCTCTCATCATTCTTTCATCTTATTTCACTCTCACTCCATCTCCTTTCTCTATGCCCTCCTCATGCCTCTGCCTTTTAATTCCCATCTTCCGTTTTTCCTCCGAGAGCACAAGTAGCAATGCAGTCGAGGAGAAAGCCACCTAAACTCAGTTTATTCACCTTTTGATGTGTGAAATTGAGTTTTTCCCTCGTTTAATACTTTTCCCGCCCCGAAGCGATATTTATCTTAGGTTTTATGGTATTCATTAACACTATCACAGTGATATTAAAAAAAGTTTGAAATATTTTTATGCCAAAACAATTTTTAGAGCTAAAAATTCCCATTCGCTACTTAGCAACAATATATTACAATATGTACGATATATTCTTATCACATTTCCTCAGTACTTGGTCCTTCCTTGCTTTCTTTTCTAATACAGTAAATGCAAAACATGATTATTGCAAAATAAAATCTGTTCGCTACACATGTACAGATTTTTTATGCGAAGGAAAAGGACATTAAAGATCATTTCAACAGAAGAATATCTACATTTAATGTGTTAAACTGATAGAGACAGCTCGAGGACATGGCACTCTAGCTGTACTGTTGATAGTGAGCGGCTAACACAATAGCTGAAAAGAAATTACCCCAGCCCCTATGGGTCTTTTTCACCTGTAGTGCTGTGTTGCCAATTAAATTAATACGATAACCCAAGTGGTGTGAGAGGAAGTGAGAAGATCAGCAGGGAGCTGCGAAACGAGCTGAAGACAAAGAAGTGGTACAGTTTCCTGTTCTCCTCCTTCGCTCTCAGTCCTCCTGGCTGCCGGTTAGATGTCCTCACATCGTAGTTTTAATTACTGTTACTGAAGTTTCACACAGACTGCGCAGTTCAAATCTGCCTGATTATTGTGTGTAGAAATGTTGAAATAACTCAAATGTTGCGTATTGGAACCCACCCGTGTCTTTCTCCCCCCTTCTCTCCTCGCAGTTTATTTCCTGGGCACCTTCCCCTTTCAATCAATGTGGTTCCCTGCTGAATACGGCCACTAGCATTAGATTTCATTTAGATCTCATTTACAACGCAGATGGAATGGCGCTAGCTGCTCCCCGTGCAACCGTGCGATTACTGAAGGCTTTCAGTGGGAGGACGCTCATTTTCCCACCCTGTTGGCTCAGATTACTGCATCCGATGATCAGCTCTGGCCATTAGTAGAAAAATCTGTAGCGTGTTCTTGTTAATGGGGCTTGTTGTAGCAATTACTATTCCTATGAGCACAGTGTGTTTAAGGTACTTGGCATCAGAAGACAGCACAGTTACAGATCAACGTTTTCATACCTGCAGTTTGTAAATTTTGTAAATTCTCCCTATGCTGTGGTTTCTTTTTGAGGAAAAAAGGTAGCAGGTAATTATGATGTGCCACTGCAAGGGATGTGTGAAAGTTCAGCCCACTGGGTGTTAAGATATAGCTGGCAAAGCAGAGGTGAGAGGAAAGTCAGGTGTTTAGGACGGCAGTTTGTGAGCCCTGCTACATTACAGCACACCTGGCTACAGGAGCTCAAACTCCAGGTCACCCGGTAGTTGCATCGAGGTCAAGAGCCCGTGCTCATCACAAATAAACTTATTTCGGATTGTTGTGAGGACCTTTTTTCTAAAAAAAAAAAAAAAGAAAAAAAAAAGCGGGGGGTCTATCTGTACGTGAATGATCACACCTCTCCAATCGAACTGCCCCAAAAGTGAAAAACAACTGTTTTAGCTGGACTTAGGTGTGAAAGTACCTGTCACTGTTTTTTAGGTCAATTTGTAGAAAGAGTTGTGAGACAGTTTGCACTCAACCAGTTTAAACGATCTCTATCTGGCAAGCTTACACGTTTGCTGTAACGTGCAAACCTATTTGTGCATTTTTGTGGTGTATGGGAGAGCTGAATAACACAATTGCAACCTTTAAACACGCCTTAAATATTTGGTTTACAAAGCTAAGATTACACGAGAAAAACAGAAGCGAGATGGTCGAGTGCATTCTGGAGCAAAGTGTAACAAATAAGTAAATATTTAAAATGTGTTTTATTTATTATTTGCCCAATAACATGAATAACTCGAGCTTACCATTTATCCCTTCCAAATGTCACTGCTAATGATTCTGTTTACTTGCAGTTAAACTCCTGGAAAGCGTAATTATTTGCATACATGCATGCGGTCTGCTGTCAGTTTCTTTTGAATTTCTTCAGCAATCTAACAGCTGTTTGTTTGTGGCGTTTGTTTGGACAGCCAGTGTTTGTTTAGCTAACGTTCCCTCTTTATTTTTAAGTGACCTGCCTCTGATTTAGCATGTCAAACTCTGTTTACTAGTCGCGGCGAGAGCTGCGCGGCTTTTGCAGACAGTTGACTATTGTCTTCGGAGGCTCTGCGAGATGTTTGTTAAATAAAGACTATGATGAAAGACGTGTGTATGAACCAGTCAGGCGGGATCTGATGAAAGGCGCTCTTGTAACAGTCTCGGTCACAGTTTTTGTGTGTTTGTTTTTTTTCTAACCTGCGTCTCTGAAGCCTCAGTACTATGTAAAAATGCAGTACTAAATCACTGCAGTGCCCCTTTAATGAGGGCTTTCTGATGCAAGAGCGCCACAAATTATAAGCTCTGAGAAGACTCAACACATCTCACAGTGTCAACAAAGTCACTCTTAAATTATTTATGCCAGGACGTTTCTACTGAATTGCATAATGCTGTAAAAGTTCTTTTTAAATTACTCAGTATTCATAAAATACAGAATAAGGTCAGATTTATACTCCCACAGTAACATAATGTAGTATAAAATGTGTATAAAAGAGGATTTAGCTCACACACTCCTTCACAAATACAGATTAGACAGACGTAATCCAGTCTAAGCTACAGCACTGTGCAAAAGCTACTCTTATTTTCTTATATTTTAGAATAAAATGCCTTTATTTTTGATTATATGGGAGTACAATGAAATTTGAAGCCTGTCTCTGAGTGCTACAGATGGATAGATTGCCGTTTGGACCTTGATTGTAGACCTGCTCGAGTGAAGGTAGCTGGTTGTCCTCTATGTTGATTTAATGACTCTCTGAACAGCTTTCTTGTCAGCCTCGGTGCAGCTGGCATACCACACCAAGATGCCAGGCTAAGTATACTCCACCGAGCTGTGGTAGAAGGACACAAGCAGCTGTTTGAGCAGGTTTGCTCTTTGCAGTGTTTCTAAGAAGTCAAATGGCTTCTGTGTCTTCTTCACGCGAGAGGTTGTGTTTAGAGTCCGTGTGAGATGAGTGTGCCGAGGATTTTAAAGCTGGGCACTCTCTCTACAATGTTTCCACTTATGCAAAGCGGAGCAGGTTCCTCTTCACGTCTCCTGAAGCTGACGATCAACTCTATATTTGGCTTCCAAGGAGACTTTCTTGCAGTTTTTAAAAAGCGGCCGTGAGCAATGGTTCTCCAGGCTTCCTGAAAGTCTTTCAAAGTTTTTCTTTGGGCATTGGCTGATTTTTCACTAATTTTCAGTACAGTCTTTCTGTCTGAGGGAAATGTCAGATGATTTTTTTGTTAAGTCCTTTATCACTGAGCTATTAATCACTCAATTTATTTATTTAACTCAAGGGATGAACCAGTATTGTGTGTTGGCACATCTTTAGACTCTTTATTATTAGCAGCCTGTAGCAAAAACACACGATTTCCTTTCATTTCTTTATCTGAGTCTATGAAAAATGTCAAAGATAATATAGTTTGACAGAATAAAATATCTCTTTCGGGTGTGTAGTGCTTTCTGTAAAAAAAACTGAGGAAACTGGACAAGTGGTGGACAAACAAGTGACAGCTCTAAAATAGTATCTACACCAGCATCCGGAAATCATGCAAAGACCTGACACAGGAAAGATGCATCTAGATATTCAGCTGTTCCATCTACTGTACTGAAGCTTCATCAGAAATGGCCTCAGTGGAAGAGTGGCTGTAATGAAGCCACTCTTAAAGAAGCTTATGGAAGGGAAACAGGGAGAAAAGGCCAAATTACACAAAAATGGGAGCAACAGGTCTGATGGAGTGATGAATCCAAATGAGAAATTTCTGATTCTGATTTGATTTAAATTAAATACCATCTGCAAAGCATCTGATTGGCACGAGAATGATCCCAAACACACTGCCTGTGCTGCAAACACACACCTAAATAGAAAAACACACAGTGGAACACCATCAATTATGGATTGGCCTCACCAGAGCCCAGCCCTCAACATTATTGAAGCAGTGTGGGATCATCTTGACAGAGAACAGAAGAAAAGGCAGCCAACATCCAAGGAAGAGTTTTGAATGTCCTTCAAGAAGCCTGGAAAACTATTCCTGAAGAAATGACAGGAAAGCTTGTCTCAGAGAATTCAGGCTGTGTAGAAGTATAAAGGTGGTGATTTTCAAGCTCATTAGAACTGTAAAAACGTTGTTTTTGCCTAATATACTATATAATATTTCCATTTCAGTTTACACATGTTTCAAAAATGTCTTGGCAAGTTTCCCAGGAAATATGATGGGTGGCTCAAGACTTTTGCACAACACTGCATTTCGTGACTTCCAGATTTATAGACACTTACAGCTGTCTGAGCTTAATTATTAGGTAGATGCTACTTGCTTTTTGTGCACTGTAATATGTACATGCAGACGTTTGTATGTTTAGCTCAGCCCAGCATGTCAGAAGGTCACAATGCACCTCACATGACCTTTGCACAAACAACTTGTACGCCAATAATTATACGGTTATTAACAGCAGTGGCAGACTATGAGTGTCTGTGTGTCTCTGTGTAATGGGGCGATTAGCAGAGCCTCACTTTGGAACCAGTTGTACGAGATGCTCTGCCGTCTGCTGTTGGTGTCTACAAAACCACATTCCTCTGTCAGTCAGCACCAAAACAACAGTTTGAAGCCGCACAGTGTCCTGACCCCTCAGCTGCATACTCAGTTACACCACGGTCAAAGCATTTAACCTGAGCTCCGCTGCTGCATGGACCTCATTAGACTGGCTGGCAAAGCATACCAGAGAAGCCCATCTCTAAAACCAGGTGTCAGAGAGTCATTACTCTCCTGTCTGACCCACGGAGCAGCTGGAAATATTCTGGAGATAGATACAGCGACGAGTGGAAACACTGAGAGCAGCCCTGCTTTATTTCAATGCCATCAGACCGTAAACACAATAGTTGCTAATCAGCATCAGGGACCTTCTGTACAGACAGAAAATTGTGCTCCTGTCTGGTCTCCAGTCTTATTAATCAAATGACTACAGAGGGAGTGTCTGCCCCTGCGTGTGTCTCATAGGTGCAGGCTTGTAGCAAACTGTCTGCTCGGTCATGTGTTTCTCACTTTGACTAGACATCAAAGTTTGGTGTGTTGCCCTCAAGAAACCTATTTTTAGCCTGTTTCCAGGTGTAAGTGCAGGGGTATTGGGGCTATTACAGTGCATACAGTAGATTTATGTCTCAGGTATGATGGGCAATGTGTCACCTTATTAGAACAATGAATGCTGTCTGGTAACAGCTGCAGTCTTTGTGTTGTTTTTAGTGCAGACTGACCATATTTCAGTGGGAGTAAGACTGAAAGCTGCCTTTTGTTCTCTTGGGCTGTCATCATTTTTTTTGTCACATTTGAGAAAAAGTTGTGCTGTGAAACCAGATTATAGCACATTTAGGAAGCCAGATAAACGCTTTTAAATGTTCCACTGAAGGATGAGCCGAGTTTTATTTATAGAGAACGCTTCAAAGCAGCAAAAAAGTGTTGCAGAAGTATGCCACCAAAACACAGGGAAAAAAGACAACTGGGCAATAGATAATCTAAAGAGTAATCGCTTTATTACATTGCCTACCCAATTACATACGGGTCTCAATTCTGTCAGACAGGTAGGTCTTAAGCGAGGATTTAGAGGGGAAAAATGTAGGACAGATCTGATATGAACGGGTAGTCTGTTCCGATGCTTAGAGGTGCCAGCTGAAAAAGTACAAAACCTCTTTGTTTGTAACTTGGACTTGAAACCACCTGGAGCATCTGGTCAGATGATCTAAGACAGGGATGGGCAACATGTCGTCTGAGACAAAGAGCCAGACTTTGAACAACAACATAATGCAGACTTATGCTTTGTGGATTGCGTAAGCATGGTATTCTTGTTTCAAAAATCAAGATATTTCTTTAGGACTTGTGACTGTTTTGTGTCAGTGGAGTGTACTGTAAAACAAAGTGCTCCATTTGAAGCCAGCTGTAGTCCTGGTACAGAGGCCAGGTAACAAGAGATAGCAGTTAGCTGAAATAACAATGCTTGTTTAAAACTAAAAACACACCAACAGAAATCCTGAAAGGCTCAGTGTGTTTGGGTACTGCACCCTGTGATACTTTGCTATACAGAATAACACATCCCAGCCACGTCACCTGAGGGGGAAAAGTGCCTAAATTTTGTACCCCGAAGTTTAGCTGAAGTCTCAATTAGTAGAGGCTCTTGCTAATATTTTATATTATCTGTTATTTTAGTGTATTATTGTGTACTCCAGCCACTTGGTATTACTGGGTTGAACCTCTTTTGCCTAGAGAGCATCTATTTAACAAGGCACTGACATTTATTCATGATGCGAATCTCCTGTTCCACCACATCTCAAAGGGGCTCTACTGTATTGAGATGGATTTCAGGTTATGATTTTGGGGTCCTTTGAGTACAATAAACTCCTTTTCATGTTCATTAAACCAGTTTGAGATGATTTGATCTCTCTGACGTGGCATATTATCCTGTTGGAAGCAGCCATCAGAAGATATGTACAGTGTGGTCATAAAGGGATTGTCAGGCCAGCAGCAATGTTTAGGATCGCTGTGGTGTTTAAATGATGCTCATTTGATGTTAAGGAGCCCAAAATGTACAAAGAAACTACCTAATACTACTTGACCATGTCTAATGTTCCTAAATGCATTTGAATTGTTGTCATGTGATTGGTTGATTAGATATTATTATTAGATTAGATATTTGCATGAACAAATTGCTGAACATTTGTACCTAATAAAGTGGCATGTGGTTATAGTGGTGATACATCGGAAAGTTGGAAAAAACTGTCCTTAACATGGTCTAAGATCAGACATAGAAATTTTGCAGCTAATATAAGGAGCGCTGCCGATGTTAAAGACGGCGTCTGAATGACCAAATAATAAAACCTTGGATTAAAAGTACAGAAAAATTCTCATCTGACATGATTATAATTAAGATCTCTCTGTCTCTCTCCTGTTGTTGTTGCGTTCTAATAGTTTCTCATTCTCTTTTATTTTTCAAGCTGAATTTAATCCTGTTATTCCCAAGCTGGAGAAGAGCGTCAGTGGAAGCAGCCCATCCAGGGATCGCCTTCTTCTCACCGTGACGATGCTCTTTTTGGCCGCTCTCTGCATCTCCTAGCAACGGCCATCCCATTAGCGTCACCATGCCAACTAGCCTTGGGAAGGTGTACAATATCGGAGGAGAGGATAGGAGAGGAGAGGCAAATAGAGCAGAAAGCAAGACGAGCAAGACTTTGAAATTAGAGTTTGGAAGAATCACAATGTGTGTGTGTGGGGGGGGGGGAGTGCGTGTGTCTTTGTGTGCGTGCGTGCATGTGTGTGTCTGTGTGTGTACAGCTGTGTGTTTGAGGGAGTGTGGTTTTGGCAGAGTACAGGCACCTTCAGACACTTGGTGACACAGACTGAACCATATCTGGCATTAAAGTCAGCCTGTGCCCACAGGTGCAGGTGGGGGTAGACTGTTTGTGAGTGTGTGTTTTTCTGTTTCTGTGTGCGTGTGTGTGAATGTGTGTGTGTGTGCATGAGCAGGCCAAATGTTGAGCTTGTTGAATCCTGCACACCACACAAAGCATTTATTCCACAGGTGAGGTGGAGCTCAAATCCTAATAAAAAGATGAAATCCAACCACCAAACTGAAACCTATTTGAAGACTTTCCCTTGGATCTGATTGGCTGTAAGAATCCTTAAGTCTAGTTGCCATAGTTTCTTGCAACAAATAGAACTGAAATGAACTGATTCATATAGATTTCAGCGGTACTGAACTGAAATTGCCTTTTTGTTGTTCTTGTTGTTGTTTATCTTGATACTGGGAGCTTTTCCCAGCACACAGAGGAAAAAAAAAAATGGAGCCAGCTGATGAACTATGTTGGCCCCATGTAGTCAAAGTAGCCGGTAGTTCATACACAGATAGACCCTGGGACTCCAGACCACCAGTGTTTCAGTTGCCATTTCCACTATGCTGTGTCATTCTGTGTTCACCATCAGCGCTCAGAAGGCAAAAGGACAGAAAGGGGTCATGGGAAAATACAAGGTATTTAAATGTCGACTCACCATTTTGAGGAAAAGATAGAAGAGGGGGAAAGGAACCTGAATATGTGGCATTGACAGACAGTGCAAGGGTTTGTGGACGTTAGAAGTTGCTGTGCTACTTTTCTGTCTTTTCCTTGAAGTACTCAGTTCGTCCTCTGCCAGCTCCGAGGTTAATGAAGCACACGATGGCCATCGAGCAGCCATGGATACACTCAGCAATACTACGCTCCTCACAAGCGACTGCAAGCTGTTCAGAGGAGAGGAAGGGGAACCCGGAGGAGGGGACGAGAGAGGAGGAGCAGTCACTCACACGAGCATCAATAAATAGGTCCTGTCCAAGCCATGTTGGTTTAGCGGCCTGCTCTACCAACCCTGTTCTCTGTACGCCCATATGTCAGTTGCCACATTTTTGCGTTTCTGTTTGAGTGTGTTTTATGCGTGCCCGAGTGGGGAAAAAACAAAACCATCTCGAGTGTGCTGTTTGTCTGTGTTTGAGAGTGAGAGAGAGACTATTTTAAAAGGTACTAACAGCCTAAAAAAATACATACATCCACATACTGTACATCTTATAAGTATGAAAACGCAAAAAAGAAAAAAAAAATCAAAACATGACTAAAGCAGCAAGTTATACATACAAACCAAGTGCTTTGGTGGGGAGGTACAGCAGTCCAAAACTCAAACAAATGTACCAGTTGGTTGCTTCAGAATAGCGTTTCCATAGCAACTAGCACCTTATTCACCATGGTTACCCTATCCTGCCAACAGATGGACTCTACTAGGGCATGGCTTACCATAGTAGCTGATAACAATGATGAAGGTGATGTTGATTATAATGATAATAAAGAGGATGATGACGATGGACTGTGAGCTGGCCGTTAGTCGATAAGGACTGACGCCACGCGGCTCGCCCACCGGTACGTGAGGCGTTCAAGTACTCGTGTAAATGTCACAACAGAACAGAATGGAATTCTAATGTATTGAAATCTGACAAGGTGAAATGTGATGTAAGCATTTTTACAAACTTGAAGCTCAGTTTTCTTTGCGGTTGTTTTCCTTTCCTTTCTTTTTTTAATTTTCAGTTTTCTTGAGTTTGCTGTGGTACATAACTGCTTATGTTGAGATGGGAAGACGGGTTTTAAAAGTTTGAAAATTGGGTTGGGTTAAGCTTTATGTAAACCTGGGCTGCACTCTGTGATTCTCTTCAACTCGTTCAACTTTAAGGTAAAGTCATGCTGCATACTATGTTTTTAACAACAACACTGGCGCGTCGCTTTATTTCCTTTAAAAGACGCTCCGGTGACTATATACATGAGTTAGGAGATAATTAGGAGCATTAGTGAACTACTTAGTTTAACTACTTTAAATGTAATCTCTGGCTCTGGGGTATAGACTGTAAATAAAAGATGGGCACAGCAACAGTGACATCACATATTGGTTTGTGAAGTCCAGTTTTGAAGCCATTATTTTAGCCTTTTGCCAACACTGCAAGCACAGGAAAGAGGTACAGTTCAGTGGCTTAACAGACAACTACTGGCTACAGCTTCCTGGCAGTCCACATGCCTAATTATGATAACTTTAACCTTTAGAAAAGTTAAACGGATAAGTAAACTAAGCTGAACTTTAGCCTTGAAATTTTAAATAGATGTCTTGTTTAATCAGTAAGGGCCATGACATTTGAAAAATATAGGCTTGTACAAGACATGACTTCTGAGAGGAGTTACAGAGTTGCATCATGGGAATTGTAAGATCAAGTATTTTTGAGTTGAGGATTTTATAGTGTGGACAGAAAGTTGGTATTTGTTATCTGTTTTAGCTGTTCTCGTTTTCATTTTGGCCATGTGCTTTTATCTTAAAGAAATCCCAGATTTATAAAAGGGAAGTACTAAAGTGATAACCTTTTAAAATAAACTATGTCTGTTTGCTATTAATTGTATATAGATAGCATATGTTTCACTGAGGCAGAGATATATTTTGAACCTTTTTAAAGGTGTAATTTTTACCTATTTTGGCCTTTTTGGAGACCTAAATGGGTTAAAATGATCAACATGTCTAGTAAGAAAAACTGAAAAGAATGCAAGTAAGTCTAATGAAATGTCACCCTGACAAGAGATTGTGCCTGTGGAAATAAACAAACAATTAAAAGACCATGTGTGATCCAGCCCCAGGTGTACATATAGCTCATGGTGGGAGGGTGAAGGAGGAAAGGTTTGGGTTCGGGTGTCCAATGGGAGAATTGAAGAGTTTGAAAGGTTAAATCACTCTTCAAGAAGTTGCACTTAAGAACTCAGACACGCGGGCGAGAAAACATGTATGTGTGTTCATGGGTGCGTTCGTGTGTGCAAATTATTGAGAGAGAGCGAGTGAGTGAGCGAGCGACAGACTCTTTGTTTCTGATCTTTCCATGTGTGCGTATGAATGAGAAAATGTGACTGATTGTTGTCTGGCAAAACAATAAAAGCATTTACTAGTGTTGGAAACAACAATTACAATCATGTTTACCTTCGACTGGAATGACTTTAAATGAACTTGAAAATAAACTGTAAACTGAACGAACCATAACAGAGGTTATAACAATGATCATGATAACAAAATAATAAGCTTACAAATGTTACTTTTAACAAGACGTGTGTTCGCCTCTTTATTTGCTTCCCCCTGTTAATCTCCCTCACCCTCCCTGCTCTCTAAGTCTTTGAGGATCTAAAAAAAACAAAATAAGCATGGAGCTAATCCAAGACAACAGATGGAGGGGTTGCAGAAAAAAGGTTTTACCTGGTATACTCAGTTCTCTGTAGATAATGTTGTTTGGGAGCTCACAGATGTGATTTTCCATATCAAAGTTGGTGTGGCAAAGCTCTCCCTCTGCAGTAATACCTTTACACACTCCGATTAGGAGAGATAAGCACTTCAATCACCAACCCAACATTTGAATGACAATGGGACAGGGCAGCAGTGTGTACCTGTACGTCTGGACCGGCTGATGGAGGGATAATGCTGCTCCTGATGTCAGAGTGCAGCAAAGCTTAAAGGCTGTGATGTTATGCAACAGGTTTCTGTCATATAGGTAGAGGTAACATATTCACCACTGAGTGACAGGACAGCACAAGGGTTGAGATAAACAGATAGAGTTGGGGTATAGAAGGAGATGGAGATGTGAAATGCAGAGTTAGACATTTAGAAAGATGAGATTATACAGAAAGTCAAAGTGTGGATATTTACAGTCATTTGAAAAGGACACTGCTCAAAGGACTATATGCAGTCCTAAAGCTAAGTATAGTCAAATGCACTTAAGTGATGATTAGCAAGTTTTGGCAATTTGCAGGGCTGGAGCATTCAGGGGGTTCTTAACATAATGTCACAGATTAGTAGGCAGAGGACTCACTCGCAGGACTCTGAAGTTTAGAGAGAAGGTGAGGGTTTATTTGCAATGTGACACCAAGTGAGAATATATACATATATGGAACAGATAACACAGGGGCTCCAGGGGGTAGAGCGGGGTCCGAAGGGGAGGTCCAAGACGGGGGTACACACACGCTCTTCTTCCACTTGATCCGTAACTCAAAAATGTCCACACTAAGAAGCTAACGCTCACTCACACACATCCACAGAAATCCAGATGGCAGGGAAGACGGGCAGGGAGTCTAGAAGGCCTGTACACAGAGGAAAAAAAACAAAGTCAGGAGGAAACTCTAGGGGATCAAAGGAACACTTTCATAGGCTAGGCTACACTGACACTTGGTAGTGTGACGATCCAGCGAGGAAGCAGCCTCTCTTGCCATCTTAAGTAGTCTGCCAGGATCAGTGTGAATGAGCCACAGGTGTGTGTTCAGGGTGGGTTCAGAGGCGGGGAACAAAGGTCCAGTTCCGCCCTGGTGGGAGAGGTTAAGACAAAAAATACACACACCACGACCTCTCCAGATCTTGAGAACCATGACACATAATGCCACAATCTTCCCAACAGTGGATGTCCTCTCAAATTTACCACAAGATCAGACTGCAATGTTCAAGAGATGTTTTGTTTAAATTCAAGAGCTACATCTCAGACACAACAAGGCTCAGCCAGCATGTTACCTGATTAAGTTCATGACAGTACAGTTAGAAAAGAACTGAACAGGTGTGGCTTGTTTGGAAGTTTTGCTGTGAGAAAGCCTCTTCTTTCTAAAAGAACATGTCAACACGGCTTTGGTTTTGAAAGCTGTATCTGAACAAACCACAGGACTTCTAAGATGTTTCGCCATAATGACTAGTTTAGAGAAATCCACACACATATCAGCACAAACACATCATACTAACTGTTAAGCACGGGATTGGTGGTGGAGGGCTTGTCGTGCAGGCACAGGACCTGGGCATCTTACAGTCATTAAGTCGACCATGAACCGTACTGTATGCCAAAGTATTCTAGAGTCAAATGTGAGGCCATCTGTCTAACAGCTAAAGCTTGGCTGAAATTGTGTCATGCATTAGGACAATGACCCCAAGCACAGCAGCAAATTCACAACAGAATGGCTGAAAAAGAAAAGAATCAAGATGGTGCAATGGCCTAGTCAAAGTCCAGACTTCAACCTGATTGAAATGCTGTGGCAGGACTCAAAGAGAGGTGTGCGTGCAAATTAACTGAAGCAACAATGTAAAGAAAAGACGGACAAAATTCCTACACCATGACGTGAGAAACCGATAAACTCATAGAGAAAACAAGTCCTTCAAGTCATTGCTGCTAAAGGTGGTTCTACAAGCTATTGAATCATAGGGTGTTCTTAGTTTTCCACAGGACTTCAGAGACCTGTGGAACTTTTCTAATGACTTTCACATGACTGTACACCAATCCGGTATGACATTATAACCACTGACAGGTAAAGTAAATAACACTGATTATCTTTTCATCATGGCACGTGTTGGTGGGTGGGATGCATCATGGAGCAAGTGAAGATTTTGTCCTTAAAGTTGATGTGTTAGAAGCAGGAAAAATTGGCAAGTGTAAGAATTTAAGTAAGTTTGACAAAATTTAATGGCTGGACAACCGAGTCAGAGCATTTCCCAAACTGCAGCTCTTGTGGGCTGTCCCTCGCCTGCTATGGTCAGTATCTATCACAAGTGAACAATGGTGAAACAGCGTCATCGGCGTCCGACTCATTGATGCAAGGGGGTAAAGGCCGGCCTCTGAGGTCTTATCCAACAGGTGAGCTACTATAGTTAAAACTGCCAGAAACATTCATGCTGGTTCTCATAGAAAGGTGTTACAATATACAGTGCATCACAGTGTGTTGCTTATGCAGAGCAGTGAGGGTAGCCATGCTAACCCCTGTGCACCACTGAAAGCGCCAACAATGGACATGTGAGCATCATGACTGGACCATGAGGCAATGGAAGAAGGTGGGCTGGTCTGATGAATCACATCTTTTACATGGGTGCGTGTGCATCGCTTACCTGGGGAACACCTGGCACCACAATGCAACATACAGAGAGTGCAGAATTATTAGGCAAGTTGTATTTTTGAGGAATAATTTTATTATTGAACAACAACCATGTTCTCAATGAACCCAAAAAACTCATTAATATCAAAGCTGAATGTTTTTGGAAGTAGTTTTTAGTTTGTATATAGTTTTAGCTATTTTAGGGGGATATCTGTGTGTGCAGGTGACTATTACTGTGCATAATTATTAGGCAACTTAACAAAAAACAAATATATACCCATTCCAATTATTTTTACCAGTGAAACCAATATAACATCTCCACATTCACAAATATACATTTCTGACATTCAAAAACAAAACAAAAACAAATCAGCGACCAATATAGCCACCTTTCTTTGCAAGGACACTCAAAAGCCTGCCATCCATGGATTCTGTCAGTGTTTTGATCTGTTCACCATCAACATTGCGTGCAGCAGCAACCACAGCCTCCCAGACACTGTTCAGAGAGGTGTACTGTTTTCCCTCCTTGTAAATCTCACATTTGATGATGGACCACAGGTTCTCAATGGGGTTCAGATCAGGTGAACAAGGTGGCCATGTCATTAGTTTTTCTTCTTTTATACCCTTTCTTGCCAGCCACGCTGTGGAGTACTTGGACGCGTGTGATGGAGCATTGTCCTGCATGAAAATCATGTTTTTCTTGAAGGATGCAGACTTCTTCCTGTACCACTGCTTGAAGAAGGTGTCTTCCAGAAACTGGCAGTAGGACTGGGAGTTGAGCTTGACTCCATCCTCAACCCGAAAAGGCCCCACAAGCTCATCTTTGATGATACCAGCCCAAACCAGTACTCCACCTCCACCTTGCTGGCGTCTGAGTCGGACTGGAGCTCTCTGCCCTTTACCAATCCAGCCACGGGCCCATCCATCTGGCTCATCAAGACTCACTCTCATTTCATCAGTCCATAAAACCTTAGAAAAACCAGTCTTGAGATATTTCTTGGCCCAGTCTTGACGTTTCAGCTTGTGTGTCTTGTTCAGTGGTGGTTGTCTTTCAGCCTTTCTTACCTTGGCCATGTCTCTGAGTATTGCACACCTTGTGCTTTTGGGCACTCCAGTGATGTTGCAGCTCTGAAATATGGCCAAACTGGTGGCAAGTGGCATCTTGGCAGCTGCACACTTGACTTTTCTCAGTTCATGGGCAGTTATTTTGCGCCTTGGTTTTTCCACACGCTTCTTGCGACCCTGTTGACTATTTTGAATGAAACGCTTGATTGTTCGATGATCACGCTTCAGAAGCTTTGCAATCTTGAGACTGCTGCATCCCTCTGCAAGATATCTCACTATTTTTGACTTTTCTGAGCCTGTCAAGTCCTTCTTTTGACCCATTTTGCCAAAGGAAAGGACGTTGCCTAATAATTATGCACACGTGATATAGGGTGTTGATGTCATTAGACCACACCCCTTCTCATTACAGAGATGCACATCACCTAATATGCTTAATTGGTAGTAGGCTTTCGAGCCAATACAGCTTGGAGTAAGACAACATGCATGAAGAGGATGATGTGGACAAAATACTCATTTGCCTAATAATTCTGCACTCCCTGTAGGAAAAAGGCAAGACAGGGGAGGCAGTGTGATGCCTTGGCTAGTGATCTAAGAAACCTTGGTTTCTGCCATCCCTGTGGATGTTACTTTGACACACATCATCTACATTGTTGCAGACTACGTACACTCATTCATGGAAACGGTATTGCCTGATGCATGTGGCCTCTTTCAGCAGGATAATGTGCCCTGCCACAAAGCAAAAATAGTTCAGAAATGGTTTGAGGAGCACAACAACGAGTTTAAGGTGTTGACTTGGCCTCCAAATTCCCCATGGGGGTCCCACCTCACAACTTACAGGATTTAAAAGATCTGTTGTTAACATCTTGGTACCAGATACCTTTTAGCTTGGCTGCTATTGCTGGCCAAGATCCACTCTGCAACACAAAACAGAGAGTAGCAACTATGTCTACAAGAACAGGGTTTTATTTCAAATACTTCAGGTGCTGTGAAAACTCTACGGTTATATATAATCCAGTCTGCCTGCTTTCTCTCACATAATTCCAGTCAACAAAAAGCTAAAACAAAAAACCCAAAACAAACAAACAAACAAAAAAAATGAATCTTAAAAAGAAAAACAGGATAGTATGATGATGTAGAGTGTTGGATATTCCAGGCTACCACAAGCACTTTAGGCATTTAGGTAATATAGCTCACACACCACTCTAAGATTTCTGCACTTCCACTGCAAGGCCAGTAGGAGCTGCAGAAGGGCTCAACAATGTTTAGTATAAAAATAATTATCTGAAAGGAAATACAATCAGACACTCCTATGCTACCTGGGCAGATCTGTAACCAAGATAAGAAGAAGCGGTTTGATTGCTTTCTTTATTATCATTGAAATCACAAGAAAACGAGCAGCTGTCCATCCTCCTGATCTAATGTGCTCATCATTTCCATCTGGAAGCAGACACATCATCAGCCTTCTGGGAAAGGATGCAGTCAGTGATTCAGACTTCCAGTAGCATTTGAGAAGTAGGCTTGAGGGATGACTACTATGACTGACACCATTCAACAAATCATTTTCTGCCAGAATGAAGTCTGCTTTTTCAAGGAGCACACAGTTCAGAGTGTGTGATGGTCCTTTGACCCCAGTCTTTATTCACATCAGGCTATTGTTCTTCGTCATGCTCACGGATGTCAAGTCTTTCTGTTCACATATCTTCATTTTAAAGATGACGCAGCCATATCTCAGTTTTGCACAAAAAAGCAAACGCTCCAAACTTCCAAGTATTAAAAACAGAAAAATATATTGAATTAAACAGCCACTCCTCACGCAAACACAACTGTGACTCTTCTCATACTTCATGCTTGTCATAACGAAGGGAGCGCTTACACATCCATGCTGCAGCACCGAGTTCTGACCACTTGATGATGCTGTTCAGTCGCAGCTTTGGCGAGCAGAGGCACTGCTCCCTAATGCCCCTGACTTGTAATCCTTTACCTCAATACATAAATCCATTACAACCACAATGGACATTGTGTAACTAGAGCTGCTGGATTAATCGCACAAATTTATGTCACTGTTATGATATAACCGTTTAATTTTGCACACGTCACAATAGGTGAGTTCATGGGGAAAGTTTTGCTGTGGCTTTGTAAAGGTTAAAATCAATATGACTGCGTCTTAGTACTCGTACTATAACATATTGAGCAGTGAAAAATTATTCAAGGACTGCTCATCCAAGGATTCAGCAAATGACTGTGTAAACTCAAGGTCTTCCAGCCAAAGACTTGAAAGCAGCTTTTCTTTCTGCATTCATTTATCACAATGAGTCAGGCTGAAGAGAGCGAGAGAAAATAACCCCGACTTTCTCTGATTGTGTTTGTTTTATAGAGAAACCAACGTTATGCATGGCCAAGCTTGTAAATATGAAGCTGTTTACGACAGGCTAGTTCTACCCATGTTTTTTGCTCTGCAATGAAAACCTCTGACACTACAATTAAGCTGAAAAGTCTGTGCTGCATGGCTAACCTCAGGTCTTGTCTTACACTAAAGCTGTTTTCAATTTTAATGCAAATACAAAACACTGGCTCCTGTTTTTAAAACTCTTATCCTTATCTTAGCTAATGTATTCTTAACAAGCACAACACCAAAAAGCTATGAGGGGGTAAAGCAACCACTACACACTCGCCTCATTAGGTAAACCTGTTCATCTGCTCATTAACACAAATATCTAATCAGCCAGTCTCGTGGCAGCAACTCGGTGCATTTAGGCATGTAGACAAGACCGAGAAGAGCTGCTGAAGTTCAGAATGAGAAAGAAAAGTGATTTAAGTGACTTTGAACGTGGTATGGTTGTTCGTGCCAGATGAGCTGGTCTGTGTTTCAGAAACTGCTGATCTACTGGGATTTTCCCACATAACCATATCACAACTATTTAGTTACTAAAATAAAATAAAAATAAAGAGGAAATAATTAATTTTAGTATTTTTTAGTTTGCTAAAAATTTAGATGCTGCCATGACACTTTTAAAAAGCTCTGTGTTTTTATTTTAATGCTTTTTTAAATTATTGGATCCATCCTGCCCTATATCAACGGTTTGGGCAGATGCTGGTGGTCTAATGGTGTAATAGAGTGGGTGATACTGTTTAGCACCAACTGAGCATCATGTAAACACTGCAGCCTAACTGTGTATTGCTGCTGCTACTTAACATGCACATCCCTTTATGAAGAGAGTGTGCCCATCTTCTGAAGAATACTTCCAGAAGCATCTCAGACGTGTCTCTTGAACATAACAGTAAGCTCACTGAATTCAAATGATCTTCACAGTCACTAGAAGTCAGTCCCATAGAGCACCTTTAGATGCACTGGAACAACAAATTCATATCATGAATGTGCAGCTGACAAATCTGCAGCAACTGTGTCATGCTTTCATGTTAATATGGACCAAAATCTCAGAGCAATGTTTCCAGCACCTTGTTGAATCGGTGCCATTAAGACTTAAGAGAGTTCTGAAGGCAAGAATGGGTCCAACGTGGTACTAGCAAGGTGTACCTAATGAATTGACCAGGCAGTATTTCAAGCTAAAAATGGAAAAATGCCAATAGAGTATTAAAGCTACATAATTACACTGAGCAGTGCAGTGTTTGAACCAGTGTTGGAACAGGGCGCCGAGTAGTCAGTCAGAAAATGCAAGGTCCATTCATGTTTACTCACTCAGTTTATTCTTTGTGGCTTTCTGAGCTTAAAAATAACTTTAGTCATTACACTGTTATCAGAACTGTTGGCCATGGTGCTGGAATGTGCTTTTACTTTAAGACGTGGTTTTAGCCAGACCTTCCTTCAACCCACAGAAATGACTAGAGCATATATGAAACAGACGATCCCCCTGTTGAGACACACCAACTTTCCATGTCCCCTAAGGCACGTCTGTGTGCTGATGAGTCCTGTGACTGATGCAGCCACAAGGGAAGCCCTCCTACTCTGCCTTATGGTTCCTGTTTGAATAACCTGACCCTCGCCTTTCTGCCTGCATGTTAATTCAGTATTTAATGTGTTTCAGTCAGGGCTCTGACTGAACATAAGGGTGATTGCGTCAAGATGTACTGGATTACATGTTGTTTGGTGCTGATGCATATGATGTGTCTGTGTATGTGTGTCTATGTGTGTGTGTCTATGTGTGTGTGTGTGTGTGTGTGTGTGTGTGTGTCTATGTGTGTGTGTCTATGTGTGTGTGTGTGTGTGTGTGTGTGTGTGTGTGTGTGTGTGTGTGTGTGTGTGTGTGTGTGTGCTTAATGATGCAGCATCTTTCCAGAACCAGCCCAGAAGGTGAAAGCTAGCTGAGTCACTGAATGCGGTGGAACCTGCAGCCAAATTCACAAAGCCGTCTCACCCACCTTTTTAATCATAACGCCTACATGGTGTTTAAACCTGGGTGTGGGTGATCAAGCGATGCACCTCAGGTAAATTCTCCTACATATTAACAAAAATTCAAAAAGTTTTTTCTCGGTTTTTCGTTGTTGTTTGTTTTAAATTTCAGGATAATGACATGTATTTAAGGTCTCAAACCTTCTTACACAGTTTCCATTCTGAATTTTATAGTTTTGATTCTAATGCTAAGCAACTCTTTGACCCATTTGAGAGATGCAGTTTTATCCCTGATTACTGATGCTGATCATTTAACCTGTCTTATATGACTTGAATTAGTATGATTATTTATTCATTTATTTATTTATTGCAATTTCTGCTTTTCTCTCACACATTAAATCAGCACATTTGTTTGTGAAACACTGCATGTGATTTACATTTCATTTGACCTTTTAACATTGATGGCAGAGTCAGGCTGTCACAAAGCATGAGATCTGAACCCAAACGCAGATAAAAAAAAAAAAAAACAACTAAAGGAACAAAAGACGAGCCTTTATTTCAGATGATGAAAGGTCTAAGATATAAAGTCCACCGAAAGTATAAAAAAAAAAAAATCAAAACTGAGTGAGACATGCAGAAGACATTAAAAGATGCTGAGACCAAGACTGAGACTGAGATAGCACCTTTTATACACATGAGGCCAGTTAGGACAAGTGAACAGAGCAGGACACGCAAGTGACAATAATCACGGACAATGAGACAGGAGGGAGGAAGTAAAATTGGACACAAGGCACTAGAAACAAAACTATCAAAATAAAACAGGAAGTGAGAACCATGATTGAATGGGGAAACAGACGCATGAATGAACTTAACTGGGCAGCTGACACAAGAACTAAAGATTCCACTAAAGGCTTGTAAGACTGAAGATTTAAATATATCTATATACACAGACCAATAAATAAAACTATGAATCCCAAACAACCTAAGAAAAAAAAGAAGAAGCAGAAACCACAAACACACGTGGGAACATGACACTTGTTAACAGGTAGCCATGTGCTATTTACTTATTGGAGAAACAACAATGAATTCTTCTGAGTAAACAGAAGAAAACTCATATATTATAATGAGTGTAACCCTTGCTGTACAAACACTGGAAAGGACAGCTTGGAGCAGCTCATTAGCACCTCTGTAAACAGCTTATTTTTTGCCAACCTTATAGAAAAACTCTTTTCTTTTTTCTGTCTGTTGTGAAGATTTGGTGAACAGCATGTGTCTGTTAAAAACTGTAAACCTTTTCATGTTAACTTTTGTGTCTCTTTGAATCTCTTGCGACAAAAGCTGCCCAATTCTCTGTTCTGCATTTAAAGCGCTAAGTTAATCATCTGATCTCGCAAAGCATGATGCTAAAGGAATAACCAGAGGACATGATTTGTGGATTTTGCTTCTAAGTTCTGTTCTAAAATAGGGACATTTAGATGAATGCAACTTTAAGTTTTTCTTAGAAAACTCAGCAGCATACCCAGGATTTTAGCTCAGAGGTGAAAAGACAGCCTTACTTTATTCATCACTGTGGACGTTTCCATGGATTTCTCATGAAGCAAAAATCTTTTTTTCTCTGAAATACCTAGCAGTTTTGATGTGAATCGTGGAGTAATCCAGTCTCTGGGGACAAACTCACACACTCACATACACACATTCACTAAAAGCAATTTTGCTTTCATGCTCAAAGAGATTTGCTTTTTCTTGCTTCAACTGCTTAATCACCCTGACTAGGGTATGGATATATGTGTCCAACCATACTTAATGACTTAATGAGATAAGGAATTGTGCGAGTTCTCTTTATCATCCTGTCTTCCTTATCTGTACATTTTCCTTTCTCCCGGTTCCTCATCTCTCGTGTGGGCGCAACATGCGCGGCCCTCCCGTCACATCACACACATGCTCTGCTGTCTCTCTATTTAATCATCCTCCCTCCGAGCGGCTGCTCTGATGCTGTCAGTCTCCCCCTGATTTATGCCTTTGGCATTAGTCACCGCCTAACTTGCCCCTTGTCCCCTCCTCACAAGTCCCCCTCTTCTCCAAGTTTAGCACTAATCTTCTGCTTCTAAGACAGCACCTGCACAGCCCCAACAGATGGGATGGTTATATTTACTCTGTCTGTCTGTCTGGCACACACATCAGTACACATGTACTTTAACACTGTGCAAACATTTAAATGCACACTTGAGATGAAAGACTCACCGAGACCGGAGAGTGAAAACATCCTGCTATGATTTGTCAGATCAAGATACTAGAAAAGCATATTGCATATATAAAGTATTTGAAATGTTTCCAAGGTCAGTGCACCATTATGAGAGATAGCAACGTTGCGACGTAGTGTTTGTACTTCTTAGAACAGATTTTACTGTGAGACCATGTCTCAGATAGACTTAATGGAGTTAGGTCTAATTGATTAATCAGAGAAATGGAGTTGTGCGATTTAATCGCCAAGTCCTCTTTTCTTATCCTGTAAGCACCAGATTATCTGAGCCAGGATTTCCGGAGTGATAGTCTTTAGTCTTTATTTTGGAGTGTGTGAAATGCTAATGATGACAACCAATTGTTCTACCTGTTTATATGACGTGTGCAGGCAGGAAGTCACATAATAGTGGCTTACTGTAAATGTGCTACCAGTGTTGGTCAAGTTACTTGAAAAAAGTAATCAGTAACTAATTATTGATTACTTCCCCAAAAAAGTAATCCCGTTACTTTGCTGATTACTTATTTTCAAAAGTAATTAATTACTTAGTTACTTAGTTACTTTTTAAAAACACAATTTACAACCTGAAGAGGTGATAAAGCGATAGATCTTTCAGCCCAATTCTACTTTTTCTACATAATCCATCATACAAAATGTAATCAAATGGAAAAATCTCTTTTTTTTAACTTGTTTTATCAGTTTTAATCTTTTAACTTTATGCATCAAGCAAAAATTATATATGCAACATTCTCTGAGTTGAATAAATTAGTTTAACATTTAAACCTATTTTCTGCACATTCCAGCACATAAAATAAAATATTTTTTGTGTTTACACTCACTCTTTCAAATAGATGCAAGTAAAACACAGCAGAAAATAAATAAAGTCAAAGACTCAGCTGTCCTGTTGCTCTATTTTCACCTATTAAGCAGCACTGCGGTAGGCGGAGGTTTACCCTGGTGCAGGTGTGCCGCGGTCAGTTGAAGAATCCGCGACTTTCTCTGTGAATTTCCCATTACGTCGTTGCGCACTCGGTGCTTGCTTGGAAGTTTAGGGGGTTTTTTTCGCTGTAAAAAGAAGTTTTCTCCCACAATCGATATGTGATCCATTGTTGATCTGCACACAGCTGTTGTCACTAACGGCGCACTCGCTTACGTCACTGTCGTGAGACATTCTCGCAAAAAAATCACGGTTTTAGTAACGCAGTAACGCAGTGTTCCTACGGGAAAGTAACGGTAATCTAATTACCGTTTTTGCAATAGTAATCCCTTACTTTACTCGTTACTCGAAAAAGTAATCAGATTACAGTAACTCATTACTCTGCGTGCTACCTATGCGTTGTTTTTTTTTCAGTTTTTTAAAATTTTATTTTATTATTTTGAAGCCAGTGATCCAATGCAAGTACTGTAACTCCTTCACCAAATTTGTTTATACTCTAAGGACTTACCCTGGTAGATATACAGCATATATACAGCAACGTTTTTGATGAGAGAAAAAGGCACCAACTAAAAGGCCACACCAATAACAGTAACTGAGGTAGTAGAAGGTGAGTTATTTGACTCTTGGCTCCTTCAGTCCACGCGTCAAAGCATTCCTGGGCAAGATACCGAATCCCAAATTACTCCAGATACATTCATTGTCATGTGAGTGGGTGTGTGCTAATTAGAAAGCGCTTGTCCTCTACCAGAGGCCTTGGAGTTTGAGGGTCCTGCGAAGTATCTTCCTAGGACTGCGCTCTTCTCTGATGTCGTTCCTGGGAACTGCCCGATGCTGGATCCACTCGCCCAGTTTGGAGGTCGCTGTCCTATTTGCTCCATTTTATCACAGGAACCGCTGCTGCCTTTACCCTCCACATCTTCTATTTCCTCGTCAGTGTAGATACTGCGTGTTGAATATTCCATAGGTCCCACATCCTCTTCATGTATCTCCTTCCGCTGGGACTGCTTGTGTAGTAGTAACAGTTACCTTTTAACAGAAACACGGTACTATGGTTTCAAAAAGCATGTCACTCATGAACACACACCTCAAGCTTTTCAAAACAGAAGAAACACTACACAGAGTTCAACTATGAGACACTAACGATAATTTTTAACCTTACAACTGTTTACAACTTGCATAGTTCCCATTTCTGTATAGCTGTATATCTCAGATTTCTGTAAAGTTATTTATTTCATATTCTGTATAGTTTTTCATATTTATATCCTGTCCATATCCTGTACATAGCTTGTACTCACTACAGCCTGTACATACTTATAGTTATAGAATATTCACAACATACTTCATACCGTGTACATTATAACATACCATAATAGACCCATTTCTGTAATATACTCACATATCTATATTATTGCTAATATATATTGTAATATATCTATATCACTAAAGCACTTCTGGATGGATGCAAACTGCATTTCGTTGCCCTGTACCTGTGCATGTGCAATGACAATAAAGTTGAATTCTATTCTATTCTATTCTATTCTATTCTATTCTAACAATACACATGTATAACAAAGAACACGTGACATAGAGACGTGTGGTCTGTGACATATGTGGCAAGCCTGGGCGAATCATTGTCATTGTCTGATTCATGTCGAAATGTCACACATGAGTGAACATGAACAAACTGTTGTACCTGTGGTCAATATCTCTGAAATGATACATATCTTGTCTCTTTTCTGCCAGTTGATTGATTTTTAGCCAAAGTCTAGAGAGCATATGATGTACGGAGCACACTTTAACCTAATTCTGTACAACAACAACACAACACATAAACACAAACCTAAGGCTGCCATCACGGTGGACATATTGTGTTGTTTGTCATGTGAGGTCTTCAGACCAAAAGGATTTATCACACACGGTGACACACGTGCCATCACACCACCTGCAGAAGAGGGTACGGTTGCCGTTCCATTATTCATCCATTTATCCATGTCACATGAAAAGAGAAATATGTTTACTTCACAGCCCAAATGTCAGGTCGGGATGGTGAAAATGATTCTCTGATGCTCATCAGAATAGGAGTATAACAAACACGAAGCTGTTTGCTTAAATGTGGCAATTTCCATCTAGATTTTTCTTAAATTGCATTAAATTAAAAATATTTCTCAATTATACTTTCTCATCTCATGCAGTGTCACAGATTAAACGTGGCCATAAACCTTAAATGCACTTTTTAAATGCCACACCCTCTACTTCTGTAGACTCAGATACATAGAAATGTGTTTTTTAAAAGGTTTTAATTTCCCCATTGGAAAAGAACGCCTGTGGTCAGCTTGGGGTCATTCGGGTTTAATGGAATACATTTAAGAGGATTCATATCTATTGTTTAGGTTCTGCATGTTCAGACTTTCTTAACTTATTCAGCCAGAAATGTAAAGCCACAAAATTATATGTAATCCAACATAAAGGCTCCATGTGTCTGTGACGCAGATAATTGTGGAGTTGATTGAATGTTATATGTAGTCTGATGGTTTAGTTTAAAAACCGACACTGTTGAACAAGAATAGTTCACAATTTAAAAATCAACCTAAACATACAAAATAAATTGAAACTTCACAAACAGAACCACCTTTAGCAGCAAGAACTTGAAGTAATGAGTTTCTGCGTAACTTTATCAGCCACACATTGTTGTGGAGGAATTTTGGACCGCTCTTCTTTACACCTTTGCTTCAGTTTGTTGCATTCATTCATGAAAAGCTCAAACAAGCACAAATCATCACACCTGCACCACCGTGCTCGTCTTTGAAAATCCGTGGCATTCAGCTAGACTGAAGTGCTGCTTAATGGACCATGAGGCATATGGTGTGTCGTCTAGCTGCTGTTTTGTCCCTAGATTTCCACTTAATCTCTTGCCTCTAGCTGCTTTTTTTTGTTGTCCCGCATAAAAAGCAGACATCATTTTTTTCTTTACTCTAAGACTACCATCGCCACTGTTATCCACAAGTCCCTCAAATGCCCAACAACTTTGAAGCAAACAGCTGAGCCGTCATGGCACACACACACACACACACACACACACACACACACACACACACACACACACACACACACACACACACACACACACACACACACACACACACACACAAGCTGATGAGCACGGCTGAAGCTGTGAGCATGCTGCAACTTGCAAAGTAATGCTTGGCCCAAATAGAGGAATTAATGGGGGAAAAAATAACAACTAGTGGGACACTGACAGTGTGCACATGCGTGTGCATGTGTGTATAGAACAATCAGATCTCAATGGTTGTGTAGCCTCGCTACATGCAGTGTATAAGAACTTTTTTGGTTTGTTTTTACTGCATTCAGCTTTCGATGTGAATTTTGGCTCTGATTTGCGGTGGCTGTAGCTCAGGTGGCAGAGCAGGTCAGCCACTAATCAGAAGGTCGGTGGTTCGATCCCAGGCTGCCTCCTGGCTGGATGCCAAATATCCTTGGGCAAGATACTAACCCCATGTTTGCCTACTGGTGGTGGCCAGAGGGCCCGGTGGCGCCAGTGTCCGGCAGCCTCGCCTCTGTCAGTGCGCCCCAGGGCAGCTGTGGCTACAATGTAGCTTGCCATCGCCTGTGTGTGAATGACTGAATGTAGTGTGAAGCGCTTTGGGGTCCTTAGGGACTAGAAAAGCGCTATACAAATGCAGGCCATTTACCATTTTGCTGGAACAAAGTGACATGGCAGAATACAAACCCAAGGCCAACAGTAGGTGTTGATTAAAAAGCCAGTGCAGAAGCTGTGCTCTGTTTTTACCTGCACACTGACGACACCATCACCACTTTCCACTCATTCTAATTCCAAACAGAGAGCACAATGGAGACGCTTACGTTTCATTTTTTCTTGAGGGAGACATCCTTGATATCAGCAAATATCCTAGCTGCATTAATACTCATAATAAAATAAATTCTAAACTGACTCTTCTAGCTGATGGCGAAAAAACAAACACACACTCACAGATGCTGATTAGTAAACATCTCCGAGGCTGTAACCTGCATCCTGGCAATGTAGGTTATGTTCATTTAGTTCCAAGCAGGAAATAAAGAGCGGGAATAAGGATCTTCCAGACTGTCATTACACATGAACACGTGCGCTTCTGCATCGGCGTTTAATTACACGTGCTTTGTTAGCACATGGAAGCACAAAAGAGAACGAGGCAAAGATCCTCTCGTGGCCTTGATGCTCTGAGCAGGCAGTGCAGTGGCCTAAGCTTGTAAAATGAGTGTATCATCCCGTGGCCCCCTGGAACACAAATAACCTCTCTCGTTTAGTCAAGACATGCACTAAACCTCCACTCATCTTCTTATCTCATGTAATTACAAATCAACATTGGCTTAATGTTGCAGGAGCTTCATGTCGAGTTTCTGAAAGCTGTTCTTCTTGTGTCCCAGAATGCCCTTTCATTATATGGGGGTATGTTAGAGGCAGATGAACCCCTCTGATTCTAATTATAGAACATCCTTTTGATTGGGATTCATCTTGAACTGCATCACTCACACTCTGTGCCCTTTGTGCGATCGGGGTCGAGATTTTTGAGGATAAATGCCAGATGAAAAAGCAAGAATTTACAAAATGACGGTTTAATCTTTTTGATTGTTTTTAAAAGATTCACAGACATTGAAATACACTTTCCTTAATGATAAATTCTGACGATGTTTGTGTGAGTAGTTTTTCGTGATGGGATTTCACCAAAGCCTATGGCTCGTAATTTGCAGCGATTTCATAACTGTTGGCTTTTTTGCTGCGCTGTCCTGATCCCCTCTGACCTCTGACCTTTGCATAAATCAGATGCCAGAAATACACCAACTGTTTTGATAATGACTATGAGAATCGGGATATTATAATGACAATTGTATAACGCAGTTATTGTTATTACTGTGATAAATCTTATATGCAACTGACATAACGGGTGTGTTCAGGTCACTGCATTTCATAATATAGACTGAGCCACGTCCTATATTGTCAGCCTTATTTCAAATGTGTGCTCCTGCGGTGAAACGCATTAGAGACATTGTTTTGTACAAACATTTATTATTAATAAACTTCATATGACATTCATGCATTAGCTAACGCATGGCTGTTATCTAATGTACTTCGCCTTTGCAGTCTTCTAACCTTAACCCCTATTTTGTTTTTTTGAATCTGAAAAAGGTCATCCCTTGATGCACAGCCATTTGTGTCTATTTCATTTCACCACAATGGTTTCCCATTAAATCCAACTACTCAGCCTCACTGTAATACTGTTTGCTTTCGCCAGTATTAAACACATACATTCAGCTTTCCATCTGTAACTGCAATTGTCATTTTTCCTGCTAGGATTAGAAAAAAAAGAGCGCAGTCCTGCTGTGATGGGTGCTGCAGATCAAACGATGCATTTCTGCTGATGCTATCTTTCTGTTGTAGGCTTCAGGGGTCTGTTTTCACATTGGCCACAAATTAAATGCTATTGGGGGTTTTGTTTGTTTCTTTTACAGCATCCAAGTGGGGAAATCTGTGAGGCAAAAGCCAATATTCTTCCTGCTTGCGCACACACCATAGAATCAGTGCTCACTGACTGCACTTTCACCATGACAAATCCTAAATAATGCCTATTCCTCTTCCTCAGGTTTGGTCCAGATATGCCACAGGGAAGGATGGCCGCTTAAAGTCTTTAACGCCTATGTCGAAGTCAAAGTGAACTTTATTGTCATCTCTGTATTAGTATAGAGAGGGATGAAACTGCGAAGCTCAGGGTCCACAGTGTACACAGCCTACAAATAAAAACAAGACGCCGTGCTTTAACATAGAGAACACTATGCATATAAAATACAATGTACATATATTATTCATCCATTTGAAGAGAGAACTTAGAATGATGGTTAAATGAACAACATGTCCTGAATGTATGGACGGCACAGTTGAGTTGAAAAAGAAAGTCCAATGCATCTTAACCTCTGCTCCCATAGAAATTCTTTCACCATCTGATGATGTGGACTGTACTAAGGCATGAGGTAATTCTTATCAATATTTACAACTGAGGACAAGATATCTGAGGAAAATCGCTTCCATATCTTTCCAGAAGGTAACAGCTGGAAGGCAGGTATTCACTTTTTATGTTACTTCTGATTTGTAATGTACAGTTATACTTGCCTCATACCTTGTAAACTGTACAAAATACACAAAAAGTTCCTGTTTTTATTCATCCCAGCCTTCTCTGGTTGCGCAAAGTTTTTATTTCACGTTCAGAAAGTACAAGCTTTTGGATGGTAAGATCTTTGGTTGTCTAGAAGAAAAGTCCAGAAATGAGAAATCATTTAAATCTTAAACACTGTCGAGACCAAATTTAATAACAACAAAAGACCCAAACATAATTAATGTGATTGAGCCTCTGCAGATAGTGAATGTATACACAGAAAATTCACTGAAAGAAAGTTACTCTGCAGCATTGCTAATTTTGCTAATTTACCTGTTTTTGACCTTACCTTTAATTAGCAGTGATTACTCCGCACATTCATGTAAACACAAATGCATTAACTGAATGTATCAGGCTGAAACTAAAAGCCTGATTATTTTTGACATTACGCACCCAAAAATCTGGTAATATATGTTTCCGGCCCCCCTGGGATAGGATCTGAGTGAGGGTGTATATTTATTTATTTTGTTCTGTATCTACTGTTGTTCGTTTAGCCATTGCAGGACTACTTTATACAATCGAATGTAGCAGATCACGTGTTAATGAAGCATCTTTTGTTGATGTGGTGTCAGAGTGGTGTTGATTCAGCTCTATTGTTATTTTTAGCCATTCAAGCTGTGCAACTCCAGCAGGAGAAATGTTTCTCTGTTAATGTATACACCACTTTAGTCTGGAGTGTAATATTTCCCCTCCAATAGGATGGACTGTCTCACTTTTTTTTAATACAGTTGTACAGATTTTCATGCTCTCTTGACTTGCTCTAAAGCACTGCACTGAGACTGGTATTGTTTTTATAAGCTACAGTGGCGTGTAAAAGTCTTGAGGCACAATTTCTTTGATCTTTTATTGCTTTTTCACTCATTTTCAATCCGTCCACTGACCTATGAATCATTAAAGCATAAAAAGACACTTAACTCACAAGGTGAGTCAATGTCGTTTCTGCACCTCAGATTTACAGTCAATATCTTTTGGACAGTACTTTAGATTGATATGAGATATGAAAATAGTAACCAAAAACGTCTTTACTATATACTATGTATACTTTATACTGTAAAGGATCCTGGAACATTACCGAGGTTTTACAAACATGTGACTTCTAACCATGGTATGTTAATTTTTCTGCCGTTTTGGGGGATGACAATGACATAAGGAGAGAGAAATGGTCTGTTTGACATGACGACCATCTGCAACCATCTAGCAAACACTGGTCTTGAGGGAAAAATACACATTCCCCAAAATGTTGTAAGTGGTTGCTGGAAGCTGATGACAGTCGCCAGGAAAATCTCTGCTAAAGCTCCATTCACACTAGCCCACAGGCCGGTCAGTGACCCCCCCTGGCAAAAACCTGTCACTAGGTAAAAAATGTGTATTGTCCAACCAGTTGTGAATGATCTGGTTACTAGTACATTGCTGCAATTGTAGTTTTAATGGAAGTGACAGATTTCTCTTCAAATACTCGCCTTCTGCTCTCTGAGCTGTAGCAACATGGTGAAAAGTGTGAGGCAAACAAGCAATTTAGTGAACAAGTAATTCAATTAGGAGAGATCACTGGAAGAAAATGAATAGGATTTAATGATGTACAAAATCAGCCATGCTATTTGACAATTTGAATGAAATTAACACAGAGATGGGAAATAGGACAGGACCTCTCAGAGTATAAATGTTGGTGATGACAAAGATGAGATTGAGGCTTGTATGGAGGGACTTGTGTGAGGTGGAGATGTGGAGGAGGTGGGTTGCATTAAGGAGTCTGGAAGGGAGGACGAAAGATGAGCAGTGCAATTTAAAGTGCAAGCATGTAGGCTGATTGACCTAAACAAGGTGGGCAGAAATATGTCTGGACTACAGCAATGATGTATTGAGTTTTAGAGCGTGGGAAAGTGGAAGTGATGCAAAAGAACAGACTGGCAGCCAAACATGAACCTTTTTATTGAACTTGCGAACTAAGCAATGTGCTAGCAACCACTAGTAATCACTAGAAGGTTTTTGGTGGAGCTACTGCCAGAAACTACCAGGAACCAGTGCTAACTGGAGAAATACTCCAGCATCCAGCGGTTGTATCATAATACTATAGTATATATCATAATACCTTTGCCCTTGTGTGTATCGATGTTGTGGACAAAAAAATGGAGGGCTACACAAATAGTACACTCTAATTAAAAGTTGATTTGACACCTCTTAGGCAGTGTAAGTTCTCGGGTTTCTCTGGTATTTGCATTGGTCTCTACCTAATTTAACATGGATTATACATTGCTACTTGAGAAAGACTGCATTGCCTTTGAAGAGATACTAGTTTACATAAACTCAGAGGCATCAATTTCCTCTCTGGTCTGATTAAAAGTAGCATCACAAACTTTAGTCATTTATTTCAGCAAATGTAAAAAGTAAACTAACACAAGAAGAAGGGGCATTACGTTATCTCCTCATCCATTGGTTAATGAAAAATAGCAACTAAACTTTCATTTATATTACGTTTATTGTATTAAATAATTTCAGGCACAGTTAATCTATCAGTGCATATCCATGGCTCAAAATCGTCTGTATTTTACTGTATAAAATGTTTTTTGCTACAACCATTTAATTAATTTTTAAGGTGAGATATTTATGAATTGATGAAAAAAAAAATCTCCCTGTTTTGTTGTACATCAGGAAGGGTTATCTGGTATCTTCAAAAATAAAGATTTTAAAAACAGGGTCTAACCCTTCTCCTCACTTCAGCTTATTTTTTTGCGATCAAAATGTCATCCTACATGACGGTTTGATAACATCTATTTTGGACTATTACATAAAAAAAACAAGTTATTAATATAGAAAATCTTGCTCTGGTTTTACAAGTGGGGATTTGAGCCTGCGCGCTTCCTGTTTTCGCCAAGGCTGAGCATGTTTGTGCAACTCCCATGAAGCTGGTAGATAGAAAAAAAAAAAAGAAAAAGAAAAACACGCACACATATAGTATGCTACATTACAATCAATCCAAACACCTCATTAACACCAATTCTGCGGGCTGTCCTTGCTTCTTTTGGCATCATCAGCATATTAACACGTGTCTACTGAAGGGTCGTACCAGAGTTTGTGAGCTATAAATACACCCACGCCCTCTAAAGACGTGTTATACAAAACAAGTCCAAAAATACCTCCTGTAGCGGAGAAGAGATTAAATGGGGAAGAGTGATGGACAGAAAAATACATAATGAAGACACGGCCGTGGGAGGGGGGGGGGGAGAGATAAGAGGTGGGATTACACGTATCAACAGCAGTAAGTCAGTGGGGCAGGACAGAAGGGGAAGGATGATAGATGATGATGAAAAATAATCTGGGAACATCTGGACATGCTGTCTCGGGGGTGGTTTCTTATACTGACAAATGCTCGCTCATATGCACAACATAGAGATAATAAATAATTTCTACTACATGACCCAAAGAACAGATCTGCTTTTGGTTGGCCTCCCTTCTCCGTCCATGACGACCGTCTCTTTGCCTGCTGCTTTATGTAGAATGTTTTTCCTTCTGTTGCCTCACAACCTGCCTCACTATTTAAGTGTTTTACTACATTTCCCAGAACCACTTTCACCAAACATGCCTGGACATATCCTGCCATTGTTTATATCCTGGAGCAGACCTCAGCAGTGATAGTTAAGGTGTTAGTGGTAGTCGCAGCAGGAGGTCCCCGGTGGGTGAAAGCCAGAGTTTTTGTGTCCATTACTCAAAACACGACATGCCTTTTGGCTGTGTTGCATCACGCTCTACTGAGGCCACTGTCAGTGAAGAATTTGATATTTTGCCTTTCCAGCTCTACAGAGGATTTCTCCCTTTTGGCAGTGTTGAAAGTGCAAGATGGTGAGTGGCCTTGATCTTCAGATCTGACATAAATGAGTAATAAAGCTGCCTTATGTTACTGTGTCTTGTTTTTTTCTATGCAAATCTGCATTGCAGCTTACGTATTATTATTAATATACTTGTAATTTTCCTCTCTCATTTTGGTGTTTTTGTTGGAATAACAAAGGTACTGACCTACGGATGCAGCTGTTAACTGTGGGATCTGTTTTGTTTCTCTTTTATCCTTTTTGCAGCTTTGTAAGAGAAGCACAGCTGTTAATGCAAAAACGATCAAATACAAAAACAACTTCTATTCAGTCTGTTCAGTGAGCCAGCATGCACAAATAGGAGCACCCTGAAAAGGACTCAATGAAACTGAGCCATCATTAATTTTATTTTCCTTTTTCTCTTGAAATAGATATAATGTGAAAAATCTCCTATTGAAATTGTTATTAGCAGTTGTGCTTTTAAACTCAAAGTATAACAAATGTCTAAACATGAAAAGGAATTTTGAACAACAAACATATCAAGTGGTCATCTTAAATAACTACACAGCACAAAGTCCGTAAAACTTCAGGGACATCAATCTGTCCACTTTGCAAGTATAAACAAATGTGAATCAGTTTCATCCACTTTGGTCCAAATGAAAGTGACACCAGGTGCAGCGGAGAGGCAGCTACAAGACAACCTCCCAGAAAGCAATGGTTTGCAGGTGGTTGCCACAGATCATTGCCCTCTCCTTATCCCGCCTGGCTGATTTTTCTCCAGTTTTGCTTTTCTGAGGAAACTACAGCAAAACCAAACAGAGACTCAGCGATTGTTGGGAGCATACAATTACTGGAATAAAGGGAAGAGTATAGCCTCTGATCTCCCTTGGCCTAGAATACAAAGGTTCCTCATCAGTGCTGGTAGTATGAGATGGTACCTGCAGCTCATTCAGGTTGCACAGGGTATCCAGCTCCTGCAGAATATTAAATCCATAAATCCATACATGTCGTCACATGTATCATTACGCTATTTGGATATGTGCCTCCTGCACACTCTCAAAACTGTGAAAGACCAACTGAACACAGCAGCGGGAGTGGTATCTGAATCTTTGTGCAAGGAAGAACAAAAGGATCCCGGCTAGATCCCTACAGATGACCTCCAGCGATCATGTGCATGTTACTGACTAACGTATCAGACTCCATGGGTTTGGCATAAGGGTCTTTAGAGGAACCTATGCTCACAGCCCAGGATGATGTGATTGTTTTCAGGCAATTTACCAAGAACAACAGAACTGGCATGCCACCACTAGCGCCCAGTTCTCTTCGCACATTAGAGCTGGTTTGCGCTGAACATGTGACAGACGAGTCTGGAGACACGATAGCAAACACTGTGCTGTCTGCAGATGTAAGGAGAGAGGAATGGTCTGTCGGCACCGCTTGCAAAATTGTTGCCATATTGTTGGTGGTCTTGTTGGCTCTCCAGTGCACCTGTTGTCACTTTCATTTGCACCAAAGCAGGTGGATCTGATTCACAGTCATTCATGCTTCCTACAATGATGTGCAGATTGTGTCCCCTTCAGTAGATTGTTGGTGTTAGCAAGAAGACCTGTTGATGAGACAGGGTCAAAAATAGATAGAAACAAATGACTGATTGACTGGTTTTTGCAGCTGCTTCAAGTAGAGCCCATTTTTCATGGTTTTCCTAATGCAAGAGGACAGTATTATTAAAATGTGCCATCCATGCATTATTTAAAATATATGGCGCAGAAGCCGAACTACAAACTTTAGTTTTTCTTTATTGCTTTTTCTCAGCACTTAGGTTTCATCGTTAATGTCAAGCTGAATTGTGTTTCCCATATGGAAAAGAAATAGAAAACATATATATAAGTTTTAAAAGACTTGACGCATATTAGCTGTACTCATGAAAGTGCCCCCATTTGCATTTTCTTCATAACTCAGTCCTTTGTTTTATAATGATAAAGAGGACAATTTCTGTGCTAACAAAAGATCATTTTTCAAAGTAATGTTTAAATAATTCCACACCTAATTCTACTCTATCATTTTAGCACTTACAACCTATAAAAAAATTAGACCTATACTATACAATTTATGGTTTTCTTTTTTCCGTATGAATTAGAAATCACATGAAGCATAAGTGGCTGTTGTCAGAGTGTTGAAGTCTATTTAATAAGAATGTGTAATTTTTGCATGACAGACTTATTCATGTGTAACAATACGTACACATTCACAGACCACTTTATTAGGTATACCTGCCAATGCATGTGTCTTAATGTGTGGACAAAATATTTATTAGGAACATGTTTGAATTTGATGCAATGTGTTCCACCAGCAGCACCCACCGTAGCCTCAAAAACAAACATCTGAGAGATTTATCACATAAAAGTAGAATGAAAAATGTTCATCAGATGTCACAGCTTCACCCAGCAAAGTGGCTAGTTAGTGTACGTATCTTCAGTAAGATTAGGCCTCCCTGTACATGTGTTTGCTAACATCTACTGTGACTGCAGATTTAAATACAATGATTTGTAACCTGACCACGAATTGAGTTAAGGTCAAATAAAAAAACCTATTTTGAAGCCTGCTCTCTTTCTCAAACCTCTGTTATCCTGCTTCTCTGTGTCTTGTTTGGTCCTGTCTCAGGCCTAACAAACGGCCAGTAAATGAGTTTGTTCAGTTACAGCCTTGAATGCCGGCTCTCCTCACTCTGTTACCCACACCCACATCCCCTGCACACACTAATCTAATTGTTTGTCTTCGGACAAAAAGCAGAATTCTGCTCAAATCCATCGCTTTTGAAACAAACACATTTTTGACAGCCACAGTGGGCTCTGTGATACGAGGAAACTACAGCAGCACCAAACAGAGACCCAGTTATTGTTGGGCGCATAAAACGATTGGAATAAAGGGAAGAGCATAGCCTTTGAGCTCCCTTGACCTAGAATGCAAAGCTGGGCTACACTAGGTCCTGCCATGGCAGACTTAAGCTGTTTCTACAAATCAAGTCCGGACACTGTCGGGAGAATCAGGTCAGGACACTGTCCCATGTAGCACACAGAAGGAGGCTGTCCACATAACATGTGTTCTCACTACTGGAAATACTACAGTGGTTTAGGCCAGGGTGGCGTCTGGGTAGAGAATTATACATTATAGGCCTGCTCTATTCCCACATGTGCTCAAATAGACATTACATGGACTGAAAATGGGAGCAGGACATGTCTGTAAGAAACAAATATTTTCATTTCTTCAATGGTTTAGATGATGACTTAATTGCTGGTTTTGACGTGCCAAGCACAGAACTGAGAACTACATGTGAAAATTACCAAACCTTGGCTTTCTCCATAAATCACAGTCATTATTTTTTATATGATAAAGAAGAGCATTTCTACAAAACACCACATCATTCACTTTGGCCTTGGGCATTATAAAAGAAAGGTACAATAAAATAAGGGAAATTCACACTTCGCTGCAGGACTCTCAGCAGCTGTTGCTTCATAGATTTACTGCACTCCACTGTTTATTCTGCTCAGTCTGCTGTCTCCTGAAACCACATCAAACCTCCATTTACAAAGGCTATGCAAACAGGAACACAAAAGCTACAATTATCAGGTATACTTGAGTGGGAATACTAAACTAGTAACATAGACTGTAACACTTAGCAGGAGGCTTCAAATTTCGATGCCTGGAATAATGCTGACCGCACCATGGCATCACAGAGGAGTGGACACTGTATCGCATTAATGGTTGACTCAGATGAGAAAGCACAGAGCATGTGGTGAGGTAAACAAGAGAAGTGTTTCTGGTGATGTAAATAGTATAGTATCAGTGGCCAGCCTTACCAGCAGGCATGATGTCACCTTTTATAAGGTTTGATAAGACAAAGGTCCAATGGGTGTTTCTTTCCTTCTTTTCTTTTCTTGCTTGTCATCATGCTCGTGCATGCCTCTTTTTTTATGTACTAATGGATGCCTCCACACACTGCTGCAAAAGTGCAACCCGATGCACAAACAGAGACAATGCTAGTCTGATGAAGGGACAATAGTGTCTGTGTAAACCTTGAGAGCATTGCCGTGCCTGTCTCTGTGGGAGTTTGCAGGCACACAACAAGAAAGCTTCCAGAGCTGCGATTACAGTTTACATTGTTCAGGCCAAAACAGTACAACTTTCAAAGTCAATTCTTGAGAAACACAGGTGAACTTTGCGCATACAGTTGTAAGATAAAAGTTTTACTGAGTCGTGATAACACTTGTACAGGTGCACAGGCCCGCTCTCTCTTGGTTTATATCTTCTTTATATGACTTTCTTATCTGCTCTTGAACAAGGTGCACACACAACTGGATAATAGTACCCGTATAATATTAAGCTTGCTGTGACCCAAAGCACGTACGCTCCAAACATGTGACTCAGCAGGGCAAAGGTAGATATAGCAGGTTAATGTTAGCATCCAACGAGTGTTTCTTCACGTACATGCTCCTTTCTATTAATAACCCAGACTCGCGGGTTGTGTTGGCAGTTTGCATTGGCATATCCCATATACCCCATAATAAAACCCAGCTGTGTCTGCTGTTGCCAAGGTAACCTAGACTAATTGACCAGTAGGAAGCAGGGCCAAATTACAATCTGTGGCCCTTCACTTGCCCTCGTTTCTATTCCTTTGCCCGTCTATGTCCGATAAACTTCTCCAATCCTTTCATTTCTTCACAACTCAGCTTGACAAAAACAAGGAAATGTGTGAGACAGAGCTTACTGTCTGTCTCCCGCGATTCTGTCAATTAAATGTAGCCTGTCTGAATCTGTCTGATCCTCCTGATGCAGTCCGGTCACTGTAATGACTCGTCCTTAATTTGTGGAGACTCTAGCAGACTGGACAATGCATTAAGGACACAAGGATCAGGGCTGAATTTTATTTTATTTTTTAAACTGCCCTAAATACAGATTGTCCACTGACTGTCTTTCTGCTTAATTCTCCGACAGCTTGCAAATGCACAGCCGTCATTTTCTCCGACAGCTGTATTAACACGGTGCCGATGGCACCGGACCAGGATCCTTTAAGCTGCAGTAGGTGTCCGTAATGTTGTTCATAAGTAAGGCTTACCCTACTGTTTGCTGTCTGAAGCTATGGGCGATAAGATGTAGGTCAGGCCAAGCATTCTGCATGAGCACTGTGAAGTTGGAGACAAATTGCATGTGTATACACGTGCATGTGTTGTTTGTTTGTTTGTTTGTTTGTTTGTTTTTCCTCCGTCTGTTCCTAATTGAGTCAGACAGACAACCTGAGTGATGCTGGTCTTATTTAGACTGCTTTATGTCCACGCATTTAGTCATTCACCACAGAAAAGTCAACAGCCCCGACAGTGCCAACAAGCACACTGACGTGATCGAGAAACACCCTGTGGCTCAATCCCAAAACACTTGTGCTCCACCCAAACAGTTTGAAAAACACCACCCAGGCCTCAGAGACCAGTAACTCCAGTGAGGTTGCACTGGGTGTATCACAAGAAACTGTGATTTCACTGACGTTATGTACATTTCAAAGTGACATCATGAAGTTTCTTCTGTTTCTGTCATTTCTGATTAGCGCTTGTGCGATATATGTTCGCTCAGCCCACGTGCACTTTCATCGCTCTCACTGTCAACCCTGGGTCTGACACTGGTTCGTGCAGCAGAGACATAAATGCTGTGAAGTAATTGGCTTTATCTGGCCCCTTCAGACAGCTGAGAAAGCTTTTTAGTCCATTCTTTCAGTTCTCTCGCTTCTTTCTTTCGGGCTCTATTTACTGCTGAAATTGTCTGCACTTGTCATTGCCCATGTCTAATCTGTCATTTCTGTTTTGCTGTTTCTCTTGAGCCCAGTCGACATGTCTCTAACTTCGTAGCGTACTTGGTTATTCCTCTTCTTCCATGGTGTACAGATCTGCGTAGTGACACGGAGCTGTTTCTGTTGCCCTCCAAAATAAATTTGGCTTTATCAGGGCAGGGATCAGGTTACCTCCCTCGCCCTTTCCCACTTTCCTGCTCCGTGTTTTTTTTCCTCCTTCCTTGTCTCGCTTTGCGTGTCTCTTTTTAATATCCCAGTTTCCTTGTATCTCTGAAAACATTTCCTCTCCTACCTAGTTAAGCCGTTTTATTTCTTCTTTAAATGTCTCCCTCACGCTCATTTCCTGTGCTCTCTGGGTCCCTCGTTGAGTGGTGCATAGTAAAATTGATGGAATAATTAAAATCACACACTCTTAATTGGCTTTTTCCCAGCTCTAGTCATAATACCTCTATTTAAAATCACTCCCTTCACAGGGTGCGGGTGACTGTGTGTGTGTGTGTTTCACTGGAGGCAAAAGTGTGAAATTAAGCTTGCCAGAATGCTGTAAAAGCACAGTGAACTCTGGACACTGTGTATGTGTTTTGTGTGTTGCTGGCGTATGTGTGTGGAGAGCACTCATTAGCCCATGTCCTCTAATGAGAGCCATGGGTGGTTTAACACCTCGGCCCTATAGATGGGGCCTGGCTGTACCAGGCTGAATCCAGGCTGATTGTAATTATAGCAGTCAGTCTGAACATTAACAGCCCTCTCTCTGCTGTGTCCTGCTCTGTAATTAGAAGTGCCAGAGCTGGCCTATTGTATATCTTTCCCATTTCTCTGTCATGCCTCTGCTGAGGCATACAAGGCAAACAGCTGGTGGGAATTGAACTGGCAACCCTGCTGGCAGCCATTTGTAGTCAGGGAATTATTTCCAGGGCATTCATGATGGAGTGGAGGCCAGCAAAAAGGTGGTGCAAAACTACAGGGATTGGTTGCATGACCGTGAGAGTTGCACGAGCACGTGAGTGCAGCCCTGAACCACACTGAGCAAACCACAAAGGAGGACTGCAATTAAATTCTTTTTACTGAGAACAGTGAGAAAACAGCAAAGTAAACAGTCAACACCATATAGCTTGTAAAAAAGCATCATTGTGTGATGAAACTACTCCAGTTCTCTGTTTTAAAATATAATTTTAAAAAAGTCATTAAACATCAAAACATCTAAAATTCCAAAGGCCATTTGCCGTTTGCTTGCTTATCAGCTAACAGACACACCTTGCAGAAGATGACAACCCTGAGAGAAACTGACTTAAAAGCTTTTTTTTGAGCCAGAGGGGTTTGCTGATTAATTGGAAAATTATATCATTCAGCAAACTTATTTTATTAAAATGTAAAGTTTGCTACATTTGACTTCTGTCTGTTTTTAAGCCCCTATAATACAAGGTGCAGGGTTGAAGCCAGCAGCACAAATCGATTGAGAAAGTTGGCATTTCATTGAAATATCTGGCAGTATTGTGTTTCAGATCACATAGTGCTAAGAGTCAAGGAGGGTAACATTTAACAGTTTGCAGTGAACCGACAAAACATGTTACATACAAAGTTGTACTGGTATGAATTCGTTACTATTGTATGTACAAATCACAGATATGATTTACTTTTTATTTTATATGTAACTGACTGGGACACAAGTACTCAGATCTATCAGTATGAACTGCAATACTATTTGATCACATGAGAACATGGGAAAAGTTTGTGCATTCAAACTAATAATTTTACATTTGGTACACCTATTCACCTTTAAATCAGCCTTTCACATGGCATCAACTCAGTGCATTTAAGCATGTAGACATGGCTGAAACAACCTGCTGAACCTCAAACCGAGCAATAGAATGATGAAGAAAAACGACTTTGAACATGCCATGGTTGTTGGTGCCAGATGGACTACTCTGAGTATTTCAGAAACTGCTGATCTAGATCTCGTTTTCTCGCAAAGCCATCTGTAGGGTTTACAAAGACCGACATGATGTCATAGGTCAGAGGACGATGGCCAGACTACTTTGAGCCAATAGGAAGGCAAGAGTAACTCAAATAACCACTTGTTTACAACCAAGGTATGTAGAAGTGGATCTGTGAACACGTAGCATCTCGAATCTTGAAGCAGGTGGATTACAACAGCAGAAGACCACACCGGGTACAACTATTGTCAGTTCAGAACAGGAAACTGAGGATATGGTTCACGCTGGGCCACCAAAATTGAAAAATGTTGCCTCTCTATTTCTGCTGTGACATTCTGATGGTAGAGTCTGAATTTGGCATCAACACCATGAAAGCGTGGATCATCCTGCCTTCTGTCAGTGGCTCAGACTGCTGCTAATGGTGTGAGGGGAATTCTCTTTTGTCTTAGCACATTGGGTCCACTTGTACCAACTAGGCATTGTTTAAATGCCAGATCCTACCTAGGCATTGTTGCTGACCATCAGAGGATGGGTATCCTTTATGGCGGAGGTCTCCAACTCCAGTCCTCGAGAGCTACTGTCTTGCAGCTATTAGATGCATCCCTACTCCAACACAGCTAAATCAAACGGTTGGATTACCTCTTCAGCATGTCATCAAGTTTGGTAAAGACCTGGAAACAAGCCATTCATTTGATTCAGGTGTGTCAGAACAGGACAGTAGCTCTCAAAGACTGGACTTGGAGACCCCTCCTTTATGGGCTATGTGCTCAGAGTACTCATCTTCTCATGGCTGTTTCCAGCAGTGTAACGCACCTTCTCACAAAGCTTAAATAATCTCAAATGTGTTTCCTGACATTATAATGAGCACACCATACTCACATGCCCTCCACAGGCATCAGATATCAATTCATTAGAGCAGCTTTGAGATGTGGTGGAACAAGAGAGTCACATCATGGATGTGGAGCTGATAAATCTGCAGTCACTCTTTCTTCCAGCTCTTTGTTGAATCTATGCCACGAAATAGATGATTCTGAAGGAAATACGAAGTCCAACCTGAAACTAGGAAGATTTACCTAATGAAGCGACCACCGAGTGTATTTCCTTATGTAATGCAGACATAGAAAGTAACATAACTTTAACATACGTGAGTAAAACACCAGTCTTACTTTTTAGGTTCCATCTTTGCACAATAGCTAAAAGAATTAAAAACAGTAAATGAACCCGTAAATAGGAATAACCACTGTAATGAAATACACATGCAAATGATCTAAATGACAGCATACTAGCAGGCACAAGCCTCCAGACATCCACTCTGCTATGATGTTGATAAGTGATATGCTACATTTTTTCTCAACCATAATCATTTCCAAATCTGACATGTTTCTTTGACTGATTTAGGACGATGCACTGACATCCTCCACGATGTGTTCCTATGAAAACACACTGAAGAGTTAGCTGCAGTCACATTCATAATGCACAAATACACACACAGGCATACACACACTTATCCCTGTAATAGGCATAGCCACTGATGTTAACCCACTTACATATAATATCCAATAATGGGATTAGAGATTTATTCTAGTAAGGGAGAGCAGAGGAGCAGAGGAAGGTGGGGTCGCATTTGTACTCAGATGACCTTAAAATCAGTTTTCAGGAATCATCCTCCATTTTTCCATCAGTTCTGTCTCCAGTTGAAGTCAAACCCACAACATGTAAGGTTTTAGTGAGGCCCTACACAGTTTGCAGGCTAACTAATGTGCTTCTGAGTTCATAGCCTTTAATAACGCTTAAGCCTGTTATAACCAGACTTAGTGTGCCTCCTTAGTATACATTATCCTCCTTTCAGATGTGGGTGCAGTAATGTGATTGGTTTTAATCGTGTAAGAGTAACAATACAGTCTCACATACAAGTAATCCCATCCGGTACTGTTCTTTGACTGTCCTTTGGATAACCATCCCTCACCTGCCCTTTGAGTGCATCCCAGCTAATGTGACTTCTGGCTAATGAGTAATTGAAAAAGCCTCCACTGTTGATCATTAGTTAAGGAGGAGAAAGCAGATTTCAAGTGTTTCATTCTTTCAAAACCTAAACTTTTAAGATCTAAATATGAAAGGTGTCCATTCAAAGTGTCCCTCAATATCGTACATACGGGGCTAAATCTACACCCAGATGTAGGAGTCTCTGAGTCAAACGTGTTAAAATCTATTCCAGCATTTTGAAAGGTTTGGCAAGCCAGCTGATCCAGACGGCAGATATCAAAACCAGATAAGGTCACAATGTGTTCTTCTTGCTTTAACACAAAAATCAAAGTTTTGATTTTGTTTGCTGTTGAGTTTCAGCTTTGAAAATCTTTGTCAGAATCATATGAGAAAATGATATGTTTTCTGCAAACTTTATAGCTATGCTTCTCATTAATTTTTGAGGCTGTACTGACTGCGCACCATCCAGTGACTAAGATGTCTTGGTTCTGAGCTTATTCCTTCCCAGCAGTCCTCTAAAAGCCCACATCAGAGGAACATTTTAGTTGGTTGAGTAAAGTCCCTGTTGAAAAGAGTCCTCCAAAAGAACCTCCTTTTTGCTTAAAATGAATAATCTCAAAAACATTCCTAAGATCCCCATGAGCCTCTTCCCCTGCAGGATCAATGTGTCTGCGCGTGTGTCTAACTGCATCATGGTATTTTATTCTATTAGTTCATTTTGGTAGAGGAGACCATCTGTTAGCAGTTAGGAGCTTGGGAGGAGACCACCACCACTACTGATCCTTCCTTCTCTGTCTGTTTTCAACTCTGTCTGTAACCTCCAAGATATGACCCGATCTTCCCTCAGCCCATCACGTACTCTGATCAGAAAATTGGATGCACAACCTGTCCATGCTTATGTAGTTTGGATCATTTCAGTCCTTGCAAATCCATAAATCGCCAACGTGCCTATCTGTGTGTATGGATGACCCTGTACTGATCAGGTTTGGCAGCAGTATAGAAAATCCCTCAGGAACATGTTGTGCATGTATCCGTCTGCCAAGGATAAACCATCAAAACCTCCAAGCATATCTGTCTGTGTGTGTTTGCATGTGCTCTGGTTAAGTCCCTGCACAGTTGTGGGGACTGTTCACTGATCTAATGAGGGCGTTTTTCTTAATAAGGACAATTTGATGAATTCTTATTATAAAGGCTTATTCTGACACACAATCAGAGTAAGCCTTGTGCGAGGGTAACTGTCGACCCTGCTTCACCCTGTCACAATTCACCCCATCTAAAGTTAAGAGACGCTATACGAACTGTCCCCGTTTGATCACTTGTGGCCCTGCTGCAGCTGTAGGTTTGCAGCGGATTACTGCAGTAATACACTGGCAATACCAAGTCCTCACTAAAATAGTAAAGCCAGTGTGTATTCGTGTGACTTTTCTGCCACCCACTTGTGTCATTTAGAAGACCCTGGTTAAGGAGATCACCATGGTGACCACTCTTTGCCCACAGCTGCACACACAAATACACACACACACAAAAAGGCACATCTCCTGTTTGACTGGAGAACATCAATTATTAATGAACTGTGCTCACTAAATTGATTTTCAGTCCCTCATTAGACAATCTCTTCAAGAATCACATCTGCGCTCTAATTCTGAGCGTTTCCTCTTTGAACTCTCTGTAATTATGTGTATTTGTAAAATATGATTGTGGGGATTTATAAGCTATACAATTACAGAAAGTGCACAAGAAAATGCATACAAAAAGAGAAGTGTAATAATTCTAGGTGTGTGGCTGAACGGAGTGTGGGTGGAAGTTGCTTTCTGTAATTGCATCCACAGGTGTCTTTGTAGTAGCACATTAGCTTTATGCCATGCTTCTTCTCAATAGGAACAAAAAAACCAAAAACAAAAGATGCAGAGATAATGGTTTAGGTAGCGACAGCAATCGATATTGTGCATCTGTGTGCACCAGAGTCTGTGTCGTGTGTGCTTACATTAAGAAGGGAAAATGGACCAGTCCCTGACATGGCAAGTGCTAGACGGCGTGTTCTCGATAGTTAAGCAACTGTGCAATTATGCAACGATCGTGACCATGCCAGTGATAGACAAAGAAAGAACAGAGAGACAGAACAGGAGGCAGAGGGAACAGCGTGACAGGGCTGAACAACTTACTGAGAAAAGGAAAGAAGCACCGCAGAGAGATAGAAAAAAAAATAGATGCGCCGCTCAGAAGTATTAAAAGATAAAGTTAAGTTGTTGGTTGGTACGTTTTGTTGTTTGGCTGAAGTTGGATGGCAGTGGGTGTTTATGGTGCATGCATACTGAGATTTATCCTACTAGTGCAATAAACTATATTTGGCGGGTGGGTCAGGCAAAGTGTGCGTATACATTTTAAGAATGCTAAGGCATCTGTGACACACATATACATGCACTCTGCCCTAGCATCTGTAACATTGTAACCTTAGCAGACTGTGTGCACACGTGTGTGCACAGTGTGTTTGTGTGTGTGTGCACCAGTTGGATCTCAACTTGAGCAGGGTTTTAACTTATTGCCTTCACTAACATGATGATCCTTTGGACCTATCCCTAGACGCATTTAACATAGCATGCATGTCTGTGCCCCCCACAGAATGATATATTGTTTAATCATTAAGCAGCTATATTACTTTATGAACAACTCGCATGGTCAAAAGCAGTGTTGATGCAGGAGCAAAGTAAAACGGGGTCTTTCGCAATTATAGACATCTAAAAGATTTTGGAAGCTTAGCTTGCAGAAATTTGCTCAGGTTATGCCACATGGACATTAGTGAAATCCTGCACTGGTGCTGATAAGGCCTGACTCACAGTCAGCATTCAATCCATCACACTGGTGTTGGCTGAGCTCAAGCTCAAGGCTCTGTGCAAACAGGTCAAGTTTTTATATACCAAATTTGTTAAAACACTTCTTGATGGACCTTGATCTTTCTCACTTTGCATTGTGCATAAGAACATTGACACGTGCAGTGCCTTCTGCAAAATACTCATAAATTCAAAAACTTTCTCATCTAAAATGTAATTGCATTCAACAGGATTTAGACTTTTGTTAATAGGAGCGACACTGGCTGACCTGAAACCATTTCAGGAATAGCTCAGTATTTTACTAGAGCTTGCAGTCTTTAGCTGTCCAGCTTCCAAGTACAAAGTCAGTGTGAAGTTTGATTGCGCAAATACTCTGGTGAATTTGCAGTGGGCGAATGAGTGTCCGGTGCCCCTCCTACAGCACACTCTGTCCAAGTAGCACCCCTGTCCAAACTAATATTTCCAGTAGTGAGAACATGTCTGAAGCTCGGTGTTACATACAAGAAAAAAGCAACTCTGGACAATATTCCAACCTCATTATTATTAGGTGTCTCTGATACCAGAAGCAGAATGAGAGTGCTGAAAGGAACTAGAAGGACAGAGCATGTTTCTCCAATGTTGGTTTCTCTTCATCAGCTCCCTGTTAAATCTAGAAAAATTTGAAACCCTTCTTCTCATATACAAAATCTTGAATAATCAGGCCTTATCTTAACTACTTCATAATACCTCATTATTATAACAGAGCTCCTTGCTTTCAGACTAGAGACCTACTTTTGGTACCTATAGTTTTCCAAAGTCTCTTCTGAGAAAGCAGTTCGCAGATCCCAGTGCATTTGGGAGACAGACACTCCTTCTACTTTTAAGATTGGGCTTGAAACTTTGATTTTTGATAATTGATTGACTGATTATAATTATGGCTTGATCGGGCAACCCTGAACCAACCCTCAGTTCTGCTGCAATAGGCTTAAGCTGCTGGGGGGCTTCCCATGATGCACTGAGTGTTTCTTCTTCACTCACCTGTTTTCACCGCTGTATTATTGACTTCCTTCTTTCCAATATTTTATGGTCTTTACCTTACAATGCAAAGTGCCTTTAGGCGACTTGTTGTGAATGGGACTGTATACAAAATCACAAAAATCTGTTGAACATGGGTTTTTGAAATCTCATGAAGAATTTGCAGACAAGCTAAAGGGGAAATCTAAGAAACAATAAGCTGCTGGATGTGTAGCTTTGTAGAAGCACTGGTAAAGTCTAGTTTTGTTTCCACAAATGTGAAACTTAAATGTGTGACTTTTATGCAGTGCCACTGACATCCATCAAAGCAATTTAGCATTCAGACTGTTTTTTTCGAGGCCTTTTCAAGTTTGTCCCAAAAATGTAAAAAAAAAAAGGACTTTAATACCTCGGTGAAGTCCAGAACTGTTACTATCCCCAACCGTTTGCACTCACTTGATACTGAAATGCAGAATAAATTCCCTGTGAACGCGCTTGGCTGTGGTGTGATCAGCTTCATTGTTTTCTTTCTAAAAGCAGGGCATGAAAGATGCTTATCATCAACAACAGAGCAATCTACCGCCAGAAGAAAAAAATCCTGATACGAGCACATGTGCCCACACAAGTGCCCACACATGCACACATGTACGTAGACACAGGCATGCACGTATGTACACACAATTATGCACATGTGTACCCAACAGCCGTACGTGCCCACACAAACATACACACACCGGCACACAACCACCCACATACACCCTGGAAGAAGCCATTCACACTTCGCCACCATAGAGTACATGTCAGTCCATCTGGGATCATTAACACTATGTTAATGAATACAGGGCTGGGGCCAGAAGCAAGTGAGGAGAGGAGAGAGGAAAAGAGACAGAAACAGACAGAAAGAGACACAGAGAGATAAAGAGGACAGAGGGTGGGAGGATGAATGAGGATAATAGATTTGCTCCAAACCAATGCACAGCTTAAGGTAGTTGAAATTGAAAAAAAAAAAACCACACACACACACACACACACAATGAGATAGGAAAAGAAAATTATTCAAGGAGGCAACGAGCATGAAGAAAACTGGACAACATCAAGACAGGCGGGGAGAAAGAACTGTGAAAAAGGGAGAAAAGTGCATAAAAGATGGGAAGGGAAAAGGGCGATGTTTAAAAGCCACACAGTGTGAAAGACAAGAGAAAGGCAAAGTATCAAGCAGAGTTGCACTCGGTACGTTCTGGCCAGGGGCTGATGAGGGCTCCGTGGAAATAACTGAACAGACGAACAGAAGAAAGGAAAGGAAGGAAAGACAGCAGAGACAACAGATGAGCCGAGAGAACAGGCAGCGAGCCAGACAAGGAGATACAGTATAACAAATGATGGCAGAGGCAATGTGAGCTGAGTAGCGTGGTTAAATATTTCACTGGGGCTTATTTGTGCTTTTGTGTGCTGCTGTGTTTGTGTGTGCGTGGGCATGTGTGCGAGAGTCCCTGGGAGACAGAAAGGAGGACAGAGAGGCAGTGAGAGAGCGAACGAGGGAAGTGTGCCTGTTGACTGGGCAAGTTAATGATTCCTGTGGTCTGAATAGTGAGACAGTGTTAGTCCAGGAGGGAGGGAGGAGGCTCATTTACCCCCTACTGACACACAGAAACACACATATAACATTGTTTCAGTGTGTGTGTGTCCATGGCTTGTTTTGATACCCTGTCAGCTTATGTGCAGCACGTTTGAAACAGCTCAGCATCCATGGCTGTTTTCCAGAGTGGTCCGAGCAGAAACGTGTTGCAAATCCGAGTTGTTTCTGCTGCTAATGTCTCGGTGTGTGATACCACAAGAATTAGTATCCCCCCCTCCCTGCTCCGGGGCTAAATCTAGACACATGGAGATCTGCAAAGCAGAAGCGTGCTTCTCAGTGGGTGAATAGAGGACCACCTGTATGCAGATGAATGGGTTTGAATGAGCGCCAGGAGACGTGCCTTTGTGGTGCCAGAGAAGGAGCAGCTTGTCGAAGTGTGCCGCTATGAGCCAGAGGGCCAAGGGTCCGCAGGAGGCCGGGGATAAAGGGACAGAGGGCAGCAGGGTGACGAGCTGTCCATGTGTAGATGAAACAATGGCAAGTGTTAACAAGCCTAAGCTAACGGTAATGATAGAGGTTGGGGGAACAAAAGGCAGCTCTTTGAAATACAATCTGTGATCAACTAGAGTCAATACACAAATTACACTGATTTAGCTCCTTTAAGCCCCTTTATACCCCTTTATTATAGCATAATGTTAATCTTCCATGTGACCTTTTTTCCATTGCTAGCTAAGGCTCTTTTTTGTGAGGAAGGTTAAGCAACATTAATGGTACACTAGCAGCAGAGGCTCGAGGGCAGACGAGCGATGGTGTGATAACATCGGGACAAAAAAGACGACGGACATGTGATCAAAAGGATAACATCTCGCTTCTGCTAATGCACCAACGAGAGAGATAAAACCAGGGATCAGAGAACTTCTACACATCTTTAAACTCCACAATAAAAACCTGTGCCATTGTGTTTGGACAGATGTGTTGATACTCTATTAAACAACAGCTGCTAAGATTGGTCTCCACCATCCCCGTTTTGGTTTTTGTTGCACTCCAGTGCGGCTCACGCCCAGTGTTTCCATGCCTCTTTTAAACTGTAACACCTCTTTGTTGTTCTTTCAAAGTTTCACTCCACCTCATTCCAATTTATCCTTGCCTCCCTGTTAAACACTCCTTCACATTTGTGTGTGTGTCTCTAAAGAAACCTCTTCAAATCTTTAAACACAGATCCCTGGCCAGCTCTGATCCCCACCTGGGGGCTGACAGGATGAGAGCAGAGAGGAAGGAGTAGAAGAAAGAAGCAAGACTGAAAATTTAATAGACTGATAGAAATCAGATTTTTTTTTTCCTTTTTTAAAACATAGCTGCCTCCCACATATTCTTCACTCCTCCAATCAAAACATTTATTCTGTCTGGACCGAAACTTCTCTTGTAGCTCTGACACCATATGTTTTGGTTTTATAGATTTGTTCCTTTACATAGCACTCTGCTGTGTGTTTATCTTCCGTAAAAATGATGATCACATTTTTGATGTGGTTGAAAGAGAGCGAAACTGAAAAAACAGGCATTGCCAGGTACAGGTAGCGCCACTAGCTTCCTGTCTTAATTAAACAGGTTATGCAATTGTAGGATTTCCACAGCGTGCTGAACAACATGTGACAGATACTTTGAGGCCTGGAGATAAGTCCTTGGAATATAAACAAGATGGTTTATGCTCCCTGAAAGGCTTGTATGGCTGTCAGGTCTTCCCCAACTTCCTTTAATCCACTTTTAGAACTGTCAAATTTTCCATCTTCTGAAACACTTTTTCAGTGAGCTGCTTTTTTCTCTCCTTTTCAGACATCTTCTTATTCTCTGCCTTTCTGTCATTCACAGGATCCCCGGTATTCCCTTTCTGTATGTGTGTGTATGTGTGTGTATGTGTGTGTATGTGTGTGTCTGTGTGTGCGTGCGTGCGGGCGCACTATGGGAGGATTAAGTCTCACTCTGAGAATCATGTATTGTTTCTACCGGCAACAACGCTGTCAAACCGGCCGCAGAGAATGCTTACATCTTTGTGTGTGCTTGTACACATGTATATATGATGCACGTGCATGATGGGAGATCCCAGCCATCTGACTGTTGGCTGCAGCAGCACAAAGGAGGTGCATGTGGGGGTTGTGAAATTCTGAATGTGGGTTTCTGTTTTATTGCAAGCTTGGTTGTGTGTTAGATGAACAGATCATCGGGAGACCCCGAGCATGAGTGCCGGAAGTGTGCTGGCAGTGACAAACAGTTCAACAGTCACTCCTGGTGCTGTGTATGAGAGAGAACTGGAGAGTCCTGTTGTTGGTAGTCTGAAAAGATCATAGACATATTTATCATCCCACAGAAGAAAAATATACACAAAAGACTGTGGAAATGTCTGGGTTTGCATTAGAACAAATTACCAAAAGGGTTGATTTTTGTTCAAACTGACCTCTTGTCCCAGTTTTCTTTTTCAATTCTTCATCGTCTTACTTTACTTTACCCTTATTTTGGGGGGAGGCATTATGGAAAAGCACCCTGAGCTATGATTAACCCCCACCGCCTGCAGGATATACAGTGTGTGTCTGTGTTTGTGATCCAGGACGTGTGTATGCCTGCCCAGCTAAGCCTAGGGACAGTCAGGCATATAAAACACACACACACGCACACACACACACACACACACACACACACACACACACACACACACACACACACACACACACACACACACACACACACACACGCACTGCCTCCTGCCTTTTCCCTGAAGTCTTGGGCCTCTGAAGCAGCTAACCCAGGCTGCGCTCCATGCCTGCTCGAGGGAAGCCCTCTCCTGCTGAGGCCACAATCCCGTCGACACCCCATGATCTGGACTTTATCCATTCCATCTGTGAGTTTGTTTTCTAAAGTTACCTGTCTAGGACCACAGCTATAAGCAGACACCACAAGATTAGACTTACTGATAAGATTGTAGTAATTCTTTACTATCTGACAAAACATGCCTAGACAGCAATACCCTTAAAGACCCCGTGCATCTTTCTGCAGAACATTCTCAAGCGATCAAAGGACAAGTAGTAAAACAATCAGATCCAAAATGATGTTTAATACACAATATTTAGTTCTTTTGTGTTGAAGCAACCTATGTGCATCTGTATGCTTACAGCTCAGTGAACAAGCTGGTTTACAGTGCATAATAACAAACCAGCAACTACAGACGTCACAAAGAGAAGCAACACTGCCTAAGAGTGACACATAGCAGTGTTACAAAAGAACAACAACTTAAAAAAACAAAACAACAGTTGCTGAAATCTGTATGAATCTCCTTTAAGTCTTGGATTAATTTTTAGTTATAGGAAATAAAAAATTATAGTACTTGTGATCTAGTAGTACTTTAAATGATTATTTCTACAACTACTTGTAAGAAGGAAATTTTGTCTGCTTTTCCCACTAAAGTTTCTGTAGAGCTGGTTACTAGTTATTTCTCCGATTACTGTTTCATATACCGGACAAACGTCTAGTTTAAGCATGATCGCGCGTTAATCCAAATCCATGGTTTTTTTGAAAACAAAATACTTAAAACAAATTAAAACGAGTGCTAAGATAGTATTGCTTATATGATAAGGTAGAGGTAATTATGATCTGCCAACACTTGAAACACCGTACTGTAGCGTTTTCTACCATATTTTCTTAAACAAAGCAAAAACAATTTTTATATTTACTTTCGTTTCTATAAAGTTATCAGTTTACTACGAGTAGGGCCGGGCTGTTGTTTTCGTGAGCAGCTGGAGAGCGCGTCTCCAGTGGGGCGGGGACTTCACTGGTGACACCACGACGGGGCGGAGCTTCTGCAATACAAAATAGAGTTGCGCTTCTGTGATACAGTCAAGACCTACAACAGCGTGTAGTGAGAAGCGTTACTTTGCACTACTTACTACACACAGCGCGTAAAATCCTCAGTTGGTTTCCGTGCGCGCATTAACATCTTCCATAAGTGAAGTCCTTTAAACGTCAGTTACCGCTTTAAAGGTGTTCATTGTTCCTTTCGGAGAAGAGAAGCTATGGATGTGGTGTGTCTGCTGTGTTTGGTGCTGACCATCGGTTCTTGGTTTGCCTCCGCGGAAAGACACAGCGTCTACTGGAACAGCTCGAACGCAAAGTAAGTGCTGATCTGTGCTTTGGTGTAGTGTTATAGGGGATGTTCAGTGCAGCATGGGAAGCCAAGTGAGTGGTGTACTGGGTCAATCATACTGTCTGGTGTTTCCCAGTTTGTCCAGAGGGGAATGACGGTAACATCCTACTTTCTTAAGTTTGACACATATAAAGTCTTATCCTACATACTCGCATCCGCGGACTTGCCATGCTTTCTTCATATGTCAATTAAAGATCTCTGTGACTTTATAGCCGTGGCTTTAGAGTGCTACAGCACCCAGCAGCAGATGGATGTAAAAGCAGAAGACTGTGAGCAAGTGCCTGGACAGATTCGTCACTATATTTAACCGCAACGCATAGACACAGACATACTCTAATAGTAAAAAATAGACCGACGAGTATGAACTTGGCCAGTGCTGTCTGCAGGGTTTGCACCTGTGTGCACTGTGCGTGTCATGGAAAGATGACTCTATTAAGCAATAAAAACGAGTTAATTCCCTAATATATTTACAAAGATACGGCATCAGGCAATTTAAAGAGGTTTTTCATTGGAGAGGAGAGATGGTGAGTCACACAGAGAGGGGCGCATATTGCTGATTAGTTTGTTTTGAGGTCAGAAATGTAATGGTATCCGACCACTCAGCGGGATCGATCGGGCCTGACATATCGCAGCGCGATTTATTGAGCTTTTAGCGTGGAGCGGGTGATCCCGACGTTTGAAAGACGGTATTATTTTAAAACCGAGCTGAAACAGAAGGACGCTCTGCGAGGTTCTGCTGCCGAGATAGGTCGATTAAAATCCACCACAGAGAAGAAACAAGGGCAAAAGCCATTATGGCTTTTTAGTCAGATTAGCTTACATTTCTAATTGCCCTTTAACATTGTTAATAGACGCGGGGCTAAAAAGAGCCCTGCAGCATGGAAAACAATTGTCCCGATAATTGGATAAGAAGTCTAATGGAAAAGTCCTGTCGTCACGAGGACTGTTAGTGTCATAAGTTAGTCCGTGTGTGAGTCAACAGACCAGGTTTGACCCACCTGAGTTATACACCTGAGTCACTACAAACCAGGGAGGGAGTCATGTTCAGGTGGGACAGGAGGTAAAGGTAACTTCACAGAAGGAAACTTGTAACCAGAGTCTTCCAGTCAGTTCCACATAAAGGACAGAAACTGGATCTCGGAGGCTTACTTCAAATAAGAAAGGCTGGAGGGGGAAAGGAGGCAGAGAGAGAGAGAGAGAGAGAGCAAGAGAGATTAGGGTGGTCTAATACAAAGTCAGATCTTATGTCTGCTGTTTTTAATCCAACTCTGCACTATTTTTGCTCCAGAAAGGGAGTTGCATAACTAGAAGAAAAATCACAATATAACACTAATCCCAAATGTGCCACATGGCTAAACATAGACTCTGACAAAGACAGACAAACGGGCAGAGATAAGCTTCATAGAACAGTTAATGGATCAGAGACACTTGTGGATATATTCTGCTTCTACTCTGGCACACTTTCGCTTGCTTATTGTCTGTCTCTAAAACACATTTTCACAGGGAGTGGAACTAAACCCCCATTCCACTTATCTTTATTTTTCTCATATTTTACAGTCTGATTTCTATTAGCCCCTCAGTCCATCATCCCCTCGGCTCTACATCACCATCCCCCAATTCACTGTCACTCCTCCTCCTTCTTCTCTTCGCTCTTCCATCGTCTCGCAGTCCTGTGATTTCCTGCCCGACTAAAAGCCCACCTGCCTACTACTGTCCCCAGTGATCTATCAGTCACCTGTTCAGAGGATTAAGTAGACCCATCAGCGACCTTTGGTGGAAGTGGGCCGTGGATAATTGATGCTAATTGATTCTTGGTAGGATTGTGAGCAGCAGTGATCTGTCTTAGGTGGAGGACAGTGACCAGATGGCAGTAGCCTGCCCACTCATATAGAGATATGAAGAAACCGGTAACACCTTAGGTGTGCGTGTTTGCCTCTTAATACAATCTGTATGTGTACTCATGTGTAAGCGTGACTTAATGATTATTGCTTAATCCTTCACTTCAAGTCTTTTTAGGGACTTGATCCAGTGTTTTTGTTTGTGTATCGTTTTCTTACACGACAGGTGGCGAGGCATGTTTTTCACAGTCTGGTCTGGTCTTGTTTTTACGCTACTTGTCTCTACCTGTGTCAGCTTTATTAGTGTGTGTGTGTGTGTGTGTGTGTGTGTGTGTGTGTGTGTGTGTGTGTGTGTGTGTGTGTGTGTGTGTGTGTGTGTGTGTGTGTGTGTGTGTGTGTGTGTGTGTGTGTGTGTGTGTGTGTGTGAGAGAGAGAGAGAGGGAGAGATTTGGAAGCAATTATGTTTTTGTTGTGAACTGACAGTTCACGGATTGTTTCTGGGTCTTCGGAGTTCACGTGTCTCGGCGTCAGAGCAAAACAGGGAGTGACCGGTTACCGTAAGCAGCCTCACCGAGACGTGATAAATGTGTGACTCGCACTTCCACACACTGGGGGGCATAAGGGGGACGACTTCGCTGTTAATATTAGCCACAGCCAGCATTCCACCCCGCTGTTACTATACTCAACTCTGTCAGCTGTGCATGAGTGTGTGTCTGTGTGTTTCTCTGCCTTGTACCTGTCTGTTCCTCTTCTCCATCTTTCCACTCCTACTCCTCTCTTTTAACAGTTGGGTCTTCTCCCAGACTGGCCGCTAGCCTCAAGCCCTCCTTTTCTCTCTACTTACTGATTCAAGCACATTCGAGATCGCCTCATTTTTAAATCCAAATATGGACGATAGCGACACACTACTCCGCTGCATCCTTTTAATCTTTCATATCTGAGTTGTTTGGCTGCCTTCATCCATCTCCAGTGGCATGGGTTTGTGTCCCATGCCTCTGCTATCTGTGCAAATATCTTTATCAGGAGTTTGGTGTAATGTTATATTCTGTTTATCTCAGCCTGTGTCTGGCTCAGCCTGCCTTCACTGTTATTGATGCAGCCAGGCCTGCCTGTACATGTACACGTTGCCTGCAGTTTTAGGTGAACGGGGTCAATGTACTCCCACCTCCTTTTAAATCCCAACTATTACACACTTCGCCCCCCTCCTCTCATCACCCTTCTCCCTCTCTTTCGCTCTCTGTCGTGTCTGGTTGTTGGGCTGTAATCTCACCAGAATGGGAACACACACATACGCACACACACTAACATCGAGTACAGACAGCTTGTAATCTGACCATCTGACCCAGAACACCCGACACAAAACCATCATCCTGGAATATTCATTCTATGTATATGCCCCTGGGATCCTGTGATGTAACGCTTCTCTGTTTTTCTGTTTTGTGTGTGTGTGTGTGTGTGTGTGTGTGTGTGTGTGTGTGTGTGTGTGTGTGTGTGTGTGTGTGTGTGTGTGTGTGGATTAGTGGGTAATTGTTAGAATGTATTTAAATTACTTAAAACCTTTTTTTGTCACATTGCATCATTCCCACAATAATCTCCCAGATGGGATCCATCAGAACAATCAATTTCCAGCAATATCTCAGTTTAGCTTTACATGATTCTTGCCCCATCGTTATCAGGAGGCTTTGTGCCTATTCCCTGCTGATATAACTGTCCTCTTACCTAATGTGCTTATAAATGTTCTCGCATATCTTCACACATGATAGCACCGAAGCACCTGGGGTGATTTAGTTACCATAGTTTACAACAACAGTATATATTGTTTCTTAGGTTTGTTTTCGGGCTTTTTTTTTGCATCACGTCTGCAGACTCATCTGTTTTACTCTCTGCTCTTCCTCTCTGCTCCTTATCTGTAGTCCAGATTTCCTTCCCCCCTCCCCTTTCTCTACCAGTCCCCCCTCATCCTCACAGACCTTCCTCTGTTTTTGCCCCAGTAGTTTTCCATCAGAGGAGAACGAAGCACCTATCAGCTCCCGTTCTGCTAACATTAGAGAGGCCTGTTTTCGCCCGGTGTTATCGTCCTAAGCATGGGCAAGCACGCGTATGTGTACACTGCTCATTCATAGAATTTCAGACATACCGTGACCAGTGCTGCCCACTTGAAGCTCACTAGCGCCCCCCCTAAGGCTGACTCACCAGCAGATATACTTCAGCTCATGTTCTTGCAGATGGTTTATTTTGCATCAGTTAAAACTTATTTCATTTTTTTTTTTAATTAAAAAAAGTTAAATATTTGATGTAAATTCTTAGAAGTTAGTGAACTTGTGCCCTCTCTCCCTCAGCTAAACGGGCCAACAGATTAACTCTACATGACCTCCAGCATATTAAACCAAGCATGATACCATTTGGCCTCTTTCTATTCATCACAGACAGAATAGGAGGCTACCAAAAAGGAGGGGACCGGTGAAAAGAGAAAAAGGAGGCGGGAAAGAGGCCTGGGCGCAGGGTGAGAGAAGGGTGAAAGGGATTTGTGTTGAGAAATTAGCCTGGATGAAGAGCTCTGGTATATTATGTCAGCATTAAGAGACAGGACAAATAGAAGATGGAGGGTGGGGGTGGGGGCTAAATTTGCAAGAATAAAAGAGAGGCAGACGGAGGGAGGAGAGGCCGGACAGTGATGGATGAAGGGAGGGAAGAAGTTTAGAAGTGAATAAGTGAGAAAGGCCATTGTTGACAGTTTTAAAGGCTCTCATCCTGCAAAAGGATTGCTTCATATATGAACACACATTTCTTGAAACTGCTTAAAATGTAATCATTTTATCGACATCAGGTTGTATTTGCACATAGTGGGGAAAGAAATCCCCCGTGGTTTTTGTTTTTATTGTAATACAATGAGATATAGAAAGAAGGGAGTAGATTACACAGGAAGCTGCAGTAATATAGGAAGACTTTTCATTTTATATTAGATTGGCTCTAATGGAGCTGCCCACTAGTGAGCAGCTAAACCCATTAGAACCACTGACAGCTCCTCACGCCCGTGTGAAAGGAGGTGTGAATCTGTCATACCACAGCAAATTAATCGGGTATTAAGTGTACACCTCAAAGTAAAAGTGTGTAAGAGTGGGGCTGGAAATTTGATGAGCGCGCCTTGTGAGAACACTGTAAACTATCCGAACTGCAGCCCCCACCCCCCCTCGCCCCCTCTGCTGTGACATTCCTGTGTGTGTGTGTACACTTACTACTGATTACCTGAGGAGCAAATGGAAGAAGAGGGGGGAGTGGTGCGTGTGTTTGATGTTTCAGACGTGCAGACTCTCTTCGTGACTCTGTTTTTGTGTGTGTGAAACATATATCTTCGGTGCTGACTCGGATGCTAGTGCGGGTGAGAAGTGGCGACCCTGAACTGTAACCTTTTGACCTGGCTGCCAGTTTGCGACTTTCCCCAGACGGACAGTGAAAGACAGACTCCTTGTGTCAGTAGTTTGAGCGAGCCCAGAGCGAGCTCAGGGGGACAAATGGTGGGAAGGGCTGTAGAAGGGAGACAGGAAGGGGGGGGGGGGGGGGGAGCCAACAGCAGAGCAAAGACAATTGCAAAACTTCAAAGCTTTAGTGACTAGAAGTGTTGCAAAAGTCACCTGCAGTAAGGAGCAGTAATAACTATTCTGTTTTGTACCTTCACGACACATGCACCGCAATCAGAGTAACTTTGTATTGAGGAATGACCTGCAGAAAAGGAAGACTAGAGCCACCTTCAACCTTTGCTGTTTACCCATACCTCAGTCTCATGCAGGAAAACGCACACACACACAAACACACACACGCACAAGAGGCTCCAACAGACCTTGATAAACAGATGTGCTCATAAGCCCGGGGCATGAGACGCCCTGGATAAGGGGTCTTCAGAGAATCCCTCTCCCTTGAAAACACAGACACACAAAGCAATAGGCAGGAAGAAGAAGATGCAATGTGGAAAGTAGGTTTGCGACAGCTCACACACCTGGCTCTCCGTCTCATAGAGGACATAGTTATCACATTAACGCGACTCTCACTCTCCCGAGAACTGCCAGTCAGAGGCTAGTGTAGACGCGGGGAGATGCTAGAGTGCAGAGCTTTGATGAATGAAGACGTAAAGAGGGTGGTGGAGTTGAAGACGGAGCGAATTCAGTGGGCACGAATAGGTGGAGATTTAAAGAAAAAAAAAAAGCATTAATTGAAATTAAAATAATACAGAAGTGTGAGAAGGTTTTATTAAACCACCAAAATCAGCCACTGGGACACACATTAGACACGTAAACAGCAGCCAGGGTAGTGAAAGCTCCATAGGGGTTAAGGTAGAAGGGGTTGAAGGGGCCGTGTAGCCTTCAGGCATTCTGTCTTTGGGGAGGGAAAGGGTATAATTACATCCCATTCATTCCTCCTCCCCTCCTTTTCAGGAGAACACATTGGCCCCAGACCCCTAACAGCTTTTAATTAGCCAGACCAATGGTGGCGAGGAGGAGGGGAAGTGAGGAGGTGAAGAGAAGAATAAAAGGAGAGTTTTCTTAAAAGCATGAGCCGTGAATGAAATTAGCAACAAAATCTATCTGTTTTGTTGGCTTTTGACAAGCCCGTTTTCACATGGAGGTCGGCCAGACCGCTAACAAGGACACACTGTGGGGAAAAAGGTGTATCCTATACAATTTAAAACTACTCGTTACTTCAGAGGGAACCACTAGAGACCTCCAAATGTCTTGTTTTACCCAACCCTGTTATTACTGGTTTGACTGAAGAAAACAGTAGAGAGGAGCAACATGAGAGGCACGGCTTATTTGGCTAATTAGGCTGCTACAGATGTGTCTTTTCATTTCAGTAAAGCACTTGCCCTTGTAGACCCAAGACACACACACAGTCGCAGATAAACACACAAACAAAGGCGTACACACCTGCACAGAAGTGTACACACTTACAAAGGGCCTTTTCAGAGAGAAAGCTCAGGGTAGTGATCAGCTTATTAGCCCTGGAAAACAAGTATAGAGCTGTGCTCAGCTAACAAAGCGTGTTTTGACAGGTAGGTCAGCACTAACCCATACACACACGCACACAATGCACACAAACAGTTACGCACACACAGAGGCAGGAAGAAGGGGTTAGAGGCCCTCATTTTGGAGCCAGGGTGTCTGTGACTTGGTCAGGGGTGTCCTGACGGGAGCCACAACAACGGGAGGGGAAGAAGGGGGAGGGTCTCAGAGGCACCGCGTCTCGCTTTGATGACAGGACACGCACATAAACAGGGGTTGTTTTGTTGTCACTCTCACTCCGCGCAACATGTGAGACGCAAGCGTCCACAAGCAGTTGCTCATAAGCACAGATTGAATTTGCGGATTAGAGCTTTTATCCCTGAGGATGTCATGGAAGTAATGTGCAAATATCAGTCTTTCTTCACCTCCTGGTTGATGGCGAGATTTGTGCACAGGCCAGCTGCACTTCGCACGCATGATGAAACTGAAAGGTTGGAGTTCATTAAAATCTCTTTCCCCTTTGCGCCGATAAATCTGGTCCTAATGGATTAGTAGCTTATTTTTTAACAAATAGTAAGAGTTTTACTACAGTGAAGCTTTTTTTTTTTTTTTTTTTCCCTATATCCTCGCTGAACATCGTCACCACTTAATGTGCAGTGAGACTTTACAGGAAATATACTTATTTTTCTACCGCCTCTCCATACTTCATTAGGACTCCCGGGGCGAAACAAGCATAGGAAGTGAGCACAAAAAGGAGCCGGGGAGGCTTAAAAGAAGCCACAAAACTAAATGAAGGGTAAAGATGAAAAGGGAAAGAAAAAGAGTGAGATAGTCTGGCTCCCCACCTAGTCTCTCTGTGTCTTTGAGGAAATCAGAGAAAAAGAAGATAGAGATAGAGGCGGCAAATTAGCCAGAAAAGTCACGGCAGGAGCTCCGCCACAGATGGACAAACATTCAGGTGAAGAAATTAATGAGACAGAAACCAGAGAAGAGCTTAAAAACACTTGACAGAAAGACTCAGTGAGCTGTACCGAGAGGAAAGTGGACCGAAAGAGAAAGTGGGAAGAAAAAACTCTCCAAAAGATTGTTGGAGCTGAGCTGTCATGTGTAATTTAGTTTCAAGCAAGTGCATCTCACCCAAAGGGAAGAGAGAGAAAGAGAAGGTGTGCGAGTGTGTGGGATGGGCTGTGTACGATTCTGGGTGTGTTTTCTCGCCCCAAAACAAATTGAACAAGTCCAGCCTGATCAGCCTCTTTCTAATTCTGTTGCTCAGACAGGTTTGCACAAGCACACAGAAAAACACATCCTCACACGGCATCACCCAGCTTTACCTGTCTGTTTATTTGTGTTATTCATGTCTCTAAGACTCTTTTCAGTTGCCGCACGTGTCTGTGTTTAACTAGTCCTCATCAATATCCAGAACACATCCAGCGTATTATCTGCTCTGCTGGGTGTGTGTCGAAAACAACAGATGAGATCCGCCTCTGTTACTCATTTTGGAAAACTGGGTGAGGACATTTGTCAGTAACCTCGTGTCTCTTTCTGTCTCCCCTGTAGCTTTCAGTGGAATGAGTATACGGTGGAAGTGCGCATCAATGACTATCTGGACATCATCTGCCCTCACTACACCCACGACGAGGTGCCGTCGCATGCAGCTGAGCGTTACGTGCTGTACATGGTGGAGAGAGAGGACTACGAGGTGTGCAAGCCTCACTCCTTCGATCAGCTCCGCTGGGAGTGCTCGCGGCCCTTCGCTCCTCATGCTCCCGAAAAATTCTCGGAGAAGTTTCAACGCTTCACCCCCTTCACCCTGGGAAAGGAGTTCCGTCAGGGAGAGAGCTATTATTATATCTGTAAGTATCTTTAATGATATTTCTGCTCAGTCTTCTGTGGTTAGAGGAAGGTTCCTTGTGTTAAACTTTTCCCTCTGTCTCACTTTGTCAGCAAAGCCAATGCATCACCATGGGAAAGACTGTCTGCGGCTGAGAGTGGATGTAGTTGGACATAAAGGCTCTGGAAAGAATCACTATGACAAATCCAAAGCACGTGAAACAGAAAAAATCTTGGAAGGAGAAAAAGTGAATTTCCTTGCTACAGGAGGAGTTCACAACCCCTCTAACAGTCTCCCAGCAGGTGAGCATTCTTTAAAAAATAGATTCCAGACATAGAAAATAATCACAGCGGTGCTGTGACTAAGACCAGCTCAGCTGGGTGTGTTTACCATCCCTGAGTGATGAAATCCTGTCCTAACGGTCCTTCCCATCTCTTCTCTCAGATGACCCTGCTGCGATGGAGCCAAATGTCCAGAGGAGTGTCGGCAACTCTGCAGCACAGCTGATCTCTCGTTCACTTCTTTTTGCCCTGATCCCAGTCTTATTAGCCCTGATGCTACACTAAAGGCAGTGAAAGCTCCACAACAGAGACATTACTAACCCGATGCTGGTCACCGGGACGTGAACGATCAGAGATTCTTTTTATACAGACTTTTTTTATACGAGCATGGACAGTGTGTGTTGTTCAGCGTGCGCTTGATGTGGTTTTTGTGTGTGTGAATGTGGAGCGTGGATCGCTCCAAAATAAAAAAGAGGACCTCAGAGACTTTTTTTTTTTTTACTTTATTTTGAGGATTGAAATTCTCACTTATGACCATTTAAGCTGAACATTTTTGTTTTTTCATTATGAACGAAGTCGCAAACAGAACGATCCAAATGCTTTGTTATAAATCGACGGCAGCAAGATTACATTATCCTCACTGTCACGTGTCAACACATTTTCATAGCACTGGTACAGCTGTGCGTTTCATTAGTGAACTCTCTTTTTCTTCCTCTACATGTAGAGAAACTATTGATATTGTGTATTGTTGTCGGCAGCTGCCACAATATGTAGGATAATGTAGGATATTTGCCATGTTGTGTTGCACTCAACTCCTCGTTATAATGCTCCACATTTCTAAAGTTATCTGACATGTTATCAGTGGTAACGCAACCTGAGAAAACAGATGCTCTAACGGTGCAGCAGTGGTTCTCGCCCCGATTTCTGGCTTTTAGTGATGTCTATTGGTGCTCATGCTGATGAAATCTTTTCATGTAACCACGATTAAAAATGTATTCCAAGAACCTAAAGATATGCATATACTAAAAAAAAAAAGATGCAGTGATATTTATGTTTTTGTTAAGTCCTCATCTGTCAATTACACGGTTTCATGCGATGTTGTGAGCCAATGTTGAGAGCCACTGAACAAAACAAAGACAAACTCAGCATCTTCAGCACTTATTCACTCATTTCTATTGTTTCGACTGTATCATGGTACACTGGCTGATGTTTGCAGATGTTGCCCCACTCGCACTTCCTGAAACCTCAAACTGAAGGTATCTCCCAGAATACATTTTTTTTGTCTTTTTTTTTTTTTTTGCTTGTGTCATTTTGTAAATGTTTATATGTACATTTGTACATACAGAAAACTATATGAAACTGTTTTAAGATGTGAAAAATCTTTAGTGAAATAAAAATGTGATGTAATCCAAAAAGAAGAAAAAGATCTGTCTGTTTTTTATCATAACTTATTTTGGATCTTGATAACCCGCTGAGATCATCGAGATTTGGATGGATGACACAATATTTTGGCAGAGCCATCTATCCTCTGTCCGTCTCCACATTTCCACCCCCATGTCTTTCCCAGCCTCTCGTCTCTGCCCTCTCCTGCTTTCATCTCCTCTGATACAACATACCCGGGCTTAGATTTCAGACTCAAAACCAAACATGGACTAAGAAGGGGACAAAAAAAACACCCAAGAACCCAGAGAGAGGGAGGCCCACAAGCGAACTGACAGCTGGGTGTGAAAGTGTCACTCTCACCTCCTTGCTCATACTCTTTCACTCTTTTTTGCCCTGTTTTTGCCCTTTCTTTTTCTTCTCTGAACATCGCCTTTTGAGGAAAAGCTGAACATCCGTCCACACAGCTGTATGTTGGAATGAGGAGAAAACAAACCTCAGAGCTGACTGAAAACTGTCAAAACTCACCGTTCCTTGAAAACCGCACAACATACACACTCAAAATCAGAACATTAGAACTGAGCTGTTTGCTTTTCCGTGATAACGTCATAGCTTAAATTCAATGCAGATGATCACAGAGTCTCAGGTATCTTGTGCAATGCTGCACCCACAAATGTGTACAGTAGGATAAAGCAGGACATCATTCAACTGTGCCTGATGGGATGGATTAAATATGGTAGTCTCCACCGCTTTGATGTCTCGGTTCAACATTATGTCAGGCATTATGTGAAAAAGTAAATGTATGCTTTATAATACAAAAAATGTTCCTTTAGCTGTGCAAATACCATAAACCAAAAGTGAGCTTTCAGATTAGTTCGAGGACAAGCTTTTACAAACATGGCATAAAACTGTAGAAACATCATTTTAAGGTTTTATTCCAGTGCAGTAAATCTGAGTATCGCAGTAAAGTCAATGAAAATTCTACTAAAATACAATACTTGAAGTTTAAAATTGTGATTTACTACATATGACAAGAAGTTTTTGAAATATAAATCATTTGGGCACTTAATTACATTTACATGTACAACTACTCATTAACACATTTAGGCAAGGTGACATGCTAAAGTTCAAACTGAGCATCAGGTCTGAGTATTTCACAAACTGCTGATCTACTGGGATTTTCCCACATAAGGTTCACAGACAAAGGTCCAAAAATTAAAAAAAAAACAAAAACCCATTGAACAGCAGCACAAGAGGTCAGCGAAGAATGGACAGACAGGAAGGCAACAGTAACACAAATAATCACTTGTTACACCCAATATGCAGAAGAGCATCTCTAATTGCACAACACATCAAGTCTTGAAGCAGATGGGCTACAGCAGCAGAAGACCGCACAGGGTGCCACTCCTGTCAGCTAAGAACAGGAAACTGAGGCTAAACTTTGCACATTCTCACCAGAATAGGATGACAAAAGACTGGAAAAATATTGCCGGGGCCGATGTGTCTCAATTTCTGCTACAACATTTGGGTAGTAGAGTCAGAATGTGGCATAAACAAGACGAAAGCATGGATTAATCCCACCTCGTATCACTGATTCAGGGTGCTGGTGGAGGTGTAATGATGTGAGGGGTATTTCTTGGCATATTTTGGGCTCCCTAGAGCTTTCCAGAGTATCACTGCTGATCACATCCATTCCTTTGGGACCACAGTGTGCCCATCTTCTGATGGCTGCTTCCAGCAGAACAATGCACCATGTTAGAAAGCTGAAATGATCTAACACTGGTTTCTTGACCATGACAGTGAGCTCACTGCATTCAAATGGCCTCCACAGTTAAGCCAATAAACGACCTCTGGGATGTGGTGGAACAGGGCATTCACATCATGGATGTGTTGCCAACAAATATGGAGCATTGTGGGATGCTATCATGCCAAAGTGGAGCAAATTTCCAGGATCTTGTTGAATCTATGCCATGAAGAATTTTGCAGCTCTGAATAGAAAAGAGGCAATTTTTTACCAAAATGACCAGTGAGTGTATTTTACCATCTTTCTTGTCCAAAACTTTAGCTCTTATTTTATGCTTTATCTAATACAAAAGGTCATTAACTTTCACTTAATAAAGGCAGACACGTAAACAGCTTCACTGGCACAACACTCGAAGGAGTCTGAACAGCTCCGATAAAAAACACTGTCACAAAAAGAAAAGGGATTGCAATTTAATAACAAAAAGATCAACCATAAATCAGAAAAAGAAAATTCTTCTAAATCAATATAGCAATGACCTTCAAGTGAAGAAAAATGTGTGAAAAGACTAAATGTCAAACAGATGCAAAGCTAAAACTAAAAGCTAAAGACTAAAGAAGAAGGGTGAAAATTATACACCAGAGACTGCTGAGAAAGGTCAAGTTTTGAAATGTCTAGAGTGACAAAGCAGCTCGGCTCTGACAGCTGTACACAGGAGGGAGCAGTCAGGTGACGATGGGGGAGTGGGCGAGGCGGGGTGGTTGGGCAAGAAGGGTCAAAGAAAAGTTAATGAGCAAACTTTAGATGATTCGTATTAAATTTACCCCGAGAGACGAACAATAAGTGAAAGTTTTAATGCACAACTTTTAAATATGAATCTTAATTCTTGGATGTAATACCCATGAAATGACACCCAGCACGCTGACTAGTTGAAAAATGATGCATATGAGATAAAATTAATCAAATAACACTGGTGCACCCCAGTGGAGTGCATAATTAATTTTTCAGTTTAAACAGTGAAATCATCTCATTTTGAAAGTATAAAATCCAGCATATTTGCCTGGATCCACACACTGACTGTTCTGTGTGATATCAAGCTACAAGCATGTGATATGGGATTGGAACAATGATGTAATGATGAGACGCTTTTTTTCTCCTCCTTCTTCTTATCATAGGCTAATAGTTGGGTTTTCTTTTTTGACTGTGCTACTGGAATACAGGGTGAAAAACAAATGTGTGATTCACAGAAAAGAGAAACTGGAAAGAAAGACTGATGCATTATGTGAAGCAGTGGAAAAGCTTGCCTTATTTTCCTATTCTGTGCATCAGCCTAGTGTTATACTTCCACAAGGTGAGATATAACAAAAAATGAAAACATCAAATTGCTCCCAGTGTGATCTTTTCATTTGGAGAACCCGTATCTTCAGCGTCCCTTTAATAACTACTGTACGAATGCTTGATGATTTTTCTGGGATGTTGAAAGCTTGTAAAAGTGGGTGCACGATTTGTACTGTTCCAGTTATAATGTTCTGTTTATGGTGTGAAACCTGACATCTAATACAGCTTTTTAAAGAGTCTTGTCATGGTTTCCAGACCCAAAGAGGACAAACATCTAAGATTTCCTAATCTTGAGTTTAATACTGTCTGATAATAATCTTAGTGTCTGTAATAGGCTCAAATATCTTGGACATCTTATTACAGATCAAATGACGGGTATTGATATTGCACAAGAAAAAACCCCACTTATCAAATTTAAGACTTTAATAAACCACAATTATCAGCTGTCGAGACAATTTTCACATTAAAGACTTTTTATTTATTTCTTTTTTTGTGCTTATTTTACTTGATCTTTGTTTTTACTTTGTGACTTTGCGGGTCAACATGCTGGAAGCAGCCATCAGAAGATGGGTTCACTGTAGTCATGAAGGGATGGAGATGCTCAGCAATAATACTCACGTAGCTGCGGTGCTTAAACAAAGCTCAGATGTTAGTAAGGGTGTTCTGGCAAAGAAATGTCTCCACACCATTACACCAGCAGCAGCAGCATGAACCAATGATATAAGGCTGGCAGGATCCATGCTTGCAAGCTGTTGACGCCAGATTCTGACCCTATCCTCTGGAAATTGCAGCAGAAATCAAAACTCATCAGAGCAGACAACATTTTCCAATCGTCTGTTGCCCAATTTTGGTGAACCCATGTGAACTGTACTCTCTGTTGTCTGTTCTTAGGTGTGGCACCTGGTGTAGACTTCTGCTGCTGAAGCTTATACGCTTGAAAGTTTGACGTTTGTGTATTTAGAGATTTAGACCTGCTTTTCTGCTCTCCTATCAGCTTCTCCGTAAACCCTACTGATGGTTGTGTGGTCAAATTCTAGCAGATCAGACAAGTCACCTACAAAAGTTTTATGTTCAAAAACTTGAACATCACACTTAAATCATCCGCCCCTCCCATTCTGATGCTCACTTTGAACTTCCGCAGGTCTTGGCCGTGTCTACATGCATACATGCATTCATCCAAAGCCAATTACAGACCCACAGAAGACATCCATCCCATCCATTCGCTTCCGCTTGTCCTTTTCAGGGTCGCGGGGGGCGCTGGAGCCTATCCCAGCTGTCATAGGGCGAGAGGCGGGGTACACCCTGGACAGGTCGCCAGTCTGTCGCAGGGCTAACACACAGGGACAGACAATCATTCGCACTCACATTCATTCGCACATTCACACCTAGTGACAATTTGGATTATCCAATTAACCTATCCCCACAAGCTGCATGTCTTTGGACGGTGGGAGGAAGCCGGAGTACCCGGAGAGAACCCACGCAAACACGGGGAGAACATGCAAACTCCACACAGAAAGACCCCGGCCTGATGGTGGAATTGAACTCAGGACCTTCTTGCTGTGCGGCAACAGTGCTAACCACCGTGCTGCCCCCACAGAAGACATATAAAGTTAAATGCGTGTGTAAAATCGGAGCCTTCCGGGTCGGGAAATACTGAATGTTTTCATGCTCGCTGACTGCTGAAAAGCTTTGAATAAACTGTACGAGTGCCATGAGCTTTCCCACATCCGTGTCCCTCTGGCAGTCACTCGTAAAATTCTTGCAACGTAATTACGTCCAGCGCTACGTTCCTTATCGTTTCAGCACCCTATTGGACCAGCCCTTTGAGCCTATAGCCAATCAGAGGACAGGAACCAGGAGGGCACTGATTGCAAATACGGAAATACAGTGAGAGCATCCGCGTCGTTATATTTACCTTTCATCTCAGGCAGTTTAAGAGTTTGTGATTAAAAGGAGACTGTGCACAAAGCACGTATTTTTCCCCCGCTCTATGGATTTGTTGTCGCTTCTGTCATGGGCCTGCATCGTGTTCACAGTCGGGATGTTCTCGACTGGACTGTAAGTTTAAATGATCGTTAATTGCATGCATCTATGTTTTATCTTACTTCCTGCTCTAACTTTGTAAGGATGGGAGAAAGTACGAAGAAAGCAAGATCCCACTGAGACAGGATGGAGATTTTCTGAACTGCTTGCACTTGGTAGCATCACAACAACTTTATAGTGAAGGAATGCGAGAAAGTACTAACACTGAACATGGAGTTATTGGTTTAAATTGCTATTAGCATCTCCAGCCTATTCTTTTGTTTTTTATTCTTTCTGTGTGTGTGTATGTGCATGCGTGTGTGTGTGTGTGTGTTTCTAGGACCGACCTGAAAAAGATGCGAGAATCCAAAAGTACAGACAATATCCAGTTTCTCCCTTTCCTCACCACGTGCCTCAAGTGAGTTTCTCTTTCCGCTTTTGCATAATTCACTGTGATGCATCATCACTAATGTTCCTGTTGTTTCTATAGTAACCTTGGTTGGATGTATTATGGGATTCTGAAGAGAGATCAGACGATTATCCTGGTCAACATCATTGGTGCTCTTCTCCAGATACTTTACATCATCATGTACTTCCGCTACACGAAGCAGAGGGTCAGCATAGTCAGACCTGTCATAAAGCGCTCTCCTTACTTGCAGCTGGATCTTTAATTTATCTGTCTCTGTATTTGTTGGTTTCAGAGGTTAGTGTCCTCCCAGACCCTTGCAGCAGGGATTGTACTGATCTGCGGTTGGCTCTACTTCACCATGTTTCTTACTGATGGAGACATTCGTCTCAGCCAGCTGGGACTCACCTGCAGCGTGGTCACCGTCAGCATGTACCTGTCACCGCTCACCGACCTGGTACAATTCACACCACAGACAAACACAACATACAGGCAGCGTGTAGAACGTCGCCTGTGTTTGTTTTCTCTCACTGAACTGAATAATATTTCAGAACATGATCTGGAAATCAGTTACATTTGGATGATAGTACCTAAAAACTCGCCTTAATGAGTTTTATATTGTAAAGGTAAAACTTTTAGTAGTAGAGAGAAAATCCTGCTAACAACAGCAAGGGTGTGGAGGAAGAACTGTCTTTTTAACAGGAAGACATCACACAGCAAGCGAGTCGATTTGCACAATACTGCGAATCGCTTCCTATGTTGATGCAGCTTAAGGGCTCCAGCCCTAATTATAATCTTTATCAAAAAGTGAAGTTTATTTTTATTTTTAGCACATTTAAAAACAACAAAAGTGCTTTACGAATAAAGTAATCAAATTGGATAAAACCGAGTTAATGACACAGTTAAAAAAAGGAAACCCGAATTTAAAAGAAACACATTTAAAAGTACTCAGAACTCATTTTGATTTAAAAGCCAAACAATTTCTTTTTTAAAAAAGGAAAGTTTAATCTTAAAGGTAAAGAGGGTGTCTGTCTCCTCAACCCAAACTGTGAGCTGATTCCACAGAAGAGCATCTTAAAAGCTGAGGAATCTGTCTCCCATTCTACTTTTAAATGCTCCAGGAACCCGGCTGGTTTAGCTCAGTGCATTGAGGCAAGGCGAGGCAAGTTTATTTGTATAGCACAATTCAACAACAAGGTGATCCAAAGTGCTTTACAGAGACATTAGAAACAAAAACAAATAAAAAGCATGATTTAAAATTGATTAAAACAAGCAAACAAACAAACTAACTAATTAACAAACAAACAAAACAGTATATAAAATCAAAAGAGATAAAATCAGAACAGTAGATAAAATCATTAGTTAAAATGTAAGTTTTGAAATTTAAGCTTAAGTGTGGATTTGGTGTTTTATTCAAATGCAGCTGAGAACAGGTAGAGCAGGCAACCCATACGGCTGAGAGCGGTCAGCCTGGGTTCAAGTCCGACCCGCGGCCGCATGTCTCTCCTCTTCTCGCTGTCCTTTCTTCACTGCACTGAAGAAGGCCAAAAAAAGTATTTAAAAAATGCCCCAGGAACCACAAGTAAGCTAGCAGTCTGTGAGGAAGATATGATGAGGCTTGATCATTTAGATGGCATTTTAATTAAACTTTGGATTCAACACGGAGCCGCTGAAAAACATATAACATTTTTCATTTTACTCATAGCAATATTGCAAAGACTAAAGAAAGCAATGTTATTTGTTTAACGTACATGGTATTTGTTTAATGTGCACGGTTGAAGGCAATGTCCTGGTAAGAAATGACTCTAAGATTCCTCACAGTGTTACTACAGGCCAAAGTAAAGCCATCCAGAGCTTAGTGTGAAACCTCAGCGTTTTTCAAATGAAGTAGAATCAGAAAATGACTTGCCAAAAATATTTATAAAAACTAGTGTGCATATGGGGATAATTAATAGCATACCAAACGGATACTATTTTTGTTCAGTTAATGAAGTCAGTTTGCAGTTTGCTGCTTCATTTCCAGTAAATGGTGATGGGCTTAGCTGGTAAATGTTTTTTGGTTTTGTTTTCACTTTTGTTTTGTTTTGGTTTTCCATCCTTTCCAGTTTAGCCTGTCCTATATGTTACTACATAATTCTCATATCCATTAATTAAATTTTTCAGGACATAATAAAAACACTAGATTGGGGGGAAATTAATTTTTGCTAAAAGCCATATGAGAAACTGGGACTGCTGTATAGGGCTGCACCAATAAGCTTATAAAGATATACAATTAGTATTGAGTTCAAATTTTGGACCCCTCAAAAACAGTCCCAGTTTCTGTTGGGAAAATTAATTCCCTTCCTCTGCACTATATAAAGTCAGCCACTGGGGGCAAAAGTCATTTTGTAAAGTAATTGTTTTTAATCTCCCCACAAACTCTGAGGTCCTCGAGGAGCCCAGAAATGGGACTGGCTATGAGTCTTAAAGGATTTACATATGCTGATCTTACACATGCACGGCACCTGTGAGCTTTCTTAGAACTTACCCAAAGGAGATTCTTGTGATAATGCAAAACCCAGCAGAGTCTGATCAGGTGTTAAACAGTATTTAATCTGCCAGGATCAAAGTCCACGTAACATCTGTTTTCACTGATATGAGAGTCAGTGTCATGTGCTCTGCCTTCTGCACACTCTACCCAGGTACCCTAAATCAAACTGAATATTTACAACAGTGAAGAAGTGTCTCTGTGGTGTCATTATTAACACATTTGGCTAACACGTGAAAGAGCTAAGCCATCAAAGCCTCAGTGGGGGCATCAGTAAGACTTGTATTATGATACAGCATAGCAGATTACGATGAACACCTATCTAAAAACTGATGCCGTGTCTCCTGATGATACACCCAAGGGGCAGCATTTAAAGGCTAAAGAAGGTTAGTCCCAGGATCGAGCCATGTGGTGTGCCACAGCTATTATAATAATTCTCGTTCAGAGCAACAACAATATCTCTATCCAAACTACTGAAGAACATTTGCACATAAGTCCAGACGTTCCTGTGCTACATGAGAACATCTCAACAATTGGGTGTTACACTAAAAACAGTCATTTGACAGGTGGTTGGATTCAAAAGGACTTTCCTTCAACCAGAGGCATCAGAAAAGTAGATCTTTAATAGCATATATTGTGTGCGCTTTACTGCACACCTCCCCCCTCAACTAAAAGTTAGTAGATGAAAAGTGTCGTAATCAACGAAGTGTTTGATTGGTCGGTCGACCTCCACAGTGAACTCAGAATGATGACACTCGCTCGCACATGGACAGTGTCAGTTTCATGTCTTGTGCCTGCAGTTAATAGATTAGAAATGTCAGGCAGGAAATCTAAAGGGTTGAGAGGGTAAAGAACAGCCCCACGAAGCAAATACTCCTCTACTATGTGCCAACCTCAAACAGCATAGTATACTATTTGAAACTTGAAACTCCACTAGTAGCGGACTCCTTGGTGGTTGTTGCTGCTCATTCAGAATCATTATTGCTTTTTCCATTAACAGGCAGCCCACACAGTGCTTGCCCTTGTACAATTCATATATTATAGGCTTGTTAGTGTGGTCATATTTTTCTGTAATGTAGCACAGCATTAATAGTGTTACATTGTTTCTTATTCTTTGAACTCAAATTATTTGTGAGTCACTTCAAACATTTATCTAAAAGATTCTATTGAACCTAACCTTGCAGCAGCGAGTTAAATAATCAGTTGAACTAATGGCTGCTACTAGGAAGATTTTTGTTTGGGTAAACCTTTTTGCAATATAGACTTACTGGACAATTTATTAGGTACCCCTTGCTACTTTTCCCTTTAGAACTGCCTTAATTCTTCATGGTATAGATTCAACAGGGTGCTGGAAATACTCCTCTGAGATCTTTCTCCATATTGACATGTTAGCATCACACAGTTGCTGCAGATTTGTTGGTTTCACATCTGTGATGTACTATTGGTTTGAGATCTGGTGACTGTGAGTACAGTGAACTCATTGTCATCTTTAAGAAAGCAATTTGAGATGATTTAAACTTTGTGGCATGGGGTGTTATACTGCTGGAAGCAGCCATGGGCACACTGTGATCATAAAGGTGGTCAGCAACAATACTCAGGCAGGCTGTGGCGATTAAATCCTTAATTGATTCCAAGGTGGCCAGAGGGTACAAGAAAGTCCCCTACACTGTTATACCCCCACCAGCTTGAACCTTTGACATAAGGTTCGACATGTTTTACATTTAAAGATATTCTTCTGCGTGCCTTGGTTGTAATGGGTGTTTCCTTCTTATCAGCCCAAATCAGTCTGTCCATTCTCCTGACATCAACAAGGCACTCAGAGAAAATATCCAGTCAGCAGGAATTTTCTTTCTCATACCATTCAAGCCTTAGAGATGGTTGTTTGGGAAAATCCAAGAAGATCAGCAGAGTCTGAAATATTCAGACCACCCTGTCTGGCACCAACAACCATGCCATATTCAAAGTCACTTAAATCACCTTTCTTCCCCACTGTGATGCTCAGTTTGAACTTCAGCAGTCATGTTGATAATGTCTGCGTGGGTAAATACACCGAGTTGCTACGATATGATTGGTTGGTTAGATGTTTGCGTTAATAAGCATTTATATAGATGTATCTAATATAGTGGCAGGTGATTGTGTACATGCATTACAGTTCATAGTACCCTCACTGTATTCATGATAACACTGATTGTGTTTAGTATCTACAATAGGAACCTCATATCTTCTCATTTCCTGAACGTGTTCCTCGTTGAACCCACTGCACCGGCAGCAGCTGCTCACTTTAATTCATCTGCTCACATCATCTCAGTCTGCATGTTCAGCTATGCAGTGAAGGGATAAATCCCCTGTTCTCACTCTTTCCTTTTGTCACTGTATTTGATCTTCTGGTTCCGTCTTCTATCCTGTTCGTCTCCTTCCCTCCATCTGCCTCACAGCACCGAATGACCCCCAGTCAGCTTCCTGCCTTTCTTTCCCTCATCTGTCTTCCTGTTATTCCCAGTTTCTGTCTTGTGTGTTCCCTGGCCCTTTGGTTCCATTATGTTTTCTGCTATATATGCATATATAAAATGATGTAGGCACTGCACAAATTACTTAAAATCCAAAGCTGCCTGCTTAAAGATCATTTTTGTTTTTTTAAATTACAGGTTGGGAATGTGGTGAAATTTCTAAGCCAAAATTGAATTAAAAAAAAACTCCAACAAGCAGCCAGATAATGTATACTTTAAACTAACCCAGAGGACAACTAAATATGTTGTCAAAGTAAAACAAAGCTATAAATGTAAATTTACTGCCTAAGCTCTTAATTTAAAACACTCATAGGTTTCCTTTGCCCTGAGTTATCAACACTTTAGTTAAGTTCTCTTTCGGGTTTCGGTACCTTCAAATAAAATGGAGTACAGTGTGTCATCTGACCACTTTAGAAGTACCCAGTGTTTATATCACTTCCAAATGGCCCCTTTTAAAAGCAGCATGAAGAGTCTGCCAGTCATAAAGTGGCGCAAGACACAATAGTTAAAATGTGGGCAAAGCAGTGCACACTTACTCCTTCCGGCATTGGAAGTGTGTGACAATGTAGCTGTGGGAACGTCTATAGAGAGCACTTCTGAAGAGGCATGCTGGTGTGTTGATATTTGAATAGAGTAATTCTCTCTCTCAGGGGTCATCACTGAAGGCACCTTTCATGTAGCAGTTGGTAATTCGATCCCTTGTAAATATTAAAAACTGTAATAATCCAGCTTTGAAGTGTATGTTAATGGCATCCCTCCTCCTCTCTGCCTTTGCAGGTAGAGATCGTGCGTAGTGGTAACGTGCAGTGCTTGTCCTTCCCTCTGACTGTAGCCACCTTCTTCACTTCAACCTCCTGGGTCTTCTACGGCCTTCAGCTGAGCGACTACTATATTGTGGTAAGACATCATGAATACGCACTTGGATACCTGTAAGCTCAGCTGTCAGTGTTGTGTGAGGATTGAAGCGATAACATGTTTTTTTTTCTTCTTCTTCCTTGTTTTGCTTGTTTTCCAGGTTCCAAACACACCGGGTATTTTCACTAGCCTCATCAGATTTTATCTATTTTGGAAATTTGCGTCAGTCAATCAAGGTTCGCCTTCCTACAAACCCGTGCACATATGATGTTGACAGTTGAAAAATTCATCTTCACGGATGGACGGTTGGCAACAAAGCTTTAGAGTTACATGTTGGAACAAACTCAGCGAGTGACTCGACGTGTAAAGTGTTTTGTTTACTTTTTGGGGGGGAAGAATAATGTGGACTTTTACTCAGCTGAGAGTAAATTTCACGATGTCTTTAATATGATTCAACTGTTACTGTTCTGCGGATAGTTGTTAGACATGTTACTACGTGTCTCTCTCTGTGTCTCTCTCTGTGTCTCTAAGTGCCTTCTTTTAGGTAATGTTTGCCATTAAAGATTTATGTGAATTTTTAGAGGTTAAAAACGTATATATTGTACAGTGGTTAGCACTGTTGCCTCACAGCAGAGAGGTGCTGGTTTGGATGCACTGGCAAGCTGGGGCCTTTCTTGTGGAGTTGATCTTTGGGTGCTCTGGCCTGTTTCCTTCCACAGTCCAGAGATGCACTCATTTGTTTAACTGGGGATTCTAAATTGGCGATAGGTGTGAATGTTTAGTGGGATTTATACCTCTGATTTAAATCTACTCCATAACGTCATAATCACAAATTCTTCTTAAACCCTGCACCCTAACCAATGTGCACCTCCCTAGAAATGTAATGTAAAATGTGATGCCAATTATTGAACCAACTGGAAGAGAATGGATAAGCTCAAAACTAAAAGTTTACTGCCAACTAGTGTCTTGGAGGTGAAATTGCAGACTTCTGCGGGCACACTACACAGAAGTACGAATGCTAACAGCAGCGTTAGCCAATTGCTTAGGCTATGCTGTTTTATGTTTTAGACTCTGAAGTATAAATTAAGCTTTTTCCCTGCGATAGACTGGCGACCTCTTCAGGGTGTACCTCATCTCTCACATATGACAGTCTCCAGCTTCCCTGAAAGCCTGAATGGATATATAACAGCACATGCAGTTTGTTACAGTTATATTTAAAAAAAGGGAAAATATTGTAAAGGAAGAAATTTATGTCCATTTTCTGCTGGACAAACAATGTGTTTTATCATTAAATAATGAAAGGTGCCATATCAATAAATTTTTTTTACCGTAACTGTCACTGTCTGCTGTTTTTTCTCCTTGCTGAGGCTGTACTTGACCCTTTGAAGTAGAGGAATTTGTGCTTTAGTTTGGAGGTTTTGTTTTGGGTTCAGTAACGAGCTTTCATGCATGTGACGAGGTAAGTGTGTATGATTGGAGTGGCAGTGCAGGAGAGACAAAAGCCTGTTTGATGGTGCAGCAGTGCGAATGAGCTTGTTTGTGTGAGCCTGTTGATTTAGTGAGGGCAGCGGTGGGAAAGGCTATGGCAGAGATTCTCATCCTCAGTGTGTGTGTATGTGTGTGTGTGCATGAATGCTACTTGGACCGCTCTTCCTGAGCTCAAAGAGCTTGCCCCTGACAGAGAACACACATGCACAACAACAAGACAGTATTGTGTTGGAAGCTGAGTGTTATGTAGAGGCAAAGAGAAGACTGGAGGTGGGAGATAAATGAGATATACTTGAAAGAAACGTGGGGGAAATATAAGCAGCAGGTGAAAAAGCAACAAGAAAGGATGTATAAATGAGATGGAGGTAGTAAAGCGTGGGAAAAGAATAAAGGAATTTCACGGATAAATTTAGGTTTGGCTTCTAATAGGTTGTAATTATGTAGCACAGTTCTTTAAGTATTGTTTGCTAGTATTTCATGGAGAGACACAATAAGGACATGTGCATAGAGTGTCTTTACCCCTCCATCAGAGCTCTGATTTCCTTTTTTTAAGTCCAGTTTTGACCTTTATGAATCAATTTGGTCTTTGTATCGTATTGTCTGTCGGATCTCTATCTAGGAATTCAGTTTTTCTTGTTTTCGTTTCCCTAATGCAATCGATACACAACTAAAGATAACAGCACACATTCTCAGACAGTCTCTCCAAAACATTCATGGTGCTGTTATTGATTGCACATGCAAAAGGTGGCAGAATTAGTTTTGTAGAGAATAAGAAAACAGGTTGAAGGTGAAGTTAATAACCTCCCTATTTTCTCACATCTGTACATTTGGCTAAATGCTCAGTAATGTGACTGTTGCAGAAATGACCTGATACATAACGCCCCCTCACTGCTGTGGGACCACTCGCTAAGAAGCTCTTAAATAAATGCTTTATCACGATAAGTAATTTAACCTGTGGTCAGGAACAATTACGTAAATAAAGTAAATACAATTTTATTCAAGATAAAAATAATATTCCAGTGCTTTACAATGAAATGCTAAAACAAAGACAGAAAAAAAGTCTCCTTTCATCCTCAGCCTTGTATTTTGCACAGCCAGCAGGTCCTGATCACATGACCTCAGGGATCTGCTTTGAATGCATTGATGTAAAAGTTCACTGATGTAAACTGATGCTTGTCCATGCTTAGCTCTAGAAGTCAAAAGTGAATCTGGAACCAGGATCTCACAACAGTGTGATTCGAGTGTTCATTACTTTAGGCACAAATCTCTTTAGGAGACAAAAACATTTGACTTATTTGTTTTTATTTATATTAAAATAGCATAATAATCTATGCAAGATTTGTAACTTAGAAACATCTTAGGCCTTTAAAGAAACACATAACGTTCACGTAAACGAGAACGAACATCTTGTAGATTTGGTGGAACTATGCTTTTTTTTTTTTTCATTTCATTGCAGTCCACTAAACTTTAAAAAAGTCTTCTTCAATATGTAGCAATTCCATGAATGTCAATACATGTTAAAATATACAACTTTACAGTATTAAAAAAGTCCTTGTTAGATTTTCTCTCACTTTATAACAGCTCTGAGGTGGTGTAACCACATCAAGTGTGCTAGGCCCCACTATCACTAACTATATTTCTTCATCCTGTCTGTGCTGTTCTTGCCTTTAACAGTCTAAAAACAGTTTGAGCGTCAGTTATGCTGAGTAGAATTTTACATTAGCTGTACATTAAACCCGTAATGTTTTAATGACCAAGCTTAGTGCCATTTGTAGCAGCAGCCTAAACGCCAATAATGAGCCCCTAAAATATGAATGTGAATTAATAAATATACATCTACTGGTTGACGACACGTTGACTCTGTCTGTCTTCTGTGTAGGCAATCAAACAACGAACACTTAAAGCTCAACAAATCTTAAAGTCACTCAAATTCATCTTATGCTGTGAAACCTTTCAGATCTACAGTGGTTTCCAGTCCTGTCCAAGGTGGACAAAGAAAACCTTCAACATGCAGAAGGTATATAAAACAGTTTGTGTGTCCAAAACATGCCAAAGGATAAACCAAGTTCATCCACTGGCAATCTTGAGTGTATGATGATGTATAATTGATCTGTTTAAAGCAATCCATTCGTTGCCATCCCTAAAGTCAAGCTGTTAGAGCTTTTTACTTGTGTGGTAAATTATAAAAACATTATTTTAAAGGAAACCTGTGACAGGATACTGCAGACGAATGACTCAGAGTATAACAATAAGTCGGAGTTTTGTGAGTAGAAATTAGTCATGAAGGTTGAAAGGGAAAAAGGAGTATCTTGAGAAACAGTAAATGATGAGTCGTGGAGAAGACAAGGCAATACTGGAAGCTGGAATCATGCTTCTGTATAAAACAGATAGACATCAATAAGACGAAGAAAACAATGGTTGGAGTCAGACTGGCCAGACACACCCCTAATTAGAAACCGTGGCTGTGTTGTGAAGGGACAACGTGTTAAGTGCGAGGCAGGAAATCAAAACACAGACCTCACGCTGATGAGTACACGTCTTTGGTCGGCAGCCAAGTAGTAAAATGAGCTCTATCTTGTGTACATGAGCGCGTTTGTGTGTGTGGTGTAGTAGCGTTGATGAGGAGGGGGTGAGGAGCTGAACAATGAGTACGACTCACAAACAGGATCCCTCTGTTTCCTGTCACAGAGACTGTCTCCTTAAACAACACACACAAGCTGACTCTTGTACTTTTGCCCATGTCCTTTTAAACATAGGCGTATACGCATTGTATATACAGCAACTACAGCATGTTGTGTCTTACACAGACACTCCCACAGCCTCTCCTTCGCAAACACCATGTGTGCATTCAGATGTCTATTTTTGTCGTTACGGGCAAATTTTGATCCGTGGGTTTTGTTTCCCCCGTAATTACACACAACAAAGTCTTTGCTAACATGCAGTCAGCAACCAAACAGTGTGCACACTCAGCATATAAACACACACACACACACAAGGCATACACACAGCACACTGGGAGGTAGTCAGCAGCTTGTGCACTTTCTGCCATCAGTAAAAGCACACCTGTCCCAGCTGCTGTTTTGAAGGGAAGAAGAGGGAAAAAGGAATGTGCTTCTCTCAGTTTTCCTGTGAGCCCCTCACCCTTCCCAACCATCTCTGTTATCCTCCTCCCTTTACTTGTTTATCCAATTATTCTCATGGTCAGCTGCTGTTCTTCCTTTTCTTCTCAATGCTGGCATCTTTTTTTTCTGTCCTCATCTTCATTGTGTGTTTTCCTCTGTCTTTTGCCTCATTGTTTTTCTTACTCACATCTTTGCATTCTTTTGCAGTTTCCCTCCTGCTTTGCATTACACGCCTCGAAATTGTCTCCGTGGCCCCGTGCTCAGATCATCTGCAGTGAAAGTCAGTTCCATGAATCTGACAGTCAAAGATTTATATAGGTTATATAAGCAGAGCAGAAAGGATAAGACTACAAAGAAAAAAAGATGCTGTTGCATTTTCATGCAACAGATCTCATTGACTGGCAGAAGACAACTATAAAATTCACCCGGTTACCAATTATACTGAAACTGTCAGTTACAGTGTTTTTATTGGTGTGCGTGTATATGCCTGCTTTTCCCTTTCTGTACAGTTGTTGGTATAGGTATTTATGATGAGCCATGTGCAGCAAGTGGTTTTCTGTTCCTAATTTTACCAGCGTCTCCACCTTGACTTTATAATCAGCGTTTTCTCCTCAGAGCCTGGAGGCTGCACAGCTGAAGAACCTAAAATGCCCACATTGTAGGTTGCACACAGAGACCACCTTCCTCCTTCTCTCTCTTTATCTCACACACACACACACACGCACACACACACACACACACACACACGCACACACACACACACACACACACACACACACACACACACACACACACACACACACACACACATGCACACACAGACTAACATGCCAAATGTGACTCCTAAGCTCTTTCACTGTTTCCAGCAGCTGCTGAAAGACATTTGCTCTGTACCTTGAAGATTAACAGGGAGAACCTCCGGTGTGTCTTAAGGGTTTGAGTGTAGTTCGGCGTGTTCTGTCTCCCAGATTGTTTTTCTTCCTCCTTCTTCCTCCTCCTCCTCCTCCTCTCCCTCTTGCTTCTGTCGCCCTTCAAAATTTGAGCCGGGAGTGAAGTGATATGTGACAGCTAGTCATTAAGCTGTCAGAGGAGAGCCCATGGACCAAAACCCTGTCAGCATGGATGAACATACACATTTCACCTTTGATATAAATCATTTGTCAGGTATCCTCTTGTTTTACTGCCAGAACATATCTGAGACTCCCCAGCTGTGCTTGACAGCAGTGGACCCAACAACAGAGGCATTAGATGTCTTAGGCACAACATTTAATTTAAGTCGTTCCTTTGGTGGTTTTATAACTTATTTACGTGTTTTTATTTCTTTGTAAAACATGACTCATACTGTACACCGGATATGAAGAAACAGGTGAGATTTTCTGAAGAAAAACAAGCCGAGCAGGTGGTATAGAACATTTAATGACTTTTTAAAGAGGTAATGTTTTTTCCGGTCTAAAAATGACACACAGACGTAACTACTTGGAGAACCCGTGGGGCACTGGTCCTGTCTGAGCATGCCATCCCATTCTGGCATCCATCCAGAGTGCAGATGGATCACAGATTTGTGTGTCTGCGTGTGGTTTTGGTTCTGTTTTTGAATGGCAGCTGGAAAGTGGAATTGAATTTGATTACGTGCATGTGGAATTCTGTGCAGGGACACGCAAATGTGTCAAATCTACTGTGCCAGTTGTAATGTTGCCATATTTGGTTAAATTTTTCTGTTTTTTGAGGGGGAAAAAAGTTTCAACCAGTTGGAGCTTGCTGAGGTCCTCTGAGGGAGCTGAGGAAGAGTGTATATCTGCGTGGTTGCACGTACGATGTACGCGTCCACTGCGATGCGCAGAGATGCTGAAAAACGGGAGACACAGCTGTTCAGGGGATTTGGAGCCTGTGCTTTCATTAGCAAACATTTTTGTAGCTTCTTGCACTGTATGCACATTTGAAAGTTTTTCTGCATTTCATTGCATATGAAACTTATTCTGCATGGCAGCATTTTTAACAGTATTCCCAGTAAAACTGTAAACAGAAAATCTCAGGTTTGCATACCAGTTTAAGATTATTCCCTGGTATGAAACAACTATATTTACTTAGCTGATACTTTGTTTCATTATTTTTTTAGTTTGTGATATATCAAATATGTAAAGAAATCAAAATGCCTTTTAACCTGCAAGTGGCCAAGTCTGATCACTTTAAGGTGACCCCTGTCATACACATGTGTTGAGATATTTTTAAATCTAAGAATGTTTCCTACCATAAATTTACTTCTCGGAAAACTCTCCACAGGGCTTTGTTTTTTTTAAATTTAGCAGGAACTGTAAAGGTGTGGCAAAGACAGCGGAAAGTTGTGTGGCTTCATTTATGACCCGGAAATATCTGAATTGTTTTTATTTTTATTGTGAACACTGTAGGCTTGGATTTCTTTGTAATTTACTGGTATTTTTTCCATAATTAGGCACTGATTTTGACGGTTATATTTTCAGATATTTCAGTGTTTAGACTGTTGTAGATTTACACGGAACATATTTGTCTATATTTTGTTCTGATCAGGATCACGAGATGGGCAAGTTAGGATGAAACCCTGCACAATTATAATGACAAAAAATATCATGGAGTCACTAGTTCATCTATATTTTTAATGTCAAAATGACACTACTTCACTGTAATATATAATTCACTCAAGCCTGCTGTGAGTTTCATCACATTTTGTCTATTATTGTCTATAGTTTTGCTGACACCAAATCTAAATACATATATATACAAAACACTTTTTGTCATTACAAAAATATGGAAACCTGTGATTAATTACATTGAAACATTTTAAAATGTCCTTTATAGATAAAGGAAACAGTCTAGCATAGTAATGTATACTTTATTGATCCCCGTGGTGGAATTGCTCTCTCTGCATTTGACCCATTCACTCAGGCAGCCACTAAGCAGGCGCACCGGGGAGCAGTGTGTAGGGATGGTACCTTGCTCAGGGGTACCTCAGAGTAGCCATTCGGTGGATTCGAAACCGACCTTCCGATCATGGGGTGACCACTCTACCTACTGAGCTATCCCTGCCCCTAGTATGATACACAAACAGGAATTTAATAAGAATTTTAGTCACTAACAATAGCTGGGCTAAGATGAGGGTTAGAATTCCTTGTTATCACTTAAGATTTCTTCTAAAAAGAAATCCAAGTTTTTAAGGTATAGGTGCATACTGCAGATGATTCATGATTACGTACTGATTCCACTGAAGTCACAAATCACAACAAATTTCTGTTGAGACACAGTTACGTGTTTACGTGCAGATACAGAGTTTTGTGATGCTGGGTTTTCTCTGGTAAACACGTTTACGCTAAACTCAGCCGTAGCTAAGAAATGGTGAAGCCACAGGGCAAACAGAGGCCTGCGGTGAGAAAAAACACCAGGAAACAAAAAGCAAGAACGTGTCTGTATAACGCTTCACTGGAAAACAGTGTGCTGTCAATGTGGATTTTTAGATTTGGGGAGGTTTTCTTTCTTTTTCTGTTGTGCCCAAAAAGAAGAAAAAGAAAGACGAGATAGATACGAGCAAGATTAATATTCTTCCAGGTCTAACACCATGAACACCACAAAGATTGGTTCAGATGAACCAAACAGAAGCTGAATGCTCCCATTACCTAACATTATCTGACATGTCATCACAGATTTGTGACCAGACATCTTGGCGTTGACACAGTGTGCACCTGTTGTGAACTTTTTTTTTCCAAACAAAAAAGAGGACAATTGGACAATGCAATGTTGCCCCCTAATGCTGAATATTCCATACTGCAAGCTCCTGAAGTGGAAGAGTTTCAGCTCTGGTTTGATTGCAACAGCTCCCTGCTGATGTCAAAGGACAACGACAAATTCAGAGAAATTTTGAGATTGCGTAAGATGTATCTAAGTCATCTACCTTTCTGGAAAATATCTTTCTTTGATGACTACGCTGTTAAACAACAACCCACTCACCTTGTCCCGTCTAGTGTTAACATGCTATAATGCAAATGTTGAAATCTTTCTGCTGCTTTTAGTGTCAGATTTCCAAAGGTGTGTCTTGGCTGATTATATTTAAACCCTGTGGCACAAAACATCCACTTTATTCATTTAAGCAGCTCTGGCACACTTGCCCTTACACGCAATGGGGCATCACACGCTGAGAGGCGTTTTTTCCATGACATGCAAACAAATAGGGTTTGTTTTGGTAAGCCCTCTGAGACTACTGTTCTGCTGTCTGCAGTCAGTCAAAGTCTTTATTGTGTGCAGCAATTTAACCACTAGTTGTGTTTATGTTAATGTTGGGTATTGTATGAAAACATGTCAGTTGATGATGAAATGCTTTAATTTAAGGGAGTTCATTTTGGGGGGATTCAAATTTAAAAGACAAAATGTTAAGAAGCACTAAAGAAATTGTCATGCATATCTACTTGTGATTTCTTCAGTACAGAGAAACCTTTGTGTTCACATGTTGTGGTGCTCAAGGGCAGGGAAAAGAGATAATTTACTGATACATATACATATGTAATACTGTGAAAAACTCTTGAGCCACCCTTGATTTCTTCATATTTTGTTGAAGAAATCAAGGGTGGTTTGGGGCAATAGCTCCTCAGGCTGTAGAAAAGTCTTTTAAAGATTTTCTTTGGACATTGGCTGCTTTTCCAATTATTTGCAGTCCAGCCTGTGTACCTGAACAATGTCAGATGATTTATTCTGTTTGTTTGTTTGATCATAAGTTATAGAACTTATGTCTACACACAGCAGACAATATAGAAAGTACCGATTTTAAATTAAGTCTTTGCTACGTAGCTAGTTGCAAAAACACTTCAGTTGTTCCCATTTCTTTAGCTGAATTTCTTTTAAGAAAAGAAAAAGGCAAAGACTCAGTTTTGGCAGGCATAAAATAGTATCTTTGTACCAACAGGGTTAAGTGCGAAGAGATGTTAGCTGAAAACCGTAAATATTTTGTATGCAGTGTGTTTTTTGGACAATTTGGATAAGTATAAGTAAGAAGTGGAAGGCCTAAAAACCATCTAGGTTAGATGAAAAGCATCTGAAAGTCATGTCCTGGGAGATGTATCTGGTCCTTTACTATTTATTGAAGTCTCATCAGAAATGGTTTCAGTGGAAGGGTGGCTGTTAAGAAGCAATTTACAAGGACGGGAAGGAAAGGCTGAGGTGTGCTGTATTACACAAGAACTGAAACAGGTCTGATGGAGTCATGAATCCAAATATGAAATCTTTGGTTCCAGTTGATGTCAGTATGCACGGATGAGGTCAGGGGAGCGGTGTATACGGTACTCGGTAAAACAAAGTGGAGGCTGTGTCATGGTTTTGGCTTCATTTCAGCCAGTGGCTGTTAGAATTACACAACGTCTGTTTTTACTGTATTCTTTCCATGTACATTTGCAGATGTTTCAATAGACTGTTGCACCCATTTCCCATTTTCCAAGAAAAATAAAAATAAACGAGGGATACCTGAAGACTTTTTCACAGTACTATATTTATTGTTTTCTCTTGACTTGATAGAAACATTCCGCCAGCAAGGCAAAGTCTAAATCAGGAGGACTCTGATTTCTGAGATGCTACAGTCTCGAGTCATTCAAGTGCTGTGCTGGAACATATGTACGGGGTATAGACGAGTTATTCAAGACAGGACAGGACAGGATACACACACATACATACCACAGAAAGGGTGAAAGTTACAGCCAGAGCTCCCACACCCACACATACCCACAAAAAAAATCATATCAAAATACAGTCAGAGCCTGTCATTTTGAAAATACTACAGTGTAAACTCTTTGCATTTAAATGATACATAACAGGAAATAAGTAACTTAGCTAATATTGTAGGTTTCAAAAGGTACAGGGAGGAAAAGTGAACTATAAAGTGTACTTCAGTTTGTCTCCTCAGTAATCCACTTCATTTACCTGATCATTAACACTTATGTGTAAATCACTCAAACACCATAAACACAAGACACAAACAAGCCATGAACATTTCCAACTTTTCAAAATGTGACACATTGAAATGTATTCACATGGTTATGTCAACCAGCATAACGAGAACAGTATTCCTTCAGAAGGTTTCTTTGATTTGTGTTATAATCACACACACAAAAAAATGTAGGCAACTGTGAGCATGTTTACGCAGCCAAAAAGCCACACGATTCTTTTGAAATGCAAAACAGTGACTATTTAAAACCAAAACTGAAGCTTTTTATTCAACTACGGAAGAAAATTCACATTCTCTAATTTTGTTTTATATTCACATTGCTGGCGCTACATAAAAATTTAAGATAAAAAAAATTAGGCATACAGTACATCTGAGTTATTTTCACAAGGTGACAGTCAGTTATCTGCATATACGCAAGTTATGAATCTTAGTTACACCTGCATGCAGCTTATGCTATCCAATTATTCTGGGAAAAAATTAGCCAAAAGTAAAGGGAGAGCAGATTTTTTTTTTTGCGTTGCACACAGATTATTGAGGAGACCCTGTGAACAAAATTCTGCATAGTCTAAAACCACTTTGGCTACAGTGTCCTTAGTTGTAGCATTCCAAAGTAATTTTTTAATAAGAAAAAAAAAGAGCCAAAAGAGAAATGTGATCAATTCAGGCCAAGTGCAACTGTAAAAGAACATCAGATATTTATATTGATCACACTGAAGGGAAAACTAGAACTGTATTTAGCAGTCACAGTTCAGCCAGAGAGCATTTTCTGCCTGGGATCATTTCACAGACTCATCTCTAAGCTGTTTATTTACTTAGATTCGTTGCTCTTGTTTGGATGGTTACTCTCCGAGGTGGTGGCTCCTCAATGCTCCGGTTGGCCACGAGGTCCTGCAGCTGCAGGGCTCCGCCGCCGATGAAGCAAAATGCCGGACACACCGGAGCGGAGCAATCCACGTGTCCCTCCCATAGGATACGCAAAGAGTGGGCATCGTAGAAGGTGACTCGTCCTTTGTCGCAATCCAGACACACTCCTAGCCGAGGTGGCAAAGGAGCAGTGTGAGGGTGAGACATGCTACTGTGGCTGCTACTGTGGGAGTGCATTGCTCCATGGCTCTGGCTGTCACCCTGGCTCTGAGTTTGACTGTGTCCTTGAGGAAGCAGGATTTTGCCCATGCCCATAGTGAGGAAGCAGAATGGAGGGGAGTCCTGGCCATCTTCAGCCCCACTGTCATGGCCGCTGTCTGGGTCGCAGCTGGGAGGAAGAGGAGGTAAGAGCAAAACTTAGAGTAGACCTGATTCAGTTTCTTCTACTTAAAATGCTGTTTCCAGCAGTGGCCAACAGTAGTAATGTTATTCATGTGTTTACAAGCTATTATGTTGCCCCCAAGTGGTTAGAAATATATTTAATTTACTGGCATGGCTCCTATCCATCTGAATAAGAGGCATGTTACTGAATGGCAAATGAACTGGCTCTTATTTAGTGCTTTTAAAGTTACTTGAGTACATGTCTCATTCACCATTTCATAAAAACAGTCATTTCCATGTCTAAGTTATTTCAGTATGTTGCCCAAGGATACTGTAGCATGCACACTGAGCAGCCAGAGACTGAACCAACAAGTTTCTGATAATAGAAACTAATAGATGGCCGGCTCTACTACCTCAGCCACAACCAGCAAGCAGCTCAAAATATAGGTGACAGGACACTCCTATTTCTATCATGGATCTTAATGTCATGGTAATTTGAGGCTTTTAATGATTTTTCCAGCATTGAATAACTATACATACATGTACATACATGTTTAATGACTTCACATAACAAGAGTTGTGTGCATAAGTTTGAATGGGGAAGACCCAAACTGTCAAACTCAGATGAGAGGATATTGGTTAGCATGTTTGGGAACAACTCAGGAACCACAGAGGCTCGAGTCTGGTATGAACTGGAAACTGCTGGAACAGCAGCATCACTGTCCACGGCAAAAAAATAGTTTTACATCACCATGGAGGGTGCCAACTGAGAAAGACACCCCTGCTCCATAATCAACACCTTTAAACTCAATAGAAATTTGCAGCTGGCCACATTGACAAGCCTCCTGAGGAAAACTGTCAAGCATGGTGGCAGCATCATGCTCTGGGGCTTTTTTGCTAGCAGTGGTACTGGAATAATACACAAAGTTAATGAGATAATGACGGACAGGGACTACCTCCAAATTCTTCAACTTCACCTCAAATCAACAGCTTTATGGTTTAAATTTGGACACAGCTTTGTGCTCCAACAGCAAAGTAATCCCAAACATACATCTAAACTGGTTGTGGAATTCAAAAAGCAGGCTAATATTAAGCTTTTAGAACGGCCTTCCCAAAGCCCTGACCTCAACACTATGCTTAAAAGCTGGGTACATGCCAGGAAACCAATCAGTTTAAATAAACTCAAACACAACCCTGACAAGGACAAGCAGAAGACGATGTATGTATGGATAGTTGAAAAGGGTAAGGTTTAGTTACCGAGGGCTGGCCATGTCCTGAGGGAGATGGAACCACTCTTGTAGCTTAGCCTCCTGCCCAACTCCTATCTGCAAATGAGAGGAGCAAAAAGAAAGAAGCTTTGGTCACATCCATTGTGAGTCTGCATGTAAAAGATTTTTTAAAAAGCTTCCTTCACAACATGATCGACAACACTTTCTCTTACCTTTACCAGGTAGGAACTAGGCTCTACAGAGCATGCCCAGTAGTGTTTGCCTTGAGTGACAGCCAAGTCTGCCACCAGTAAGTCAGAGGTCAAGTGGCAAGATGTTAGTGTGCGATCGGCAGCCTGCAGAAGGGAGAGGCCTGGCACACTGCGGGCGTAGGTTTGGCCTTTACCCAGTGCCAACCGGTCTGCATGCAAGCCCCAGCGAGAGTCTAGAGAAAAACTCAAGACTGGTAGGAAGGATAAAGAAGGAGAGAGATGACAAGAAAGGAAAGGAATCAGAAAGAAGGAAAGGTTAGATCCTGCAGCTCAGGCATAGAAAATGAAAAAGGGGCTAAGAGGAGCATGAGACAAACACATAAAGAACAAATGAAAAGAAAACTTTGTTTTCAAGATGAATAGTAAGAAACGGCTTTACAACAAAAACATGAAAAACAATAAAGGTAAAGAGTAAAATTTGATTTGTACATATACCTTTTCAAATATGTTTATAATGACAAATACTTTTGAATTTAATATTATTTAGAATAATACCAAAAAGGAACAATGGACAAAATGTACGAACACAAATGATTTTGGAAAGTGCAGAAAAACAGACCTGTGGCATATAAGACAGAAGCAGATTTAGTATGACTGGGATGGCACTGGAATGCAGAGCAAATAAAGGAAGGCTTTTGCAGAAACTAAAACAATGGGAATGGAGGAAATCAAGGGATGGAGAGAAAAGAAACAAAGATTAGTCAATTGGCTGAAAATGAGTACTGGCAATATGAATACTGGGGGGAAAAAACAGCTTTTGTTAATCTTAGAATTTAATTAAAAGAGTGGCGAGATGAAGACTTTTTGTACTGAAACAACTGTGTGTACACATCCTACCAGGTGCCGGTGGAGTGTGGAGGTAAACCTCTTCGCTGTACTCTCCAAAGCCAGCCTTGTTGCACCCTCTCACTCTCAGCACATACACGCTGTCCATCTGCAGTCGAGCGACCACAGCACTAGTACCCTTCACTTCATCGATGCGCAGCCAAGCTGTGGCCGAATTAGGGGATCTGATGCCACCCCACGTGGCCGCAGCTCCTCCTGCTCGCCTCTGGTATTCAACAGAAAAGTGCCATGCTGGAACTGAGTCCTGAGGGAGCCGCCAGCATAAAAAAAGCTGGTCGTAAGCTAACGTCTTCTGAGTGTCAATGACTGGAGCCAGTGGAGCTGTGGAGAAAAATTGCAACGATACGGAGATTAAACTATTCATTTTTAACTCTTTAACATACCATGTATTGCAGGAACAAAGAAGCTGACAACCCACCTTGTATAAAGTCCAAATTGTTTATGATCTTAATCTCTTTGGATGCATCCAGGTGAAAGTGTCTGAAGGAGGGCTCGGCAGCAAGAGAGAAACACTGGAGATTTTCTATAGCCTTCACCAGCCTGGAGAAATAAGATAATAAAAGGAATTTAAGAAAATTCAAATAAAGGTAACAAATCGAACTGAATGAAAACGGCTGAATCTCTTACCTGTTGTGTGTTATTCTCGCAGCCTGCACAAAGCAGGGTGCATCCGTCTCTTTCAGCAGCTCTTGAGTGTAGGCCATTAGACCGGCCTGCTCCAGCAGGCCTTGCTTCTCAAAGACCTGAGAGGACAGGGCCTCCTCCTTTCTGCTGCGGGATCCCTCCAAGGCCAAGGTCAAAGACCCCTGGCGCTCAGCTACAGCCGCTCCCAGCTCATGGATACAGTGAGTCAAGTGCTGTAGAGCCACTGCACTGTTGGCCTGCAGAAAGAGAGAGGATGCAAAAACAGCTGGAAAAAATGAAGATTGGAGATACTGTTGCTATTCAGGGAAAAATCACGATGCTTTTAGAATGGCATTTACACATTGTGTTGCAATTGTAGTTAAAAGAAAGTGGTCAGTTAAACTGAAGTCCATTCATACTTTACTGAAGCATCACAGTTCCTCTAAATTCGGTGAAATAATTACATTTTTTTGCTGAGAAACTCAGGAGAAAGCTGCAGGTAAGATCTGGACAGTATTGATATCCCAATGACATATTTTCTGCTAAAAATGTAAAATGAACCCCCAAAATACTGCATTTGAAGCCCTAGCAAATACTGTTGCACCTGTACAAAGATCAAAAGCTACTTTAACAAAGCAGAGGAGAAGCACACCTCCATGTGTTTGATGGCAGCCTCCAGTTGAGTGATCTGACTCTGTATTGTCTCCTGGTTTGCCAAAATGAAGTTGACTTCCTTGGTAATCTTGTCCTGGAAAACCAAATAGAAAGCTAACACTGCTATGCTGCAATCACCAGGGCTGTAGCACAGTAAAAACATATTACCACCACCCTCAAAATCACCTTGAGTGCCTGGTAGGCTTGTGCTATAGGCAAAACCTTGTGCCCATGATGGATACGGCGTAGCTTACAAAGTGGACACAGCAGCCTCTGGCAGGTACGGCAGTACCACTGCAGTCTCTCCTGCTCATGCTCTGTGCATGTTAAAACCTATAACACAAAGGTGGGTTAATGTACTGGAAGAGATGCAACTTTGTATCATGTGCGGAGATAAAAACAGAGACCAACCTTTGGCCTAAAGTTGTTGGTAGGTAGAATGTGTTCATGCTGAGCTCGAGGCGTTCCCCACGGGTGGTAGAGCTTGAAACACTCGTTGCAAAAGTTGGACTTGCAGTCAGCGCAGCCCTTGGTAGCCTCCAGAGACTGGGGAGGCTTACAGAAACTGCACGTGATGGCTACGCTGCCCAGACTTACTGTGTGCCTGTACCTAAAGGACAGACATGTGTACATGGAGATAAGGGCAAGGCTGTGATAATTCTGCAGCGGCAAAGAAAGAAAGCAACAAAAAAAATAAATGGGAATAATGAGCTCATCTGACTGTGGCCTGCTTTTTTCAGTAGTTAAGAAGGCAACTCTTCAACTGCCTGACCTGGATACATCACCAGCAGCTGCCTTGTTATTGCATCCTGCACAGTAAAACATGCACCGTCACACTTTCCCGACCAATTGCAGTGATTCTAGGGGAGGAAGCAGCGGCACCCAACAAACTGCTGCGTGTGAAAGTGTCTCTCCCTGTCTCACTGCTTCAGAAGCAGCTCCTCTCACTTTGATCTCCTTTGTTTGAGCTGATAAGGGGTGGGGGAATTAAAAAGCCAGAGGAGTGTTTCAGTCCAAATAAAAATTAACAGTTTAACCAATGCTGCACTGCATTTTTACAGCTGCCCCTGCACTTTGCTCTCAGCCTTGGATCAAGAGTAAAGGAAAAAGATCATTATTGCAACTCCTTCCAGCAAATGATTTCCTGTCTCATTTATAAAGCAGCACTGGCCTCACTCTTCATTCGCTGCCTTTACACATTGCCTGCATGACTGGTTAGAGTGCTTTTCCAAAACTATTACAGCTCTTATAATGCGACATTCCCACTGGATAAAATAAAGCCAGGTGACATGCATGGGGGAGCTAAAAGGTGTCTGCTCTTTCTCTGCCTGACCTGAGGTTGTGATGCTACAGCACTTATATGATATTCATGGGGTTGGTGCATATACATACCTCTCCACAATGCGCTCCAGGGTGAGGTTGCGAAGGCAGTCTGTCAGGCCTTTCTCCCCGAGCTCTATATCCTGCTGACAGGAAGGACAGGGAAACAGCATGGGGGGATGGGTCTCCTTCCGCCGTCGCCCTGGGTATGTCCCACACACTGGGAGAGTGATGCAGGTGTGGGGATAAAAAGGAAAGAAACACAGACACAGAAGAATAAAAAGCAAGGTTTTTAGAGATAGTTTATGAGGAATTTAACAAAGGCGGACTAGTGAGAAAAGGAAGGAAGCAAAACTCTAATTTGCCTCCACATTTGTGCAGATCATCATGAAAAATAAACTTCTCGGGAAAAACTATTTGCTTACATAGACACCTTGGCGACACACCTGCTCGGCAGATGCTTACTGCCTTTCGTGTCTCCTTGAGGTAAGGACTCTCGGACTCTATCTTCTTGCTCTACACACACTTAAATAAGTCATTAGATGAATCCATAAAGCTCTGGATGTGCGGCAGGATGCTGATGTGTCTGTTAAATCATCTATGACAGTCTGAGAGGACAGTGACATCATGCTACGTCAACATCATCCTTGTTCATTTGAATGCCAAACACACACACACAAACCATTTCCTTTACCTGTTCTAAGGACCCGCTCCAGGCGATCAGGCGTCCTGGGAGCAGGTCTGCGTGTCTGTCGTGGGGATCGGGTGTTGGGTGTGGAGGATGGTGAGTAAGGCTCTGGAGGGAGATCTGGAGGAGGATAGCCTCTTTGTACCAACACCTCAGCTGCACAAAGCAGACACACACTGTGCTGGCAGGGCAGGATGATGGGCTGCTTCACCATCTCATCACACACTGGGCAAAGCAGCTCCTGTTCCATGCTCTTCATGTTGGACTGGAGAGGAGGACGAAAGAGGCTGAAGACTAAATAACAGCTGAATCACTAGAATAAATAAGGAATCGGCTGCTCTATACATTCTGTGTCTTGTGATATAATGTATAGTCAATGTGTAGGAGGCTGGCATTGAATATACAGAGAGCAGAGAAGGCCAACGTGGATGAATAAATAGCTTTCCCCTGAATACTCATCTAGCTTTACCTGTACCCTGTAAAAAAACTTAGATAATAATAATGGATACTTTATTGATCCCCATGGGGAAATTACTTGTTTTTCTCTGCATTTGACCCATTCACTCAGTGAAGCAGTGGGCAGCCCACTAAGCAGGCGCCCAGGGAGCAGTGTGTAGGGACGGTACCTTGCTCAGGGGTACCTCAGGGTAGCCGTTAAGTGGATTCGAACCGCCGACCTTCCGATCATGGGGCGACCACTTTACCTACTGAGCTATCCCTGCCCCTAGATGCACTTTACACAACTCAGAGAAGTACAAAGCAGTGAGATTTTTAAATCTGTAAAATGAAAATGCATTTTTCTGCTCATTCTGTCCACCAGCATCAGTTTTACTGGTTCTGGAGGCCCCTTTTTATTGCTGCAGCTACTTAAACGCAGCATCCCGTTTCTATGACAACGTGCATCTTCCCATCATGTGCATCACGAGTATTTTAACCTACTACTCGCCAACATATTTAATTGGTTTTAATGCTCAAACACTTATTTGATCTACTAGAACTTTTTGTTTACTTAATTAATGCATTTGTAGTCACAGTGGCCCCGTTTTACGTTTCCAGCCACAGTGCTAGAGCATTGCCATTTCTCGTTGATTCAAGATGCAAAAAAATACCTTCCAAAGGAAGAAATGCCACACATTCCTTCATCATCAGCGCACATATGTGCAATATGGAAAAGATCCACAGGTAAATGCACAGGTGGTAAACAGATCGCTTTTAAAAAGAGCACACATGGTTTAAAAAATGGCTAATAAAATGAGCGTCACACTTACACTGATGCGAACCAGCGCGTCCATGATAGATGTAAAGGTTTGTAAGTCCGCTTCTGCCATACTCCTTCGATGCAAATGACTCTGCGATACAATAACGGATCGCCTTTTTTTTCGTCTGGAGAAAGGCTGAGCAGGGTTACCGTACCGAGGTATGGCAAGCCCGGGCCTCGACCTGATGTAGCCGTGCTAGAGGTGTGTTTTTTCACACACGCCGATTCAGTGCCGTCTGTCTCAAAGCAACGAGTCCACTCCACGTAGCAATCAGATGGGAGGAGGGGGGGGGGGGGATTTGTACTGGTTTAGGCTACAGCTGCCACAGTCGCATTGCTCAAAGACCGATTAATACAATTAGAATGGAACTTGGCACTATTATATTCGAGCTAGATTTATTTTATTTTAATGTATGACAAACCTTCAAATAAAAATGTCCGATTACATATTAACATTTATACAATTACAGCATTTTATAGGGTTTTTCACGCATGGCATTCTGGATGTGTGTCTAAAACAGCTTAAAACAATTTGCAGTTCAGTTTTTCGAAATAAACCTCCAGCTCCTTGAACGTGCAGCTCCTCCGTAGTATTTATATGTTGATACATATGCTGGTGGCAGTTTTTCGTTTTGCCATTAGATGGCAATGTTTTGTTTTTTCAAGCACACACACACATACACGAGTTCTTAAATTGTTGTTCCATGTCCGGAACCTTTGTATGTTGCTTTTTCATGCGGTGGGTCAGTAATACTGGATGCACCCGTTCGCTGGTTGTTGTAGCAACCAGAGCATCCGCCTTTCGTGTAATAATCACAGCAAGGGGAAATCGGATGAATTAGTTCGTATTTTATATGGAATACGAGTTAAATGAGTGACATGGGCGGATGTGTTTATGCTGCAGTTATCTTATTTGTACTTTTTGCTATCTTATAGTAGCTACTAGGCGCATTTGAATTGCCGAAAAGCTGCATTTCCCGTCCAGCACTAATACCGTAGTTTTTCTGAATTGTTGTCTAGCTACACTTTATTCAAGCATGTCGTCGGTCAGTAGCCTTGTCCCCGCACGATTTCTCACCATCATAGCTCACCTCGTCATCGTGATCACAATCTTTTGGTCGAGGGTAAGTAAGCAAGCATGGCAAACATTTTTTTGTATTCTGTGATAACTTGTTGTAAATATCCATGAACACAATAAAGGGTGACGATAATCTGCAGATACTAGCACTGAAGCTCGACAGGAAAATTAAAAAACAAACAACAACAACAAAAACTAAAATAAATTTTAAAATGTCAACATGTGAGAGACCTCAGAGTTTACCACTTAAAAAGAAGAAGACATAATTCATTTCTCCCAATGCGCTAAAGAAGAAAGAAATTGCCAAGGTAGAAAGTAATTCAAATTCAGATTCAAATCTGGACTTACAAGATGTACGAAACAAAAAGAAAAATAAATGAATATGAATAATCTTTGTCAGGTGATGAAGTCAGGAAAAATAAATAAATAAAATAGAAATAAATAAATAAAAAACAAGAACTGGAGCAGCTGCATGGCATCAGGAAGCCAAAGATTTTGATGTCCACCAGAAACAATATGATAGAGTCCAAAAGAGAAACTGTGGTACTTATAACTCAAGGACTAGCATGAGGGTGATGTAGGACATGTATGAGGACAGTGAGACATGAGGTGTGTGTGGTAGGTGTGACAGGTTGAAGGTGAGGGTGTGATTACATTAGAGGTCTGCTCTGAGCCCCTTCCTGTATCCAGTGGTGATAAACAGGCTGGCCGATGAGATCAGGTATGAGTCTTCGTGGATTATGATGTATGCAGACAACATTGTGATATGTAGTTAGAGTAAGGATCAGGTGGAGAAGTGGAGCTATGATCCAGGGAGAAGAGGAACACACGTGTGTGAATAAGAGGTGGGCAGATGTAACAGTGATGCTGCAAGGGTGTAGCAGTCGAGGTGGATAAATTTAAATACCTGGGTTTAGGAATGAGTAGATGAGAGACGACTCAGGATTAGAGGTTTGGAGATAAAGTCAGAGAAGCGAGGCTGACAGGGTTTGGACATGTGCAGAGAAGAAATAGTGGATAAATTGGACAAAGGATGTTGAAAATGGAGCGAGTCAGGAGGAAGTTGTCCATCACAACAGAAGCATTGGAGTTGACACTGCTTCTTTTTCCTCATGTCTTAAGAAGTAATTACACCAATTTGTAACTTTTACTTTACAGGAAAATAATGTGAAAGCTTGTTTGCCTTTGGATTTCACACAGGAGCAGTATGACACTGAGGACAGACAGTAAGTAAATATTTTAAACACATTTGACACATTTGTGTACACATCTTCCAATCTATTATATGTATTCTCTTTTTCAGGTTGGTGGTGGCATTATCAGTGACTCTCGGTCTGTTTGCTATAGAGCTGGCTGGTTTCTTTTCAGGAGTGTCCATGTTCAACTGTAGCCAAAGCCTCCTTTGTATCCTTTTCACTCACATTTTACACTCTTATTTATCGTTTGTGTTTTGATTCCAAATGGTTACATTTATTACTTATTATGCATATATATTCCACATCCTCTGTTAGGACTATTTGTGACTGGCTGTCCAAAAACATGCAAATACACCAAATAAATATAAAGCTTGCAGTTGTAACTGAGATGATATGTAACGCCAAGGCAAACAGATAGATGTATGGTAGTAACTGAGTAACAACTGCAATGATGTTAGTGTAAGAAAAGCAATAATTTCAAAAGTGCTTGTGATCAGTTACACTTCCATGACTATCTTTTACCTGGTATAGCAACAGGAGTCCATGCCAGTGCCTCAGTGGCTCTGCTTTTCTTTCTATTTGAGCAGTGGGAGTGTCACATCTACTGGTGGATCCTCGCCATCTGCAGGTTGGTGTATAAGCTTGCTCAATGTTGTTGTATTTTTCCAAAGTTCTTTTCCCTGACTCACGTTTCAACCAGCACTGGCTGCCCACTGCAGCGGATCAGTGTCTTTGTCTTTTTTTGTGTTTGAAAAGTGGGAATGCTGGACTTACTGGGTTATTTTTGCCACCTGCAGGTTGGTTTGTATGCATGTTGATGTGAATATTAGTATTTATGTCTCTAGTTCAAAGTGACATAGCCTCTTTTAAGCATTAGAAGCAGAAGTATAACCTACATTGGTGTCTCTCTGGCTCTTCCTTTAGTGTTCTACCGGCTTTAGTGGAGATTCTTCTGTTCATAGCCGTTTTTGGACTGAAGAAGAAGCCTTTATGAAGGAAAGTCCGGATGTACGATGGTACAAACCGAGATTGGATGTAGACATCTGTCAGTTTGTTAGCAGATATACTGTAGCTACAGAAAAAGAGTGGATACCAGACATATATCAGTACAAAACACCAACAGTAAGGAATGCATAAAACACACTTTTAAAATGTTTTTTAATCTATTTTTATATCATTTGAATAAAGTTGATGCAGCATACGTTTTTACCTTATGTCTATTTTTTGTATGTTGGAACTGGAGTGTTTTGTTTATATAGTGTGTTTGTAGTGTCAGTTACTCTGTAAAAGTAAATAAAGCTTGTAATTATTTTGTTGCTTTGGTTGTGTGTGTGTTCAAATTATTTCTTGTTCTAGTGCATCTACTGCAAAGTGTTTCTTGGTAAATACATTTAAATTGTAATTTCTGTTGAAATAAATTGAAATTGAGTTAAATTATTTAATGCTAGCATAATTACACACTTGTTCTGAACTGTACCATGAAGTTCTACTTTTAGAAGTCCACAAAACATATAAACATAATGTATATAACGTACGTGTGTGTGTTTGTGTGTATTTAGACGATAGAAATGTAATTGTAATGCAAACACATAATTGTGTTTTATAAATGTTTCGATTTGAACTTTAGTGGAATCAAACAACCATTATTTGGATTTTTATTCTTTTATTGCTTTTTTTTTTCACCCGGAGAGCTCATGTGGCTCCTCCCACCGGTCCCACCTGACTTTAGAGCCGGGTAATCTGTTTTTTAGTTCTTAGAGCCGGGGCAGCTAGCTGGCTCGTCGAAGTTAAATTTAATTTACTGGTGCTTCGTCACGGAGACTATAATTAAGTATTACAGTATGGGTATGTATTGCATAATTATCAATAGACACATCGTCAGCACAGACATAGATGTGCAGATATCCTCAGTCTCAGTGTGCAGTATGTCTTATAGTCCTGTGTAGCTAATGTTAAATGTAAACCACGCTAACACAGATTTCTTTCTTACAGTCTAGCAATGCCAGCATTACTGTAAAGTACCAGAAAAGTTTTTATGTGCTGAGCATTTAGGAAATTATATTAGAGGGGTGTTTTGGTGCAGATGTGAGTTGATTAGCACAGAGCTAACAGCTATACGTGGGAAACGTTATGCGTGAACACTGACGTGGCGTTAAGTTCCAAGGCGTATGACTGCCCAATTCAAACGAGATATGACATTTAAAACCATCGTTTACTTTCGGTTGCATTACAGTTCTATACTAGATAACTCTTTAGCCTCAGATAGCCTCAGGTTTTGTCCAGATGACAGTTTATCTCTGTTGTTTGTAGCGGTGAACACCGGAACCTCCCTGGTGCTATCCAGTCTGCTCTCTGTGCTGGTATTCGCGGGGATGCAGATGTTCAGTAAGCAGCTGGCATCCACCGAGTGGCTCACCATCCTGGGAGGTTTTCTGGGCTCAGTCCTCTTCATCTGCTCCCTGACTGTATCCTTTAAGTGACATGTAGAGTTGAATTGCTTTGCCAATGTTGTTAATCAGTAAACTGCACAGTTCTTTTGGAAATCGGTATTTATTGAACAACTTTCAGACTTTTATTATATATTCTCCATAAAAATGTATAGATGTCACTGAGGAGAGTCGCACCTTAACTTTGGCTTCAGGCATTTAATAATCTGGAAAATTTGGTTTTCGGAAAGGGATTCCAGGCCAAGATATTCCCTGAGAGTAAGTGATGATGGCCCATGCAGTGGCCTTTTTCTTGTTCACATGGTGTTTAATATTTCTGCTGAGTTAACTGTTAGCTCAGCTTTACCTGAAACATCAGAATTGTTTATACCAAACTCTAGCCTAAATAATAGGTGGAAATCTTGGTTGAGGTAAAGGTCAGAGGTTAGAGAAGCCAGGTAACCCAGATCGCTGGTTTAAGTCCCTGTTCAGGTGAAGTGATCTTCTCTAAGATGTTTGATTTTGTACACAAACCTTGCAAAAAATAATCAAGAAGCAAAAGCCTGACTAAATTAACAATAATAAAGCTAAATTGTTCCTCTCAATATATAGCCGCTGTATGCTGGTTTCTGCAGGCTGAAGACCAGCGGTCACTACAGGAATCAACATCTGCAAAGTAATTTAGTGTAACACAGTTTACATGCAGTTACAGTGGTTTGCTTCTGATTGCCACAGCAAAACCTGTTCAGGGTTTTTGTGCCTGTTAAAATGCTAATTATAAATACTGTTCCAATCAATGTCAGTAACACAGTTATTACAGTAAAAATAAGCTGAAACATTCACCGAAAATGCAACGTCTTCACTAAATGTCTCACTGTCGAGTTCATGTGCAAATATAAGAATCTCCTCAGAAGAAAATGTAAAGTGCTTATTTGATAAGGAGCATTTTTTTAATGTTGTTAGGTAGTCCTAAAATAAATTAAACATTAAAAAAATCATTTTAATTATATTAAACATCTTGCTGATGTTAAATCTACCACGTCAGGTAAACCAGAACAACAAAACATTTGAGCTAATGGAGAGAATAAAAGTTAGATAAATGTTGACTCAGACAACGAATTTAGGGTGCTGCTGCTGATGATGATGATGATGATGATGATGATTAGTAGTAGTAGCATTTATAAGCGGCAGCTGGTTTCTGTGTGTGCTTTAGTTAGCCAAGGTAAATAAAACACAGCACTGCTACTAGACTTGAGGTAAGCTCCTGCACTACCTCTGTGCAGGAGGGCTCTAGGCTTCCCACACACACACACACACACACACACACACACACACACACACACACACACACACACACACACACACACACACACACACACACACAAACAAATCTTTTGACTGGTTAGGCAAGATGCTAGTTTCAATGAGCTGAGTCTACCCTCTGGTCCAGATTTGCGTATCATCATGACAGCCAATGCAAATTTAAAATAACATTCTAACATTATTACCTCGATGCACATCTGTAGGCTCATATTAATGCTCATCACTTATATGATTTACTGTGTCATCTTGCAGTTCTGTTGTGTCTGTGCCTTTCACTGTTTGCCTCTGGCCTGGTACACCGTGTCTGTGTCACTACTTGGTAAGTGACTCCTCTGCAGAACACGTTTACCCAAAGCATCTAGAAAGCACTTCTAAATGTATTTGATTATTAAAATACTTCTCTTTCTTTTTTCCTGTTCAGCCTCATCTTTTCCCTCTTTGCCCTGTACTACATCAACAAAGTGTCTGCTGCCCTCTACCAAGCAGCTGTTCCTGTAGTAACACCAGCCAAAGCTGGCAGCAAGAGCAAAAGGAAGAACTAAAGAGCCCACTGGATCACAGTTGTATCACACTTCGACCAGTCATTATTCCCCAGGTGCTGGTGGTCATTGCTACACAGCTGAATGCACAGTTTTGTCACAATGATCCTTTGTTATTAGGCTTTTTTTAGGTATATAAAATTTGGTTTGGGGTTATTATTTTAAGTCATCATTTCATTGAGTACAAGCCTGTAGTAGTTAATCTGGTCCTTTGTTTGTGTATTTTTTTATTTTATTTTACAGTTCTCTTAAATTTGAATCACAAAGAAATGGTAGATATAAGGCCAAACGTGTTTTACGTTCCATCCCTTTCTAATCAGTGCTCTTTTTAAAAAGGTTGCAAAGAGATTCTTTCCTCCTGTGTATTCAGTTTTCTTCTGTTTTGTTTTTTCAAATCCATTTTTGTAATTAAACTTTCTGAAAGACTTTCAATGTGTTGTGCTTCCTTCTACCTTTGCTCAGTTTGTAATCTGCAGTCTAGCTGTGTGGGGATGTAATAAAATCATGCAGTGGCATATGTGTAAATATTCCTTGTGCAGCCATTCCCATAGTCAAGAGTGCTGCAGCCCACTTATTTTTCTGTTATATACTGAAATATGCATTTAAAGAGGACAGCAGTGGTGTAAAGGTTAGCAAAAGTACTGGTGGCTCTAGTGGTAACACAAGAGTTTAAAGTTTTATTAGTTTTCACTTTTCTCTCAGCTAAATTTGTGTCTGTGTTTCAATTAGTTGCCAGATTGGGTTTGATGATTTTGTTTGAGTTTTCCACTTTTAGGAAACATTTCGTTTTTATTAGCATCAGTAGGAAAGTTAATGGGTTTTTTTTATGTTTATATCGATGAGATATATGCTAAGAGAGTAATTTTACAAGTTCAGCACAGAGAATTTAAGGACAACACTTCTTCAAGGTATTTGATGCGGACACGGAGAGAGCCTTGACTGAATAAATCATGCATCAGTTTGTCTTCATGCTTCTTCGACCAATGTAGTAACAGTTTTCTTTCAGCTTTGCAAGTAAACAATATTGTTTAAGATTTCATTTTTCTGTTGATCATTTAAAATTTTTCATTCAGTTTTAAGTTTTACTTCAGTTTTCAGTTAACCATAACAGTCTTCAGGCCGTTCACTCCTCATCTCCTTGGAGAACAGGAGAGAGTGAAATCACAAAGGAGCTGTTGAGCAAGTTTTAAAGGAACTGCCAAGTGACAGTGAAGGGTCAGTTTGAACAGGCTGCTCCTGCAGTGCTGCTGAAAGCGGTATCTGGGAATAAACTCGCAGTGGAGATTGTCCATTGTCCACAGCCTCACACTCCCTTCCCCCGGCTCGCCTTGTTTCGGGAGAGCATCCTGCTGCTGTCATGTATCCAGGTGTGCCGACTGTTACAGGTAAAGAAGACGGCCCAGTGCAGACTTGCTCAGTCTTAGCAGGTCCCATCATGCATGCGTTATTCTGCTTTGTGCCATCTTTTGTTTTACTTGCATGATGAAACACAGTGTAGATTTTTGTGAGGTAGCATCGTCATGTCAATGCCTTCTACGTCTTGCAGTAACTGTGGGAAAAAGGGACAGTGTTCCTTTATTTGCTCTCCCTGCCCCTCTGTATCCCTCCTCCCTCCCATCACTTGGGCGTTGCCTAGATGACTATAAAGTGTTGAATAAACTTTCAGTCAGCCCACGTCTAACTCCACTTAAGCTCTGCCACAGTTTCTGCATCCTCGTGATCCGGTAAGGCTATTAAAACTTATTTAAAAAGTTAGAAAGTTGTTTGTTTGTTTTTTCCTTTTTCCATTGAATGTTACGTTGGGTGGGCTGAGGTGCTGTTGGTGCATTACGTAGGGTTTTCCTCCTTTGCTATGCCAGGAATGGGTGTCTCCAAAAACGTTAGGCCTATTTCTCTCTAGTCTATCTTTACTGTGTGTCTGCGGGCCTAGTTTTTTCTTTTTCTGAAACTGAAAAGTTTATAAAGAGAGGGGAGGTAGAACCCATATACGGATTTTGGGTTTGGGGCCAGAAGGTGATTTGTGCCAGAAGAATTTGCTTTGAGTGCCAGTAAAAACCAACACCCACATCCTCTTCAAACAATGTGCTGTAACCTAATGCTTGGCTGCATTTTTCACTCATTTTTCTCCAGTGTGAATGTAACAAGCCAACAGTAAAAGTTAAAAAAAAACCCTGTTATATTTATGTCCATTCCTGCCTTTTGTCCTTTCAGCACTCATTTCTGCAACCATGACTGACTTGGAGAAATCCATGGATTCCATGATAACCGTGTTCAACAAGTATGCCCATGATGGCAAACACGGAAAGGCCTTAACCAAGAAAGAACTAAGAAAACTAATTGAGGCTGAGCTTCCCAACTTTCTGAAAGTAAGGATCTTTCTTGCTATCATACCTGATCTCTATCCTCAGTGTGAATCATTGTCCATATTTAAGTTAAAAATGTTATTGCTCATGCGCTTTGCACCCTGAACTTGTCTCTTGTTACATCTGTTTCAGACCCAGAAGAATGCCAACTCCGTGGACCATATCATGAAGGATCTGGACCAGAACAAAGATGATGTCTTGGACTTTGAAGAATTTATGCCATTCATCGCCGGCCTCACAATGGCCTGTGAAAAATATTGCTCCATGTCTGCTAAAAAGAAGTGAAAGAACTGATGTGCAAATACACTGTAAGAGAAAATAATGCTTGTCTTTTTTTTCTTTCTTTTTTTGTAACAGATAAAGTTGATTGTGTTGCACAACTGTGTGCCGGATTTACAAGTAAAAACTGCTTTTGACAAAATTTCCCCGACTGTGTGTCTGGCTACTTTGTTGTAAATTTTATTCAAAAACATTGGGTATGCTAGAGTTTTAGTTACTATCTGATAGCTGACTTCTGCAACACATTTAAAACTAGAAGCTGGATTTGAAAGTAGTGAGAGTATTCATGAATTAATATCTAATGTGCATCATTTCACTTCTCATCGAAAGTTCAACTGAGGCAGCAGTTTCTACACAGCGTGAGGGGGTAACTGCTTCGATACGGGAACGTGTCAGGATCAGATGTTTGTGCTAAAAAGCCTGAAGTGTGGTGCAGCACACATGCCTGTGAGGCGTGAGCTCATGATTTATTTAGGGTGGGTCAAATAAGTAACATTTTTGGAGATGGTGGAGTTTCGCTCACAGAACTCCTCCAGATGAGATACAAACTGCACTTTTTGAACTTGGTGCAGATCCATCTGGTAAACATTAACTACTTGGCTCATTACAAGTTTGGAATTCCACCTTTAAACTGACTGAACTCCAGTTCAGTAAAAATACAAATATATTGTGCACACAGGCATACACACTAAGTGAACGTTAACATGCTCATTACACTGTGAAGGATCTCTCTTACTGCAAACATATCAGACCACCCTTGGCCTTTGCAGTGTTTTCAGTCTGCCAACTCATCAATATGTTCTGTGTGCTTCACAGTGTAATACAGTAATGCCCTTTTGAGAGTTCATTTTAAAATTATTTTATTTGTTTTGAAGTCCTTAAACAGTCTCGCCCTGCCCTATCTCTCTGGGCTGCTGCACTCGGACTCCCCTTCCCGCTTGTTCACTTGAGCTTACCAGCTGCTCCTGGATGTGCCGAGGACACAGAAAAGGCTGTACATCACTAAATCAACTCTTAAGATCCACCTTTTCTGCTCAGCTTGTGACCCAGGTTGACTTTATTATTCTAATCTTATTCTTATCTTATTGTTTTTACTCAGATTTGCCTTTCTGTTATGCATATTTATTCATGCTTTTAATTTGCTTGTATTTTATTTAATATATATTTAATACTCAAGTTGACTTGATACTGACTGTATGACATGGCCAGCCAACTTTGCTGAAGCCAGCATGTAGTGCATGCAGCACAGAGGTGCAGATTCCCCAAGGACACACAGAGTTCAATTTTTAAGGCACAGGGTTACAGAGTTAAGGTGCACAACAGTTGTTTTTCCCCACACAGGTCAATGTAGCATAAGTGAACTTTAAATAATCTTGAGGAGATTGAGGTAAATAAAGTTAACTGAGAAATGTTAACTCCAGTGTATAACTCAGATTTATGCTCGTTCTTTTTTTCAGAAATCATTTGCACATCTTCTTTTTTGTTTGTTTGTTTGTTTGTTTTTTGCAAGGGGTTCTTCTTCTATTCTTGAACTTAAAAAAAAAGACAGATCATGATTTTATATTAAATGAAGCCACCAAGGAATATAAAAAGAAGTCCAACTCTGGATTGTAAGGTGGCGAAAGATTTACCCTCAGGCCCCCCCTCGATTCATAGATGGTCTTTCCCTTTTCACATATCATTATGCAAACGTACTGTTTATAAGATTGGGGAAACCTGCAGTCAAGTTTCGCCACTCTTATAAACAACAGTCAGCCTTCGACTGAAGAAGTCACTTGGATGATTGACGAAATGTTTCTCCCTCTGAAAACGCTGCGTCCATATGAACAGAATCAAACTTTGGGGATTTACTTACCTGGATTCTTCATGCATCAAGAAGAGGATGGATGGGTGAAAAGTTTGGAAATCTGTGAGTAAAAGTGAATTTTAAAAAAACACACACACTAAAATGGTCATGTGATTTGTTGTAATGCTATGATACAAGATGTAACTCTTTCTATATCAAGACATTTTTTGTAGCCACACAGTGTCGAGTCCATGCTTTACTGAACTGAAATGAGTCAGGTGACTGCTGCATCCTGTTTGATTTATTGCTTTTGAAATCTGACACATTTTGGGATAAATAAAAAATGAAACGCACTGGAATTGACTGGTGGAAAGTTTTGATTTGACATATTTTGATTTGACCAGAAGATGGTGCTACAGTGTTTGGAATGAAGACAGGCAGCGATGCAGGCGACAGAGGATGTGCGTGTAACTTTTAGGCCGTGCATGGCTCCATTTAAACAGCAATGTTTAAACCAACCATAATGAATAAATACATTTACATTTAAGAAGTCCTGAAACACTGTGTAGTCTAAACTTCAGGACTGCCAGACAATGAAAAAAGAAGCAAGCCTCGAGGAAAACAGTGTTAAGCGACATCAATTTAATATACAAATTTTGGATTTTATATTTGATTTAATAAGTGTGCTTGGCCGATATATAAAAAAGGTTAATAACAGTGTTTCATGCATTTCATTGATGCATGCACTAAATAATAAATACAGTCACAGCACTGCTGCGTCAGTGTTTTGCTATTGCTTGCTCATCATGTTGGTAAAACAAAATTGGAACAATTTCAAATTCAGTTCTATCCCTACCTGCCGAAACATTCCTGAAAGCCAATTAGAGAGAGCTGGTTCACTCAGTGATTCTTCTCTTGGTTTTTCTATCCCTCTTTCCATCCTCAATTAAGAAGAAGCCCTGTTTTCAGCTCTGAGTTGATGTATTAGGGCAGATGTAGTTGCATTCGGAGGATAGTGGATGTTTGGAAGTACATGGAGTTGAAAAGGAGCACACACGAGAACAGAAAAGGCATGAAAAAGATGAGATAAAACTATTCTTTTGCTCAGATCTGATCACTTTGCCCCATTGAACCCTTAATAACCTCTTTACCTTTGGCTGTAGATGCTGTAAGTGGGAAGAATGACTATATGAAAAAAAGTCTAACCTTTAAAACTCAGGAAGTTACTAGAAGCAAAGATGGATCAGAGTTATACCTGGATTGACCCAAGGAGGTCTGGTACTGCTGCTCTTTGTCAATACAACTGGATTTAACTGACTAGATTAAACTGATGACTGAAAAAAATTGCTTTGAACTGATAGCTATGCACACGCTTTATCAGGTCTCTGTCCATGTTTTTTCATTAATGGAAAATAGACTCTTTCTTATTTAGCACTTTATGCAACATGCCTCATGAGAGCAACCTGGAGTTAATATCTTGCCCAAGGGTATTTGGCATGCAGTCTGGAGCAGCCAGGAATTGAACCACCAACCTTCAATTTGGTGTGAGCAGTGATCACCTGCTCTACCTCTACTTGAGCTACATAAAAGATGAAAAAAATATCTGAGAAGAAAGATGACTATGATCAGTTACAGTGGGGGATGTACAGCATACATCATTAAGAATGATTTTTTTTCACATGTAAACTAAATGAAGTGTTTTCTTGTGTTTTACCTTTACGGTAATCTAAAAGTAAAATATAAACTTGAAGTAGAAAAAAATGACATAAGGCAATAATACACAATTGCTCCTCTTGCTATTGTGTATTGAGGTAAAGCGAAAGACCTGTAACAGTTATATAAGAACTAGTGTTGAAAAAGAAATAAACATGATTCACATAATGCAGCTGCTTAAGGTTTAAACTATCTATTGCAGAAAAAAATGTGATGATTAGAAGGTTGAGTGATGAGCTGTGACACTTTGATGTGCATGTACATTATTTGCTAGTGTTGACACATAACACCATTACTGGATTCACTCAGGGGCGTTTGTGCAAACCAGAATGCAGAGGAACCTGTCCCTCACACCAATTATTTTGAGGAAAACTCTAACACACTTTTTTTTTGTTTCAAGCTCCAATTAATTCCAATGTTGTTGCAAGTTCTAGCAAACGTGGCTTGTTGCTTTTCTGGACAGTACACACTCTACTAACAGAAAGCATTTTCACTCCAACCATCAGCTCGTAATGTTACTCACTAACTTAAATAAGTTATTTACATAACTATATAGACTGTTCGCTGTGGCCATTAAAAAAGTGGTCATACGGATCCTGTTTGGTTAACGATCCTTAAAATATTTCTTACTGGCTGTCAGATGCCTTTTATTCAAGACTGGTGTTGCTCTTACAGATGATTAATTGATGGAGTGCTGATGAGATGGCCATGCATCTCGTCTTTGTAGAGGACTTCTGGAGCTCTGCTAGAGAGAGCTTTGTGTTCCTGGTCACCCCAGTGGCAAAGGCTTCTCTCAATCACTAATTCCTTTTGAACAGCAAACTACAGTGCTGTGCAAAACTCTTGATTTTTCAATCATTTTCAGTCCAATACTTGTACCTGAGCATTTTCACACCATTGTTTCCTGTTTGTATGTTTGTTAAGTCCCTTAACATTGACCGTTGAATCATTCAAGCATAAAAAAAACTAACCAGTGTTGTGTCTACACATAACAGAACACAAGAACAAAATCTAAATTATTGGAATCAAGGACAAAAGAAGACATGACAGGCCTAAAAAAAGAGTTCATGAATGTATGAGAAGGTCATGTTCTTAAGAAACGGGAAAAAAATCTTGCAAAGAACTGACACAGGAGCCAAGAAAAATACACCTGGACCATGAGTTGAGACATCTATTGTTCACTGAAGCCTCATCAGAAATGGTCTAAGTAGAGGGGCAGGTGTCAAGGAGCCTTTATTAAAAAAGGGAAACGGGAAAAAAAGACCGAGGTGTGCCAAATTACACAGGCACTGGACTGAAAATCAGCAGCAACAAGTCTTATAGAGTGGTTAATTGAAATTGAAGTTTTTGGTTCAAATTGCCGTCACATATGTATGGAGGAGGTCAGGAGAGAGGTGCAACAGTGAGTGTTTACAGCCATATACAAAACACGGTAGAGGCTATGGAACACTCAAAGTGCCAACATCACCATTGTTGAAGCAGTGTGGGATCCTCCTGACAGAGAACACAACAAAAGGCAGCCAAGATCCAAAGAAGAGCTTTGAATGTCCTTTAAGAAGCCTGGAGAAATATTCCTGAAGACTACTTACAGACATTACAAGCTCTGAAGCTCAATAAAATTTCTCCCTTTTTGCTTTGTACACTATAATCCCATGTATGTTTGCAAGTTTCAATAAATTGCTGCACCTAGTTTACATTTTCCTAGCAAAGTATTTTTTAAAATGAGGGGTGGCTCTGTTGAATTCTCCCAATTCTTTGAATCTTTGGGCTGAAGGAGGGACAATACTCGGTGTATCAATGCTCAATCAACAATCATTTATTTCCATACAATTCAACAGTCAGAGCATTACAACGTCCGGACGGGAGAGATGCTACCAGAGGGTCAGGCACATGTCTCAAAATGGTGACGGGTTGCTCAGCTTTTTATAGTCTCGAGTGGCCCCCAGCTAGTCGTAAAAGCCAAAACATCACATTTTTTCTCTGTTACAGCACCTAAGTTATGACCTCGGCAGTTGTTTCTCTGCTTTCTGTAAGGTGGGGGTGTGGAATGTGGTCTATCTATCTCCCCTGTCTTTAGACACAGAGTCTCCTGCTTACAACCTTCTCTTCATGATTCAACAATTAAGCATGTCAAGAAAACAGTGTAACACATTCCCAGCAGATCAAGGATACCGAGTGATGCACATTTATCTAATGAACTAATATGTGAATATGTTCTGTTAACTCAAAAGTATAATGAGAACTAAACTACATACAGCTCACACACTCTATATTAAAGGGTATAATGTGATCTACAGCAGTATTCTAATTCAACTACTTTGATTACATATATAAGGTAACATATAATAACAGAATAATCTAATAGCTCAAACCTTTGCACAATACTTTAAGAGTTCTGCAGGTCAGAATCACTGAGGCCAGTGTGTTTTCTGAAAAAAGCATTAGAAATTATTTAATGCCTTTGCTGTAATCATTTTAACTGCAGGGGTCTATAAAGAGTATCTGCACCTTCTGGCTTGGTTATTGAAAAAAGGTCTGCATCCTATTTCTCTTTTACTCGCTGACATAGTTTCACTTTATCATTTTGGGTCATTAAATGTGGACTGATGTGAAAATGCAGATTTTTTTATATTAAATCTATAAAAAAAAAATCACAAAAAAACCAAAACGAAGCAGTCTGAATGTTACACAAAGGGTATTTTATACAGCCACCATTAAAACAGTAACTCCCATCACAGTATGGTTAAACAAACATGAAAAAAAGAATTTAAAGTTATGTATATTTAATAAGAAACTTTCAAAAGAAACAGTCTTCATGCTCATGGTACGAATTCACCACCGAAAAGGTTCACGGCCTCTGTAGCAGTGAAACCGTAATGCATATGCCTGCCAGCAGAGTGTGGAAAGATAAAGTTTTTTTTGTAATTAACACCACATGATACTTCATCTCCATTCTCTTTTCCTCCCCTGCGACGGGAAACTGATAGTATTCAATAAGTGAAAGTAATATGACCTAAGTGAAGAGAGTGAACTGACCTATAAAGGCGACTTGGCAGGGGGGCAAGAGAGAAGAAGAAAATGCTGCCTTTCTGATGCCTTGGAACAGAGGAGTGGAAAATGAAGAGTGAGTTACATAACGCATGGACTGAGGTGACTTTCATGAGGAACAAACATGTTCAAGCACACTCTGACATAAATCTGAGTTTTAACTGCAGCTGCTTTTATTTAGTCTGAATAAGTAGTGAGAGTATTAAAGTAGGACGATCACAGACACCTTTAGTGAGACTGAGCAGTGTGAAGCATTGGTTTTATGGTCACGTCACTGCACTTATTTGCAAAGCTTCCTGAACGTGGTAAAAAAAGAAAAAGAAAAAAACTAAATACATGCCTTTGAGCGTAGGCCATTAGCAACCACACACACACACATGCAGTGTGGAGATTGCACCAACTGACTGTAACTTTCCATTTAGTCTGGCTTTCTATTTTTTTTCCAGAGGGTCAGCTCCAGCCGAGCTGCTTTTTGGTGAAAATATTCCTGCTTTACTCGTTTTAATTTGTGTACCAGATCTGCACATAACACTAATGTAAGGACAACGAGTCCAGCTACTTTTTCTGCACATAAACATTAATGTCCTCCTTATTTTACAGCACTGTGTAGCAGAGACAGATCCGGTACAGCTCTAATGGGTGGAGTCAGGCACATGTCAGGAGCATGAATCACTGCTGGTTTGTGTTTGTGTGGTTGCCTACATGCCATCGTGTATGTTTGTGTGCATGTGTGAGTCATACAGTGTGTGGGTGTACCCTTTAAGAGGAGGCTTTCCCTCTCAGTTTGACAACAGTCTCTCCTAGGACCAAGCTGGTGACACAGACGCGATCTCTCTTCACCTAGGGCTCTAAGGTGAGTAGTGATGGGAAGCGGGGTGTGAGGGGAGCGAGTTTTGAGGAAGGAAATAAAAGGAAATGGTTGCATTCGGTCTAGATACAGAGCGTTATTCTTGAATGATACAACGAAAAAGACAGATTGAAGAAGCACCGTTAAGGTTGATCTAATATGGGAAAAGTATTCGCTACAACTTTAATAAGTAGCTCTGAGGATTTTTTTTAACGGTGACACAGTTGACGTTTCTTCCATTTGTGTGTGCAAACATTAAACTTATATGCAGTTTTTAATGCCATTCTGTTTTTACGTGTAGGTTCAACCATGGCACGGCTCGACCAGGTCATTCCAAACATTGTGGATATATTTATGCAGTATGCTGATGATGGTGAAGGCAAAAAATGCCAGCTAAACAAAGAAGAGCTCCAGAAAATGTTGGAGGAACAAATTCAAAGCCCCGATCTGAAGGTAAACAACTGAACTTCATTTGTATGAGACATCTATTAATAGAGGAATACAAAGCTTTTCTGTTCATGAGCTTCATTGTGTTAACTGTATGAATGTATTCTACAGGATCAAATTAATGCAGGTGATATTGAGGAAGCCATGCAGTTGCTGGACAAAAACCATGATGGCGAGGTCAACTTCCGTGAATTTTGCCGGTGTATTTGTGTCCTTGCCAAATGCTACTACCAGAAAAAGAGAGGCAGGGGTGGGAAGAGAGGCAAGGGGAAAGATGACAAAGACGAGTGCGATCAAGAAGACTGAGGCAGCTACAAATATTAATGTTCATTTTGTAGCGTTATGTTTAAAAACGTCTGGTGCATGTGATGGATACAGTACATGTATATCTGCAGGCTACTGGGTTTTGACCATTGAGCTTTCTCTGTGTTTAAGTGTGCATAATTTCCAGATTTGTCATCATCATCTGTATAAACTTGATTTCAAAAACATTCCATCGCATACTGAAAATAAATAAAACCTATTAAGTCTAAACTGGCCTTATTCATCTATGCATGCAATTACCTCATGTGTTGTGTCTGGGTGTTCAGTGTCATTGCAGGAAAGCATTGGCTCATCACACTTTACACAGATATCCCTCACTTTGTTCTTCAGTCACATGTCACTGTCAGTCCTCCTACAGAGGATGTCTTATTAATTCAGAGTTAAAGCTTCATCTAATATATAATTTCTATGCTATAAATGAGGGAAATGAAAATGTTTGTCTGTATTCTTCTTTTTTTATGTATTTGTTTCAAAACAGCTGTATTAAACCATGAATGTGTCATGACATCAGACATCGCGAAGAATGATCAGAATTTAAATCCCAAATTTTTACCTTCATCTTGATGAACAAAATTTCTTAGTACTAGTATTTACTATAAACAGAGAAAGTGAAATTGGGGGGGCTATTTTTATGCTATTTCTCAATAGATTAATCCGTAAAGTATTTGACAGAGCTGCATCTCTTTTACCCTGTCATACATTAAGTTAAGTTACAAGTCTGAAAAGCTCTCGTGAGAAAGCTGCACAGTGAAAACAGGTTAAGCAGGACTCCTGTGTTCAAAAGCCTCACCCAATATAACTGACAACAGGAGTGGGATATCAAACGTCCACGGTAAGCAGAAATATTTTAGTCACTGAAATAAAGTTTATTTAATCTATCCATTCCCCCTGTTTGCTGCCAGGTGGAGCAAGTGTACTGCATATGTTTGATAGATACAAGCATCCACCACCACTTTTAGTCATGCAAGCAACATCAAAGTTAAAACATGCATTAATTTCTGGATCAATTTAAGCCTCCAGATATCGAATACTTAACATACCCATGGATTATCCAGTTTACTGTATAAGTGATCCCAGACACCTGACTGTAACTGCTGCATAACTATAAGTTGTGTAAGGAAAAACATCCCTAATTCAAAACATTTCTGAAATAAAATCAGGGTGAGATACAAATGGTAAATGGCCTGCATTTGTATAGCGCTTTTCTAGTCCCTAAGGACCCCAAAGCGCTTCACACTACATTCAGTCATTCACACACCGGCGATGGCAAGCTACATTGTAGCCACAGCTGCCCTGGGGCGCACTGACAGAGGCGAGGCTGCCAGACACTGGCGCCACCGGGCCCTCTGACCACCACCAGTAGGCAAACATGGGGTTAGTATCTTGCCCAAGGATATTTGGCATGCAGCCAGGAGGCAGCCTGGGATCGAACCACCGACTTTCTGATTAGTGGCTGACCTGCTCTGCCACCTGAGCTACAGCCACCCCTACAGCCACCCCTACAAAGACATAAGCTCTGAGAGTCTGCAATAATTTGTTGAATTTATGTTTCAGAGCAGTGGGGTTGTTTTTTATAAACTATTTGCTACGAGGTTGAATAAAACTAAACACAGGTTTCTGAGCAGGGAAAGTTGCGTCCTTAGTGTTTATGTGGACTTTGAGATGTTGGCTCAGATAATCAATAAGTACTCTATTTGCATATACTTGTTTGAAATATAAACTTTGCCTCAAATTATAATTGCCCGCATGCGGTCTTACACATTAAAGCATGGATATCATACTTTTGGTCCAAAGGCATTAAAATGAAAGAGGCAAGCCAGAGAATATAAATGTCATGCTGATTTCGTGTGTGAATGTAATTAATTGGCACAAAACTTGTCTAGAGCAAACCTTAACATCCTGCTATCTATCTATCTAAAGACAACCCAAGTAGTTTTTAAGTGAAGAGTTCATTTATAAAATTAATTACCTCCCCTAAACCCCTGGTAAAATAATGACTTAACTGTTATTAACCACATTTTTTTTTTTTTTTTTTGGAAAGATGAGCTCAATTTCACTTGCAACACCCAGGCCCGTTTACTGCCAGACCTGTTAAGAAATCACTTAAACATAATCTGCTTGATGAAGCGAAGTAGGCTAAAAGATCTCAAAAAGCAACAAAACATACCATAATCTAAAGAAACTAAAGCACAGATGGGAAACAAACACTGACATTGATCAGTCAGGAAAGGGTTATGAAGCCATTTCTGAGGCTCTGGGACTCCAGTGAATGATGGTGAGATCCATTATCTCCTTGAGAAAACTCGGAACAGTAGCAGACCCTTCGCAGGATCAGCCCATCTCATGAAATAACTCCAAGAGCAGATGAGCGACTTATCCAGAAGGTCACAAAAGAACCGAAGAACTGTAGCCTTCACTCACCTCATTTAAGATCAAAGTTTATGATTCTTTTTTTTTTTTTATGTATTTCAGTTGTTACAGACAGGACAGACTTGACTGGGGGATAGGAAAGAAAGAAAGAAAGAAAGAAAGAAAGAAAGAAAGAAAGAAAGAAAGAAAGAAAGAAAGAAAGAAAGAAAGAAAGAAAGACAGAGGGGAAGAGGGACAGTGAGAAAGGGCACTTAAAAAATTCACCTGGATCACCTGTTGAGAGAAGAAAAAAGAAAAAAAGAGAAAACAAGTAAAAAAGAGAGCAACATAATAAACACAACACCACTGCAATAATCTAGTTAAGTGTAAATAACAGTAAATACTAAATATTGAATGCTATTGTGCAGCACACAAGACCGACAGCACACAATGTGCTTTGAGGTAGCAGCCAAGAAAAGTGTAGTTTGTGTCTGAGAACACCCGTGTGCACACGTGTGTGGATGAGCACGCTTGTATTCAAAAGGTTTCTCCATGTAACGATCTGCTTGAGGGTGTGGGGAGCCATAGCCCCATCCCCCAGGGCATGAAGCAGGCATAGAGGAGATCCAGGCCCCAGACATCCAGAGGCCAGAGTGTGAGAGCTCAAGGAGGACCGTTGGAGGGGCAACTGCTCTCTACCAAAAACTCCTGAAGGTGAATGTCCAGCCATCAATTCAATGCCCTGAAACGCAAGCTCACTTGCATCATACAGCAGGGAAATGATCTGAAAACCACTAGGAGGTCCACCTCTGAATCGCTGAAAAAGATAAAAGGAAGGTTTTGAAGCTACCTAATTAGTCCAAGACCAAAATTAAATCTGAATGAAAAGCGTTGGTATGACCTTAAACTGGCCACTCACGCTTAAAAACCTTCAAATGCGCCTGAAATGAACATTTCCCCAAAGTAAAGTGGGCCAAAATGCCTCCACAGTGACGTAAACATTGTCAGTTATCACAAATCCTTAATTGCAGTCATCATCAGGTTTCACAAAGAGCCTGGTAGGGTGGGTTGGCTTTTTCCCATAATAAATTAAATCATCATTTAAAAATTGCGTTTTGTATTTTCTCAGGACATCTTTGCCTAATATTACTATAATTTTTTGATTATATGCAATCACAGCAATATGTACATTAGATTCCCCCTCGATTCTGATATCGGTAATACAGGAAACAAAGGAAAATGTTTTTGACAATAGGTTATGCATGCATGCATAAAGTACTGCCGCTAATATCATCCAAAGTGCTGGTAGAAGGTCATATCCATCCAAGATATAAGGTGCACTTGTTCCACCTGGAAGAAGTAAAGAGTAATATCTGCAGGCAGTCAATACAGCTGGCTGCTGGCAGATTTTTAAATCAATCAGATATACACAGCACACTTGCTCCACCTGGAAGAGAGTAAGGAGAATGCAGTCAAATTATCATATCGGCAGGAATGCCTTCTACAGTATGTCACTCCTCTCTGTTTGAGTCCATTCACACTGCCACGGTTCACTGTAAAATAACTAAACTATGAACTCGCTCACATGCATTCTGGCCTTACACTTCATCTGCTGCCAATTTATATTGAATTTGTGTCTTTTACATCACTGTGGAGGCAACCTTTGTGGAAGTTAAGAGGTTAAGGATCCAGTTATAAGCTTACATATATCTCACTGTTATTTGCTGTTCTATGTAAAGGCATCCAAACACTAACATAATATTTAAAATATAACCACTGGATGCCTCCCTGATTAATGAGCTAAGAAATGACCCCCTGCGTTGCACGTGTTGAAAAGCCAGACCATGTTTCCAAAAGCGATTTTATGCATTACATAAGCTGTTGTACAAATCAGGTTCTTTCATGATTTGTTCTTTGTGTAGAGATAAAACAAGAGAGTAAATGTCACAGCATTTATTTTGATTTGTTAATTGTCACTTCAGACAACGAACATCAGTTATACTCAAACACGGCGTATACATAATGTTATGTTTAATCTCAAGAGTCGTACATTCCTTGTTAAATGAAGGAGAAATAAATAAAAAAGTAAAATGTTGAATAAACGTGTGATTAATCATTGTGCATTAGACCCAAATGTTCCAGTTAAAAGCATAAAATATTTGACAGACCTGGCTTAGCTGTTGTGAAGCACTCTCACTTTCTCATTGTACAGATTGCATATGTACAGCTGAAGTGTTTATCTCACAGAACCATAAATCATAAACTTTGTGAATTCAAACACGATATCAGAATATTGATCCAGCGTGTTAAAATCTGCCTTTCACTATCGTGTCCCAATTAAAGAAAGAAAAGGTTATATTGTTAGACATCAGATTTATATTTTTTTTGTGCCATTCACAGCTTTTTGTGATGGCACTGCATTTTGTCTACTTGAGACTCACTGTAGAGCATTTCAGTCATTTCTAGATTGGTTAAAGTGTTTTTGTCTTCAGCAGCCTGGAGTATATGCACTGAATCGACCTGCCTCAGCTACACTTGGATGATTTGTTCAAAATGTTAGATTGGTGTGATGGACACATTCTTCTGTGAAGCTGCATTTAAACATTTCTCTAACAGTCTGATTCAGCTCTGCTTCCTTCAGGACACACACTGGAAATCTTTGATACCTTGTGTGATACCTCTTTAAAAAAGAAACACATCTGTCTAGCAGAGGATGATCTGTTCTGTCACTACACTTTACACGCTGTCATACTGAGTCCCTTTAATGTCTTCTGACATGTACTGTGCTTGTCGTTTTACTAAATTTAGTCAGCTATTTCTATTCTGGTACAGTTTGCTTTATAGAGCTATTTTAATACATGAAGCCACTTATTGTATTCAGCTGTTTCACTTTATGTACTATTCATTTATTTTATTCATTTATTTTCACTTTTATTGTAGTATCTAGTTAGTGAGCTCTTCATTGCAGCACATTCAGTTTTTTACAGGTGAAATACACTAATATATCGTAAGACCTGTTTAAACAGTTGGAGGTTGACAGAATTACAACAAATTGTGAATAAATAAACATCTTAGCGAGTAGTGGCCTGGCTATGATAGAGGAGGATGTGCTGTGGAGTAAGGAGGAGAAAGGAGAATAGAGGATGCAAAAGGGTGCAGGTGATGGATGATGCAGCATATAAACTGGTTCAAAGGAAGGTCAAAGAAACAAGAGCGACAGGACAGAAGCAGTGATTCCCCAAGATGACTTTTTTTATTAATTTATTATTATTAGTTTATTATTACTGTATTTAACCAGGAAAGATCTAATGAGATTTTTTTTAAACGTATTTACAAGGGTAACCTGGATAAAAACAGCACTAAAATACACCACTCGTAAAATGTTATGAATTATAAAACATCAGTGATCTCAAACATATATAAACAAAAGAAAAGTCCAACAACAAGTTCAGCAGTGTAGTCAAAAAGTCCATCAAAACATTTACATGCAAATCTTTGGATATGTAAAATGTGAAGTATTTGTTTAAACTCACTCAGAGAAACAATTCCTTCAAATGGAGCTCATTCTGGTGCTGATTTCATACATAAGGGGAGAAGTACTTGAAGCCTTTTTTCCCCAACTCAGCGTGAATCCTTGGCATCGTCACTAAGAACAGATTTTGTGAATGAATGTAGTAAGATCCCAAACTTTTCTAGATAATATAAGGTGTAAGTAATATACTATTGCATACAGTGGCTTGCAAAAGTATTCGGCCCCTTGAACTTTTACACATTTTGTCACATTACAGCCTCAAACATGAATCAATTTTATTGGAATTCCATGTGAAAGACCAATACAAAGTGGTGTACATGTGAGAAGTGGAACGAAAATCATACATGATTCCAAACATTTTTTACAAATAAATAACTGAAAAGTGGGGTGTGCGTAATTATTCAGCCCCCTCAGTCAATACTTTGTAGAACCACCTTTTGCTGCAATTACAGCTGCCAGTCTTTTGGGGTATGTCTCTACCAGCTTTGCACATAAAGACTGAAATCCTTGCTCATTCTTCTTTGCAAAACAGCTCCAGCTCAGTCAGATTAGATGGGCAGCAGTTTTCAGATCTTGCCACAGATCTGAAAAAGTTGCAGACTATGTTTATATGAAACGTGTGTATACTTACTGCATTTGATGTATTTTAACCATATGTAATACGTTACAGAATGCATCACGTGTAATTGATTGTTGTTGATTTTTCCACCCCTTTTTTCCATCCTAATCTCATGAAACCTAAATAAATTTCTTTAGATCCGTCCCTGTGTAGTGTTTGAAAGGTGCTATATAAATAGACTTGCCTTTTGTAAATATGCCAAAAAAATGTAGACGTTTACAAAAAGGGCTCTTTTTGTTCTACAAAAAGGAAAAAAAAAAACACTGTAACTACAAGGATTGATAGTTTAGACCATGATTTAAGCAGTGACATGTGTTCTCAACATCTCAATCAGGGATTTATCAGTGAAATATTAAACAAAAGCGAACTTAGGAGTGATGAGTTTTCTTGTGGGGTCCGTGTTAAGTCTGGGAATCACATTTTAGGAGACTCAAAGTTACGGTCTGATCTCTTTCTTCACTGATTTAGTTTAGAAATTGCAGACTTCTGTTTGCTCTCGACACAATTATGTGCACTACTCAAGTAACTTAACGGTCAGTCTAAAAAAAACCGTCTCTGATGGTCGACATGGAACGCCTCCCGCGCATCCTGCTACGGTCTCGCGAATCATCGTAAGATTTCGGCTTTTTCCGGCTTACCTCATTCAGTTAGCTAGCCAAGCTGATTAGCCTGCTACTACAAGCTAATGTTTGTATGATATTTAATGTTGTAGCCGAATCTGATTGGATGATACAGTGAGTGCAGAAAAATGGCGGACGTAGCGGGGCAAGAAATTTGTTCCCCGGTCCCTCCGTCACCTCACCCTTCTTCTCGTAACGGCTCCGGCAGCGGTAACGTTACACCGGGCACCGGCGGCAGCTGCCAGACCGCAACCACCGTTACTTCAGGCCCGCGGCTGGTTCGGATAGTGAAGTCTGACTCCGGCTATGGGTTCAACGTTCGGGGGCAAGTAAGTGAAGGAGGGCAATTACGGAGCATCAACGGAGAACTGTACGCCCCACTGCAGCATGTTAGTGCGGTCCTTCCGGGGGGTGCCGCCGACAGAGCCGGCATTTCGAAAGGGGACCGGATTCTTGAGGTGTAAGTACTGTTTTTTAGCTTCTCTCCAAGCTGCTTATAACGTAAGTGATGAAAATGACCTGTTTCACTTTCCGGACGATCACGCAGTGAGCTCAAGGCAAACGTGACTTTATAGCATCATTCAGTCAAACTGGGAACACTAAGGTGCCAGTGTGTGCATGCACTGTGACACCGGTCCTGCAGAAGAGCCGTTCATCCCAATGAAAGGAGTGTCTGTGTGTGTCAGAGAGAAACGATCCGGGGATCATTAGAAATTCACGTCACACTGAAATCTATTCCTCTCATCCACTGCATGCCAGATATTTCCAACTCACTCCTGTGCACATTCACATCATCCTAAGCAGATGCAGTGTGGGTCATTTATCAATGAAACACTTTGTTTACACAAATCATGAATGGTAAACCAGCTCACATCTTTAACATCAGCATCACTGAATTAGATGTTACTTAGCACTGAGGATTATTGCACCTGGTTGATTTGGCATTGAAGTGTTCAAGTGTGTGTTGAACTGTTGTTGTGTGGAGTAACACACAGCATCAGCATCAGTACTCATGCTTCAGTGTGTCTGTGTGCATGGAATACCATGATGCAGAGAGGGAGGGATGCCTTGAGTTCAGTTCTGATTGGCTTTGTCCTCTCAAAGTCACTTTCTGATTGGCTGGCTTTTGCACACTGCTGTGTCAATGGATGGCCTGCAGTAACCTGGCAGTTTGTTGACCCCATTATTTCTGTGTGCCAGCATGTGGATGTGTGCCTGATCATTTTGTTATCATATACAAGATACCCCTCTGCTAGTATTATTAGCATGGTATATAGTGGTCATGTAAAGCTACAGTACACTTATTAAATTTACTAGCCACATAGTATCCTTCAAGACCAGAGTGTACATAATACATTAAAAAAAAACTAAACTTTAACAGTGTGGGACAATAATGAAAACATGACTCAAAATGCAGGATCAGACAATGTAAAACTACTACTTAGAAAAACATGAAGTGAGCTCAGAAATCAAAGATTTAACAGGAACAGAATAAGTCAGACTCAGGTTTAGAATAACAAAGAAAACAAAACAGGAGTCAAGAAGACTAGAATAATAAAAGCCAAACAGCAACCCAAACACAAATATATGCACTACGAATCCTAACCTTGAAAAACCACACAAAAAAAAGAAAACTGGGACCATGGCAGCCTGAGGTTATATGAAGGTTGTAAGGTGGCACATAATGATGCTGAAATTAACCATTAGAAAAAACGGTAAAACCACGTGGTCATCGAAAATCCTCGGTTGGTGACTTAAATATTAGAGTTACTGTTGACTTTCTTTTTTCTCTGACCTCTGCTGTCAACAAAGCATTTCAGTTACTGGATGTCTGTTTTGAGATGCTTCTGCCTGAAATCCTGAAAGAGCTACAGTTTCTGAGTAACTCAAAACAGCCAGTCTGGCGCTAGCAGCCATGCAACATTAGTGACTTGATTTTAACCAGGTCCTCTTCATCGTGCTTAATTAACATGTGATTGGCTGGTTAAACATTTGCTAGTTTAATACAAGTAAGTAGTAAAGTGAGTCTAAGCACTCACATTCACACTGGAGTGGCTGCATACTAGCTGCAGCATGTCGAGTATTTTTATTTATTTGCACTTTTATAAACAGCTCCTCCTCTCAGACTTAAATTCAGTTTGTGTTATTTAGCATAATTATTTCAGCATTCTGTTTTATTATAAAGGTCATATATATTGTCTAAACACTTTTCAAGGTGTCAAATGCATTTTAATTTGGCCTTTAAACTATGTGTGAGGGGTTGAACATTTATACATGAAGTACAGAACACTGCATAGTGCATAAAGTCACCTAATAAATCCTTAAGCTGCAGCAAAAACAAAATGAACACATACTAGTAATTTCAATTATAAAAGCAGAACTAGAAATCTGTCACATGGGAAGGGTGTCTACTGTAAAGTGTTTATCATAGTCAAAAGTGCTGATAGTGGCGGTGCAAAGGCCTCTGTGTCAGGTCCTTATTATATCATCATAAAGCTGCAGGAAGGAAAGAGCTGCCAAAATGCTTGGTCTGCATTTTTTCTTGTAGGACACGTTTGCGCTTTCTCCCACTCCACCTGCAAGATTGTTATATTTGTGTCCTCCATATTAGTCTTTTCTTACTTTTACCTACATAATCATCATTCCCAGCTTTGCTATGTGTGCACTGGCTCAGAATGCCTTCTTTATGTTGAGTACATGTGTGTAGCTATTTTGTTCCACTGTAGGTAAAATAGAGCTTATGTTCATCGGGCTTCAACCCTCCATCTAAATGCCAGCATGGCAAACATAACAGATATGTATTCATTCAGTTGAAGCATTTCCTGCATTTCCTGTCCTGGCTTGTTACCATCTCAGTGGTTGTCTTTAATATAAGTTAGTGAAACATTTGTGGGCTTCTCACAACGTGCTTGTTTATAAAATGTGAATTAGGACACTCAAACCTTTTGCATACTATCACGCTGCCTAAAAGATGTCACCCTGTGGTGATGTGTTTTTTAAGTCAACTAAACCCTAGAATTGGGTTTTATTTTCTGCTCAAAGCTCGAAGTGTATCTTAACAGCATATTAACACACTTTATCCTGTATTTATCACAACATGTGTTTTCACATTAGATGATCAGAGCTCATCTATGTCTACTTAATGTGAGAATTTGCCCCCAAACCACTGACTGTGTTACATTTAGGTTATGCAAATATCATTTACAGCACTGCTGGCTTCTGTAGTCTTTGGAAAATGTTCAAATGAAGTTTGGCCTGATTCCTCATTCACTGTAATATTTCCAAGCTGTTGTTTAAGTCCTGGAATGTAAAACACAGAATAATTTATTGAATCTCATTCAGGCCTCGTTCAAATACCGCCTTTATCTGCCAGCCTACGCTGGAGCTTGTTTTAAAAGTGTGAGAAATATCCAGTGGTGTCGCTGAGAGCTTTTAGATGAGGCGACATGGTTTTGGAGCAAAGTTAACTACGGGTTAGGCTGCTACAGCTCTGTCATTCACTCCGTTTGACACAACTGCCAAAGTGCACACACCCAGTGTCGCTCACTTTCAGCTGTGCTCATGACATAACCAAAGGTCTCAATTCTGAAAGAGATGATGCAAAAGTTCTACAATGTGCGCACCAGTAACTCTTATTTGAAACCCTTTTTTTTTTTTTGCTGTTTCCCATTTCATTCAATATTTTTATATTGTTTAGCAGTTCAAATAATTCTTGTTATTTGTGAATCTTATAATTTCATGTGTTAAACTTCTACCCTGAGAGAGAAGAAGCAAAGTACAAGGCACTGATAAATTGTCTGAATATAACAGCCCTGCAGTCATGAAGCACTTAGTCATTTCTCATTGGTGTTAACAGCATGCCGTCTGTGTGTTGATTCAAGTCTCTGGTAATTAAAGGCTGCTGTTTAGATTATTTGATTGCATTAATTTATAATTGCATTTTCACTATTGTATTTCCTAATTCAGTGAAAAAAAACTCTGTACTCTTTTATGCTTATGAAAAATAGAAAGTTAACCTTAAGAATATTAAAAAAGAAAATGCTTGCCACTCTAGTATATAAATCTCTTTATTCAACAGCAATGGGGTGAACGTAGAAGGAGCAACACACAAGCAGGTGGTTGATCTGATCCGGGCCGGTGAGCGAGAGCTGGTGCTGGCCGTGCTGTCCGTTCCTCCCCAGGAGGCCGACTGCCTGGATCCCGGAGACGACGGGTCGGCCCAGTCCTGTTACGACTACTCCGACAAGCAGGCAGTGCCCATCTCTGTTCCCAGCTACAAACACATTGAACTCAACCATGAAAAGTTTGTGGTGGGTACACTCGTGCAAAAACACTCGGATGGATAAAAATGTTTTTGTAGTTGGACGCAGCCAGTCACAACTCAAGGCTTATGCGATTGTTACATTCATGAGATGTTTATATTCAGGTCTATGAGCAACCTAATGTTCTGGATATTATAAATACTGTTGACTAAAGATCACCGCCTTTTCATTTTCATTTTTCCACTTTAACTCTTCCAGGTGTATAATGTGTACATGGCAGGCAGACAGCTGTGCTCCAAGCGTTACCGGGAGTTTGTGATTCTACACCAAAACCTGAAGAGGGAGTTTGCTAACTTTACTTTCCCCAAGCTGCCTGGAAAATGGCCTTTTTCCCTTTCAGAGCAACAGCTGGACGCACGACGCAGAGGCCTGGAGGAATATCTAGAGAAAGGTGAGGAAGAGAGGAGGAGAATCAGGCTTTCTTCATAGGGCTAGCACACAAACAGTTCGCCCACTTACAGTTGCCTTCCATATTGTTTGGAACAAAGATACAGCTTTGTAGTTTTGCTTCTGAACGCCACCACGGTTGATTGTAAATCAAACAAACAACACGTGATTATTCAGTTTTCCAAAACATTTGCATGACCTCTTTAAGGATTACACACATTTTTATAAACAGGACACCATTTTCAGAGGCTCAGAGTTAATGTGACAATTGACTGCTAAGCAGTTTTATGGCCAGGTGGTGAAGTCGCAGATGTCATTGTATAATGACTTTTATTTCACTTACACACACACACAAAAAAAACTGTATCTAATATAATGTGTGTTTCATCTGCAGTGTGCTCTGTCCGAGTCATTGGAGAAAGTGACATCATGCAAGAGTTCCTGTCTGAATCAGATGAGGTAAAAAAATAAAAATAAACGTGTCTTTTTGCCCGTTCCCCGCCTGTGACTCACTACGCTGTGTCTGTCTTTCTGGCTGTCTTTGCTGTGACCTAGAATTATAACGGTGTGTCGGATGTGGAGTTGAGAATAGCGATGCCAGATAAAACCACACTCACTGTCAGAGTTCGCAAAAATTCAACTACAGACCAGGTCTATCAGGTAAACCCACACAAACACAGTCCTGTCCCCACTATAGCCACAACATTATTTCAGTCTCTCACTCTCATTCTGTGGCAATCTCTCGCGTTCAGGCTGTTGTTATGAAGCTAGAGATGGACAGTGTAACAGCCAGCTACTTTGCTCTGTTTGAGGTCATCAACCACACCTTTGGTGAGTAAGGGCAGGTAACTCAAGCACAGGTTGCATTTTTGCTAAAGCATAGCACAAATGTTGCTGTAGTTGCTATCTGTGATCACTAACAAGTGACAGAAAAGAAAATATCTGTATGCAGCCACCTTTTTTTATAATCATCTAGAAGCAAATACCTTATACATGAATAATCATGCTCATAATATGGTTTGTAAGGGCATTTATAATGATGTCACATTCGTTTGACAAAGGTTAGTGTGTTGTTTGTGCCTAATTTAAAAAATGAAATAAAACTACAGTAGTAGCATTTCTGTTTAATGCACAAAGTTCTCTATGACCTGTGTCTATTACAGCAAGGACAAATGCACCACAACATTAGCAATAACCAGTTATATTTGATGAGAATGAAAGTTTTGTGTGTATCCACTAAAGTTTCAATTTGTTTCTTTCTTGCAAGGAATAAATCAGCAAATTCTATCCCCAGTGATGTGAAGAAAGCCATCCCCGTTTTATTTTTAATCAGCTGAAGAACTGATAATTACAAGTGTATGCACTTGTGCTGTTCTTCCACACCCCTTCCACACCCACACAACACTTTTTTTTCCAAACTCTAGGAAGGAAATTGTTTAGCAGCACGAAGGAATCTTTCACAAGTAAAAAGAAGCATTTGTCTTGCAGTTCTAACATCAGTTACATTTACTTCAGTGTTTACTTTAGAATGTTGTAGTGTAATGTAAAGTTACACTCCTTATGCTGTAGGTGTAGATAACTGTGGCCTGATTTATTCTGTCTCAGAAGGCTCAGAAGCGTCATCTGTTTCTTGAAACGATCCTTAGCTTTGGTTTCACAGTAACATCGCTGTCTTTGGTTTTTGACCTTGCTTTGCCTTTCTTTTTTCCTTATTCGTGTTGCATTGTTTTGTATGGCTTGGTTACTGTCACAACATTGTATCACAAAGCAGAAAGTAACAAGCCTACAACCACATTAGCAGCTCGTGAAACTTTATTAATAAAACCTATTATGAAGAATTGTGTTTGTTTGTTTTTCATGCAAATTATCGTTATTTTATTAAGAACATTTCTAATGGATCGCCAGTCTTTTTTCCCCCCGTAGTGCTTGTATTAAATTTCATGGCCATCATTCTGGCAGTTGCTGAACAAAAGACACTTGATTTACTGCTGTTCAAATGTCTGTCGAACTGACTGACACACTGACAAAGAAACTGACCTTCCTGTGCAGCTAGCCTCACAAAAAATACAGCACAGGTTATGTGACTTTATTGACATATCCAATAAAATGAAATTATATAAACTTAAATGAAACCCTATTGATTTTTGGTTCATAGATGGTATCCATCTTTGTGGAAGAAGTACAGTTAAGTCTTAGGAGGTAGGATTTGTGCTGTTAAATGTTCTACAAATTTCTTTCATGTCTTCTTTCTTCTTTAGTACGTAAGCTTGCCCCCAATGAGTTCCCCCACAAACTGTATGTACAGAACTATACCTCAGCGATCCCAGGAACCTGTCTCACCCTACGCAAGTGGCTCTTCACCACAGAAGAGGAGATTTTGCTTAATGACAACCAGCTCGCTGTCAACTATTTCTTTCACCAGGTGCGTACACACTGTGTATTTGTCTGCTCTGTTTGGTATGCTTAGTGGATTTTGTATTTAATTGTGTCTCCTGTCTGACCTCTTTGCAGGCTGTGGATGATGTGAAGAAAGGCTTCATTAAAGTTGAGCAGAAGTCTTATCAGCTCCAAAAGCTGGCCGAGCAGAAGAAGATGTCCATGGTGAGCCTTTTATATACAGCACGCTACTGTTTGAGAGTAACATGCACATACAGAGACACTGTATTCTCACTATATCTGAGTGTGTCGTCCACTTTGTCACACTGCTTCATTCTTATTTCACTGAGTGATATACCACAGTGTAAAAAGGAAGTAGTCTAAGAGCGAGTGTGTCACAGACACACATTCTTGCCAGCAAAATGTGCTCGCTGAAAGTGAATAAGTGAGTGAGCATCAGTAAATTACCGCCAATTTGAAGAGATTAAAGCTGCTCCAGCAGGTAAATAATCACATCCCGTTTCTAAATCAGTCAGGCTACAGAGAATAACTGCACTCTGCTTTATAGCCTTAAGTGTTTTTTCACAGTTAAAAAATGCACCCTGCATCTAAACTTCATTCAGCTGCAGAGCATCCTCTTGTTTTTCAGTTTGTGAAAAATATTTAGCTCACATTGCCTCTTCTCCCTCTTTTTTTTCACAGTACCTGAGTTTATTGCGAACTTGCGAAGGCTACAACGAGATCATATTCCCCCACTGTTCCTGCGACTCTCGACGTAAAGGCCACGTGATCACGGCCATCAGTATTCACCACTTCAAGCTGCACGCCTGCACAGAGGAGGGGACGCTTGAGGCAAGGCCTACTCTTTGCTGTGTGTGTGTGTGTGTGTGTGCGTGTGTGTGTGCGTGTGTGTGTGTGTGTGCGTGTGTGTGTGTCTGCCTTTTCTATACCTCTTGTGTAACAGGGTGAGTGTACTGAAGCCTTCGTGTTGTTCCAGAATCAGGTGATTGCATTTGACTGGGGGGAGATGCAGAGGTGGGACACGGATGAAGAGGGCATGGCCTTCTGCTTTGAATATGCACGAGGAGAGAAGAAGCCACGCTGGGTCAAGATATTTACTCCTAATGTATGGATCACACACAGATCACTGCATACATATTATGTTTATTTGTTAATACTGCTACAAATGAAATAATTGTAAAGAACTCTAAAAGAAAAAGTTCAGGATGAGGAGAGTTACTGCTATATTTAGAAGGAACAGATCATGGTAAATGGTAAGTATGGTCTCTGCAGATATTTTATTGAGTAGACACCACTTGTATGCCTTTACAGTAAATAAGAGGATGACACAAGCAGCCAGTAATTTTTATTTGTTTTAAAAGTAGTGGCAGTAGTGAGCCTAGTTCACTTACACATTACATCATAGCAAACTTCCCTGTTTGTATGGATAAAATCAGCCAGATACACCTGCTAATTAACCAAAAAAAATGTTTGAAAAGAAGAAGCCCATATTTAATTGGAAATAGTACAAAAACATACCCGAGAAGTTGTACCGAATCTTGAAAAATCATCATTTTAAATTGAATTCCTTTAAAAAAAAGTTAGTACAGGTGCTTGTTTACTACTGTGTTACAACACATCTTCTTTCACCAGCTCTTAAAGCCTTTGGGAACCAGTTACTGTTGCTTTATAAAGTGTGCTTATGCTGAGATAAGTTAACCAGTTGGTGGATGTAAGTTAAACTATATTTACAGGCAAGTACAAGAAGGTGGTATCAAAGTTCTTATCAAACTCCTTGTAAAGAAAAGAAAGAGACTCTCATTTCTACTACTCTTTTAGAGCAGCGATGTTAGGCTCATTTTATATGGTGGGTGACATGCAATCACTTTGATCTCAAGTGGGCCGAGCCAGTAAAAATACAGGATAGATGTGTAAAATTAGAGAAAAGGGTATAATGGCTCACTGCACAGACTGTCCTGTAATTATAAAATATAATGGTTTTGTTAGTTTACTGCTGACTAATTAATATTTGAAAAACAGGACCATTTATGTCATTTAATTATTTATCTGTTAATTACTTTAATTCAACATGAAAGCTAATGGGGGTTGGGCAGTTTGTATCAATAGGAAAAGCTGTAAAACGTATTAAATACAGTTAAAAACTTCAAATCTATGCACTCCGTCAAATTTTCTAAAGCTGTTCAGTGAGTCAGATTCTAGTCTTCGCTGGGCTCATTCTGACCCTTGGGCCTTATGTTTGACACCACTGTTTTAGAGAGAACCGTATAAACGCCAGTCTAAATCTGTGCTTCTCTTTGTCATTGTTTAGTTTAACTACATGCATGAGTGCTTTGAGAGAGTCTTCTGTGAGCTGAAATGGAGGAAGGAGGTAATGCCCTTCTGCTTCTTTACAGAATAATCTGCTCTAATACAAGCCATTTACTTCTGTCCTGTACTTACGGAAATAATGCATCTGTGCCTTCAGGTGGAAGAGGAGGCTACAGACAAGGACAATAAGAACTGCAGTAAAGATGGTATGTGTGGCAAGGTAAGGCTTTGCCTGCCTCTGTCCAGTTTGATACCAGTGATAATCCTTTTACTTTCTTGTTTTGGTGTTTTATACAGTTTCTTTTCCTTCTGTGTCTAAGCTTGTGGTTTTTACCCCTGGTTTCTGTTTCTGTAACAGAATATTTTCCAGCTGCTGAGGCACAGAAGGGATGGGGGCACCTAGGAAGGGAGATCGTTACCTCGTAACTACATCGCCATCACCACCTCAGCTCAGTTTTGGCCCCGACCTCCCCCCCCATACCCACCAGAAATCAGCTGTTAACTACTCGGACGTCATTTAAACTCCATCAACTTCAACATGAGAAGCTCCTCCTTACATGCAAACCAACAAGCATCTGCTGATGAACACGTTGAATGAACAGACGCATAAAAAAAAAAAAAACTACAGACTTGTGTACCAGAACTCTCGAATCCAGCACATCGCGACCATGCATTAAGCAGAGCTCCGTTGAAAAGAAACGAGCTGCCTACAGAATCAAAGTGACGGATTCATGCGAGCCTTCCTCTTATTGGCAGGGACTTGAAGTGGAATGTGACGTGCAAACGATCGGGGTTTTGAACCTTCTTTTAAGAAGTCCTACTTGAAAAAGAGAGCTGAAAAGATTGGTGGACAAAGAAAGGAAAGTAAAAGTTGTTAGCTGCCCTCAGAAAGGGGACCACAAGATCACATTAATCACTGATTCGGAGGGGTGACCACAGGAAGACATTTAGCTTCTCAGTTTATGGATTAGAGCCTCAGTGTCCTGCGTCTCCATGCGTGTTATTAATATATGCAGAAAACCCCATCAGCTAAGAGAGAAGGGGCAAACCAGAGTCGAGCCCTGATAAAGTAAGTTACAGCTGAACCACGTCACATACATTAATTTCCATGTGTTGCGAACTGCATTTGCATTAATAATGTGACAAATGAGAGAAGGGATGAAGAACGCAGATTTTCTTTATAGGCTGTTTGTTTGTTTTTTTCATATTTGGGTGCATATCAATGCTTAGACATATGTTGCACTTTATCCAGCAGTATTATTGACCTCCAAATGTGCATAGTATAATGTAAAAGGGCAATAGATGGAATTATAATGGAATAAGTACAGGTCTACGTTTATCACTGACTACGGTGCAGTTATATACTGTGTGAGTGTGCAGAATTGTGCATTCAACTCTTAGGTAATCTTTTTAATGAACACACCATGCAAAATGTTTACGGCCATCGTGGAGCAGCGGTGATGCGGAGCTCCGCTCAGACACGTAACATCGTGCTTTACCCAGAAGAGGCAGCAGGGGTCCTTGTCCTCCTGCCGGCTCTTGAGCATGCAGTTATTACTTTTTTTTTCTGAGAGCTCCCACCGGATTTATAATGGGCCCGTAATTCAAATGGCCTTTCTATGCAGCACTATTTATCTGTGTAGCTGGTGCTTTGCTGTTGAATCACTTATTCTCTGCAGATTCGGGTTAAACAGGATGACAGTCTCCGAACAAAAAAGCGATGGCTTTATCCTTCGACCATTTGACAAAATAAGGATTACAGTGCGCAGCCCGTAAAGACATCCTACCAGCCGATGATTCAAAAAGGTAAAGCTCAACACTGTAATGCCATCTCTAAATGAGCCCAGTTCAAGTTCCAATGTAATCAAAACAATTATGCATTGAGCTAGAACCTAATTATTTGATGGTGCAATACAGAGCCTGACAAATAAACAAAAATTACAATTCATTGCGTCATTAAAACCTGGCGCTGCGATGGCTGAAATTAAACATTTATTATTGCTTAGTGCAATTTTGTGATCTCGCATCCTTATTAATGAAATCGTAATGTGTTGCACTTTTTTCATTTTGAAAGTTACCAGTGAGTCGGACAAATATTACATGGTTGTTTCTACACCAGTTGCTTTTACAAGGTGAGAGAAGAGTGGCATGTTCAGTTATTATTATCTTAATAGAGGTATTTTTAAAAATCAATATATTGAAAGCTGAGATTTGTTCTTAGGTTTAAATTAAAGCTTCTTCTGAGTCAACAGCAATTTTATAAAACAATCACATTATAGGTTGTAGAAACAGAATATGATGCCACTGGCTTAATAGCATTAATATTAAAGATATCTACAAGACAGTAGGGAGCTTTAAATTTACATCAGTGAGTCTACCTAAGAGTCCTCGTTATCGTGATAGCGCTGTTCACGGAAGCATTTTGGGGTGATTAATGAGCTTCAGCACACCTTTGTGAGGGTAGAAAGGAGGTTTAATTGAATGTGTTGAGCCTTGAATTGAGAGATTGAATGTGCAGTCTTAAAGGCTGAACACATTTCCCCAGGATTCGTGTCTGCTTACTGAACCATGTCTGACACAGTCGATTGTCTGGCATCGCCTGATCACCCCACCTTCAAGCCCATGGGCTCACCCATCCACCCCCTACACACACGTGCACACACTTTCTCATGCTGACTGAAGTTAGATGTCACGTACAGTTAGATTCGATTTTAAATTCAGCTGATGAGCGTCACACTAAGAAGGGGATGGAGAATGACAACCTACAGAGCCTTTGACATGTCGAAATGTAAAATTTAAGCAAGTGTTTGGTTACATCGCTTACTGTAATAAATTGTAACATATTCTTTTAAATAAACCGATTTATTGATGCAAAGTTGGTTGTTGTTTATTTGCAACTAACGTTGTGTGTTTGGAGCTGAGTCAAGGAGTGCGGAAATCACAAAGTAACAGACAGTCCCCACAGTGGGCAGAGCCAGATTTATCCTATAAAGTTGATTTTACACCTGTACCCGTGTCTTTATTCCACTCTTCCTCTTTTCCTCTTCTCTCCTCACCGGCTTCCTCTTCTTTCCCCAACTCCAGCATCTTATAATGAGATCTGGGAGACAATTACCCAACAGGCAGCGAGATAGCCATTACATATCGACCTGCATCAAGTGTCTGCACCCAGTAATTAATAGGTATTGATTGCTGCTGGTGAGGTGGTGACTGAAAATTATCTTGGAATGGGTGAATTTTGAAAAGCTAAAAATCTTTGGTCTGAAAATCTGTCCTGAGAGACCTCGTGGAAGTATTCAGACCTGAGTGCTGATTAGTTTCTGAGGAAGACACTTCACAAAAGAATTAAGCTCTATTCTAATAGTAGATCCACTGCTGATGGGAGTGTACACTCATTTTCAGCTTCTGTGCATTTATTGCATGTGAAATTAGTTGTCATTTTGATATAAAAACATAAAAAGACCCAAGCGCTTCTCTCTTCATCTTCCCTCCAAGGAATTGCGTCTCCCTGCTTGCAACACACCACAACCGTGTTGTGAAGCTTCTTTTGATTGCTTGAAAATGCTTTTTGCACAGCTGGAGCAGTGCCAAGTGTTGTTCTCTGTTATAGAGAGCTTTTTAACGGCCTCCAGCATGAAAGATTACAGGCTGGCCTAAAATAAAAAGGTGAGCTGTTTCTGAAGGTTTGATCACCTTTTGTAAAATATTCACCAGCAGGCCTGAAAAACTTACTTTTAATGGGTAAGCATTTGTATCTCACAACCCTGATACATCCCACCCACATAATATGATGGCTCTGATGACTGGTGACATATAATGGAAAGAGTCACTTAGGTATTTAGCTAAATTGCTTAGTTTCAGTGATAATTTAAGTTCAGTTTTTTAAGTCCAAATTTCAGTGAACTAAATGAAGTCTTAAAATTGGAGGATGATACGGCTGGTAGTATTTCAGAATCTGCAGATCTAGTGAAATTTTCACACACAACCAACTCTAGGGTTTACAGGGAATGGTCTGAAAAAAAGAAAATATCCAGTGAAAATGCCTCGTTGATACCAGAGGTCAGAGGAAAAGAGCCAGACTGCTTTGAGCTGATAGGAAGGCAACAGTAACTAAAATAACGTCTTGCTGCAACCAAGGTGTTCAGAAGAGCACCTCTGAGGGCAGCACATGAAGTAGATGAGCTACAGCAGCACTCATTTGGATTTTACGGTCAGAAGTTGGTGTAAATACCATGAAATCGTGAATCCATCCTACTTTGTATCCACAGTTCTGGGTGCTGCCTGTGGTGTAATGATGTGTAATGATATTTTATGACCATCTTCTTATGGCAGCTTCCAGCCGGTTCACACACAATGTCACAAAGCTCAGATCATCTCGTGTTTGTTGAACATGACATTGAGTTCACTGTCTCCACAGTTACCAACACCATCTAATAGAGCACCTTCTGATGTGTTGATTCACATCATGCATGTGCAGCTGACAAATCTGCAGCAACTGTGTGATGCTGTCACATCGATATGGACCAAAGTCTCTGAGGAGTGTTTCCAGCACCTTGTTAATTCTATGCCGCTAAGAATTAATGCAGCTCTGAAGGTAAAAGAGGTCCAACCCAGTAAAGGCAAGCTGTACGTAATGAAGTGGCCACTAAATGTACATTCTGAATTATAGATAAATTTTGATATATAAAATTCAACACTTTAGAGTTAAAATATTAATAGATAAGTGTTGTTACAGTGGCTAAGTGATCACCCTTACTGTCTCGGTTGTCTAAGTCTGTGTGTGTGTGTGCATATTGCATATTCTCGCTGCACTGGTGGGTTTCTTCAGTTTACATCTAAGTAAGGAGTGAGCTTCTGTGGAAAACCTATTATGGGCTGGCAACCTGACAGCTCCTGCTTGTCATGCTGACTGTGGCAAAAGCTGATTGGCAAGTGAGTGAACTATAAAAACAAGTTTCAGCTTATTTGAGTTCAGCAGCTTTTTCACATTTTGATCAATTAAACTTTATTAAAATACAAGACAAAATGGTATTTCAGCGATTACGCCATCCTTTTAGATTGTCTCCCTGCCTTATTTTTCCCACATAAGCAAAAAAATTGCAAAGCAAGAGCACTGCACAAGCAGCCGTAAGTGAACAGTTTGTGTGGAAGCGATCTGAAGCAACAGAAAGAGACAGCTTCAGGACCATGAGTGGTTACTGCATTAGGTCTGCAGCAGAGCCCTTACTTTACCACTCGATGTGTGCGTGGGTTTGTGTTTGCGCTGCTCTTGGTATCCGTGGATGTGTGTGTGTGTGTGTGTGTGTGTGCGCGCAGGTACGTGCGACAGCTGCAGCCACAGATTGCAGTGGCCCCTTGATAGACACGACGCGTCTTCTGCATCCCGCTGCATTGTGCTCGTCTGTTTGGATGACTCAGTGTGCATCTCCTCCCAATAAACAGATCTGCATGAGCTGTCGACACAAAGCAGGTGGAGGAAAGAGCCAGTGAAGGAGGAGAGTATCTCAGATTTATTACCTGCGCTGTAGTGCATCTCTCAGCAGCCCAGTTTTACAGACAAAAGGAGTTCAGTAGGCCGTTGAAATACACAGAGATTTCTCCAATAGTGAACTAGCCTACAGCACATAGAGGACAAGTCAAATTAATAGCCTCGGGGTAAAGGTGCGAGTCCGGCTGTGCCAAGACACCAATTTGCCAAATTCAATCCTCATAATGTGCCCGCATTATTTCCCAGTCAATCATTTTAAACGAGAATTTTTGCCAAGATCATCACATAAATCCCAGTGAGGACATCCTCTTCCAGTTCTGAATAAACATCAAGTCACCCATAAATGCTAGACACAGTACAGTTCAGCAGCAGTATAGAGGAGAGGGAGGAGGAGGAGGGAACGTTTGTTCTTCACGTTCTTCCTTCCCCTGTCTCATTAACGAGCAATCAGTTAAAAAACTTTATTGGTCTCTTGCCGCTTTCTCAGCACATTTTTTTGCTCCCTCCTCTGTTTCTCTCAACCAAGTCATGAGACCACCTTGTTCTATTCGTCGTCTCTTTCATTCTGCATCCTTTCTGTCGGTGTCTCTCTGCAAAGCCATCCCTTCCTGCGACGCTCTCTCTTTTTTCCTTTTGCCCTCTCTATTGCTGTGCTTCATTACCTCTATCTTCCCTTTTCCTCTTTGGCTGTTCCCCTTCTCCTTCACTCCCCCTGTCCTCTGTTCCTACGTCGCTTTGAAAACTTGGACTGGGAGGAGGCGAACGAGGGAAAAGACTGAAAATTTGATGCATGTGTAGAGAATACAAAAGACAAGATTGTTTATTTCTACTGCCATTACTTACAGCTCAGTCTGTCACAGCCCTGGTAATAAAGTGTCCAACATCATACATTACATTAAAAATCACAATCACAGGGACTGCATTTTTCTGCATACACAACAGCGCGAGCGTGGCAATAGATGAGCGAGAGTAATGCATGTAATTAAATAAAAGCCTTGGGAAATTTACATGACTAATCATCGATTCTTCCTTTGCAGTCTGAATTTTACTGACACCAGAGCAGATAAACTATAATATTACAAATCATGAACAAAATAAGGAGTTTTGAAACATTTCTTTTCAGTGCAGTAAGCTCTCATAGATAATCAAAAAGCATCCTCCTTAACGATAAACAGAGGGCATGTTTGAAACATCACGTCGATGCAGTGTGTAAGTTTACAGAAACTAAAATGCAATAGACAGAAAATATTCCCTTGACGGTATGCGAGAGGTGTTTTTTAGCACTTCACTACCAACTCAAGCAAACACAGTTGCTAAAGAAGATGCAGAAGTTCATCCGTAGTGCCTCTGATTCATCACATTTTTTGCAGGCATAGACATCCTTCTAAAAGAAAACCTTGAAAGAAAATGAATTCAATTGAAACCCATACACCACCTTGATACTGTTAACAAAATATGGGCACTGCAGATTTAAGAAATAACAGTTTTCACTAATACTCAGTACACAAAGCTAGGCTTGATGTAACCCTGAACTTTTAAACTCTTACATAAGTTCTGCTTTAAAACCTCTATGTCTAGTTTCTCTTGACTGGGCAGCTGTAATCCTATTTTACAAATTTAATAAAGTCAGGCTGTGGGATAACTATCTTTAAGGTGTCTATTTCACAAAAAGCATTTATTTCTAGACTAAATATATGTTAGTTAGTCCACAAACCATCATTAAATAATGAAACAAAGCACTGTAACAGTGTTGGAGGCATGATGAGGTCTACAGTATACAGGATAAAGGACGAAACTGACGTGTCACGGTCCATGAAATACTCGCTGTTTACTTCCGACTGCCTTAGAGAGCAATTGTGCTTCCAGCACGTCCTTATCTGTGTCATCTCTTAACACCTCCTTGGTCTATCAAATGTCTTTTTTTGCCTCTTAGAGGAAGTCTTTCGAGAGTGCTATTCCAAAGTTGGGTGCAGCCATAAGGATAGCGATGGTACAGATAATGTTGAAAACACTGAATCCAACCAGGCACAACCGGTCGATGACCGCCGCGGCAAACTGCCACTGCTCTGCCAAGCTCAACTGACGGTCCTGCTCACGAACACGTTCAACTAAGAACTGCACCTCTGCCAGAAGAGCCTGCAGCTGGTTGTCCACTGCCACAGATCGAATCATCCCACTGTGGGCATGCAACACAGCTGATCTCCCAGTCCCAGCCTCTAAGCCGCAGACTCCAGAAGCTGTGGTTAATTGGTCAGGGTCCAGGCACACTGGAAGTTCCTGTGTGGGGCTCACAAACTTAGAAGATTGGTGTTGGTGATGAAGTGGTATATCGCGGACTGGTCCCCCTCGTGCTCCTGCTCCCTCTCCTTCTCCTAGTTCACTGTTACCCCTACCATGACTGGTGGTTCTGTTTCTCTGGATCGGTTCCAGCTCTGCTGTGGTGTGGAAGGTCTGGAATCCCATGTAAGGCAGATGCCCATTAGGCTGGGGTTGTGGGTTGGGACTGGGATCTCTGTGAATGGGATTAGGGAGGATGATAGCCTGAGAGTTTGGACGGTGAGGCAGTGAGTGTGGCAAAGGGAGGTTGAGCTGTGCCAGGCTGGCCTGCAAGGAGTTCAGGCCCTGTGGGAGGACGGAGGGCGCTGGTGTGGGGATGGTGGTGGTGGTGGTGGTTGGAGAGGACAGGGTCTTGCTTTGGGAGTCTGCCTGACTGTTGGAAAGAGTAGGCACCACTCCCTCACCTGGACGCTTCATTCGCAGAAACCAAGGAACCCACTGCAGCAGAACTAAATTCACCTGAAAGATACGGACACAGATACAAATCGAATGAAAGAACAGGGAGTCACACACATAAACACACTTCAGATAAATATGTATTGCATTGTGTATAATATCTCACTCACTGTCACAACTTACCCAGCGTGGCATGTGTCCACTGTCGGGGTTATGGTGATGGAACTGGAGGACGATGACTGTGGCTACCACTGACATCCCAACTATCACCATGGTGCTGGCGAAATACTGACCTGAAACACATGTGAGACTTTGCTACTAATCTGTTGGCTATAAACGGGATTATCATCCTGCAAAATCTCCAACACTGACATGCAAATTCACATGCAGTCGAAAAAAAACCCCTGACCTATCAGTGGTACAGAATCTGAAGTGGCGGGCATAATCTCTGCAACCATCAGCATGAAGACAGTCAGAGAAAGCAGAACTGTGATGCCTGGAGGCCAACACAAGACACCGGGGAGTCGTGGGTTGCAAAAAAAGAAAAGAAAAAAGAAAAAGCCCTTAAGAGAAGAAAATACATGAGTAAACTTAGTAGAACTGTATATTTGGTATGCTGTACTTGACTTCTCGCCATAATCATCTGGATTACTGACACTCCCAGGAAAACTTATTCGATTTTACTGTTTTTCATCTTCCCTCTCATCTTTTCTGCCTTTGTCTTTCCTCCCTACCACGACATCCCTCCTGACACTGTACAAAGGCTCTGACTGAAGGTTTTCCAATATTGTTAACAGAGAAAGACTGCTGGAAAAACACTGGAGTGAAATAAGCCATTGCCTTCTCAAGAGGAGTGAGGAATAATATGCAGCTAGAGAACATATTTTATCTTAGAAGCAGATTCACCTCTTGTTTTTCATTATCTCCCTTGCTTATTGTCAGACTGTGCCTTGTCCCTGCTCCCCTGGTCACTTATTATTCCTCACCCAGACTGATTTTCTCCCCAGAGTTGGCAGGCAGCAGGAAGACCAGCAGGGTCATGGAGGAGAGGAGCACACAGGGGATGAGGAGGTTGAGAGCGTAGAACAGGGTCCTTCTGCGTAACGTCACCACAAAAGTAACGTCGGGGTAAGGCTCTACACAGCATTCATAGAAAACCTCATTACGACCTCCTGGGACCTCTGAGAAAAATTAGGAAGCATAGAGATATAGGAACTGCGTAAGCGATGAGAAAGCAGGGAAGCAAAAAATAAAGAATATCAGAAAATCAATATAACTAATGAAATGTATTTTGGTGCATCCACTGAATATTTGTGATTGTATGTGGGGAAAGCTGCATGTATATCCAATACTGTGCAACAGTCTCGAGTCATTTCTTTATATTTTGCTTCCGAGAAGACAGACTTGCTTGAATTCTTTTTTAAAAATCGACATGAGCAATAGTTCTCTCCTCTCTCTGAAGGTCTTTCACATTTTTTTGTTTGTTAAGCCACTTAACACAGACCTGGGAATCATTCAAGTGTAAAAAATGTGCCTATCTCAAGGGATGAACCAGTGTTGTGTGTACACTTAACAGCAGACAAGTTAGCTAAGAACTATTTTAAATTGTATTACTTTATTAGACACTAGCGGCCTATTGCAAAAAACATTGAATTTGTTCAAATTTCTTTATTTCAATCTAGGAAACATGCCAAAGATAACACAGTTTGACAGGCATAAAATAGTGTTTTTACACCCACAAGGTGATTCCCAAAGTACTATTAGCTGAAAACTTGGCATATCTGGGCAAGGTGGGCAATGTGTCCTTAATAAATTTGAGGAAACTGGACAAGTGGAGGACAAAAAAAGAAGTGGGAGGTCTAAAAAACAATCCACCAGAGATGAACGGTATCTGAAAGTCATGTCCTTAAAAAACAGTAAAAAAAAAAAAAAATGCAGCAAAGACCACCTGACACAGTGCCTGAGATGTATCTGGCCATTCCATTGATGCATCTACTGTCATCAGAAAGCCTCAGTGGAAGCGAGGCTGTCAAGAATCCATTCTTAAGGAAGGGAGACAAGGAGAAAAAGGCCGAGGTATGCCAAACTACTCAAGAACTGGACTGAAAATCAGTTCAACAGGATGGAAGGATGACTTCAAATTTGAAGTTCAAATCATTGTCAAGGTCAGGAGAGAGGTACAACAGTAAGTTTCGACAGCCATCCTTTAAACACAGCCGAGGCTCTGTCATGGTTTGTGGCTGCATTTCAGCTAGTGGTGGTGTTAAAACTGATGGAAATATGAATGCAGAAAAGTACTATCAGAATTTGATCCATAATGCAACTCATCTAGAAAGCATCTGATAGGCAGCAACCGCAGTTTTCAGCATCAAAATGATCCAAAACACACTGTCAATACAGTAAAAGGATACCTGGATAGAAAAACACACATAGGAACACTATCAGTCATGGATTGACCTCCCCAGAGATTGGACCTCAACATTATTGAAGCAGCGTGTGATCATAAAAGGCAGTAATCATCCAAAGAAGAGCTTTGAATCTCCTTCAAGAAGCTTTGAGAATTACTCCTGGAGACGCTTAAAGAAAGAGTTCAGGCCATGCTGATGAATAAGGGTTGACTTTGAAGCTCATTAGAATTGCACAAGCTGTGGTTTTTGCCATACATACTATATTCTGGGTGGGTTTTTTACACAGGTTTAGTAAATTACTGCACATATAATTAATATTATCCTATCAAAGTATTAAAAAATAATGAGTACAAGACTTTTGCACAATACTGTAAATCAGAACTATAAGAAGAATCTGGCACAGGACCAGCATTATAAAAACAGAGCCCTTAAGAGACTGTAGAAACCAAGGACTGATGCTATAAAAATTATGATTCCGTGTTGCATGGGATATTTTATAAGGATGTAAACGTGTATGGAAATATAAAACATCATAGCAAAAAGCATTCATGTTCTTCAGGTTCTATGGCAACAAATCAGACATGCACTCATATATAATATGTATTCATTAAGTGAGTCTTTACAATTGCAATACTGTATGGTGTTAATGTAAGCACAGTTAGTAAGCAACACAGTCTGTCATCCATGCTTTTGACAGCGGATCCTACCCAGTAGGTCCCACTCGCCATTGGCCATGTATCCTGATACATCTGCCTCCTTCATCTGGATGTCCAGCAGCCAACCATCAAATGTCCATGAGCCAAACTTCAGCTCACAGCGCTGGATGTCAAATGGAAACCATCTCACATCGACATTACATGTGCTGATAAAAATTCCTTGAAATGCATAAATAACAAGAAAAAGCAAGTAAATACTGGATAATAAAATGAATGTTGCTCAGTGGTGCAGCCATGTGGAATTAAAGGAAGACGAAGTTATTTAATGAAACGCTGCAGCATTAATAATAGTGCAATTATGCAGAATGATTAAAGGTCTAAATGGTTTGAAGGAAAATATAAACCTCTGCTAAAACGTACCTGGAGGCAAATACTCACAGAAACCACTGGAGTTGACCAGCACATAGGTCTTAAAAGTCGCATCAAACTTATCATGAGCGCTGAAGGACAATAGCACAGTGACCAGTCAGCAATTACCAGCAGCACTGGTTGCACACACCCGTATTTGTACGTCACATACCTGTTATACAGCAATATGTCAGGCGTCCAGACCTGGTCGGGGGTAAAACGAAGGTTCTTTACTCCAGGATATTCTGACTGGTTCCACTGCAGGTAGTGGTCGTACCACTGCTGGGAGACACAATTATAACTCCATGAATGGAAAATGATATTTAAAAAATACTCTCCACAAATACATAAAAAAAACTGAAGGAAGACACACCCATTATGATTTCTATATCGTAGTAGATATACAAGCAGCTTATCCTTCACAGCAGTAATGTCAAACTCGTTTTAGGTCATAGGCCACATACAGCCCAAATTGATCTTAAGTGGGCTGGGTGAGTGAAACTCCCTTTTTTGTCAGTGCAACGAGTCCATGAGATATCTTGATATAGGAAAAAGAAGTGTGATTTCCACAGTACATCTCAGTTTTTCTGCATGATAAAAATGCTGCTGTAGTAAATGAAAGGAAGCTGCCAACAAGATTTTGGGGGCTTGTGAGAAAATGTGTAATGAAAATGTTCCTATAGCTCATTTATTTATTTATTTCACAGTGGCCCCAGTTTAAAAAATGAAATTTTGTTTTATAGTAGATATTTTAAAAAGAAGAGGAACTTTATGCGGTACTTTATTATTTTGGTGTAGTATAAATTGCCTTTCTTAAAAATCCTGAACTCACACCTTCTTTAACATTTTCTAAATCCACCCTGTGGGTCGGACTGGAATCATGCCGGGCCAATTCTGGCCCACTGGCCTTATGTTTAGCACCCCTACTTTACGGTATGTCTCTCCTCTTTTACAGTTACAGTTCTGACAAGTTTCTCCCTGGTGAAGAGGGAATTCCTTATCTCAGCAGAAGATGGTAAAGTTGTCTGAGGCAAAACTTTGATATGGGTTATAAAAAATAACGCTGACATGAGACAAACAGCTTAGTCGTTTGGCCCAGATTCAGCCAATTCTCAAGATACTCATAATAAGGTCATGTTTGGGGTTGAAGGAAGAAGCTGTTCCCTGCTGAGCAGCATATAAACTAAAACCCAACTTGCATCTAGGTTGATACTGTGCATCTGCAATGGCTTTGGGTAGACACAGATCAATATTACATTAATGTTATCCATTATACTCACCATCTGCAGCCAGGCGTTTGTGGTGAGCAGCTGGTTCTTTTCATCCTTACATGGCAGAAAGAAAATGAGAGAATAAATGATTTCGTGTTTGAAAGAATGAGCTCACATGTTGCACAATGGTCTTAAAACAATGTACACTGACTTTATATTTAAATGATTTCTGGCTTTTGTAATTGTGTCCCACGTCCGTGCTTTCTTATGCTTTTCTAATGTATGTGATGTAAAATGTCCACAATCCTCTTTATGGGTAAAAATGTCCTTTTAAAATCTTTCATACGGGATAGAAAATCATGTGGATATCTACCAAAGTAGAGATTTTTATATTATGCAAGTCATTAATAACTTTCCTCTTTTTGTGACTGTCCCTGCACTGAAGTTAATCAAGAACATGCTGTCAGGGGAAACAGAATAAGTGTCTGAAATTAAATTTACATAAATGAAAGACTGAGGATTCGTGCCCCGATCTCAAAAGCAATGAAGCTTTTGATTATAAAAGGGAAAAAAATGCATTATGGAAAATGAGGAAAATGTGACTTTATTTCTTGTCTGATTGTAATGCATGCATGTTTCATGCCAAACGTACCACATCCATGACCTGCATTAGTGTAAAAGAGAACTGAACAGTGAGACTGTGGGAGTCGTTGGCCACCGGTCTCTCCATGGGGTTGTAGTCCCGCAGCAGCTCTTTGAGCAGAAAGCGTTGGTAAGGACCCTGCATTGATACTGAACATGGGAGGGGAAGGGAGTGTAAGGGAGGGGAGAAGGACGGAGAGAAAATTTAAAGAGAGATAAATAAAGACATAAGAGCACAAGGTAAAAGTCAGACACAAAAAGAAAGCTGTGTCAAAGAAGGCAGGGAGCAAACATTTTAGAAAAACGGTGCGATTACAATGATAGAGTTTAGAGTAGAGTGCTGTAGAAATTATATAGGTGGCTAGAAGCGAAGAAGAGGCACACTAACAGAGGAGCAGATGACAAGCTCAAATTGAGGTGAAATGGAGCGCAAAGCTATACGAGAGACGATAACATAGGCAACAAAGAGAAACGGGTTTGAGAGCACAGAGAAAGAAGCCTACTCTTTCTAATCACTTACATCGCTGATTGATCGCCAGCATACTGTCAGAGTTTTCTACTGCTGTAAAAATGTCAGCTTTATTCCATGCGGAAAATACTGAGGCCATTAAACACTGAGACACCCTGGACAGACACACACAGCAACTTTGTCTGTTCACCCTATAACTCCGAGAGGGCTTCAAATCACTCCTGATTTGGATCACTGGTGGATACAGGAGGCACACTGAGTAACTTATAAACAGTTACTATATGCTTAAAATGGAAAAGCACATGAAAAGTGCTATAGTAATTGGTGTGAGATTAATGCACTCAAATTTACACTAACTAAAACATACGATCTATCTATCTATCTATCTATCTATCTATCTATCTATCTATCTATCTATCTATCTATCTATCTATCTATCTATCTATCTATCTATCTATCTATCTATCTATCTATCTATCTATCTATCTATCTATCTCAGCATCTAAAAAATCTAAGCCTCAGCCAAACCTATGGGATCTGCAGTGGAGATGATTACATCGTGGTGTTGCAGGCTCATCATAAAAATAAATCCATTTTTCTGTACGGCTGTGCACAAGTGGCCACTCTCTTTGTCTAAATCAGCTGCTTTGTCCCCAGTTACTATGATCCGCTACCTTTACATGCAACAGCACATGCAGAACAGGAAACACACACTTGTTCGAGCACAGTCTCGCTCAAAGCGCAGTGAAAGTCACTCACCCCGGAGCAGAGTCGCAAGTATCAACAGCCACAGAGCCACAGTTTGCTTCATTCTGCATTCCTCTGTATCGGCAGAGAAAGAGTGGTAAAAGGAGAAATAGAGGGAGAAGGTGAAGATGAAGGAAGATTAAACATGTAAAGTGAGGAAAAATGGGGATGTGAAGAGAAAGAGAGGCTGTAGAAAACAAGTGGAGAGAGCTCAACACCAGCAGCAGCAGAGCAGGGAAAGGAGGAGAAAGGGTGAGGAAGAGAGAGACTGAGAGAGTGGGTGAGAAATGCAGCGAAATGACTGCTCCTCTAAAGACGGAGAAGCTGTTTGTTGGAGTCGGTCAGGTTTAGAGACATGGGGATGCCCTGACCTGTGCTAAAACTCATCATCCATGCATCCCTTCTCAATATACCCTGCAGACTTTATGATATGCGGTTATCTGTGACTACATGTCAGTCATCCTCCATCATTTTATGATGGATTCATTCAGTTTTTCTGGATTGGTGGACATAAAGAGCAGCTTTATTTTTGGAGGAGATATAATACGCAGAGCTGTCTGGGTGATGGTATTTTTAGTAGCTATTGTCCAGCTGTCTTTAACAGTTATTAAATCAGTTAAAATCACAGGAAATATTATATATATATGTGTGTATGTGTTTTAGGGTTTTTTCACTTTCTAATTTATACCAGGAAGCAATATTTAAAATCTGTCTTGCTTTTGAGCTAGTCTGATCTGACACTAGCGTATTCACAGAGTAGTGGTGACACCCAATGGCTATGTCAGTAAAATGCAATATGCACATTAACACACTGAGCAAATTTCGATAGATTGTTTATTCTTATCAAGTTCAAATGCTGTTAAAAAGCATCTCCCAGATTTCTTTACGGCTTGTTAAGGACATTGTAAACAATTTAAAATCATTTTTGAAAGCAAATAAACAATTATAAGGCAGAGATCAATATTAGCTGTAAAAGACACTGCTACAGTAACAGTGAGAACAAAGGGGGAAATACATAGAAATACTGTTTATAAATGCAGCCACGTACTGTTGTTAGCCTGCAAAAAAGTCTAAACCTTGTGTGTCAATTAATAAATCACTTCCACCAAAATGGGAAAAAAAAAAATCCACCTTGTTAAACAAAGGTGGTCAAAACATTTTGTTGCTTTGTCAGAACAGCAGTGGACTTCAGACGTGCGTTCATCATCATCTTCTTCCAAAAGTGTTTTGCAGTGTGACAGGTGGAGAACCGTCACCTATCACCAGGTGATTTCTCTTTATTTACAGATCGCATTATCTGTGGTGTTTGGCAAGGTTTGAAATTCAGTCTGATTTTGCTTCTACCTGATAATATTTTGAAAACTCACCAAGATACCTGTGGCACACAGATATATGCCTCATGATAACTACCTCGGGATAGTCTCAGTAATGTTAAACATTGAAAAATGTTCGGTGACTCAATACCACAAAATCAGAATTCCTATTATTCACTAAACATCACTGAGCCTGTTTCCAAAAACCCCACTGGTATTCAGGTATTATTTTCTATCCAGCCCTTAGCTTTACCCCTCACATTAAAATGACTGGACTATTGTAACTCCATCCTCTCTGTCTGCTCGCTAATGGAAAACTACTGTCTCACTTCCAACTGGTTGTGAATTCAGCAGCTCAGCTTCTTACTGGTTTTAGCAGACAGAATCACATCACCCCTCTCTTGGCTTGCCTCCACTGGCTTTCTGAACATTTTACAATAGATTTTAAGATTTTACTCATCCCTTGTTAAAACTTGTCTGAGTCTGGGTCCTGACTGTAGCTCTATGTCTGTTCACAGCTTTTCCATCAGGGGCCCTCAGCTTTGTAATAGCCTGCCTGAAGAGATCTGAGCCCTGTCCAAAGAGCCAACTAAAATAAATACCCCAAATATCTTTCTGTTTTCTGGATTCACTTAGTCTAACACAGCGGTCCCCAACCTTTTTTGTTTTGCGCCACGGACCGGTTTATGCCCGACAATATTTTCATGGACCGGCCTTTAAGTTGTCGCGGATAAATACAACAAAATAAAACTAGTACCGGTACCGAAAAAAAGAAAACGCGTGAAAAGACCAAGGAAAACCTAGTAAACGATAAAAACGATAACAAAATAACCCTGAAAACCGATAAAAACCCTGAAAACTATATATTTCACACCTGAACCTCAACTCTCGCGGCCCGGTACCAAACGACTCACGGTCCGGTACCGGTCCGAGGCCCGGGGGTTGGGGACCGCTGGTTTAACACAAAGCTGGCTATCAAGTTGTTGAATTAACCCAGGTTTTCCTTTTTTAAGTTCTCAGGAAAGGAATGGTGTTGGCACCATCTGACCGATTATATATACATCCAGTGGCAGCAGGGTGGCTGATTTTGAAAAGGAAACTGAAACTATGCTATGGGAAAAATATGGTGAGATTACAGTTTTTCTCAGTCGCTTTGGTGCATTTCTCACAACAGAATTAAACATTGCACAACAGTTAGTTCAACCACCACAACATGTAGTCGTTTTGGCACAACCCTGTGGCGGTTTCACGTTCACTGCGTCCAAAGGCAAATGCCTTTGGACATGAAGCAGTTGAGTGAGTACAAATATCTAAAGAATGGTCACGTTTGACTTCCTATTCATCACTATCTCCTTTCTTTCATCATGAATGTCACAATTATTCATACTTGTACCGGCTGAATAGTCATTGTCCTTACAACTAATAGTCTTCATTGCATTGCTTGTGTCAGTGCACTCAAAATTGCTGAACAGCTTGTCAAACGATTCATACACCCATTTTGAAAACCCTATTTTGGAGGAGTTCCCATGAAAATCTCCATAAACTACATGTCTCAGGTGAACCTTATCTCACACTAATGAAAATTGGTGTGTGTCACTCCTACTTGCAACCAATGAAAAGCCTCTCCTACCCAGTCACAGGTGAACCGCGGCACAGCATCCCCCACTCCACAAGTACATATATACTGCAATGTAAACCAACAGACAGGATTGGCATGAGGTGCATACTGAATCTACAAAACAGCAGAACATGGAACGTCAGCCTCGTGGAAGAGGAGTGAGGATCGGTGGAGGACGAGGACAAAACCGGGTGAGAAGAGGCCAACCACATAGACACGTTCCTGACGAAATCAGGGCAACACTTGTGGATCATGTGATAAACCATGGCCTCACAATGGCCGAGGCTGGTCGAAGGGTGCAGCCAAATGTTGGGAGAACTACTGTAAGTTCTATCATCCAGACATTTCGTCGGGAAAACAGGTGAGCACACCGTAATCTAGTTACAGTATGCAGCACAAACTAATTTGCTCTGCACTTTCATAGTCATACAGGAGACTTGCATTAGGACATGACCTTACAGATCCTTACACATAGACGTACTGTAACTGAAGCGCAGACTTGGCCCAGGTGTGGCATAGTGTGCTGTGGTACAATACAGTAATGCTGTAAAGAAAGGAGTTTTGAATGATAGTCCTGTGACAATCACTGTAAGCATGTTTGCGCTTACATGTGTGTGTTTTCCCATCTGCATCTCAAAAAGGACTGCCAGACAACCTAGAGGAGGTGGAAGAGGTCGACTTATGACTCCGCAGCAAGAGGAAAGAATTTGTGCAATGGTGGCTGCAAACAACGCTTTGAGACTGAGAGAAATACAAAGAACTGTCGTAAACGATGACACCATCTTCGGAAATATTCAGTCAATATCAATTTCCACCATAGACAGAGTCCTCAGACGGAATGAAATGTCCATGAAGCAATTGTACAGAGTGCCATTTGAACGGAACAGTGATCGAGTGAAGGAGCTCCGTCACCAGTATGTACAGGTAACACATGTTCGCATATGTACCTCTGTTCACTGTAACAGTTTAGGCCATGTACTCAACCTACATTTATGCATGTTACTGTAATCCTATGTACAATTCCAACTGTACAATCTGTTCTGCCAAATGCACCATTACAGACCTGTCTGATTCTCATCCTTTGTAAAGCATATCCTGGAGTTGGAGGCCAGGGAACCCCTGCACATGTTTGTATATCTTGACGAAGCGGGATTCAATCTCGCAAAAGGCAGACGGCGTGGACGGAATCACATTGGTGAAAGAGCCACCATTGATGTCCCAGGCCAACGAGGAGGGAATATTACAATGTGTGCCGCAATCTCAGAGAATGGTGTTCACACCCATATTCCTCGTATTGGTGCATACAATTCACAACACCTGTTGGCTTTTCTGGATGCTCTTCATAGGGACCTGATCCCACAAAATGGAAGGGATGATCCTGGTGACAATCGGACAATGTATGTAGTGGTTTGGGATAATGTAAGCTTCCATCACTCTGCTGTAGTCAGGCAGTGGTTTGCAGCACACGACAGGATGCTTATGGAGTTTCTTCCTCCTTACAGTCCATTCCTGAATCCAATTGAGGAGTTTTTCTCTTCCTGGAGGTGGAAGGTATATGACAGGCATCCACATACCCAAATGACCCTGCTAGCAGCTATGGATGCAGCTTGTGATGACATCACAGCAGAGTCCTGCAGAGGGTGGATTCGACACTCCAGAAGATACTTTCCCCGATGCATCGATAGAGCTGACATACGCTGTGATGTTGATGCAAATATGTGGGCAGACAGACGGGAGCGTCTAGATATCAATGATTGATATGCAGCAGTGTCTGTTTTTCAGTTTGTTTTTTTTGAGTCGTAACTACTGCAGTGAGGTTTACTGTCTAGGTGAGTTTGTTTGCTGTAAAATGTTTGATTTACTGTATTTCCCCAGTTTGCACAATGCTGTGAACAGTTTCAATTAAATATTATCAAGAGTGCATATGGAGTGTCTTGATTGTCCTTTACAATTTATGGTTTTCAACATGCCATGCATGCGGTCCGGACTTGACATGTCATTGGGAAGCACCTACAAAGACATCCGTCACAATGGGAACATGTTCAGACCATGTGATTTTGTGACCAAAGGTGCTGGTCTAATGACTTGTAATTGTGACAGCCCTGACACTTTGTTTGGTATCAGTACTTGCTTTTGATGAATGTATTGTCTGTTTTGCTCAAGGGATTTGTTGTTGATGCATTGACAACTTATTTTGGACACCTGACTTTTCTTTTTGATGGAGTGACTCACTTTTGCAAGTTATCCACCATGTTTTGCAGTTTGCACTAATTGTTTTGAGAAGTGCCTTAGTAGTGGTGGAGAGTTCAATTCTGTTGTGAGAAATGCACCAAAGCGACTGAGAAAAACTGTAAGCAGCTGCTGCAGAAAAAGTAAGACTGGAAATGAGCAAATAAATTAAAATATTGAGCCTATTTCAAGCCAGGAAAGAACAGATTTATCAATATCACATCTCTGTTATTAAAAGAAGGGAGAATCTCATGGGTTACAGCCACATTTTTGATTCATTAATATATAAAATACAGTCTTCGTTTTTATTCTTTCAGCTGCAGCCTCAGTTAAATAATGCTTTGAAAGTAAAGGATAAATGTAAAAACAGAATCCAAACATCATCATCATCATCGTTTATTTGTATAGCACTTTACGAACACACCAGGCAGACCAAAGTGCTGAACAACACAGATCAAAACAACAACCAAATTAAAAATACCATAAAATCATTACATACAATAAAATAAATAAGAAGGTGTCAGTTTCCTACAGAGTTAAAAGCCAGGGAATAAAAATAGGTTTTCAATCTGGACTTAAAGACCTGCACTGATGACGCTTGTCTAATTTGGAGGGGAAGGTTATTCCAGAGCATCAGCGTTGTCTACATGCAAATTCGATATAGCACGTAGTTGCTCTGTTTTCAAATCACATACTCAAACTTACAAAGCAATAAAATTAAAAAACTGCAGACATTAAAAAAAAGGAAAGTTGTGTCTACAAATATATCATCAACAGGGAAACACAAAGTATGAGATGCTATTAAAAACTTTAGATCTTCTTTCTGTCTGGATCTTCCAGGAGTGCTGACAATGTTTTCCAGAAAATTGATTGGTCAGTAGATGGTGATTTCATACTTGCTGATCTGTAGTCTGGAATTTTGCAGTAAGTTACCATGGTGATATATCAATCCTTTCTAATAAAGAAAAAACAGGCTTAACCCTACAGTTACCTGGATAAGATGAAAACCTGCTTCGTAGGACAGGCCTATACAATCCTGGTCACTCCCACTGAAAACTGAGCATCTTCAAGTCTTCCTCCTGTCTTTTTGTTAGTACTACTGTGTCCAAACCATACATCATAGCAGGTCTCACTACTATCTTGTAAACCTTCCCTTTCAGTCATGCTGCTATCCTTCATTCACAAATTATCCCACACAGTTGTCTCCATCCACTCCTGCCTCTCCTTCGCTTCTTTTGTGCACAGCCTATAGCTTTGGCAGTGCTACATATTTAACTCATCCACCTCCTTGCACCTCCCTCTCATTCACATGTATGTATTCTTTCTTAGTTCCTCAGATTTTCATTCTTCTACTCCTCAGAGCATACCATCAGCTCTGCAGGTTCTCTTACAGCCACTCCCTAATCTCATCATGGATCACAATGTCATCTGCAAACATCACAGTCCACAGAGACTCCTGCATGACCTCATCTGCCAGTCTGTCCATCACCACTGCAAACAAAAATGGGCTTGGAGCAGATACCTGATGTAATCCCACCCCCATCTGGCCACACACCTCACCACTGTCCCATGTCCTCATACATGCCCTTCACCACTGTCACATACTTTTCTGCCACTCCTCACTTCTTTACAGTGCTACAGTTCCTCTTGTCCCCCTATCATATTCTTTGTTTAAATCCACAAAGACACAGTTAAGCGCTGTCTCACCTTCTCTATACTCTCTATAAGCAAATGTAGTGTCTTCCTCACAAATTGAATTATGTTGCACCTAGGTTTTATGTACTATTATTGTATTCTAACATATGTTTAACAATGCTCACACACGACTCACACTCGTAGACTCAGCTTTGAGATAATCTATTATGAATATTATGTGTTGTCATCACAGAAAGAATGAAATGCCTTTCCAGTGTATTGTAGGCCTACAATGCTTATTCTAATGTCTGTGATACGTTTTTGTGATGAAGACCTATGTTCACATACAGCTTTTATAGAATGATGAATTAAAAGTACAACTAAGTTCTAGGTTATACCTACTTTCAGTTTTCAGTTATATTGTTTTTGGTACGTTTTGACTGTTTTCTACAGTCATTGGTTAGTCAATGGTTTGAACAATATCCGGTTGTTCAGTCTGACGTCACTAGCCGTGTCTGGGTCTAAACTCCGCTGCAGGTCCATATATCAAACGATCACTGTGGCATTACTGAGAGTTGAAAAACTGTCTAAAGTCTTTCATCTTTAATAAAATGATCAGCGTTCTGCTCTCCCAGGTGTAACAATTGAGTTTAACATCCAGGCATCCATGAAAACGGAATTTATGACATTTAACGGAGTTAGAAGTTAGCAGGGAGTTAGCTCGCTAGCTTCTATCTAAATACAATATAGCATGTCCTGACTGCGGGGTTTTGGAAACAAATTAAAACGTACAGCTCTGTTATTACTTCCAGCATAAATGAAGACAGAAAACTAAACAGCAGTAACGTTTGTAGGGTTACTGAAGTTGGGCTAGCTGGTATATAATGATGTGCTGCGTGACCGCTAGCGACACAGCTACGTTAGCATAATATAAACAAGCTAACTTTTTTTTCCACTCGATAAAAGTTACCGTGAGTGTTCTCGGTGGTCAGGAACAAATGTAATCGCATGGCAGGATGCTGTAAAAGGACCAAACTTCAGCCAGGAGAACAACTGAGATAATCCATCCACAATACGAGGTTAGTCATTCATATACTGCTGCATGGGCTGGGCTGTAGTTACATCCTAAGGTTTTAAAAACTGAGCTTAAATAAATGATTAGCGGTAATAAAAGCCGAGGGAGGTCAACAGTGATCACTGACTGTTTTAGGAGCTTTTTGAGATCAAATAGAAGAAAATACATAACATTAAACATGTTAACAACACAAAAGCTATATTAAACGCAGACTACTTTAGACCCGGAAGTAGGATTCGTCGCGTCATCACTGAACAACCGGATTGAAACTTTAGCAAGGTTCTACGTCATTTGCTTGCGACGTATAATCGTCAGTCGCAGCCTTTGCGTCACTATTCCCCGCATCAGTTCTTTGATTGTTTCTTTCACCGCATTAAAACATCACACACCAGCAACCACGCACTACCAGGAAACACGGCGAAGTGAGGTAACTGCTAAAGGCTATGGCTTGTCCTGAAGTCATTTTGTAGACTTTGTGTGAGGCGTTTATCGCTGTTTGACTGTAGCAGATAACGAGCCTGCTGCGATGCAGGCGACAGTTAGAAATGGTGCAGTGCCAGTGCGGAGCTAGCAGGCTAACCTCAGTTAGCCGGAGGAGGAACGATGCTCAGTTAGCTTCTATCAACTGGTCATTTCATCCCCTGATACTGTCTTTTCACCGATTTATTAATTAATAATAGTGAGAGCTGTTGTGTCTGGAACAAAAATATGAATATCAAGTTGGTCTAACCTGTAGCTCCTAACGTTTAAGCCTCGTGTTTCTCTAATTATTAACCTTGTCTTGTTTGTCAGACCTCCAGTTTTAAAGTAACTGAATTTAATGCTAACCTTCATGAAAGTGATAAGAGAGACAGATAATATTCGTTTGCTTTGATTAACAAAAAAGTTTGTAAGTTTCCGTTTTATTTTTATAAACCCCCCTTTTACGCTGTGCAGCTGTTTTCCACATTAACTGTTTGGATTCAAGCATTTTCTTTTGTAGATAAAGCTACAACAGCACATTGGCAATATGATTTATTATTTAAAAAATATTTCAGGCAATTTGAAATCAGGTGGAGCCCGGAGTCTTGATTTAGTATGCCATCTAAATTCATAGCAAAATTTTGACGCTTTGGGACAATATTTGAGTCTCCCAAAATGTATTACATTCCTTTCACCCGCTTCTTTCGTTTTCCTTGTTTTATTTTTAAAGCGAGAAATTGATCCGAGCGAGTGTTGTCTCCTACAGCAAGCACCGAGGAGACTATGCCCTGGTTTGTTGTGGAGCAGCAAGGACGTCGCTATAGCTTTTTTAAATTTTTTTTTTTTTTTTTTTTTTAAATCTGACCTCTTCGAACAGAGATGAGGAAGCTTAACCTTTAAACAGTTCCGGTGTGCCTCGTGGTCACGTGACTGGCGACAGAAACCTAAGTTTTCTTCAGAAATGAAATCGAAACTTAACCCTTTTAGTGGAGGACAGTTTCCTTTTTATTACAGTAACAACCCCGCGGATTTTCCCTTCATCATCGCCGTGTAACAGTGTACTAACGCATCTTGCAGCAGGCCTTATAAGCGCGCAAACCTCTCCGGTGTTCATCTTTGTGCTGCGATTAGGACCTGATCACCCAAAACCGGAAGACCCTGCATTTTGGACAACACCTTCAGCACTACATAGATTTGTGATTATTTTTTTTCACCCATTCTACCACGGGTTCCGTCTTTATTCTTACATTAATCTGTAACGTTTATTTTATTGTTATAATTATTATTATTACCTTATTTACATGGGATCGAGTCTTGGATTAGTCGCCTTTAGGAATCTGCAAAAGTAAGGGCGCTTTTTACTACTTCTATTTACTTTTTCAGCGCTGCCACTTTCATTTGAACTACTGTAGGTGAGAACTGTTAAAGTCAGTGTGTTATAATGCCTCTGATGATGCTGTAAGACTCCACGGGCCCTTTCCTGCTTGTAAATATAGCATATTGCGTGCACATGTGGAGGTGTGTGCGCTAAATCTAGAGACTTCATTTCTGACATAATCAGGAAACAGAGGGCACAAAGCTTAGTGATGATAGAAGAGGGTGACTCTCAATGTCAGGAGGTGTTTTGTCTTTAATGGGTTTTTTGGTTTGTTTTTTGTATTAAATAGTGTTCTCAATCAGTTGTCAGATGCACAGTCTTGTCTACATCTCTGTCTAGGCTAACAACAAAGGAGAGTGTAGTGAACGCAGATTCTGAAAAACACAGTTGTTATTTTGGTTGTCAAATGTTGCCTTGCATCAGGGTCAAGATGAGTCAGCTTCAGTACTGTTTGGCCCCTCTGCTGCCGGCCCTGTCGGCCCTTATTACAGCGATGAACCAACACTATGGTGTTCTCTGTTAATGCGCTATGTTCGGTCCGCTCAGCTCTCAGCGACATGCCGTTGATGCTGACTGTGCCAGAGGGGATGAAACCTGACTCAGTATTGGGTGTCTCCTTGTTGTCATTCTGCCTGATATAGACATTATTGAGTGTTGTCAGATATGACACTTGAGGAGGAATCAATGTTTGTTTCTCCCATAGAAGGATTTTAAAGTTCTGGGACAGTGTAGGTCAAAATTTCTGTTTCAGATTGCAATTTTTTTTTTAATGTTTTATTTTCATGCATGCTAGAAGAATTACTCTAGCTAGCTCTGTGAAAAATAACATTAAAACCAGAATTGCTAGCTAACTGCTGCAGGTTTTTTTCCCTGTCTGCAGTTTGTTACTGATGACTTTTTAGCCCATGTCCCTCTGTGCCCTTGTCTGTTCTCCTTGTTTGCATCAGTCTCACTTTCCCTCTCTGCTTCGGCTTCAGATCCAGCGATAATTTCTAAGGCCAGAAATAATACAGAATAGTTGCAACAAGGTCTGCATTATTTATCAGCTTCCTTTTTAACCGGGGTTTGGTTTCAGTGTGACTGGAAGAGATAGTATGTCACCCTGCAGTATCCTTGTAGACTGAATAGTTATGATAATCTGATGATATATGCAGCACTCCCAGCTTGTCGTCTCCACATTTCCTCCAACCTTCCATATTGACCACATTTTGAGTAATCCTCTGTGTTGTTTGCTGCTGTATTTTAAGAAAGCAGTGGCATAGACAGTTGCTTAAAACCCTGCTCTTGGAGTTGTTATAGATTTAGTGACTTATCCAAGGACACTTGAGCAGGTTGGAGGGTTGCCAGCACAGTCTGAACTTGTGGTACTGGCTGGAATGACAGTTTTTTTCTTAACCTCCCGACTGCTCCTTAATTTTTAAAAGTTTTCTTCTTTTTTTTTTTTTTCTTCAACAGTTGAGTTATCTTGCTGTTATTTGTCTCAATTTATTGGTATTCTCCTAACTTTGCCCTTTGTTTTTATTTCAGGGTCTCTCAGCATGCAACTGGCCTGCCCTGACTCCTGATCAGGGTATTCTGTTTGCGCTAGAGGACATACACTAATACAGAAGCTGCACAGCCGGCAGCATCGGCCCCCTTCACGCTCAACCCCTGCGCTATGAGCAGAGGTAGAGGAGGGCCTTCCAAAGAACATTACTACAGGCATCCACAACCCCGCGTGCAGGAAAGGGATAACTTCTATAGACCTGGCCCAGGTGTATTCTATCCCAGAGCTGGGCCACAGCAGATCCCACATCCAAGTTACTACGACGGTCCTACCCACCCTGAAGCACACATACAGCCCTCATCTCCCCTAATCCCTTCTACCCCCCCTACACCAAGCCACATTAAAGTGGTCCCAAACTCTGTCACCCATAATAGCTTGTACAGCCCGAATCACGGTGCAGGTCCAAGCCCTAATTCCTTTTATGACAAACAAAGAGAATTCCTGACAGGGCGGATCTCTGAGGCTCCACAGTTTAGAGCCACTGTGAGTGGAGGAGGAGGAGGAGGAGGATTTGTACCCAACAGGTCACATAGTACTTTATACCAGCCTCAGTCAGGATACTGTAGACATCCAAACAGCAGCCCTAGTGGTAGAGGGGCTAGCCAAGACCGGAGACCATACCGACCTGGTGCAGGAGCTTCAAGAGGTAACCTAGCACCTCGACATTTGAATCAAAACCAGTTCCAAGGTAAAAACCATAACCAACACTCCAGTAGACAATGGCGCACCCAAACAGATTCACTCTGTGACCAGTTTCAGGGTTTGTTGCTCAAAGACAGGCCCAACAGAGGAGGAGAAAGGTTTGACAAACATTCTTCATCCAGCAGCACAGGAAATTTAAGTTTTTGTAAACCTAACATCACTCTCACAACTCAAATACAGGGCGAGGTACATGAGGCTTTGGCTGCGTTGAAGCCAAGTGAAAGTATTTCTGCTAAAGTGTTAGCCAGAAAACTGCATCTTCCCAAAAAGGTAGTCAACAAGGCTCTGTACTCTTTGGAACACTTACAGAAAGCTTCCAAGCAAGGATTAACCCCTCCTGAGTGGACACTATACAGAGAACCTCTCAGAGTCGAGGAAGACCAAAGCACAAAGTATCACGTACAAAATCAACCTCCATATTTGTTAGCCAGTTCAGAACCCCCACAAAAACCTGAAGAAAAGGTTGAAACAGAAACCGAAGAGGAAGTCCAGGCCAAAGAAGAGGACTCTGACACAGAATCAAGTTCTTCATATTCCTCCTCTTTAGAGTTTTCTGACTCTGAAGATTCCCAGTCATCAGCAAAAGGTCAACACCACAAGAAGCAACATCCCAGCACTTCCAGCTCTCCTGATCAGGACATTAAAGGTGCTGTGATGGCAGAACAGAAGGAACAGATTTTTAAATACCTTCTTCAATCAAGGGAGGCAACAGCTCTTAACATAGCGAAAAATATTGGACTCAAGACTGCTAAGCAGGTCAATTCTACTCTGTACGCCCTAGAAAAGCAAGGTGAAGTCGTTAGGAATGTTGAAGTCAACCCTCCAACATGGGAGCTCTCCACCCACCGCCGAGAGAGAATGGAGAGGAGTCTCAAAGCTGCACAGAGCAACCCGGCTGTCCTGGTTAAGATGGAAGTAGAAGAGGAGGAAGTGAGTGCCATCTTTTCCCCATCACCGCTACCACCATTACCAGGCCTTGAGGTACTTACGGGGGGTTGGATACCAGACCAAATTCTTAGTGAAGCGGTAGGTATAGTTAGAGTTTTTGCTTTATACATTTTGATTTGTTTAATTATAAATGGCTTTGGGTTTTCACTCAGCTGCAGGAGAAGAAGTGAGGCAGAGTAGTTCAGGGGGCAGTGACCAATACACCTGCCTTGATTTTGCCAATCAGCCAGCTGTGACCAGATGGCATAAACCAGCCACCCTTCTTATTTCCCCTAAAATTTTATTTAGTTATTTATTTTGTGCATCTGTGTCACACCAGAGATTCAAGCAGAGGAGGCAAAGCAACAGGCGTTTAATCAGATTTGAAATCTTTGCCTCAGAGCCTCTTTCCAAAACAAGATTGGTTCAGTTTGATGTTGGACTCAACTTGTGTTTTTATTCTACCTGAATCCCTGCTGTATTTTATGATCTCAGATTTAGGGCCAAGTTTAATTAAATTCACAGCATGGCGCACTGTGACAAGCCATACTCTTTTCTAATCACACACAAAGAAACAGTGAAGAGCACAAAGTTTGATCATCTAACTGGAACAAATTGTGAAGAAAAAGGACAAGTTGTGTAAAGAGTCCGCCTTCTAGCGTTGCTTGTCTTTTCCAGCTACGCCTCTTTTATACACTGAAGGTAAAAACACTTGATCCAAACCTGTGCATCCTCCATTAGAGCTCTTCTGGCAAGCCTCTTCTTTCCTCTGTCCTCCAGTTGGGTTTTGGGAATTGTGACACCCTTCAGCATAGTGTACTGAGATTGATTTCCAGGTCACCGTCGAGAGGACAGAGAAGACGAGAAGGAACAAATTAGTGAAATAAGAAAAGCCTTAGGACTCCACAGCTGGGTTGTGGGCTGAGCCAGACTTTTTCTCCGAGTTATTGTTTGGAGTCCAGTGTGATTCACCCTGCCAGGCAGGCTCCACCTGAGTGCACAGGGTTTTGATTTATTCTGCATTTGTCCGTGCAAAGTGACAATAAAAGTGTGTTTGCAGCTCAGCATGGTCCCTGGCTTTGCCTGCACTAAGGTGAATCCATCTGTAGTGTAGGTCTGCTACATATAGAACAATACAAAGATTCCTTGAAATGTGGCGGCTAAATGAAAATCAAACCATAACTTAAAAATAATAAATTTGAAACTCTTTCAGCTAAATAGGTCAAGCTCAATGGATAACAAATTCTAGGTATTAAAGATATTTCCCCAGTAAAACACAGCATGCATTCTGAAAAGATTAAAATAGTAGCTTGACATTTTGAGACATAAGCTTATTCGCTCATTTCCCCATTTCCAGCCTTTATACTAAGCCAAATCAACCATCTGTGGATTTATCCAACAAACATAAAAGCAGTGTCAATCTTTCTTTCTAATTCTCTTCCAAATGTTGAACTATTGCTCTGAGAGACACTTTGCTGAAAATGTGAACTTTTTATTAATCGCATTTAGATAAGACTTGAAGATCTACCCTGCCTATATTAACCCTTTTACCTCAATTTTCCCTTTCCATCTCGTTCCTCCTTTTAGCCCCTTTCCTCTGCCTCATGTAAAAGCGAAAACGCCAATGAAGGACAGTGGTCCACTGATGACATCCCTGAATTCCTCAATGCTATTCGCAGAGAGACGGATGCTGAAAAAAAGGCATCCGAGAAAACCAATGCCATGGGGACTGTAGCTGTCTCAGTGGCTGCCCCGCCTCCCCAGAATCTGTGGGCTAAGTTACAGGAGGTAAGGTTGAAGAACCCTGTGAGCGGTCTCATGGAGTATGCCCAGTATCTGGGCCAGAACTGCGAGTTCCTGCTGCTGGACCAGTCAGGACCCTCCCACGATCCTAGGTTAGTGAAATGATCCACATACACCAGGCTTTGTAAATGCTATTATGGCACTTACTGGTTTGTTACGGCTAATCACTGACTCAGGTTTTAGTGCCACAATAATTACTTTACCAAGTTTAACTCATAAAATATCGCAATTAATAGTGACAGTCCTGCTGTGTTACGAGGATTTTCACGAGCTCATTAATTCAGTTAGGTTCAGTTTTGTTTATATGGCTCGAAATCACAACAACAGTCACAACAAGGTGCTTTATATTGTAAGTTAGTGTCTCTTCAGTAATACAGAGAAAACCCCAACAATAAAATGTGCCTTTTGAGCGAGCACTTGGCGACAGTGGGAAGGATAAACTCCCTTTTAACAGGAGGAAACCTCAAGAGCATAACCACGCTTAGGGAGGGGGAGTCATCAGCTGCAACCCCTTGGGGGTGATGGGAGGAAGACAGAACAAAAGACATGCTGTGGAAGAGAGCCCGAAATTAGTAATAACTAGTGATTAAATGCAGGGAGGTTTATAAACATGTAGTGAGTAAAAAAAGAAGAATGAACAAAAAAAAACACTCAGTGCATCATGGGAAACCCCAAGAAGCCTAGACCTATTGCAGTCCCACTAAGGAAGGATTCAGGGTCACCTGATCCAGCCCAAACTATATGCTTTATCAAAAAGGAAATGAAATGAGAAATATGCTCTCTTTCTTCCGTTTTCTTTTGTACGGAAATTGTTCTACACCGATAAGACTTAACCGATACAGAGGGTAAATCCTATCATTTTTTCATTATGTGATACTTTTGTTTTTACACCTACACAGATCTGTGTGTTCAGAGTCTATAAGAAATAGATCTGCCGAAGTGAAATCGAACTAAAAATGTAAATTACTTTGCTTGTTAGTCAACGTAGGAATCTTGGTAAATTTTTCTTGAATTAATCATATTTGCAGATACTTGTGTCACATCTGTATTTGCTTTTTTGCGTCTGTTAGATTTCGTATGCAGGTGATGCTCAACGGGAGGCTGTTTCCTGTCGCGGAAGCTTCTAGTAAGAAAGTTGCAAAAAAGGATGCTGCTGCAGCCACACTGCGAATCCTTGTCAAAGAGATGCAAGGGGGGACGTGCACCGCCGATGAGGAAAATACTGGCAATGTGGACCAGGTGATGGAGCTACCTCCAGACACCAGCGTAAGTTCTTTTGTAATCTGTGAAAATACGACCCCTTATGCATTTTAAGAAATGAAATCACATTTAGTCACAGCACGCTTTAACTAATTGCCTGTGACTGGTCAGACTTTCGTCAATTGAGAGTGTTGAATTTATTCACCAGGGCATGAACTGTAAACAGAAGTCTAATTACCTGTGCTGGCTAAAACTGTGTCCATAGCCGTTATCTAATGTTGGAGACCAATTAAAAACTGTGTCTGAGAAGTGCCGTAAATTATAGTTGGCATTTTTGTTTACTCTCTCCACAAGGGGCCTGCTGAAAGCACAGGGGGGATTTTGGGGTCTGGCGGTGTGGAAGGGACGGCAGAGGGACCTCGCCAACCCCTGTCCCGCTCTCTGCCTGGTGGCAAGAATCCGGTGTCTGTCCTTATGGAGTACAGCCAGCGCAGTGGGAAGCCCATCGAGTTCATCAACACTGGACAGGCGGGTCCACCGCATGATCCAAGGTACTGACTCATTCACTTCCCTTTGAATCTGTTTGGATGTTCTTCTCCACACTGCATGCTCATAGGTTGAGTTTCTCTCTGTGGTCATACTTTTCTGCCTCAGAGCAGCAGCTGTTCAATATCTCTCAGTACTGTAGTCATCTGACAAAGGCACAAAAACGTCTTTGTTCAGTTGATGGCCGAGTCAGACAAACAGTATAAACTTGTGTTTTCTTGCCATCACTTTCCAGAAAACACGATCACTACTCTTGATCATGATCTTAGTACAGGCTCCAGTTTCATTGTGATCATGGTGCATCTGTTCAGGCTTTGTAAATGTGGAGTTATGAATCTGATCTCAGTTATAATCCTTTCGTTTCCCTTTCTCTGTTCTGGGCTCAGGTTCATGTACAGGGTGAAGGTGGGAGAGAGCTTGTTTGCAGAGGCCTCAGCTCCAAACAAGAAGGCAGCTCGCCAGCTGGCAGCAGAGGAGGCTGTCAAAGAATTAATGGCTGATGGGAAACTGCAGCTCAACAAGGTGTTTAATGAGTAACCAAGAATAGATGGGGATTGCATATTCCTAAAATTAAAGGGATAATTGATTTCTTGGGCATAAAGAAATTATTTTTGTCACATCTGTCACAAAGCTCTTTTCTTTACTGTTCACATCTTTCTTTTGCATCACCGCCTCACCCATCTGTCTTCTCCAGCCTCAGTTGCCCCTGGGTCCTTCCAGTGGCAGTGACGAGAGTTTTTCTGGGGCAACATGCCCCAGTTTACCTCCACTTACTGCAGATGAGTTGCGAGCAGCCCACGAGGCAGGGGTCGGGGACCTCATCAACCACCTGAACAACAATGCAGTGTCGGGTCTTCTGGAGTATGCCAGAGCCCGTGGCTTTGCTGCCGAGATCCGCCTTGTGGGCCAGTCTGGACCGCCACATGACCCTAAGTATGTTAGACCATGATGCAACCAAACCCACAGACCAGGAGTTCTACTACTGTCTGGGCTGCCACATACTTGTAAAAGGAATATTTTATGTAGATTTTCGAATAATTTAAACATTTCTTTTTTTGCCTCGCTTTCCAGGATCTTTGGTGTGTTGCAATAGCAACTCATGCTATGAGGGAATTATTAGAATAGATATTTGTGTTTATTTCTTTGTTAAAACAGCTGGGGTTTCCATGCAATCACGGGAGGGGGGGGACCAAGAAAAATCCTCTGCTTATCTTACTTTTTGCCCATCTTCTCAGGTTCACCTACCAGGCCAAGCTCGGCGGACGCTGGTTCCCTCCCGTCTGTGCGTCCAACAAGAAGCAGGGAAAGCAGGAAGCAGCTGATGCTGCACTGCGCGTTCTGATTGGAGAAGCTGAGAGAGCAGCCCGCACTGGGGAGCTTACACCAGCTGAGGTACTGACTATTCAATGAATTCACGCATTTCATCTTAAAAGTTAAAAGTGCAGCAGCTTTAAAAGAGCTTTCCGTGGCTCAGCGTGGGATTACAGCTGAACATAATGGAATGAAAGAGTAGAGCATAGCAACAGGTTCTGCTTAGCTTGATTACTTGTGCTGAAAGATTAAGCTCAAAGTAATCTACAGTAAATGCTTGAAGGATAATCAACTAACCACTTCACTTGCTCTCCTGAGAAAATAATATCAGAAAATGTCTTCATGTACATTTAAAATGTATAACCTCCTTCAAGACAAAAGCAGTCTATGGTAAAGTGCTTCACAATAAAGAACACAACACAAATGTGTAAGGAAGTGACACGTCTGTATAGACAGCATACTAAAACATGCAGTTTGTTATATTCTCCTGTTTTAGTTTCACATTTTTGTCCAATTCATATTCAGAGAATCCTGAATGTTGAATAATAATGTCTTAAATAATGCTTCCTGTCTTTCTTTCATTTGCATGTTTTTGTACTCCCCTCTGCTAGTTACCAGTGAGCGGCAGCACACTGCATGATCAGATAGCAATGTTGAGTCACCAGCGCTTCAACGCTCTGACCACACGGATCCAGCACTGCCTTCTGGGACGCAAGATTCTGGCCACGATCATCATGAGGAGGGGGGAGGGCCTGGGGACTGTTGTCAGCCTTGGAACTGGTACATCCATTACCTTTAGCGTATAACATATGAAATGACCAAAGTAGTAAAAAATTTTAATTGTGGAGCACTGTGGGGGTGGATGGGGGGGATTGCCCCTGCATTTTTCCACGATGTTTAGTTTTGTGGATTTCTGCGCTTAGAGGTATGTACTGTCACAAAGCTGAAGCAACTAGGTCACCGCTGAACCGAGAGGCGCCGCATTGTCGTGTTTTTTTGACATTGAATTTGTCTTTTTTCCCTCTCCCTCTCTCATTCTTGTTGTCAGGAAATCGCTGTGTTAAAGGGGAGGAGCTGAGCCTTAAAGGAGAGACTGTTAATGACTGCCATGCAGAAATCATCTCCAGAAGAGGATTTATTCGGTAGAAATTGATATCTTGCTTCTTTATCAGTGTTTCTCCTACACTTCTAAAAATACCCCCCTCTCCCTGAAACGGCGTCTGTGGGACATTATAAGTCTAGCTCACCTTCTCCTTTCCTCTCAGGTTTCTGTACAGTGAGCTGCTCAAGCACTATGAAGGTGCAGACGATAGTATATTTGAACCGGCGGAGAATAACAAACTACGGATCAAATCTGACATCACCTTTCACCTCTACATTAGGTGGGAGTATGAGATGTTTTCTTTCTCTTTCTTCACTCCCCCCAAGCCTTCACTTTCACACATCAGTGTTTCCTGTTTAGCTCTGTGAGGTCTCATCTCCTAAACTGCAGGTTGCTTGGCTGTGCATCATAGCAATACCTTATCTCTCTCCTTTTTCTCTCATCCTTAGTACGGCACCGTGTGGGGACGGTGCTCTGTTTGATAAGTCATGCAGTGAGGCGGGGGATGAAGCTCAAGGCCACCAGCCTCTATTTGAGAATGCTAAGCAGGGCAAGCTTCGCACTAAAGTGGAGAATGGTGAGGCACGATACTGAAGGAGAAATTGGCTTTTATGTACATGATCTGTCATGAAATGTAGATGAAAGCAAATGATACCACATCCCGGTTTGTAAGCAAGAGTGTGCTGTTGGTCTTTGCCAGGTGAGGGCACCATCCCTGTGGAGTCAAGTGCCATTGTACCCACCTGGGATGGCATCCAGCACGGTGAAAGGCTGAGGACAATGAGCTGCAGTGATAAGATCCTGCGCTGGAATGTGATAGGCCTACAGGGGGCACTGCTTACCCATTTCCTGGATCCCATCTACCTGAAGTCCATCACACTTGGTAAAATATAAAGATTTCTTTGTGCAGATAAGAGTCAGTGAAAAATGGTGGACTCCCATTGCATTGGTTCTGGACTTGGATACCAGTTTTACAGCATGCCTTTGCGTCTCTTATCCAACAGGCTATTTGTACAGCCACGGTCACCTGACACGCGCCGTTTGCTGTCGGTTGGCCAGAGACGGCGAGGCTTTCACGCAAAGTCTCCCCGCTTCCTTCAAGCTGAACCACCCTGAGGTAACCGCACAGGTTTTTGGCAAGGTCACACTTGGAACATTAATCATGAACATTAAGTTTATTCTCACTAAATCCATCAAGCTGCCAACAATCCTATTTGTGCCTGCACAGCTTTCTTTTTTTTTATTGCTCATATTATTTTAAATTTGGCTCATCCATCAATTAACAAAAAGCCAGCAGGTTGCTGTTGTAACACCAAGAGAAAAGGAAGAAATATTGCAGCTGCCACACTTTCAGTTTTTTCTTTTTTTGAGCCTTTTTTTTTCTTAACATTTTCTTGGTTTGTCATTTAGTTTGACACTAATCAACACAGTGTGACGCCTCTGACACATCAGTGATGCACGTGTTACTCATCTAATTAAAGAACTGCTAATTTACAAAATGTGCTCTCTCTCCCCATCCCTTCTCCCACACCACCTGGTTGGACTTGTAGGTCGGCAGGGTGAGTGTGTATGACTCCACACGTCACACAGGCAAGACCAAGGAGTCCAGTGTGAACTGGAGCTTTCCAGACCAGCACAGTGTTGAAGTGCTTGACGGGACCAAAGGAAAAGTAGATGGGTATGTAGCATGTAGGGACTGACATGTATTATCTTTACTGAATTTTTGTTTTCTTTTTTATTATTAATAGTAAGAATTGTGAGTTGAGTCTAAATCTACAATTGACATTACATTCAACAGCTTCAAGACTTATTGTATTATCCTTTTTGATCTTTATTTTCTTTAGTATAGATTATGTTTGTACATATAGCTGTTGGAGGCAAAATGCAAGTAGTTGCAACAACCAACTCATTGCCTAGTGGTTTAGGATGTTGCATACTCAACCTCTGGGTGATCAGTTTACTCACAAGGTGTTTGTACAGGTTGTATGATGGGAGGAAGCATGTCACAGTCTTGGACTAACTGCAGTCAGTCTCAGACAAACTAGTGAAAGCATGCAAATTATTGCTGTCTAACTGATCCAACACACTGCATCAATTGGAGTCAGACTGCGTTGAGTCAACTTCTCTGCAAAGCATCACTTTGCAACTGTTCAGGTTACATTCCAGTGTAAAAGCAATCAGAGCACCTGTGTCATTTTACAGTTGAATGGTCGTCCTACAGCAACTACGTCACTATTTGTGGAGGAATTTCTGGATTTCTGTTCCATGTGTAAGATTTGCACTCTGCGTATAAGTAGATAATGTCAATTATCAGTACATAGAAACAACAGATTTGCAGTTTTTGCTGATTTATTACAGTTAATCATCATGGTATTACAAACAGAGTTCATGCAGTTGCCAACTTGACCACATTCAGTCACAGACTGATAGCAGACTGACTCAATCTTCCTTAACCACAGTCACTTGAAGACAGCAGATGATGGCGAGGAGTCGCAGACCTGGTCCCTGTCATTAAAGAAACCGTTTTAAATGGCCTGTATTTGTATATGCAAGAGGAGTCCAACATTGTTGCACATGGTTGCAGTAATGTTGGTCACGCTGAGGTGTACAGCCACTGCTTTTCCTAGTGTGACTTTTGCATAACAAGGAAAAAGAAGTCAGACATTCTGATTTTAAATTGGATCACTTAATAGCTCCCAAAATGCTTTGTTGCTATCTTGAGCTGTTGTTCAGTGTGGGCCACATAAAGCTTTGAAAAGAAGTGTCTTGATGCATGCTCAATAATTCAGATAAAGGAATCCAACCAAGTTAATTCGGTTCATGTGGACCTACATTTTCAGTAGCAGAAATGTTTTATCGCTCATCCAGGTAACCACTACAGTCTCAGGAAATGTCTGGTGAGACTTCTTCAGCCTCACTGGACATTTGTGACATCGCTCATCCAAGTGACAGGAAGTCACTTGGATGAGCGATGAAACGTTTCTCCCACTGAAAACGTTGCATCCAGATGAACTGAATTAACTTTAGGGGATTTGAATGGATGCTGACACCCACTCTGGGGGAAACACTGAAGCAGGTTGTGATAATTCAGTTTCAGTTTGTGGAGTTTTTTCCCCTTATTTATCTTTATAACGTCTTCCCACACCCTCCTATACCACATTAGTAATAAAAACTCTTTACAAAACACCATAAACTGAAAGCTGTTTGCAGATTTTTTGCTTCATTGAATTTTAATTAAGCGAGTCAAAACAGAGCAGCAGGGAGCGAAGTAAGCTAAATAAGAAACACTGCATGATCTGAGGAAACACTTTGTCATGCCAGCCTGCCAGACAAACCATAATGCTTTTCCTGTCACACTTGTTTTGCATTTTTTTAAAACACTTTGCTAATGTCTTTTTTGTCCAGGACCAAACTGGCCGTGTCCCGCGTGTCCAAGTCCAATCTATTCCATCTTTTCCGCTCCCTGTGCCAGCGAAGCGGTCGCACTGACCTCCTCTCCCTGCCCTCCTACGCTCAGGCAAAGATGTCTGCTGTGTCCTTCCAGCAAGCCAAGCAACAGTTTTTCCAAGCTCTCAGCGCCCACGGCTACGGAGCCTGGATCGGAAAACCCCTGGAAGAAAAGAGCTTCGAGGCTGGGGAGGGAAACGGGAACAATGGGGCACCTGTGGGAAACAGCAACAATGTAGGAGCAGTGGAGGCGTAGAACTGTTGTGTCGAGTGCTTCATAAAATAATACCACTGGGTGCAGGGAGAAAAGCTCAAAGTGCAAACGGGTTAAAGACAAAAGGATAATCAAACAATGTGACGACGCTAGTGCCCCAAACTATGGAAAGACTAAAGAGAGAGTGAAAGAAAGGGACACAAGAAGTGAGTGGAATAGGTCAAGGAGGGCAAACCCTAAAGGATGAGTGAGTCCACAGCTGACAAGACAGAGCTCCGCGGGGTGTACAGAATATTGTAGACACTACATGCAAAAGAATTAGTCTGAAGTCAGTAAACCAACATGGCAGGCACTGCTCGGAAGCTCAGACAGCTTCAGTTTTTCTTTGTCACCGTTTGGCATTTGTGGTTCTTGCTTTCCTATTGTACTACTCGATGTTCCCGTTGCAAATGTCTGCACCCAAATCACTTGTTTTCTCTGCAGAGGAGAGAAACTGCTTATTGGAATTCAGCCTGGTGTGACCAGTGCCATGTAGCAGTGTTTGTAATTGTGATTAATTTACTTTGCAGTGGGAATCTTCTATAATGAAGTATCCCCCCCCCCCCCCCCCCCCCCCCCCCCCCCCCGGTTCATTATGCTTTTATTGTGTTTAATGTGTTTTTTAGGACGAAGAGAAATAATGGGACACCCTCAGCGGGAACTTTTGGGTTGGATTTTTGAAACTGCATTGATTTAATTTTGATGTCAAAAGGAAAATTACAAGAATGTACATAAGCAAATCATTAATGTTCATTGTTCAACATTTCAGTCTTTAATTCCTGTACATGCTTTAAAGTCTTCAGTCAGACTTATTTTTAGTTAAACATGCTGATCGTACGTCTGCTGGCTGTTGTTGCAGTTTTTTGTCTTTTTTCCTTGCGTTTTGAGTATTTCTCTTCCTCCTGAGCTCCTGACCCTCTTCTGTCAAAGTGTTCATCAGTAGCTGGGTGTGTTTTTAAATCCTGGGAAGCCTCACGTGTCCTGCCTGTGGGGAAAGCCACCTTATATTTTTGAAAATATAAATCTAAATACACAAACTTTTGAAGCTCTGGTAAACTGGGTAGTTTTAGTTTTGAAAACTGGGGCTTAAGTTTTGTCTTTGATTTGAGTGTATGATGCTATATGTATATGTGTGTATATATACATACATATACATACGTGTGTGTGTGTGTGTGTGTGTGTGTGTGTGTGTGTGTGTGTGTGTGTGTACATATACATACATATGTACACACACACGTATACACATACATGTATACACATATACATATATATGTATATGTGTATATGTGTATGAACACAAAGATGTACGGTGGGTTCCAAAAGTTTAAGCCTGGTTACAGAAGCTTTTATTTTAATGTGTGGCTGTTTTGTTTTGGGTTTTTATGTTTGTTTGTTTTTTGAAAATTTGAAATACACTTTTAGAAAGATGAGCAGTTTTAAGATTTGAACGAGCTGCTGTTTCCATTAAACAGACCTCGGGTTTTGGGAAGAATTTGGACGCGTCGCCTCATGTCAGAGATGTAATGTGACACAGGATATCTCTCTCAGATGTTTGTGCTTAGTGTCTGATAACTACGGAGGTAAAGCTATGCAAGTCAGCTCTCTGATCCTTCAAACGGTTTGGGGTAGCTTTGATGCATGTATAGAGCCATTGTTTTACTGGAAAATAAATCTCTTTTTTTGTCATTGGTTTTGAAGTTGCCTCTGTAAAAACAAGAGCAGCACCTCCAGTGAATTCTTGTCTTCAGCAGCGAGTTATGCAGCTGTGTATACTTTTTTTTTTTTAAACTCTTGGTAAATTCTGATCTATATTCGCTGCACTGAGCTCTACATGTATGTGAATCACTTAGCTCAAAAACTTAGACTTGTGGGCCCTCACTATGATAAAATGGGCTTTTTGGTTTAACGGTGTATAGCCGGTGTGTCTGTGTGTGTATGTATATGTGCAGGATTAATGAAATTTATTCTTTTTTTTTTTAACAATGACTTTAACAAAAGTTAAAAATAATAAAAAAGTAGCAGTCTGTCATATTTTCATATTTTTCATCTTATTTCTTTGTGGGAGGCCTTGAAAGGCCTGGGGTTTGAAGTGTCTGAATGATACAAGGGCATTTAAAATTTGCAGCTCAGAGCTGCTGTTGAAGTGTTTTATGAGTGCTAAAAAAATTACTTGCAATGCCCTTATTGCTCACTCTTCATCTGTGACTAAGCTGTGGATTACACCTATGCAGAAACAATGAGTGGAGAAGAGAATTTCGAGTGTGAGGACGATGGTAATTTCTACAGCAGGGACTCCTTCCCTCAGGGTGGTGTTTTGATCCAATCTGCCTTCTGATAGCTGCAAAGCCTATTGCAGTGCTCCAAAGGATCAGCAGATGGAAACGTGTGCACACCTTAAGCCTGCGGGTCTGTTTTTGAATGCATGCATCAGGGAAAGCCTACATGAAACCAGCCATGGGTGACCTGATATTCATGGGTGGATGCAAGACAGATCTCTGGGTAGATATGATTTGTGACTTGCAGAGTTTTGATCTGTAATAGTCTTTGCATTCAGCGATACGCCAGCATTAACTGTGTCATTTTCAAAGCTAGAGATGCGCTTATTTTCCACTCATATTTTGTAACAGTGCTTATCTTTTGTGACCAACTGCATTAGACTCGCACTGAGTAGAGAAATAGTGTACCCTGGATTCAACTTGATTGTCAAAAAAATTAACTTGGATATTAGAATATTTGGGGAGAAATTGCATGAGATTTTAGTTATGTGTAAATCATAAAAGCAGATTTTCCTGGTCTTTCACGCTGTTTTAGCAGTGTCATAATAGGATGCAATAACACAGCAAACATTTAAGCAAGCCGTTTAGAGCTGTCGCTCTCTGCAGCATCTCACTGGAGAAAACGTGAGTGGCAGCGATATCACGAGCCAATCAGTGCAGTATTTTTATTACATTTTATTAGATGTGGGTGCACACAAGTTGAATCACGAACACCCTAAGAAAAATGCTTTTTAAAAGTCATTTAAAGGCATGCCCCCCGCTGAGTTTATGTGTACACACAAATCATACTTACACTATCAGTT